>NC_140955.1:117401467-118001467 GCF_014529385.1 Adiantum capillus-veneris
CCCTTCCTGATGTAGATTCTGTCCTCGAAAGCTGTTGAGTTGAAGCTCATTCGTCGAGGTGGAAGAGCATTTGAGATGAATGTCCTTATCCTTGTTCAGTCATTGCAAAATCAAACAACATTGGCACAGTAATTGCACTCTCATATACAATTAAAAAGCATATGCAGTAGTAGACAGACAATTTGATTAGTAACAGAATTTTAAACCATTTGTCAGCAATAAACATTAAATTGCAATATAATCAAACGCATAAACAGTTGTAAAGGTAAAAAATTAAACAAGTCTGGGGTCGCTAATTTAACGATTGAAAGGCACTAAAGATCGACTATTAATACCATAGACAAGCTTCTCACTTTTCTCTGGTCAATTAAGTTGTTTAATCGTGAGAGCCAAGTATTTCATGTCCAAGGGCTGACTAGAGGCTATACCTAGAAGACCTTGTAGTTAAGCTACGATAATAGGAATTGCTCATGAAATCATCGCCTGACTGATTTCCTTTTCTTTGACCCCCCAAAGTCTTTTCACATTGTTTCAATTTTGATGTGTGTGCTTATTTTGTATGCCTTGGATTTTTTGCTTTTCAAGGAAAAGCTCCCACACTGGGAACCTCTAGGGCTCTAGTACCATAGGTGATACATGTGAGTGAAGTACCAAATCAAGCTGAGATTTCTCTTCCAGCTTAAGATTTTACATTGTGGCACTTTGATATTTTTTTGTACGTTCTCAACATTTAAATTTTGTAACTTTGGGGGGTCATATAACACTGTTACCTTTCCAAGCTCATCACATTAGTAAACTCCCTTTATAATACTTAAGCTAAAGGTCAATAGGGACTAAGCCCACTAGAAATCCCTAGTACATTTCACACAATGCTGCCTAAATCGGATTAAGAACCTAAGTAACCATTGATTATTAGGAAGGCATTCCCCATGGTATTAAGAGAAGATCTCTAATGCCTAGCTTGGTCAAACTAGCTTAGTCGGACTGCTTGATTTTTAAACCTAAACAAGTGATTATGACAAAAAATTACATTGAATTTAATGTTTGATACTAAGAAAATGTGCTGGATATTATGCTACCAACCACAATTAAAGCAAACAAACATGGATGCAAAAAGGTAAGGGGCAATGTTAATGGACAAGAAACACCTGTTTATGTTGATGGTCGTGCTTGATTTGAAGTGTGAACGAGAGAAAGATTCCATGAAGGTCCAAATCCTACAACAGCAACATGTTCCTGTACACACTAGGAAACACAAGAATACCTCTAGGAGGCACATCAATGGGAAAAAAGAACTTTGCTAATCACTAAACTCTAGGAGGCACATCCGCTACACTAAAACTAACTCTGGAGCGGGTGTGTAGCATTCTGTGATTTTTTTCTTTCCACAATCGTCAATTCATTTTGGAGGTACATAATTGGGCTCACATGGGTCAGGTGACAAGTAAGAACAAAATCTACATTTTGGCACCCAGATTTGATCATTTCCTTGATAGTAGCCTTGGGCTTCCAATAGTCGTTTAAAAATCCACCCCCACGTTTCCTTACATTTTTTGGGGCGAGTGGGACATTTCTTACAAGGCTTCTGTTTTTTAGCACTAGCTATGGTCGCTAAAGAAGCTTTAGGGACCCACTTGTATGTTTTCTTTGTTATATTAGGATGAGTCTTGTCAGAAGCTATATGCATTTCTTGTAGCATATTTAAGGGTACGGGAAATTCATTCCCCTCAGGTGTTACCCAGGTTATCCCCCTGTTTCCCCAAGTATCTATAGTTGCTGCTAGGTGGACCCAATCCACATTGTCCGACTCGGTTATCCCAGGTAGTACGTCCATATAAGGAGAATCTTCCCTCAACATCAGTGTCCGCTTTACACGTTGGAGAGGGGGAATGGGGAACACACCCGACACACACGCAACTCCCTCTATATAGCTCAGGGTATTCACAGCACCCCTGTCCTCTCGACAACACCTTCAAAAAGACCAACTCACACTAGCAAGGCCTCGCCTGCACTTTGCCCAACGCACACACGCTTTGCACAATCACCGGACAGTGATCACAGTGATGTTGCCCGCTTCTCGCACTTCCACAATTCAACACCTCTCTCTCTTTCTCTCTCACACACACAGGGGGCCCGGGGGGCGCACACGCTCACACACCGACACCACACACCCTGGAGACAAGCAAAGAAGAAAGAGGGGAATGTGGGAGAGATGACGCCAAAACCAGCAATGACAGTTTCTCCTTCAAAGAAAAAAAACACCAAGAACAACATCCTATGGCCTGCTCTTGGCCGCACCATAACCATCACTGCTTTACACAGAGGGGCACACACCTCCCGCCAAACTCGTATCCGTCGGTACACTCTCCACCGGAACATCCACTACTCGCTTCACTTCGACAAAATCTTCTTCTCTCGGCAGCCCTCGTTGGCCCCTTCTCTTGCAAATCCTTCGCTCTTTCGAGCCGCTTCACGAACAATACCCTGCGTGCCGGCTTCGATCGCCGAGCGTACGAAAAAACCTTCTTTTTTTCCAATCCCCTTCCTTCTTTCCTCATGGAAAATAATGCTCCTTCTCTTGTTTCTACAGATCCCTCGCCCTTCCGAGCTTCTTCACAGATGATGCGTCTTTCGTGCGTGCTTCCATCCTCGAGCGTACGAGCCTTTCCTCTTCCTCCAATTCCCTTTTTCCTCCCCCCCCCCCCCCCCCCCCCCCCCCCCCCCCCCAGCCAGCAGATCGAACGTCGCCCCTTCTTTTCTTTTCTTTCCCTTATCTCCTTTTTCAAGGCTAACAAAACAAATTTCTATCTTTAGCAATGGCGCCGGGCGCCATTGCTCAAGGCTTAGTCCTCAAATACCTTTTACTTCTTTTTTTTTTTCCACTCCCCTTAATTTTTTAGATTCCATTTCTCTTATGAAAGCCACTCCAACCCACCTTTCCTGTTCCATTCTTGCAAGAGGATTAAGAATTTGACTCGCCCGTCGTCGATGATTGAACTCGGTTGGACTTGTCACATGATTTTTTCTCAGTTATACCGCATGGGAGCTCCACTTGGCAGCTCCAAAATCCTCGTGATTCCCCACCATTCCGCACCTTGGCCTCGGACAACCCGTTCAAGAGAGAGGAAAAAATATCCAATCCCTTCCCATCATGATTGCCTGCCCAACTGAACTGTGCGTATCGCGATGCTCATGACTTTGGTCGGCAAGCCGTAAACTTTGGCTGACTCCCCACAATGTATGCTACCTTGCCAAACCTAGTCGAGGCAAGAAAAACACATGGCCGCACGCCTTTTGATGCGGACAACCTTGCACACACCCGACCCCCGAAAAACTTTCAACTAGCTGTAACTTTCTTGTTTGAGCTCCGAACGGCGATCCGAAAAGATCGGCATGCTCCACAACTCGAGCACTTCTCGTGTATGATATCACACCCGCCTTGACCAACCACCTGTGCCCGCCCAATCCGGCGAGGATCTGCAAACGCATCCCACTTCAACTTACCATATCTTGCACATCCGGGCTCCGTTTGACGAGCCGTTTGGACGAGCTCCTAGAGCATCTCGAACACTTCATTCTAGGACACATTTCCGCACTTTGGACACCTTGTCTTGCCATCATGCTTATCTCACTTTGGAGGCCCCCCTGGCCTAAAAAACCACTTTAAGCATACATTCCCGCTGCCACTCTCCTGCCTAGGTCTCCCACACTGGCTTTAGCCCTTTTCCATGTGCATGCTAGCACCCTTTGCACTGCATAGCACACTTCCCAACGCAGACCAACTTTGGTTGCACCATCATTGCCCACCCCCTTGTTTAACATTTATGTTCAACCACAAGCAGGCTTATTGCACTAAAAAAACTGTCACACCAAAACAAACTCTCTGCACATCACAAAACCACTTAACATATGTACAAAACCTGGCATCTGCCACCTACACTTGTTGCTCAAGCGGGTTGCCCAACCCCCTAATTTACCTGCCCTCATCCGCCTGGGTCAAACACCTTACATTGGTCTCTTCCACCCACCTGTAACACCCTTGCATAGTGCCACACCAAGGCACATAGCCAACTACATAGCCAAACTGGCAGCACCATACCTCTACCACTCCAAGCACTCCTTGACAAACTGCCACCTCGCAACCAAGCATCTCCAAGAACACAAAATAGAGCACCCTCGTGCTCACCATCCTGCTCAATCAACACTCGCGATGTACTTGACCCACCCTCCCATCCATGTAAAGCTAGATCCTCGTCTAGCAGATCTTGTACCTGCTCAACAGCCCACTGCACAGATGCATTTATCAGCATACCCTTCAACCACCACTCACAGACCTCCTTAGAAAGCTCGGACACAATCTGGGAATTTGTATTCTCTGCCACCATAGAATGCACTTGCTGCATAGGAAGCACCTCCATCCTTGGCTCCATGCTTGCCTTCTCATCTGCATTGCACTCAATCCCAACATCATCAAGATCCCCCTCATGAATCGTCCCTTCAAGGTCTACCAACACCACCTACCTGTCGGCTTCTATTACCTGGTCTTCAATCATCTCTTCTACTGCTGCATCATGCTCTATCAAGGAAGAGAGAAACTCACTCTCTATCGCATTATCCTCTTCCTCTCCCATAGGCAAGGTTCCTCCATCCTTCTTGGCAAAACTCTGCACGTATTGCACTACCATGGCATACTCCATTGCCACTTTCATCAGCATGGCCATAAACAAGGCATCACACATCACCTTCACCTGCATATCACCACCTGTAGCTTTGAGATCCTCCATTTGGTCTCCACCGAACATAACGGTTTGCACTGATCCTTGCTCTTCACATGCATTCACCGCATCTCCACTCACTTGCAAGAGATCAAACTCATCATACCTGGGCTGAGACGACTCGGTCTCCCAATTTGTGTCAACATCCAAAGAGCTACTTTCACTTGGCTCAACCTCGTCCTTTGTCTCAAGCTCGGGAATCTCTTTTAGCTTCACCACTTCTACCTCATCAGCAAACCGCACATTTTGACCTTTACCATACTTCAATGGAGCTTCTACAACCACACTTGAACTTGGCAGCACATCCTTTGCCCGATCGAGAACCACCTGCTTATTTTCCACAATCGGAGCCGCTCTAGCTGGCATCCTCGGCATAGGAACCACCCTATCTCTCTGCAACCAAAGAACCCTTGGTTCTTCTCGCACATGCACTTCTCTTTGTACTACTTGTGGCTTGGCTACCACCGCATCACATTGTCTTGGCATCACAGAGCCTTGCAGACCTTGCCTAGCTTCACTCTTCTTGAGAATCTTCTTGGTCCACCCTTTCGCTAGAGCCACCGCTTCTTCATATGACACTGGGCCGTCTATCTCAACCTTGTCTCTTACTTCTTCATGCAGGCAATCCAAAAACTTGCTCAGTTTTAAAAACCCAACATTCTCAACAACAGTTACCTTTATCAGCTTTTCCCAAAGGTCCTCGAATTCCCATAGGAACG
Organism: Adiantum capillus-veneris; assembly: GCF_014529385.1. NCBI lineage: Eukaryota > Viridiplantae > Streptophyta > Polypodiopsida > Polypodiales > Pteridaceae > Adiantum > Adiantum capillus-veneris. The sequence goes on from NC_140955.1 coordinate 117,406,962, forward strand.
CTTGAAAATCTGCTTCCAAGCCTTGCTTCAAATTGTCCAGCTTTCTCTTTACTTCATCCAACTGTGCATCTGCTACATATTTGCTTCGAAAAGCCGCTTCCAGTGCTTCATGATCCACTTTTTCCTCATTAGGCAGGCCATCAAACCATAGCCTCGCTTTACCACGAACCAAGAGAGGAAACACCTGTACCGCACCTTATTCCCTTGACAAACCGCTTTCCAGCAAGAACAACCCATAGTCTTAGAGCCAGGTTCCTACATCTTTGACCCCAGTGAAAATGGGAAATCTCATCCAAGCCATTACTTCTCTAGCAGCACCTGATCTTCAAAGGCCGCACCTTTGGCATCACCAAAATCATCGCTTTTTCTTCAAACAAGAGCATCAGTGTGCTCCTCAGTGAGGGCACCAGAAGATGGAGAGGGGGAATGGGGAACACACCCGACACACACGCAACTGCCTCTATATAGCTCAGGGTATTCACAGCATCCCTGTCCTCTCGAAAACACCTTCAAAAAGACCAACTCACACTAGGAGGGCCTCGCCTGCACTTTGCCCATGCACACACGCTTTGCACAATCACCGAACAGTGATCACAACAATCTTGCCCGCTTCTCGCACTTCCACAATTCAACACCTCTCTCTCTTTCTCTCTCACACACACAGGGGGCCCGAGGGACGCACACGCTCACACACACCGACACCACACACCCTGGAGACAAGCAAAGAAGAAAGGGGGGAAGGAGGGAGAGACGACGCCAAAACCGGCAACGACAGTTTCTCCTTCAAAGAAAAAAACACCAAGCACAACATCCCTATGGCCTGCTCTTGGCCTGACCATAACCATCACTGTTTCACACAGAGGGGCACACACCTCCCTCCAAACTCGCATCCGTCGGTACACTCTCCACCGGAACATCCACTACTCACTTCACTTCGACAAAATCTTCTCCTCTCGGCAACCCTCGTTGGTCCCTTCTCTTGCAAATCCTTCGCTCTTTCGAGCCGCTTCACGAACAATACCCTGCGTGCCAGCTTCGATCGCCGAGCGTACAAAAAAACCTTCTTTTTTTCCGATCCCCTCCCTTCTTTCCTCAAGGAAAATAATGCTCCTTCTCTTATTTCTACAGATCCCTCACCCTTCCGAGCTTCTTCACAAACGATGCATCTTTCGTGCGTGCTTCCATCCTCGAGCTCACGAGCCTTTCCTCTTCCTCCAATTCCCTTTTTCCTCGCCCCCCCCCAAAGCCAGCAGATCGAACGTCGCCCCTTCCTTTCTTTTCTTTCCCCTATCTCCTTTTTCAAGGCTAACAAAAAAAAAAATCTATCTTTAGCAATGGCGCAGGGCTCCATTGCTCAAGGCTTAGTCCTCAAATACCTTTTACTTCTTTTTTTTTTCCACTCCCCTTAACTTTTTAGATTCCATTTCTCTTATGAAAGCCACTCCAGCCCACCTTTCCTTTTCCATTCTTGCAAGAGGATTAAGAATTTGATTCGCCTGCCGTCGATGATTGAACTCGGTTGGACTTGTCGCATGATTTTTTCTCAGTTATACCGCATGGGAGATCCACCTGGCGGCTCCAAAATCCTCGTGATTCCCCACCATTCCGCACCTTGTCCTCAGACAACCCGTTCAAGAGAGAGGAAAAAATATATGATCCCTTCCCATCATGATTGCCTGCCCAACTGAACTGTGCGTTGGCTGACTCCCCACAATGTATGCTACCTTGCCAAACCTAGTCGAGGCAAGAAAAACACATGGTCGCACGCCTTTTGATGCGGACAACCTTGCACACACCCGACCCCCGGAAAACTTTCAACTAGCTGTAAGTTTCTTGTTTGAGCTCCGAACGGCGATCCGAAAAGATCGGCATGCTCCACAACTCGAGCACTTCCCGTGTATGATATCACACCCGCCTTGACCAACCACCTGTGCCCGCCCAATCCGGTGAGGATCTGTAAACGTATCCCACTTCAACTTGCCATATCTTGCACATCCGAAATCCGTTTGATGAGCCGTTTGGACGAGCTCGTAGAGCATCTTGAACACTTCATTCTAGGACACATTTCCGCACTTTGGACACCTTGTCTTTCCATCATGCTTATCTCACTTTGGAGGGCCCCCTAGCCTAAAAAACCACTTTAAGCATACATTCCCGCTGCCACTCTCCTGCCCAGGTCTCCCACACTGGCTTTAGCCCTTTGCCATGCACATGCTAGCACCCTTTGCACTGCATAGCACACTTCCCAACGTAGACCAACTTTGGTTGCACCAACATGTAAGAATATTTCAATGGGGCCGAGTGAACTGTGGTGTCAGATCTATGATCAATTATAAACCTGTTTCCTAGAGGATGTGTTCGACTAGTTACCAAATCCACTCGAATGACAGAATCTTGGAACTGCAATTAGACATGGTTTTTAGACCAGTCATGTACCATTTTTGCTTCCCTCATGAAAGGACGTCCTAAGATCGTCTCAGATGCCATAGTGTGCTTGGAGAAATCCATAACAATAAAGGTAACTCTTATTTTATGTCCAAATACCTTGATCTTGAGATCTTCTAGCATCCCAATAGGTTTAACAATAGACCCATTAACCATCTTCACTACTATGGTTGTGGTCGCAAGGTGAGGTATTCCCATAGTTTCACATCAATTTTTAGTCACAATGCTAACCCCAGTGCCACCATCAAGGATTCCCTTCACAATTAATCCCTTAGTAGTGATTGGTATGGTCGCATTGGATTCATCACCCTCAAAGTATTGTCCCAACTTGTTAACAGGTATTTCTACCATAAGGTTCTCACCTAGGTTGGGTTGTGGATCTAAGTGTTCCTCCTCTATTGGCATCTCCCCAGATCCATCCATTTGTGCAAATTGTGGTAGCCCAAACTTTAGTTCTCCATTGAGGAAAGCTCGAAGAGCTGAAACTAGCTCAAGGTCTTTATATAGTTTGGACATGATGGTGGTTCTAACTTCTGAAGACATGAAATCCATCAATTTGGCAATGTTTGACACCTTTTGGGCTTCCGTCCCTTGACGTGGGGAAGATAGAACCTCCATTTCTTTGATAGGATCAGGTAGTCCCTCTGTAAACATTCTTTCCATCAAGAAGTGAGTATGCCCACTTTCCCATGACTTTAAGTCACTTGCTTCTTGGATGACACTAGGTATGTCTAAGGGTCTATGGACTTGGTGAGGTTGCTGTTGCGTAGGGAACACGGTGTCTGTAATTTGGATTTGCCTAGGTGCTAGTTCTAGATCCCTTTGGGTATCTTCTACCAAACTCCTTAATTGCTTGACTCGCTCGATCTCCTCTGTAGGGCTTGGATAAGTTCCTATCTTCTTCTCGGATCCTGTACATTTTTGCTCATGAAGATCTTCCTTGTTGGTTTCTACCTTAGTGGTCGTTTTGGTCTCCATGGTTTCACCTGAAAGAATACGGGGTCGTCACCAGTCCCTATGCTGGTTTTTGAACTAGGGTCTGACTTCGCTACTTTTTGCGATCTCTTCCTTCGTGGTTTCTTCTTTTTCTGAGATTGGGCAATTGATGTCCTGTCTCTTTCCTCAAGAATATAATTTTGTTTTTGGAGCATCGATCGTGTGAGTATATTTATTGGTACCACAGGTGTACGTTGTGATGGCTCCTCGGTAACCTCAATCAAATTTAATGGCATGATCTTGGGTGCATTTGGATTATTTGGACATTGGGCAATCAAATGATCTATGCCACATCGATTACACATGAGTATTGGCATTTTAGACGTGCTCGCTCGATTGGTTTGCATTAGTGTGGTGTTCTTTTGTAGCCTAATAGGACACTCGGACACATGATGTGGACCTCCACACTAATAGCATTGAAGAGGTGGTCTCTTAACAGTGTAATTGATATTTTGGCCTCTTGTAGCAAGAACATCTACTTGATAGACAGGTTTGACTTGTCCCCAATAGTCCTCCATGTAGTATTGTGGACTTTCTTCAAGCACATCCATCCCATAGGAAATATTAGGATCTATATCTTCCTCACAGCCTACCAAACAAGCAATTGATGACTCACAACCCACTTGATTCACAAAAGTGATTCTTGGATGTGGTGGTTGCGGTCCTAGCACTGGAGGTGGTAAGGGTGTTTTTTGAACCACATTTTGGGCCCTAGGGACCATGTGTTGTGCTGTTTGTTCAAGAGGTGGGTCCCGCATCAATGCAGGCACTCGAGGTGTGTTTGTCCATGCTAAGGTTGGTCTATTGGCCATCGCGCTCTTAAATACTATGAAATCCTTAGCTTGATGACCATACCTTCCACAGGCATTGCAATTCCCCTGAATTTTACTCTAAAAGTAGGGCATTCACTGGTACTATGCGGTCCATAGCATACTGAGCACCATTGTTGCTCCCTTCTTGGATACATATGATTGTTTTGTGGAGCAGGATTATCTCTAAGACTCTCTTGAATGGCCTTGGTGAGATATGCTAAAGTCATCTCAGATATCTTTGGCTCCTTAGCAATAGGCTTTAAGGTCATTGTTTGATGCCCTGATGCTTGCGAGCTAGTAGATTCAGGTTCAACAGACACTCTTCCTCCTTGCATCATTAAATTATCCTCCATTGGATCGCATTGGTGGTGATTTCTTCCCAAGTGGTGATACCTCTAATGACTAGGCCATTGTAGATATCCTCATGTCATAATCCCCTAATGAATCTATCAAGAGATTGATTATTATTGAAGCACTCATTTGGATTACAACGAGAATTCAAATGCTTCAAGCGACTAATAAAGTCTCTCACCGACTCTCCTTCCTCTCATTGGGCTTTCTGGACCTGAGAGGATACACCCCAAAGCACTCCCTGTCGTATGTATTCTTTCAAGAATAGTCTCCTAGGAGTAGGGGAATTTCTCTTTTCTTCCACCCTTAGGATTCTATACCAATCCCCAGCCTTCCCACTTAAGGTTAGGCTATGCAGGTCATGTGCATATTTGTTCAAACACTTTGATATGATTTATCACATCCTCGTCTCCACTCAATTTTTGTGTGAGCTTGGCTATTTGTACTGCCTTCCTTCTAGGTTCTCTATCATACGTGTTACACATATTCTCAGCAATAGATCTACCGATAGCTTGAGCAAATGTTTCCAAGTCACTTAAGTGAGTAGGAACTGTGGGTGGAGGTGCTCCAGAGACTACATGTGGAGTAGGTATTTGCATTGGGCTTGGCTCATAGGAAGCCCTTGGATTCCAAGTTTGGTACGGTGTTGTGCCATGTGGCGGTCCAAAGTTCATATGTGTGGCCCTAGCCATATCAGACGTTGGATGTGACATGCTACTGCTAGTCGGTATGGTCCCATGGAAATAAGAACTTGGGTGTTGTGGTTGTGGGAGCATAGGTAGTTGAAACAATGAGAGGGGTAGGGACTACATGAGTACGAGGACCTATAGGTATATACGATTGGTACACACTTGTAGGTACTGTTGCAGGCATTGAGCTACCATGTAGTGGTGCTTTACTAACAAATGAGGTCCATGGAGTGTTTCTTGGCATGCCTATCATTGGGGTAGGCATGGTAGCCATGACGTCATCAAGGGAAAGATGAGCTAGACTTGGAAAAGTAAAGCTATTACTAGTGGGCTCGGATTGCACTGAGACCCCTAGAAAAACACCATATGGAGGATCCATCGGACTTACCGAGGGAGTCTCCATTTGCGATAAGACTAGTTGTTTAGCCTTCCCTGTATCCAAGAATCTCATGAGACCCATTGAAGGCATGTGGATCCCCTTGTTCTATCTCTCTAACTCAATGACCCTATGGATGACCTCACAAACTCTTTGTTGTTGATCCTCCACACTAGTAGCACCCGTTGTGGATTGTAAGACATCTAACCAACCCACATGATAGGTGTGACCTGTGTATAGGTTGGTTAGAGTTTTTGTTTGTAGTTCATACTCCCAGTTCTCATTTAAGAACTCTCCATCTAGGATTGAGGTGCTATAGGTGTCCTTTGAACTAGATGCAATGTGGCTCTCTATGGGTTGACCCTTTGGTCGCTAATTCAGGAGCACTCGATTGCTCTCCTAGCAAAGATATCGACATAGGGGCTTTTTCTTTTAACTCTCTTTGTTGCTCCGCCTTGCTTAAGCTCTCGCTTTCCTTTTCCCTATCCGCAATGATATATTGCTCAACCTCTTGCACTTTGGCAAGGCTTCTACCATCAGGTAATATAACCTCAGAGGGAAATAGTTCTGAAGAGTCAGAGGGTGCAGTGAATGGAGTATTCAGCTGCACATTCTCTAAGGGCATAGGGTCTACGTTGGTCATGAATGGAGAATTTATTTTCCTACCCCCCTCATTTACATTGTTAGCTCCATGTTCGGAGCGAGTGGCTCTACTAAAGGTTTCCTTCAAGCGGCTAAGCACGCTCGGCCCGGACCGCGGGCCAGTGGTTTCATGCATGTCTTGGCTTGAGCTATCGGATTAGCATTGGGAAACCCTCCATGACGTTGTAGTTAGAAGAAGAGTCACTAGCTGCTATGTTTGGGTCCTGGCTTGTACTACCTTGGGTCCCCGCCAAGGGCCCGGAACCTAAGGTAGGTGGATATTGAGAACTCGCATAAGTCGAAATGCTCTCTAGTTGCTCGGCCTCTAGCACACGACTAGAGCGCAGATGCATGTGCCTTTCGCACTCTATAGCGAATAACCTCAAAGGTTAACCGCTTACTTTTTTAGGCGTCCGTTTTCACTCGTTTTTTGATGTTTTTTAATGTTTTTAATGATCAATTTTTTTATTAAAGTGTGTGATAGCTCGAAACAAGCATATCACTCAGAGGGTCGTGGTGTGCTTTACAGCACAATGTTTGGTCACCTAAAGCTCTGTTGGTCCTCAAAAAGGTCGATTTTTAGCTACGCGTGAGGCTAAAATACGTAATTTTAAAGGGCAACTAAGGCCTGAGCCTGAGTGTGAGCTTGGGCTTGGGTCTGGGGGATATTCTCGATCACGGTCCTACCTTTAATTTTTATTTTTCTTTTTTAATTTTTTGGGATAAGGTCGCCGTGGCCGCGCTGTGCGCGCGAGCACACACACACACCTAACCTACCTACTTACCACTAATACAGCTACTGTTACACACTAACTCACTACTACAGTAACTCACTAGCTAACATAACTATTTACTATACTTTACACAGAACTAACATTATGGATCTACAACCTTAATACTAACACCTTATCACAGAGAAAACACAGTACCTTATTAACAAAGAAAACACAGTACCTTATCAACAAAGAAAACACAATACCTTTCAATTCCTTATTAACAAACAATACACAGCAGCAAAACAAACTCCTTCTCAGCACACACACCTTCCTTCTCTACCTTTCCTACAATTGAAATTGCACCACAAAGCAGCATAGAGTGTCATTTAAGCTTAGTGTATGCCATTTCCCCGGCAACGGCGCCAAAAATGTGCACGTCTGTCGCAGGTGTCAATGCAAGGGACTTGCCGATACACTGTATGTGAGCCACAAATGGCTCCAAGCATGCTACTAGCCTAAACTATTAAGCTCAAATATGAAGATGGTGTGTCACTCACCACTCTACGCTTGCTGTCGTGGAGGATTCCTTGCCGTGAAGAAGAGGGAGATGCCGCTATGCCGTGCTCAACCGCCTCGTCACCGTCACAATGCTCTCTCTCTCTCTCTCTCTCTCTCTCTCTCTCTCTCTCTCTCTCTCTCTCTCACGCATACACACACACACACACAAGGAGATGAAGAAGAAGAAGATGGATATGGAGCAACCACACTCTTCAATTGCACAAATGAAAGAATGAGTGATTTTTAGGTTTAGTTGACTTTTATATGAGCTTGCCCAATTCACACTTGGGCACCCATGCTTAGCCAACTAATCCCTTGAATGTTCCAGTTAGAGTGCGCCTCTCATCGATGATCACTCTTACCCTTTTCCTATTGGACCGACAAGCCCGGTACCTGACTCTACCAAATAAATAATATGGCGTCCGTCTTAGGTGATAGGAATGTGCGTGAGGGTCAACAATTCCTTTTTGTTGGAATATTATGGCTGGAAAGTGGTTGAAAAACGAGTCGGTTGGCCAGTTGGCCAGTAGTCAATGGCCGGTGGTCGGTGGTCGAAAGTCAATGGCGGGTGGTCGGTGGCTGAATTCAATGGGCTGTGGCCGAATTCAAAAGCGGACTTGTCTTCTCAAGGGCGGCCACGCATGGATGGATTGGAGGGCCCGATTTGGACTTATCTACACAAGGGCGGCTACACATGACTACCTCTCATGAGAGAGGGCTGCCCTTTTGGCCTGTAAAAGGAGGCCATTTCTACACACATTTCATAGTGTGGTTGATGAACAAGGTGAGTGTGAGATGGTGAGAGTGAAGCAAGGCGGGAGCTCCAAAAGGGTATAATCCCTTTGTAACCTACTTCTTGTTTTGAAATACTAAAGCCATTGAGTGGCTGCTTTCCCGTGGACGTAACCCACATTGGGTGAACCACGTATATCGTGTGTACTCTCTCTCTCTCTCTCTCTACTCTATAATCTCTTGTGTGTGTAAATTATCTCTCTCCATTAAGTAATCTACTCAATTATCTACTTAGCTACGTCATATTTCCTAACAACTGGTATCAGAGCAAGGTTTGCTCGTAGCCAAATTATCTCAAGGAAAGGATTCCTTGAATTGAGTGGGAGTAATGGCTGAGGAAGGGAAGCTCAAGATTGACGGAAAAAACTACCAACATTGGAAGATGCAAATTGAAGATTATCTCTACTAGAAGGACGTCTATTTGCCACTAGGCGGTCTTGCAACAAAGAAGCCCGCAACAATGGCAGATGAAGCATGGATTGTCCTTGATCGAAAGGCACTGGGAACAATCCGGTTAAACTTGGCGTCAACGGTGGCCTTCAATGTTTCGGAGATGAAGACCACGGAGGACTTGATGAAGTCACTTGACAACTTCTATGAGAAATCATCAGCATCCAATAAGGTATTTCTCATGAAGCGCTTGTTCAATCTAAAGATGGCAGAGGATGGTTCAGTTGCAAAACACCTACATGACTTTAACACAAATATAAGTCAAATTCGATCAGTGAAAATCAATTTCGATGATGAAGTGAGAGCTCTCCTTATACTATCATCTCTACCGGATAGTTGGAACAGCCTTGTGATGGCTATAAGTAATTCTATTTCTAGCACAAATACTCTTAAGTTTGATGATGTTTTGGATGTTCTCCTAAGCGAGGAAATACGAAGGAGAAGCACAAGTGAATCATCAAGTGTTGCACTGTCAGTGGAAACAAGAGGAAGGCCTAAGGAGAGGATCAAAAACAAAAAGGGTCGTGATCGCTCAAGACGGAGCAAGTCACACACAAAGTCAGTTCTTGAATGTTGGAACTACGGCAAGAAGGGCCACGGCAAGAAGGATTGTTGGTCCAAGAAGAAGAAGGATACTGAGTCTCAAGACAACAAGCCAACATCGGAGGCCAATGTGGCAGGTAAAGTAGAGCAAGATGCTCTAATTCTCTCATTAGACAATGTGTCTAATTCATGGATAGTAGATTCCGGGGCTTCATTCCATGCGACACCACACAAGCAATATTTCCAAGATTACACCAAAGGTAATTTTGGGTATGCATACTTGGGAGATGATGAAGCTTGTGAAATTGTTGGCAAAGGTACAGTTTGTGTCAAAACTGCTAACGGAAATGAATGGAAGCTTAAAGATGTTAGGCATGCTCCTTCTCTTCGCAAAAAATTGATCTCTACAAGACAATTGGACGATGAAGGTCACAACATTGCATTCGGAAGCAAACATTGGAAGATCTCAAAGGGATCTTTGGTTGTTGCCAAGGGAAAAAAGGTTGGTACACTTTACTTGTGTACTGTTAGCACGCAATCTTCAGCTTGTGCAACAACTACAGAAGTCGACAGTGCATGTGGCACTATTGGCTTGGGCATACGAGTGCCAAAGGAATGCAAATCCTTCAAAGAATCTTCTACCAGGTTTGAAAGAAGTGGACTTAGAGTTCTGTGAACATTATGTTTATGGTAAACAAAAGAGAGTAAAATTTCAAAAATCAGGAAATGAAAGAAAAAATAAAAACCTGAGCTGGTTCATTCTGATGTTTGGGGTCCTGCAAGTACACCATCACTTGGTGGCTCATTGTACTATGTAACATTCATAGACGATGCGAATAGAAAAACATGGATTTATGTCATGAAGAATAAGTCCGATGTGTTTTCCATATTTCAAAGGTGGAAAGCCTTTGTGGAGAATGAAGCAAGTACCAAGGTTAAGTTCCTCAGATCCAACAATGGAGGGGAATATTGTAGCCAAGCTTTTGAAAGCTTTTGTGCTAGAAATGGTATTCGGAGGCAAAGGACAACCCCAAGAACACCTCAAAAAAATGGGATTTTGGAAAGGATGAACATGACAATCATGGAGCGAGCACGAAGCATGTGGCTACATGCAGGCCTACCGCTTGAGCTTTGGGCAGAAGCAGTTAGTACGTCTGTGTACTTAATCAACCGGTCACCCTCAACGGCATTGGATGGGGGCGTTCCAGAGGAGGCATGGACACGTAAACTGGTGAACTATTCATTTCTCAAAGTGTTTGGGTGTGAGGCTTTCATGCACATAGATAGAAGCCTATGGTCAAAGCTAGATGCAAAGTCCAAAAAGTGTTTCTTCATTGGCTATGGAGAAGGTGACTTTGGGTATCGCCTATGGAATCCTGAAGATGGTAAAATCTTTAGAAGTAGGGATGTAATTTTCAATGAGAAAAATATGTACAAAGATTACTTGGAAAGAAAACAAGCAAAAGAAACAGGTGATGAGTACATGGAGCTTGAGGACGTAAGACTCAAAGACTACAAATGGTGACAACGTGCAACAACTTCAACCAAATGAGGAGCCTCAACCTATTCCCCAAAGATCCACAAGATCAATTAGACCTCCAAAAAGGTTTGTTCCTTCCTTCAACCATCTCTTGATCTCAGATTCTGGAGAGCCAGAATCATACAACGAAGCTATGCATCACGAATCCAAAGAAGAATGGATGAAGAGCATGCAAGTGGAGATGCACTCACTACATCGCAACCAAAAATGGGAGTTGGTTGAGCTGCCTAAAGGTAAGCGAGCACTTCAAAACAAATGGGTGTACAAGGTGAAGGAAGAAGAACGTGGGAAGAAAAGGTAAAAGTCTAAGCTTGTGGTGAAAGGGTTCTCTCAAAAGAAAGGTATTGACTTCAATGAAATATTTTATCCTGTTGTAAGAATAAACTCAATTAGGCTTGTCTTAAGCCTTGTGGCTGCTCATGATTTAAATCTTGAGAAAATGGATGTAAATACGGCATTCCCTCACGGTGACTTAGAGGAGGAAATCTACATTCTTCAACCAAAGGCATATGAAGTAAAAGGTAAGGAGAAAATGGTTTGCAGATTAAAGAAGAGCTTGTATGGCTTAAAGCAAGCATCAAGACAATGGTACTTGAAGTTTGATTGATGGATGTTGGATCATGGATTCATAAGATGCAACTCGGATCACTACGTCTACACGAAGAATTTGGGAGATGGGAAGTTCATCATTCTAATGTTGTGTGTTGATGACATGTTGATTGCAAGTGCTAACATGCAGGAGATCAAAGACCTAAGAGAGGAGCTATCTAAATCTTTTTCAATGAAAGATTTAGGTGTTGTAAAGAGGATACTTGGTATGAAAATATCAAGGGACAGGACGAACAAGACAATAAAGCTAACTCAAGAGGATTACATCAAGAAGGTACTAGAAAGGTTTGCAATGCAAAATGCAAAAACGGTTTCTACACCTTTAGGTGGTCACTTTAAACTAACCAAGGATATGTGTCCAAAGACACAAGAGGAGATAGCCTATATGTCTAAAGCTCCATATGCTGCAGCGATAGGTTCTCTTATGTATGCTATGGTCTGGACAAGGCCAGACATTGCACATGCAATGGGAGTTGTAAGTAGGTTCATGGACAACCCAGGTAAAGAGCACTAGCAAGCTGTGAAGTGGATACTTAGGTATCTAAAAGGGACAACAACAAAAACTTTGTATTTTGGAGGAACTGATATTTTTCTAAAAGGGTATGTTGATGCAGATATGGCAGGTGACAAAGATACTCGAAGGAGCACTACTGGCTATGTCTTCATGGTTGGAGGAGGCACATCAGTAAGCTAGGCTTCAAATTTGCAGAAAGTGGTCTCACGTTCTACCACGGAATCAGAGTATGTCGCAATGACGGAAGCAAGCAAAGAAATTATGTGACTTCACATATTCTTAGAAGAGCTTGGATTCAAATAAGACAATTGTGTCTTGTATAGTGATAGCCAAAGCGCTATCCACCTTGCAAAGAACTCAGCCTTTCATTCAAGGGCAAAGCACATTGAGGTGAGATTTCACTTCATACGCACTCTTTTGGAAGAGGGACAACTAAAGCTAGGAAAGGTGCATACAAGTGAAAATCCTGCAGACATGTTTACAGAGTTGGTCAACAAGGAGAAGTTGAGCTTTTGCTCATCTTCAATCGGCATTCAAGGATAAGAAGCCAGGATGGAAAGCAGTCACAGGTTTGGTTTGGAGATCAGTCTTCAAGTGGGAGATTGTTAAGTATGGAGCTTGATTTACCCCTTGTTGTAAGGCCCCCCATTATGAGGAGAAGCCATCGTGCGTGAATAAAAATAACTCACCGAAAAATAAAATCACTCGCCGGAAACAAAATTTTCACGCCTACTCTCGAGCCTAAACTTTGCCAGAATATTCCTTATTATGGCCGGACGGCGGCCGAAAAGTGGTCGAAAAATGACTGATCGGTTGGCCGGTTGGCCGGTTGGCCGGTAGTCAATGGCCGGTGGTCAAAAGTCAATGGCCAGTGGCCGGTGAAAGCAGACTTGTCTTCTCAAGGGCGGCCACACATAGGCGGATTGGAGGGTCCCATTTGGACTTATCTACACAAGGGCGGCTACACATGGCTGTCTCTCATGAGAGAGGGCAACCCTTTGGCCTATAAAAGGAGGCCATTTCTACACACATTTCATAGTGTGAAGTTGATGCAACAAGGTGAGTTTGAGATGGTGAGAGTGAAGCAAGGTGAGAGCTCCAAAAGGGTATAATCCCTTTATAACCTACTTCTTGCTTTGAAGTACTAAATCCATTGAGTGGCTGCTTTTCCGTGGACGTAGTCCACATTGGGTGAACCACATATATCGCGTGTACTCTCTCTCTCTCTCTCTCTCTCTCTCTCTCCTCTATAATCTCTTGTGTGTGTAAATTATCTCTCTTCATTAAGTAATCTACTCAATTATCTACTTAGCTACATCATATTTCCTAACACATAGTGGGGGTATGCTTGTACTTCTATAGAGTGCTATGAAAAAGACCTTCTTTACGTGATGTCAAGAGACCCTTGCAAATTACTTTCTACTCTCTTCTCCTTAACTTCTCTATCTTTCTCTCTATCTCTCTTCCCATCTCTTTCTCTCCACCAAATAATATCGTACCTCATAATGGAGGCAAAGTAATCCCTTGAACAAGGAGCTACTGTGAAGAGATGCTTCGCAAGAAGCACAATAAAGAAGCTCTTATTCATAGCACTCTACAGAAGCAAGAGCACTCTTGCACTACGCACAACACAAAACGATGGCTACATTTACAACCATAATTCTTTATCTCTACTCAAAACGATGGCTACATTACATATATGTATATATATTTGTGTGTACATATATATTTGTTTATGCATGTATGTAGTCACTAAGTACGGGAGCATAGCACCCGAAGGTTAGATGCTTCCTCTTGGGTATAGTCTTTTTTTAATCGTTACGTTGCAGTCATTGATCCACTGATGCATGGATTACCGCAATGTACCTTTGGTTTTACCACGGTTGAGACTGTGATGATATCTAAAGAGGTGCAATTGACATTTGGCACTACTAGCCTCTACTTAGGTCTACTAGTATATATATGTATCTACGTGTTTGTGTGCTAATATACTTGTGTACATATTTATAGATGAGAGAGTAGGGTAGAAAGCTTAATCTTATATTGCTCTTTGTAATGTAGATGTCTGACAAGAGACCAACTGGTGGGGAGCAGCCAGCTGGCTCTTCTTTTGGTTGGTTCACATCTCAGGGGGGCTCCCACCCAGGATGGACATTGCCTCCAATGGACCTCAGTCTTGAGTCGGTGAGAACAAGTAAAGAAATAAAGAATTTTTCTAGCTAGTTAACCCTAAACCATGAGTGTCATAGGTTTATTTTTGTTATTTATAGGCATGGCCATCCTACACCTACCCTTCTCAGGTTCCTCCACCGATCGTAGATCTAGACCTACAGCGGGATCTCTCTTTACGAGACAAGTACCTCCAAGAGACAAAGAATTTGTTTGGTCGCTACACTCCGTAGTAGCTTGCGACCTACGGTATTTCTTCGCAAACTACACCATGGGGGATTTAGGGAGGGACTCCTTACCTACAAAGCCTCGCACCGACGACACCTCAGTCTACGGCCCCTTCTTATCGTCCTACTCCCCTTCCATCACAAGGTTCTACTCCCATCGCATCACAGGGTCCTACGCCACTCCATTCCACTCCTGCTTTGCCAGAACACATTCAACAAACTTCCGTCAACAAGCTTCCTCTATCGTTCTACTCCCCTTCCATCACAGGGTCCCACTGCCATCGCATCACAGGGTCCTACGCCACTCCATTCCACTCCTACTTTGCCAGAACACCGTCAACAAACTTCCTCTAGCAGCATGCATCGACACTCGTCTCAGGGCAGCGAGCGCCGTGAGAGACGAAGTGGGAGCAGATCTTGTGGTTTTGCCTGTTTTGGTAGTGGCGGGGGAACAGAGTCCCCCCTTTCAGGACTTGCCACCCGTGACGCAGAGGACGAGGATACTGACGCACGCATGCTAAACACTCATGGACACTACTATAGGGTTAAATATGGTGGGGAGGTGGACTTCAGCACAGCACAGGGCAGGGCATTTCAATGCCATCTACAAATTCTTATACATTCAACGTATAAGAGCTGTTTTATAAAGTTTAGAGATCAACTGCCCAATCATGCACGGTACATCGAGGACGGTGTGTTAGCTAGATTTCCAAATGCCCCCGATCAACCTTTTTTCACAACAGTGGTTGTAGGGCTACATAAAGACATTTCTACAAAACAAGCAGCCAACCAGGTCAAAGATCCAGATAGGAGTTACCGTGGTGGCAACATGGCAGACGTGGAGTGGGAGTGGGCAATTCAAGAAAAGAGCGATCAAGCTGCGATGGGCTCATCATACAGACAACAACGCGATGCCGATGGACTTACCTCCAAAACAAGGGGATGATGACCATCGAATTGAGCTCCTACCAGGAAGCTCACCACCTAACAAGCCAACAAGACAAGATCCTGAGGCAAGTACAAGAATTGGTAGAAAAAGGGATGGTGAGGCCTAGCTACTCTCCCTTTTTTTCTCCAGTTCTTTTAGTGCAAAAGAAAGGTGGTACATATCGTATGTGTGTGGACTATCCAGCACTAAACCATATCACTATCAGAAACAAATTTCTCGTGCCTCGGGTAGAAGATCTATTTGATAAGCTATAAGGCTCTACCTACTTCAGTAGGATTGACCTTAAAATTGGCTATTATAAAATAAGAATAGTGGATGAAGATATCCTAAAGACCGCATTTTGTACAACGTTTGGCCTTTATGAATATCTAGTAATGCCTTTTGGCTTGACTAATGCACTAACCACCTTCAATCGATTAATGGAGAAAATATTTAGACCCTACCTCAAATTCATTGGAGTGTTCTTTTATGATATCATCATCTTGGAGGAACACAAGAAACATCTCCAAGTGATTTTCCAAGCATTGAGGGAGAACAAGATTTTTCTCAACCAAAAGAAAAGCGAGTTTTTCCTTCAAGAAATTCAATACTTAGGTCATCTTATCTCTCAAGATGGTATCCGTATGGATCCATCAAAGTTAGAGGTAATAAAAGCATGGCCTAATCCAAGGAATCTACATGAGCTAAGAAGCTTTATAGGTATGTGCATGCTATAGAAGCTTCATAAAAACATTTTCTCAAATAGCAGGACCATTACATGACTTAACAAAGAAGAACGTTAAGTATTCATGGACTACTAAGGAGAAAAATGCTTTTGACAAGCTCAAAGAAAAGCTTACCTCCCAACCAGTCCTCATGCTTCTGGATCTCTCAAAGCCATTTGAGGTCCAATGTGATGTTTGTGGTGCTTGCCTTGGAGTAGTCTTGCTTTAAGAAGGGTATGAACGAGTCTTGGACATTTATGAGAAAGGTCTTTTAACTTTTCTACATACCCTACACACATGGAAGAAATATTTATTGGGTACTCCATTTACTTTACAAATAGACCATCAAAGTCTCAAATACTTCATGAAGAAACCAAGATTTTCAAGTCTTGGATGAACGAGTCTTGGACATTTATGAGAAAGGTCTTTTAGCTTTTCTACATACCCTACACACATGGAAGAAATATTTATTGGGGACTCCATTTACTTTACAAACAGACCATCAAAGTCTCAAATACTTCATGAAGAAACCAAGCTTTCCAAGCTTTCTTTCGCAATCCTATTTGCATATTTCTTAGATTGCTGGTAAAAACAATCAAGTGGCTGATGCACTTTCACGACGACCAAAAGTTAATGTGGTGTCTATAGCAACTCACAATGATCTATCTTCTATGATAGATGAGTATGCTAGTGATCCTGACTTTAGAGACATAATGTCAGCCCTTGCTTTGGGAAAAAAAGTTAAACCATTCACCTTTCAGGATGGTTATCTTCTCCACGGCAATAGGCTATGTGTTACCCACTCCCTTCATGAGAAAGATATGTATGAATCCCATGCTCCTCCCTATCCGGGGCATAGAGGCATTCAACCTACTCTTTGAGGAGTAGAGACGTACTTCTATTGGCCTACCATGAAAGTGGACATACAAGAGTATGTTTCAAAATGTGTGGTATGCCAAAAGACCAAGTATGATAGAGGGAATCAACCTCAATTACTCCAACCATTGCCTATCCCAAATTCACCATGAAAAAGTATATCCATGGATTTCATCTTTGGATTACCCAAGTCTATCCATGGGAATACAGGAATATGAACAATAGTCAACAAGTTTAGCAAGAAAGCACACTTTATTCTTGTCAAAAAGACTATTAAGGCCACCAAATGGCAGCTCTCTTCATTTCTCAGATTTTCAAACACCATGGATTGCCAACATCTATCGTGTCAGATAGAGATCCTATAATAACCAGTAATTTTTTGGAAAGGTATCTTTGAAAATCTAGGAACAAAAGTGAATTTCTCTTTGGCCTATTACCCACAAACGGATGGCCAAAGTGAGATATCCAATCTTATGATTCTCGATCTACTAAAGACTTATGTTACAGATTCAAAAACACATTTAGGAATTTTGGAAAAAAATCATAATTTTGGAATGAATGTTTGTAAACTAAGTTTTTGAGTGGTGGTTGCATTCTGCTATGTTGTGGTGTTGTCAACCATTCCTGTCAAGTTCTAGAATAGAGTTTCCAAGTGCTAGGTTACATTATTGTCAATCTTTGGTGTCAAACTTTGCTAGATTGCATTGTTGTCAATAGTTGGGTGTCCAATTCTACTAATTCACAGAAGCTGCATTGTGCTGGGAATTAAGATGATGTATAGAACTTGAAAAATCTTGATGTTTAGATGGGGATCAAGAGTATCCAAATAAATGGAAAAATGTTTATGTTGGACTTGTACAGTGAAGGTAGCTTTGCCTTGTTCTAGATGTAGAAGTATAATTTGAAGAAACTTTGAGGCACTTAGATGGTTAAGTGTGGGGACTGCCATCTTTGCCACGTTCAATGCCACCTCTTTCAAAGCTTGGTGTAGTTGTCCTAAAAAACTCAATTTTGGAATGTGTTAGTTTGTGATAGAGAAATCATCTCTATTTTATGTTTGACAAGGAAATAATATGGGCTTTTTCTTTATTTTTAGATCCCAACGAACAATTACTCTACAAGCACAAATGTTAAAACTTGAGTTGTAGTCAAACTAAAATGTTGAAATTGGAGCTAGATAGAACATCCATTACAAGAGCAAACAACCCAAAACCCAAAAGCAAGTTTCATGTACAAAATGACAAGAGGTAGCGGACACTTGTCGGAAAGAGGGTACTTTTTATCACGTTTTTCCACATAGTGATCAACAATAGGAGCTTTTTGGGAGAAACCATATACTAGCTATCTGCACAGGGGCCATGGACTCCCTATCTACTCCAAGGTTAACTGCCCCAATAGCACCTAGTTAGGTATGTGGTTCCTCTCTCACAATTTTTTTTAAAAGAAATGACAAGGATTAAAATGAATGTTTTGATCTAAAACAATTTGTAGCACTTCTCTTGTACACTCTTTTGGCAAGGCTCAAACTAGAGATTGAGGCTTCAAGTTCCACCCACAGTTTGAGGATTCCACTTGGTACTTGAGTTTTAGCCTAAACATCAAAATCACAAACTACAAGAGCAACAAAATCAAAACAAAAACCAAGAATAAATTTGCAAGAGGTTTTTGACATTTTTTATGTAAGTAACGTGGAATCATGAGCTTTCACTCTTGAGGGATTGCATCATTTGCAAGTGGAGGGAAAGGGACCACAAGCCCTCCCATTCCCATTGTCATCCATTGCCCCAACAACACCTAACGAGGTATGCGATGCACCTTTCACAAAAGCTCATTACTCATGAGATTGTTTTAGGTCATAGTTTAGGGTCTATGATGAGAAATTGTATAGTGTAAAACCCCCAATAAAAGTACGCTCTCTTTTCTCAAGGACTGATGAGATCCTCTAATATCTTTGTAATCTTATCAAATCAAATCTTTCCAGATTCTTCCTGGCGACATCGTCTCACATGAAATTTACCACACAAGAAAAAATGAGTTGCACTCCCAACAAGTGGGAATTGAACTCTCATGAGATCAAGAAAGAGAATGCATCCTGACCATCCCACCATCAAGCACTTGTTGGCCACTGATCAAATCTTTCGTTAAAAACATAAATATGTTCATCTTGGGTGTTGCACGCATGAGGCTGGCCGCTTCATCCCTTCTTCGCTTGAAACTCTGCAAGCCCTTGTGACCCCTCACGTATACAAATGCGGGCAGGCATACTAGTCGACGACCAATTGTCCCCCCCCCCACACACACACACACACACACACACACACACACACACACACACACACACACACACACACACACACACACACACACACACACACACACACACACACACACACACACACACACACACACACACACACACACACACACACGTGAACATGCCTCGTCCTCGTGTCAATTACAAACAAAAGTGTCAAAATCTATTCACGTGCCCGTGGTTACATGATAGCTCAGCTGGGGTGAAATCTATTGCTGGCCATAAATTCCAAGATCAAGCCTTGCTAGAGAAATCTCTTGAGTTACATGCCCCCGAGGTGTGTCTCAAAATAACCTTGCCGTTTTGTTGCACAACATTTTTGAAAATTGATGTGCATTTTGTCCATCCTTCGTCCGAGAGTGCCACACTTTTTTTGGAGCATCTCATAGCTCACAACTATGGGATGATATGGGATTCTATCGATCACTTCCTTAGGGCACGAAATGAGCCACTTGCATCTGTGATCCATAGCCCCCATATTCATTGTCCTATATTTGGGGTTTCTATCTTAAACACACTGGGATGATATGGGATGCTATCGATCACGTTCCTTAGGGCACAAAATGAGCCACTTGCATCTTCAATCCATAGCCCCCATATTCATTGTCCTAAATTTGGGGTTTCTATCCTAAAAACACTTGTGACACTAACTAAGGTGAGGGGGGCAGCTGTGGCAATAAACTTGAGATAGAGTGTTTTTTTCCCTCATAAGGTTTTAACATGTTTCTCCTACTTTCTCTGCTTCACAATACATTGCACTTGGCGACCCTACGTGTTGAACGTCATCACCTACAGAGATCGTGTGATTGAAAAGGTAATGTTTCACTAAGGGGCCAATGGCGAGGCATATGTGAACCCGTAATTCACTTGTTGAGGAATAGACACGTCAAGCACTAAGGTAACGTGTCTTCAATGTAGATCATTAGCACCCGCAACATTATATGCCGGTAGTTGCTCTTGTAAAGGGGGACACCACTATACTGACCCCTTACCTTAGGACTTGGTACTTCTCTTGCAACAATAGATACTCCTTTTGCAATAACACGGCTCAAGGCTCGAGCTATATAGACTCTGTGTATGTGATATGAGGTGATTTGGATAAAAAAATGTGACTCATAACTCAAAAATTGGCTTGCAAGGACTTTTTTGTGTTTTTTGGCAATTTCCCAAGTTATAGTTGATCATTTTGGCTCATATTTGAAATTTGGCATGTAATAGGTGTGTACAAGTGATAGGTGAGGTGATGATACAATTTTCAAGCCAAAATAGTGCAAAAGTAAATAATCTTGATTATTTACAGCAGTCAATATTTTCCTACAAAACTTGTCAATTTTGACTTAAACACATTCGAGCAAGCTTGAGAAATCACCCACCAACTACCCACACCCTTTGTCATTAAGTAGGTCCGCCTAAGTTGACGATAGCGTTAGTTTCCTTGTCAAATTTGAGCTACACCGTTAGTTTTGAAATTTGAAAGTGACGATGTGTCAGCCATGCCTCTCGCCACTCTGACATAAGCTCGTCATGTCTCTCGTTGTGGTGCTGTGTAAGCCATGCTTCTTATTGCAGAGTGGTGAGCTCACCATGTCTCTCGTTGCGGTGCTCTGTAAGCCATGCCTCTTGTTGCAGAGTCGTGAGCTCGCCATGAACTGAGTACTACAAACTACTATGCGTTGAGCCGTGGTCTTGCAAAGCTATGCAGTGAGCTCACCATGATCTTGAGCCGGCCATGAAAAGCTATGGCTTGAGCCGGACATGAGCATCATACCTTAGGACCACGATCCAAATATTTGACGGCAAAAAGCTCCTTGCTTTTCTTGTCGCAGAGGAGCAACTACAGCCGCCCTTGAGGAGCCAAGATTTTCCGCCTCTGCGACCATGAGCAAAGACCTCTGCCATGAACTTCTCTTCGCTTGAGCTTTGTAGCAACACCTGCAATTTTGGTTGCTGCCCGTCTATTGCCCATTGTTGCCACACCCTTGATCCTTCTTCAGCAACCACTCGTCGAAGGTAGAAGGGCCCGAGATTCATGTTAATGGTATTTGTGTGGTTTCGGCTACTCTGCTTCCTTCATCTCTTACCACATCCCTTGGACCTCTCCCCTCTCTGATCCCTCTCCACATTGTTTGTGGCTGCCAGCTCACATCGCGGCTCTCTTCTTGAGGAAACAAATGAGCTCATATTGGAGGGTGGTAGCTTGGCCAACAAGCGCTCCGCCGGCTGTTGACGCTTTGGCAGAAGTATCCCCAAAACCACCCACGAACTTGCCAGCCTTTTCAAGGACCCAGTCTGCAGATTGATCGACTTGAAGCTTTGCCTTGGCCTTGTCGAGTGCCACGTGAAGACCAATGCTCTCTGTGACAGCTCCAACCTGGCCTATTGTCATACCTTCACCACATAGCACCACTTCTTTGGCATTCAAAAATTCATGCACCATTTTGGTCACCTCATGGAAGTTGCTAATTCTCATCGATGTGTATTAGCTTGAATGGATGATTTGAGTTGTTGTTATCATTGTTATGTTGCAGTTGTTAAACCTGTAGAAGTAGAAAAAGGGAAAACCATATGTGACAAACGCTTTGATCTTTGAACCAAGCCCATAACTGACAATAATGTGTGTAGATCATGCCATAAATGATATGTTTAGGTGTGTAGAAGCAACACATACCTCCCTTGTAGTTCTAATCTGAGGTCACCACATCCTACAAACGCAATGGTACTCACACTCTCTTTGCCGCCAAAGCCACACTCTATTTTGTTGCCCTTTTGTTTGTGGGTAGAAGTAGCTCAAGTTATGCTAGCTCTTGCTCCCCTCCCCCACCTCTCTCTCTCTCTCTCTCTCTCTCTCTCTCTCTCTCTCTCTTCTTGAAAAAAAGACTCTTGCAAATCTAATTCTAGTTCAACATTATTCTATTTCTCTTGGGATCGAACTTAAGTTTGAGCCTCATGACTTGGATGCTTAGTTTTAAAAGCCTCATGAGCACTCAAATATAGCTTGTTTTAGTTGAGAATTAAGTCTCTGGCTTTGAGGCTTGAACTTAAGTTCAAGCCGCATGACATAGACACTCTTTTTTGCAGGTTCTAGCTTTGAGTCTCGAACTTAAGTTCGAGCCACATGACATGGACACACTCTATTTTGTTGCCCTTTTGTTTATGAATAGATGTAGCTCAGGTATGCTACAACCCCTCGCCCGCCCCCCCCCCCCCCCCCCCCCCCCCCCCCCCCCCCCCTCTCTCTCTCTCTCTCTCTCTCTCTCTCTCTCTCTCTCTCTCTCTCTCTCAAGCTTCTTGAAACAAAGAATCTTACTAACTTTTTTCTCGTTGAGCATTTATTCTATTGCTCTTGGGCTGAAACTTAAGTTCGAGGCTCATTACTTGGATGCTTAGTTTTCAAAACCTCATGAGCATGCTAATATAGCTTTTTATAGTTGAGTATTTTGTCTCTAGCTTTGAAACTCGAACTTAAGTTCGAGCCAAATGACATGGACACACTCTAATTTGTTGCCCTTTTATTTGTGGGTATATGTAGCTCAAGTTATGCTACCCCCCCCCCCCCCCCCCCCCCTCTCTCTCTCTCTCTCTCTCTCTCTCTCTCTCTCACTCATGAGCTTCTTGAAACAAAGACTCTTGCAAAACTATTTCCAGTTGAGCATTTATTCTATTTCTCCTAGGCTTGAACTTAAGTTGGAGCCTCATGACTTGGATGCTTAGTTTTCAACGCCTCATGAGCAGTCAAATATATCTTGTTTTAGTTGAGCTTCCTGTCTCTAGCTCTGAGGCTCAAACTTAAGTTTGAGTCGCATGAAATGGACACTCAATTTTCAAACCTCATAAGCACTCTAGTAGAACTTTTTCTACCTAGAAACTTTTTGGAAGAGTTTGTATTAGAATGTTTATAATGCTTAGAAATTGAGTCTTTACCTCATGCATCCCGAACTTATATTTGAGACTTATGACGACCTAAAAACGCAATTTCTAAGCATTATAAACATTCTAATAGGACTCTTCCAAGCTAGAATCCATCTACAAGGGTCCTATCTCATGAGATAGGAACTTAGGTTTGAGCCTAATGGGCCACATATTCTTCTATAACTCTTCCTAGTTGATCATCTTAACTTCTTAAGTCTATAGCGCATGAGGCTCGAACTTAAGTTTGAGCCTCATGATCAGGAGACTCACTTTTCAAGCCTCATGAGAACTATAGTAGGACTGTTTCTAGACATGAATCATATGCAAGAGTGTGGGTTGTGCTAAGCTCAAGAGTCTGGTGATCTAGAGACTTATGGAAAATTCTTTCAAGTTGAAACCCATCTTCAAACGTCTCTGGCTCATGAGGCCCTTGACCTTCATTACCTTGAGACTCAATTATCTATCCTCATGATAACTCGAAGAGGATCTCTCTATTTAGAAACTATCCGCAAGACTATCTATAACACTAAGCATGAGAGCCTTGCAAGAGACTCCTGGAAAAGTTCTAAATTGAAATTCATATTTCAAAGAGTGCTACAGAAACTCTTTTTGACTAGAAACCATTCCCAAGAGTTTGTATTAGATGAGGCTCAAACTATATTTTGAGTCTCATGATTTAGAACTCATTCTAGCTAAAAGTTATCTATAGATTTTAAACTTCACCTTTCACCTCGTTATTCACTAAACTTTTTTGAAAGCTTGACTCAATATTTTGTACCTATTCAATATATTAAAGTCGATTGTAATTTGTGGGGGATTATCCCTTGCTCATTTTTCAACAAGCTTATGAGAATTATGTTATTCTCATGAGAAGGATATGGACATGTGAAAACTCGCAACTTTCATTATCCTAAAGCCTATTCGTATTATTTTGGAAGATTGAGAAAAGAGAAGTTTTGGAACTTTTAGTTTAACAATATGAGTATGTGCAAACGATTCTAAAAAGTTTAGATAAAGAAAGTATCTACAAAAAATTCTTATTGTTTGAAGAGGAAAGAATTGATTTTTTGGGGCTCCTTAGAGTTTAATGAGAATTTTCTAAATGAGTAGTGCTCATAGTCATTTCTTTCAATTTGACACCTTGCTAATATACCTCTTTCATTAGTGAATATCACTCTATGTCTCGTAGAACATGTCTCACACTCCTTCTTCCATTAGAGTCGCTTTCTCTGTCTTGCAAAACGTCTCTCTCTCTCTCTCTCTCTCTCTCTCTCTCTCTCTCTCCACGTCAAAATGCGTAGTAGATATGGTGATTTTGTAAGCATGTGCAAGCGATAAGTTCGAAGTGTAGGGTGAAAAGAAAATTAGGCATGCATGTGTTGTGTAGGCTGAAGATGTTTCCACAGGTGAGAATTCAGGATGAGATTTCAAGTTAGGTGCTCTTGTATAAACATTGATGCTTTACAAGTGAAGGTGGTTGAGAGGAGCACTAAAGGTCAAGCAATGGGATCTAGAAGAAATATGTCATATGTGATGTGTTGTTTGTGATAGGGGCTTCTACTACCACACAATCCATGTATAGAGTGCGATAGATGCAATCAAAAGTTTCAAGATTCCTCAAAAGAAATTGCATAAGCGAAAAGGGTAGAGGGGTGAGGCATGGTACAAACCAAACAATAAGAAAGAGAATTTTTTTAAAGGAATCTTGAAACTTTTGATTGCATAAATGAAAAGTGCAGAGGATGAGGCAAGGTACCAACCGAACAGGAGGGAAGAGATAAAATTCCTAGGAATATTTAAACTTTTGATTTTTTAATGATTGAGTGAGTCGATTGACTAGAATAGGTAGAATTGGTATTTTATTTTTAAGATGTGGTTTAAGTAGAAACATGGACATCCTTGTGATCTTCATAAGAGAGAATTCATACATTTTCTTTCAAAGAGATGCCCTCCACAATCTAGCATGTGACAAGTAGTGGTTTATTGGGAGTCATGAATCATACCCCTATCCTCTTTGATCTATTGACAATGATGTGTTTATATTGTTCTATTAATATTTAAGAGATACAACATAATCAAAAGGTACAAAATCAATGAGAATGATCTCATGGAAGCAACCTATATTTGTTCTATTGTTCTAATAATATTGTTCTCTTTGATCTATTGATAGTGATGTGTTTGTATTGCTCTATTAATATTTAAAACATAAAACATAACCAAAAGGTACAAAATCCATGAGAATGATATCATGGAAGTAGCATATATTTACATATTATTCATTGGAATACTAAGCATGTGCTTGTTCTCCATAAGAGAGAGTCCCTGCCTTTGTGATTAAAGAGACGCTTCACTTGGGTAAGCTCCATAATTTTGCAAAAATGAAGTATGTTTGTGCATATTCCACTTACATGAGGGTAGAGATTATAACTTTCTAAGGTGAAAATTGCATGGTTATTTAGATTGATACATGTAAAGACAAGCATGGATATTCTTTTAGTACTCTAGTAAATGAATTGGTTTGCAATAGAGAAACCGAGTATGTACAAGAGGAAACAAAATGTTTAAGGACACATATGTATAAGGTTAGCCCCTTGATATTGGTTCTAAGCTCACATTTATCTTATTGTAAATATGAATTTCCTACATAAGTAAGAGCACTTGTTTATATCTTTTTGTTGTTCATTTGTTATCTTGGTGTTTCTGAACACCATCCCCATTTGAGATTCCCTCAACATGAAAATTGCTTTAGTTGGGGATGTGAACAAGTCCATTTTTGTTTCTCATTTTTTATCTTAGTTTCTTAACTCTACTCTTTGATGATTCTTTGGACTCCAAAAAATGTCTCTCTTTAAACTGTCTTGAATTTGCAGACATTATATTGTTTTGAGTAGTGCAATATTTTATAAACGTGCTATTCATAAAGAAGTTATTCTTCCATATCAACAATGTTAAAGTTATGTTTCCAATTTTGTCATTGTATCTACACAAACACAACAATATGCCTATGTGTTGAGGTTATGGCTATGTGTTAAGATTAAATTTATCATACCAACCTCTAGTCACATATAGTTGTCTTAAACTAGGTTTGAGTCTCATGCCCCCTTGCTAGTTTAAGTGAGGCATGTGATGCTTGAACTTAGGTTCAAACCTCATCTTAACATCCTATAGATTAAAAAATAAGTGAGGCTTGAATTTACGTTTGAGCCTCACATCCATGTGCTAGTGCCTTGAACTAAATTTGAGTGTGTCCGCCTGCTAGTTCAAGAGAGGTATGTGAGGCTCAAACTCAAATTAAATACTCTTCTTAATATCCCACATAGTAGCAATAAGTGAGGCTTGAACTTAAGTTTGAGCTCTTGGTTCATGTACTAGTGCTTCGATATATATGGCACAAAGGGGTCCTCACAAACAACCATGAGGTCAAGCTTAACAATAAATACTGCAATTTCACATCTCATTTAAAACAATGGGACTTGAATAATTCCCAAAATTCCTAAATATGTCTTAGAATTAGATCAACACTCACAATGGGAAAAGTACTTACTCTTGTAGAGTATGCGTACAATAATACTGTCCATACTTCTGCAAAAAAATCACCTTTCGAAATTATTGAGGGAAGACATATTTGTTCCATGCTACTTAAGGTACATGGGAAGATCTTCGTTGTAGATGAGTATAGCCGTGACCTACAAGAATCTTTTCAAAAGATTAAGGAGGCTATATCCATCTCTCAACAAAGGCAAAAAGTTGCTCCCCACAAGCACAGAAGTGCCTTAACTTTCAAATAAAATGAGTGGGTCTTACTAGGTTTCCCAAGGCTCGATCAAAGCAAATATAGGAAAAAAATCCCACAGGCCATCAAAAGTATTATGCTAAACTAGCAAAAAGATACTATGTTCCTTTTCAAATCTTGAAGCCAATCAATGAGATGGCTTATCAACTCAAGCTGCCCAGCCATTGGCTCATACACAATGCTTTTCATGTGAACCTACTTAAGCCTTACAAAGGAGAGCCACTTTGTGAATCAATTATTGAAGACCCTCCCAAAATTGAAGACCAAGAAGAGGTGCTACAGCCCGAAGCTATCCTTCGGCATGAAGACATGTACTATGACATGGTAAGATTATGTGACGGTATCTTATTAAATTCAAAAATTATCCTTTTGAAGATGCTAGATGTATGCAAGGAATACAACTTAAGGATAGTATGAACCTTGTCAATGCTACAATGCTACATTAGAGTAAGCAAATGTACAAATTTCTTTTAAATGACCAATGTTTTTGTCTTATAAGATTAGTTCTCTTTTTATTGTGCATAAATTTAAGTAGTATGCATACTTAGAATCATGTTTGTGATGAAGACGTCTCTCAAACACCAAGTAGAATTTGCCACTCTACTTTGGGAGGATGAAATGGACTAATGAGCAGACATGCTTGCGGTAGCTACGTCTCCCAAGCACCAAATGGATTAGTCATCCATCTTGGAATGATGTCATAAGATAAAAGGATACTCTACCCGCTAAGAAAGATTGACTAATTACTAAGGCTTTATCTCTTCTATCTCATAGTCGAGGACGACTATGATTTCAAGAGAGAGGTAATGTCATAAAATTTAATATCTAACCAACCCAAATGATTTTCTCATATTAATTTGATCATTTAATGTGGGAGAATAAACGGGAACAAGGGTTAGAATATAGACATGTGGTTACAGATCTATCTCAACACGGGGCCAATGGTAAAGGGGTCCAAATGAGAGATGGTCTTTCAAAGAGCAAGGCTAGCCAATGGAGCTTAAAAAACCTTAGAGTTAGCTTCATTAAAGACCTCCAAAGGTTAGTGTTAAAAGTCCTTTGACCTTAGGTAAGCTAGGACTAAGCTTGAGGTGGGAACCTTGCCCAAGCTTGAGGTGCTTGTCGTGCTTGATGACTAAGGTGCTTGAGGTGCTTGTTGTGCTTGATGACTAAGGTGCTTCAGGTGTTTGCCGTGCTTGCTGACTAAGATTCTTGAGGTGCTTGTCGTGCTTGCCAGCTAGGGAGCTTGAGGTGCTTGTGGGAACACTACCCAAGCTTGAGGTGCTTTGTCATGCTTGCTGACTAAGGTGCTTGTGTTCCAAAAGTCAACAACATCCTTACAAAGGAGGGGCATGAATGTTTCAAGATCCACCGGAGAATGCATCGGTGGTTGTCTTCCCTGTCTCCACTCAAGTTGTACCCTTTGTCGCTCTTGCTTTGCATCCTTGTACTATGAAATCTACTTTTGCATCACTGGGTTGTAAAGCATGCAAAACCGATTGATCTTAGCCTCTAGATGCTCCGTCATGTTCTTTTCCACACTGAGATATCACATCACAATCCCAAAAATGCGCTCGTCATAAATGGTGAACCAAAGCATATTTCATGTATGATCAGCTCTTGAGAGCCACTCTCCAATGTACACAAGGGACTCTTAAACAAGCCAACCCTCTGTCATGCTCCCTCTGGACATGCCTTTTGAGGACTTATTTTGCAAAGTTTTTATATGTTTTCTGTTTGCGGAAAAATTTGTTCATTTCAACGTTTCTCCACAGTTTAGGACTTTATTCTGATCATTTCTGTGAAGTTTTAAATTTTGACCCGGGACACCTCTAGGGAGCTAGCTTTGAGGGTGCTAAGGTCAAAATTTGGAAAAGTTTTGCGTGTAGAAATTGTGGTCCTCATACGAGGAAAATTATTTCTTCTTCGAGTTTTTTCAGATTCCTTTATTTTAATGCCCGTTTTAGCCCGTTGATTAGGGAAAAAGTGAGAAAATGTTGTTTTACATTGTTTTGTTAGAAATTGTCAACTTGCAAGTAAATTTTCGGTCAAATTGAGCAGGATATGGATTTTTTGCATCAAACGGCTGTCGAAGAGCTTGACAAAATGAATGAATTCGTATGAGACGGCCTTAGGCAAATTCTAAATCGTTTGGGAGTTACGGCTCGCTGAAAATGGCCGAGAATTGTGGCTCTAACTTGTGTTTGTGGGATGTGTTTTTGTAGTTCTTATGAGTTTGTGTACAAGACACCTCTTTTCGATCCTATTTTTGGGTCGTTTTTCTAAAGACTAGAGAGAGGTCAAAAATAACTATTTTTTCGTGAAGAAGACAGCCCCATACTCGGAAGGAGGCTATTCTACTGTGATGGCGCCTTCAGATTGTGATTATGAATGAAAGAGTGCAATTGAGAGTGAGAGCTACGCTCGTCTTGTACCCGTGAATTTACCTCAATACAGATCTCTGATTTCCTCTGTCTACTCTATGTGCTTGCAATTTTTGTTATTCAGTTTGTTGTGTTCCTGTGTCTCGTCACAAGCGTTTTCATTATCAAACGTTCTAAAAAGAACATCCACCTCGAATGCATTGTGCTCCTATTTTCACCTCGTCAACTACGTGAATGAGAAGGTGCACTTGAATGGTCAGCATGGTAGTAGGAAAGTGTTTCTCGAATATACAATCTCTCTCTCTCTCCCTCTCTCTCCCTCTCCCCCCCCCCCCCCCCTCCCCCCCGGTAGCAATCAAGAAACCATAAATCACATTGTACACTACCTCACATTGTCTAACCATGCCCGATCCCCTCACACCTTGGTCTAGAGTTGCACGGAGATCAGGACTATCGGGTTATAATATCGTCCTTATTGGTTAATTCCTATATTTATAGGTGCAACAAATCTGCACACTCACGTACATGACAATCCATGTAGCGGACAAAACCCCTTTGCGACTTGGTCAACTCAATACATGCCCTAGCTAGTGTGAACTACCTTAGATTCTCTAGCCATGTCCAATCCCGACACACCTCGATCGGACGGTGCACGGAGATCAAGACCACTGGTTGTAATATCGTCTTTATTGGTCACGTACATAACCTAAACACACATGTAGATAAACCACACATATTTCCAAACACATACTCTTTTCTCAAGCACCGCATATATTTCACCTGAGTGACTGCATCCTCGCATTCATCGCATATTCTAAAACGCTTCACATGGTGGTGACAACGAGCTCTCTTACTGTGAAGAGATGCTGAGCAAGGAGCACAATAAAGAATCTCTTCTTCAAATCACTCTACAGCAGCCGGAGCACAATAAAGAAGCTCTTCTTCAAAGCACTCTATAGTAGCTACATGCAAGCTCACATGTGCAAACGGCTCGCAACATTTTTTGACGCAAAAATGCAGCGTGCTTCAGAAACGACTTTCCCGAAATCATTTGTGCATGTGAGATACCTAATCATCTCTCTCTCTACTACTTAAACCCATGGAAGCTACATGCAAGCTCACATGCACAAACGGCTTTTGCAAACAAGTCATTTCTGAAGTCCGCAGCTTTTTCCGGATGCAAAAACGCTTGCAGACTTCAGAATCAACTTTCTCACATGTCGTTTGTGCATGTGAGCTTGCAAATGACTACATACCTAACCCTAACAAGCTACATGCAAGCTAAGTGTACATGCGCGAACGGCTCAAGGACTGTTTTAAATAATCCTAGATCTAAACCTACACATACATATACCCTATAGTGGCCGTCACATACATAACTCTAAACATACATATACATAAACCGCACACACTTTTGAGCACATACTCTTTTTTCGAGCATTGCACACATTTCACCCGAGCGACTGCATCCTCGCATTCATCGCATATTCTGAGAGGCTCTACAATCAAAATCTATATATATCCTAAACCTTAATCCTAACCCTAATCTTACACCCTAATCCTAATTAATTCCCTACCCCTCAGGTAGTGATGTGATGATCATGATGATGATTTTAGTCTGTCAGTTTACTTTTTTTTTTTGCGTTGAGACATTGGATTAGATCCACCAAGATTGTATCAGTTTGGTCTCATGGGTCATTTTGGCCTTTTGAAGATGTTTAATATACCATTTCATTTCATTTCATTCTCTCTCTATCTCTGTCCCTATGTCTCTTTCTCTCTCTCAATGTATGTTTGTGTGTTTGTATGTGTGTGCGTAGATCGCTTCTCTCTCTCTCTCTCTCTCTCTCTCTCTCTCTCTCTCTCTCTCTCTCTCTCTCTCTATGTGTGTGTGTGTGTGTGTGTGTGAGTGTGTGAGAGAGAGAGAGAGAGAGGAAGAAAGGAAAAAAGGGAAGGGAGCACGAGAAACAAGAGAGCGAGGGAGCATACCTGGCTCTCCCTTCTCTCCTCGTGTGTGTGTGTGTGTGTGTGTGTGAGAGAGAGAGAGAGAGAGAGAGAGAGAGAGAGAGAGAGGAAGGTGAGGGCATCGCTTGCCGAGAGCGTCAAAAGATCAAATCCAAATTTAAGTTTTGATGTTCTTGGGTAATTTTTACCCCCACTGTCGATGTCGCTATATGCGACACTCATAGCGACGTCACTAGTTTTGAGGGTGAGAGGCTCTTGTAGTGTTTCCTGGTTGATTTGGGTTTGGTGGTCCAAACTTGATAAGATTTCTTTGGCTAGTACATAAGAGCATAGAAAACAAGTGTGTGATGCAAAAACATGTTTGTATGCATACATGTTAATAATCATAATTATGAACATTACTTATTAAGCTACTCATCCTATATGCCCTAGAACACTTCTATATACTCAAGAATTTGGAGTTTGCCATGTGCCCTTGTGTAGGAGATTTTCCTTAAGGACTCCAACTTTTCATAAATTGATCAAGGAGGACGTTGTTATCCAAAGTTATGCATGTTGCCATAGGAACCAATATATCCTACTGTGGAACCCTCGTCAAAAAAATTGCTTACAAAGTTAATAATTGCGATCTTCAACTTTTGATGATTTTTTAACCAAATCACTTACCTTGCTTATGTGATGTTCCTTAAGCCATGTAGTCTCATCTTGGGCTAATTTGGATATCCCCGTTATATGTATAAATCCTATTCTAGTGTTAGGACTCTCAAATCCACTTCACGCTTAGTCATGATACATTGTTTCAAACATGCGTTATCCGGTTAGGACTCTGAAATCCAATTCGCGGTCTTGGTGATGATATATTGGTTCAAAGTTGATTCTAGCCCCTTCCCAAGCTTTGTCATGTCATGTCATGCTTTGAGCATCCTTGATGGTTTTATCCCCATATACATTGCACATTGTTGATCCAACTATGTATTTTTGCTGTATGAAGCTGTTGGTGGAGTCAATCTTTATAATAGCAATTATAAACAATGATGTCATTCAAGTTAATCTAATCTACATTTTCACTATTCTACTTGATCTACATCTCATGCATGATTCCTCCCCAATGTTTTTATTTTTTCCAACATTAGTGTAGACATAAGATCTATTAAACTTAGGTCTAGCCCATGCATTCATGCTTCCACCCTATATCATCTTCAAAAATAGATGCAAGGGATCATTAATGGACATGCCCTTCTTTTGAGATGTCTTCAACTCTAACTTTCTCACCTCTCTGCTGGTCACATCCAGTTAGACTAAATTTCTCAAAGCATAGGACCCTCACCTCTCTGTTGGTCACATCTAGTTAGACCAAATTTCTCAAAGCCTCCTTTGCGGAACTAGCATTATCTAAGTGTTTCCATTTTGCAACCAAATATAGCTCTCCTTTTTCTCACATTTAGATTTAGATTTCCAAATTTCCTAGTATATAAAAGAGCAAAATTGAACATTATCGCAAAGCCACCTGCTAAGAAACACAAATTACATCAGTCAAAAGTGGCAAGGAATGTCCATTTTGTACATGAAGTTCAAACATGGTAATTTGCTTTAGAGTAATTCAGCCGGAGTCGTTCACAATCAGATGAGAACTTCATCTCTAGAAAAGACAGTAACAAGCAAGTATCAACATGACAAACATAGGAGAGTAATGGACACTTCAAAAATATTCATACATCTCTCATGAAGAGATTCTCGCACAATCAATGGATGCGAGCCTGAGGAAGGAATACAAGAGAAAACCTTCCTTTATATTATCAAAAAGCTACTCTCAAGCTCCCCATAGAGCACAGAAAGGATCACAAAAGCCACAAATTGTTTCTGAGAAGATCATAAAACAAGTAACTGATAGGAAAACTTTAACACCGCCAAGTCATTGTGTCAGACCATAACCTGGATCACAGAGCAAAGTACGGAGGAAGCATCAAACACGTAAGGTAGACGCCTCCAGTTAAGCTCTTGAGAAAAAGGTGTGCAAGCCAGTATGCAAGTTTCCTTCAGAGTATCTTTCCGACCATAGATGATTGCATAACCTTCATCTGTGGCAAAATTTCTCTGCACAACCACCCATAACTCTTCGCCTTGTCCAACAAGCATGCATGAGAAGATTGGATGCGTAAGTACAGTATCAAGCATCACAAATGGAAGATATCCTACCGACACCCATTGCTTGCTGGAATCCTCATACGCCATCAATTCATGTGTCCACTCTTTCATAGCCACAAGGTGTCCCATCACCACAGCCACTCTTCCCCTGGCGGAGCATGAGTCAAAAATATTTTGAGGCCACAGCTCCGGCATAAAACGCCATTCCTGTCTATCAGGGTCCCATATTTCTCCTGAGTATATTTGGTCTCTTCCGCTTTTGCCCCCAATCACATACAGCTGGCCATTCCTTACAACCACTGCCGCATGTCCCCGGTAATGATGCATATCAGGCAGGCTCTCCCATGCCAACATGTGAGTGCAATCCAACCTTTCCACACTCTTGAGAGCTCTCGGCCTGTTGATCGGGGAGAGCCCCATATGCTCGGGCTCTCCCCGACAGGAATGAGTGATGAAACCACCAACAGCATACACATAGCCATCAAGCAAGGTCGAGGCAAAGTATTCACGATTGGTGAGCATCACTGGAGCAGATGTAGGGCAGCTGTTTCCTCGAAACAGATCGACACGACAGAGTTTGTTCCCATCCTTGTTGAGAAGGAGAACCTCACGTGGAGAGGCGGTGGCAATGGGTCGAACAGGATCGTGCAGAGGCAAACAGGGCAGATATTTGATGGGAAAATAGCGGATGTGAAGCTGATCGATAATCCACCATGAGTAGGTATTCCGAGGTTCATAAGACAAGCGCGGGTAATTGAAGCAGAGAAGAAGCTTAGTTTCGAGGTTGCAGAGCTGGAGGCGAAGGGAGAAGAGAACCTGGGACTCCATGGCGCGTTTCCAGCAGAGAGAGACGCAGCAGGTTTGGGCCTGCACGCGCGAGGGCAGCCGCGCCAAACACAGAAGGGCAATCTCATCAGGAATGCCTGGCAAGATGGTGTTATTGCCGTCTCCACCAGAATCCTTGACAAGGGCAAGCTGCTTCGTCTTCTTGCTCATTCTGCCTTGCTGATGCTATGCCACTCTTGCTCTCGAGCGTTTCCCGCCTCAGACAGATATTTTAGAGGACTTGTAGATTTCCCAACCTTCAAATGTAAAATTTAAAAGTGGATCTCAAAATTCGTAGGTGGGATTACCTGTTACCTGGATTACACTAAATCTAGGTTTTCATTGCAATGCCTCAGTAGGGCACCCACATGCTGGAGTGTGGATTATTTCAAAAAAAAGGACGTGTGCATTATTTCAAAAAAAAGGACGCTCTGGAGATGGAATCAACCCAAAAGTTGTAAAACCTTTGAATTTGAAGGGCAAGGATGATATGGTGTCATAACCAACCCAAATGATTTTCTCATATTAAACTAATCATTTGATGTGGGAGAATAAACGGGAACAAGGGTTAGAATATAGGTATGTGCTTTGAGGGCTATACCGACACGGGGCCAATGGTAAAGGGGCCCAAATGAGAGATGATCTGTCAAAGAGCAAGCTAGCTAATGGAGCTTAAAGACCTTTGGGTTAGCTTCATTAAAGACCTCCAAAGGTTAGTGTTAAAAAGTCCTTTGACCTTAGATAAGCTAGGGTTGAGCTTGAGGTGAGAACCCAACCCAAGCTTAAGGTGCTTGTCGTGCTTGCCGACTAGGGAGCTTGAGGTGCTTGTGGTAACACCACCCAAGCTTGAGATGCTTTGTCATGCTTGTTGACTAAGCTGCTTGAGATAAGGCGTGCAAAAGTCAATCATCAATCCCTACAAGGAGGGGACGAGCCCTACAAGAGGGGGGATGAGAGGAGAGAACACACACACACTCACACAAAAAGGCATGCTTGGTACAAAGAAAGCAAAAGGGACACTTGTCAAGTTCCTCCTCATGTTGCCCTCATGGTGTGTCTAAAGCCTATTGGTTGGCCTCCCAAGGGGTCCAATGATAAATTAGCTAATTAAATTAATTATTTTTGCATTTATCAAGTCCTCTCTCTCAAAGAGGAAAGGAGGACACTTGTCCCAAGACTAGCATGCTTGCTTGATTTGCCTCTTGCTTGTGATTGGCTAGGCTTGGAGGGGTCCAATGAGCTTCAAGCATGAGCTACAAGGGGGGTTCGACCAAGGAGGCTAAGGGGCCTACTTAAGGGGTATACTCTCCCACACACACACACACACACACTCTCTCTCTCTCTCACACACACACACACACACACACATTGTGTGGTGTGCAAAGTGCAAGAGCTCCATCTCCTTCTCCAAGCAAGTAGAGAAGTTGAGAGCCTACACCAACACTCTTGGCAATGGAATGCAAATCCAACCAAGAGCCATGCTTAAATGCTTAAACTTTCCATCTTCTCCATCTTCGATACTATGCTATTATGTATGCTAGCAAGAAGAGTGATAATAAGTGAGAAACTAATTCTTTCTCCTATGAAATGTTTCTTCTTCCTCTTCCCTACCCTCATTCCCCGCTAGCTCTCTCCACCTTCGAAGGTGTTTGGGGCCTTGGGACTGAGGCTTGGGATAGTTAATGCTTTCCACAAAGTTTATGCTATGCTTGTGATGCATGAAGCTTTCCATATTCATTGCATCACCTAGGTCACAAGGAACACAAAGATTGTATTGTAACAAGTCTCTCTTGATGGGAGAAACCATAATGCAAATGCCTATTGGAGGGGGGACCGGCTCTACATTAATCCGGTCCTCAACTGTTGTCATGTTCTCTAAACTCTCTCTCTTGCAAAAGTATTGTGCATGCCAAGTTAATTAAATGTTTTGTTTACGTTGCTACCATCAATTAAGTCCACCCGTTATGCTCACAATGTAGTTTCTCAAAGGTACTATCTCTAATTTCTACTACTCTCAAAGTTAATAGGCCATTTCCATTACATTGGTATCAGAGCATTTGGTTTCTCTTTTCTTGTTGAAGGAGAGAGGTCCTTAAGTAGCCTATAAATGGTTGATTTTGTTGATTATATTAGGGTAATTGGGAATGGGATCTATTATCGGTTTTAGTGAGCCCACTATGTGGGATATGGTGCACACCTCGGGAGCTTTGGAATTAATAATGGGGTCTTTTTAAATTTGCCTATGGATTTACTATTATTGAGCCATAAGAAGTCCGACAGAAGCTAGTCCTCGGCAATTCTGCAATATTAGACCCACTCCACTACTCTCTATAATCAACCACTTCGAGCCGTGGGTGTAGATACTTAAGTGCCGATTTTCAAAGGCTAAGAGGAGTAGAAACTAAGGTTTTGAATTGCCAAAGCATACACTAAGTAAGTACAAAAATTTTGTTAAAATGGATGACAATAACCAAGAGAGTAGAATGAACATTGATAACTTTGATTTTGCACATGAAGGTGCTAATGATGATGCCCCTATGTTTGTCAATTATCTTGTCACTAGGTTGCAACAAGCTAGTGAGCAACCCTGCTTTGCAAGCCGAAGTTACTCAAAAACTTCGCGCTTATGGGATTACCCTACCTCTCCAAGAGGAGAGAGAACTTAGGAGGCCTCTTGAAAAGACCCCCAAACAAGACTCTCTCCCATACGAGAGGAGGAATCCAAAGAGCAAGAAAGCAATGAAACTTTAAGTTCCTTTGAAGATGTGGCTTCACGAAGACAGCGGTTTAGACGATCACCAACTCCTTCCAAGAGGAAATGTTCAACCCACAATCCTTCTCCTCGTCACTGCGAAAGGGAAGAGAGGAAACAAAGGAAGAAAAGGGCTAGGAAGAGGTTAATGTCTTCTCCTTCTTCTTCACCTTCCTCCTCTTCCGATGAAAGCCATGGCTATTCTCCTAGAGAATACAAGAGGGAGGACATTGTAAATCATACCCTTCATGGCAAAGGTCACAAAAGCTAAAGAAATTCAAAGAGGGAGGAAATAGTATCTCTTTTCTCACCTATGATAGCACCTTTGGTGCTACCAACAAAGTGTTGGCCTTCATCCAGCAATTTGATGCAGCCTTTGGAGACGAGGGCTTCATGCAGTCCTCCAAGCTATGCCATGTAGTTATGCACTTCTAGAAATCGGCTCATCAATGGTGGGCTAGCCTTCGTGGCAACGACGAAGCCCCGAAGACATAAAAAACTCTACGAGTTTCCATCATGAAGCAGTTCCTTGCAAGCGATGCAAAGAACAAAGTGCTTACCGAATGGTGTAGTTTGGAGCTTCTCTCTCATGAGTCTATCCACAAGTATGTAGATAAGTTTTGGGATTTACATCTCAAGGCTACTGTCTTCCAAAATATAGACTTTGCCAAGCAAAAGCAACAGTTTTGTGCGGGATTACCTGAAGAGATGGCCGAGTACGTCAACTCTCAACAGTCTGGTTCTATCACCGAAGTAATCCACCACACCATGGTTGCTTCGCATATCAACTTTCAACAAGGGGCTAGACGGAATGTCAAGACCATGGAAAATAAAGACAAAGGTGATTCCAAGGGGAAAACCAATGCCCAAAATTCTTCCCAAGGCAATTCCAACAACAACAACAATAACAATCGGTCCAAGGAGAAGGGAGTTTCAAAGGTAAAAACAAACTCTCTCTTGAAGATCTTGAAGATTTTTTCAAGGACCATCAGTTGGTTAAGGGCTTCCACCATCGAAGCTCCAAAAGAGGATGCTCATTGCAAAGGTGCACCTCTATCCTCTGCTTGGGGAAAGGTAGGGGAACATGATCATTGATGCCTTCATCTTATTTGACCCTGGCTCTACTCACAACTTCATATCAACAGAGTTGGCCACCAAGCTGGGCATTCAAGCTTTTGAGATGGGAGATGTTGTAACGGCCGACACTGCTTTGAAGAGAGAGCGAGCCTCCATTACTCCCTTGATTGGGAAGTTGAGGGTCCATGTCCAAAGCTATGTCGACAAAGAAGACTTTTTCATCTCTCCTCTCCAACATGAGGATGCTATCCTAGGGGCACCATGGTTCAAACGCATGGCTGCCAACATGAAGTTCCCTGAAAGGAGAATCTACTTCACCTACAGGGGAAAGAACATGTATATAGATGCTAGCGAGTTTGGTCGCACCATACCACTTGTAATTTTGTAAATCCTCTTGCTTTTAATAAATCAATGAAGAGGTTTTTGCGTACATGATTTTCGTCAAAGATTCTTTAAAAGATCTTAATGTTTCATTAAATCTAAATGGTAGGAATCAAGAAGAGTTAGACTTGTCTAAATTTCTAAAAGGATTCCAAGATGTGCTCATGGATGATATCCCTATGGACTTACCTCCAAAACGAGGGGATAATGACCATCAAATTGAGCTCCTACCAAGAAGCTCACCACCTAACAAGCCTCCTTATCAAATTTCTCAAGCTCAACAAGAGGAGATCATGAGGAAAGTACAAGAATTGGTTGACAAAGGTATGGTGAGGCCTAGCTCCTCTCCCTTTTGTTCTCCAGTCCTTTTAGTGAAAAAGAAAGATGGTACATACCGTATGCGTGTGGACTATCGAGCACTAAACCATATCACTATCAAAAACAGATTTTCCGTGTCTCGGGTAGAAGATCTTTTTGATAAGCTACAAATCTCTACTTACTTCAGTAGGATTGACCTTAAAAGTGGCTATCATCAAATAAGGATAGTGGATGAAGATATTCTAAAGACTGCATTTCGTACAATGTTTGGCCTTTATGAATATCTAGTCGTGCTTTTGGTTTGACTAATGCACCAGCCACATTCAATCTTCTAATGGAGGAGATCTTTAGACCCTACCAAAAATTCACTGAAGTGTTCTTCGATGATATCATTATCTACTTCAAGTCCTTGGAGGAACACAAGCAACATCTCCAAGTGATTTTCTAAGCATTGAGGGAGAACAAGCTTTTTCTCAATCGAAAGAAAAGTAAAATTTTCCTTCAAGAGATTCAATACCTAGGTCATATTATCTCTCAAGATGGTATCCATATGGATCCCTCGAAGTTAGAGGTAATAAAGACATGGACTAATCCAAGGAATCTACATGAACTAAGAAGCTTTATTGGTATGAGTGCATACTGTAGACGCTTTATAGCAAAATTTTCTCAAATAGCAGGACCATTACATGACTTAACAAAGAAGAACGTTAAGTATTCATAGACTACTAAGGAGAAAAATGATTTCGACAAGCTCAAAGAGAATCTTACCTCCCAACTAGTCCTCATGCTTTCGGGTCTCTCAAAGCCATTTGAGGTCCAATGTGATTCTTGTGGTGATTGCCTTGGAGTAGTCTTGCTTCAAGAAGGGCATGCCAAAGCATATGATATCCGAGGCCCAATACGGATGAACGAGTCTTAGGAATTTATGAGAAAGAGCTTTTAGATGTTTTACATACCCTAGACACATGGAAGCACTATTTATTGGAGACTCCTTCATTCTACGAACATACCATCAAAGTCTAAAGTACTTCATGATGCAAACAAAGCTCTCCGACAAACACATGAGGTGGGAAAATTTTCTTTCGCAATTTAATTTTCATATTGCTCACATTGATGGTAAGCACAATCAAGTGGACGATGCACTTTCATGATTACCAAAAGTTAATGCAGTGTCTATAGCTACTCACAATGATCTATCTTCTACGATAGATGAGTATGTTACTGACCCTGACTATAGAGACATAATATTAGCCCTTGCTTTGGGGAATAAAGAGGAACCATTCACCTTGCAGGATAGTTATCTTCTCCACTGAAATAGGCTATGTGTTACCCATTCCCTTTGTGAGAAACTTATGTATGAATCCCATGCTCCTCCTTATGCGGGGCATAGAGGCATTCAACCTACTCTTCGAGGAGTAGAAACGTATTTCTATTGGCCTACCATGAAAGTGGGCATACAAGAGTTTGTTTCAAAATGTGTAGTATACCAAAAGACCAAGTATGATAGAGGGAAGCAACCTGGATTACTCCAGCCATTGCCTATCCCAAATTCACCATGGGAGAGTATATCCATGGATTTCATCTTTGGATTACCCAAGTCTATCCATGGGAATACGGGAATATGGACAATAATCGACACGTTGAGCAAGCAAGCACACTTTATTCCTGTCAAAAAGACTATTAAGGCACGCCAAATGGCAACTCTCTTCATATCACAGATTTTCAAACACCATGGATTACCAACATCCATCGTGTCAGATAGAGATCCTAGAATGACTAGTAATTTTTGGAAAGGTATCTTTGAAAATCTAGGTACAAGATTGAATTTATCTTTGGCCTATCACCCACAAATGGATGGCCAAAGTGAGATAGCCAATCTTACGATACTCGATCTACTAAAGACGTATGTTACCAAAGTAGATCAATGCTCACAATGGAAAAAGTACTTACCTCTTGTAGAGTATGCATACAATAATATTGTACATACTTCTATGGTAAAAGTACCTTTTGAAATACTTAAGGGAAGACCTAAAAGTCCCTTGCTACTTAAAGTACATGGGAAGATCTTCGCTGCCGATGAGTGTAGCCGTGACCTACAAGAGTCTTTTCAAAAGATTAAGGAGGCTATAAAGCTAGGGCTGAGCTTGAGGTGGGAACCCGGCCCAAGCTTAAGGTGCTTGAGGTGTTTGTCATGCTTGATGACTAAGGTGCTTGAGGTAGTTGTCGTGTTTGATGACTAAGCTGCTTGAGGTGCTTGTCGTGCTTGCCGATTAGGGAGCTTGAGATGCTTGTGGTAACACCACCCAAGCTTGAGGTGCTTTGTCATGCTTGCTGACTAAGGTGCTTGAGATAAGGTGTGAAAAAGTCAATTATCAATCCCTACAAGGAGGGGGCGAGCCCTACAAGATGAGAGAGA
The DNA here is from genome assembly GCF_014529385.1 of Adiantum capillus-veneris. NCBI lineage: Eukaryota > Viridiplantae > Streptophyta > Polypodiopsida > Polypodiales > Pteridaceae > Adiantum > Adiantum capillus-veneris. Next base: position 117,448,199 of record NC_140955.1, read on the forward strand.
ACACACACACACACTCACACACAAGGCATGCTTGGTACAAAGAAAGCCAAAGGGACACTTGTCAAGTTCCTCCTTATGTTGCCCTCATGGTGTGCCTAAAGCCTATTGGTTGGCCTCCCAAGGGGTCCAATGATGAATTAGATAATTTAATTAATTGTTTTTGCGTTTATGTGTTCCTCTCTCTCAAAGGGGAAAGCAGAGCACTTGTCCCAAAACTAGCATGCTTGCTTGATTTGCCTCTTGCTTGTGATTGTCTAGGCTCGGAGGGGTCCAATGAGCTTCAAGAATGAGCTACAAGGGGGGGCAACCAAGGAAATTAGGGGCCTGCTTGAGGGGTATACTCTCCCACACACACACTCTCTCTCTCATTGTGTGGTGTGCAAAGTGCAAGAGCTCCATCTCCTTCTCCACGCAAGTAGAGAAGTTGGGAGCCTACACCAACACTCTTGGCTATGGAATGCAAATCCAACCAAGAGCCATGCTTCAATGCTTAAACTTGCCATCTTCTCCATCTTCATTACTAGGCTATTATGTATGCTAGAAAGAAGAGTGATGATAAGTGAGGAACTAGTAATGTTTCTTCTTCCTCTTCCCTACCCTCATTCCTCGCTAGCTCTATCCACCTTCGAAGGTGTTTGAGGCCTTGGAACTAAGTCTTGGGATAGTTAATGATTTCCACAAAGTTTATGTTATGCTCGTGATGCATAAAGCTTTCCATATTCACTGCATCACCTAGGTCACAAGGAACACAAAGATTGTATTGTAACAAGTCTCTCTTGATCGGAGAAACCATAATACAAATGCCTATTGGAGGGGGGACCGGCTCCACATAAATCCAGTCCTCAACTGTTGTCATGTTCTCTAAACTCTCTCTCTTGCAAAAGTATTGTTCATGCCAAGTTAACTAAATGCTTCGTTTCTACCATCAATAGTCCACCCGCTATGCTCACAAAGTAATTTCTCAAAAGTACTATCTCTAATTTCTGCTACTCTCAAAGTTAATAGGCCATTTCTATTACATATGGTATAGTGGCTTGACAACCTACTCTACGTGCACTCATGCACATTAAATCCTGACAGTGGAATGCATTTGGATGCTCTTGGATCTCGTGCTCATTCATCTAATATGCTTAAACTCTTTTTGGACATATTGTGGGTTTGCACATACCACATCAACCGCTTCAAGTATGAATGGGTAGTTATCAAAAACCTGCAATAGCAGGTTTCCCTCCCATATGCATGGCACTCTCACACTCCAACAACCTGCAACCACAAGTTTCCATCCCCTACACATGGCGCTCATTGGGAATCTCCAAGTAAAAGAGAGTTTGATACTTGGTTATAGCATTTCCAAGGGGGAGTTTCTAGCATAGAATTCCCTATGGCACCAATGGATCGAAACAACATGACATATACACCCTTTCCACTCACATTGCCTCCATCTTTTCTAAACCAAGCCTTAGATGATAGCGAACAAAAGTAGTTTCATCTAGGTATTCTCCTCAATGTATGTAGTGATGTGAGGGTGTTGCACGTGGAAATGCTCACATTTATAGCAACCATACACAAAGATGGCATGCAAGGAGAAAGTAGAATGCAAAGAAGATGACACATAGACAATGGGTCAATCTTCCCCCATGCACGAGTGAGATTCTTTTGTGTGCATGTGTTTCTTTATGCTCTCATATTCCACATGGGTTCATCAATTCAACCCAAGGTTTGGGGACCTTGGGCCTATCAAATCTAAAAGCAAGTGTTAATTGTCTAGTAAAAGGAGCAGTGTGTGAAGAGAAGATCACATCAGCATTGATAAGTGCAACCTCGGTCACCTAAACCAAAGTAAAATTATGTTTTCTTAACTCTCGCAGGAAGGTGTCGTGCTCGTCCACATAACAAGACCACTTGTCTAGGATGTGGTCTCTTGGACTACATAATTACAAGATATGTGCAATTGTGGTAGGGCGCAATTGAATATGGATTGCACTTATAGGATGTTATGCTTTGGCACTACAAGAGATTTCCCATAGACCAAAGCTCAATCACCGGAGCTCGGATGCAGCATCAATATGTCCAATGAGGAAGGAGTTGTTGAGATGATAGTTTGAAAAAAAGTAAATAATAGACTATTGGTAGGCATACTAGTGCAAACACTGACGAAAATATTTGCACTCGGCCCAAAATTGGTTGTTGAGCTAGATTTATCCCATTTTTCATTCTCTTTCTTCTACTTGCTCTACAACCACCTCTTCGACCTTCCCTCCTATCCTCCTCCCTTACCCTATTCTCCCTCATCGCACCATTAGGCCTCAATGGAATCTTCCATTCCTTTATTTGGACGTTTAAAAAAATGCTTGACTTGTAATCTAACTTTGACCAAGCCTAAAGATAAAGGCCTAAAATAATTTTCCTCATTTTGACAAAATAGAGCTGAGGCAATGATTGCATTGAAGCTCATGGGGAAGGAATGTAGCCTTAATTACTGATAGCCGTTTTTCGGCTCTCCGTAATTGCCATAGTAAGCTACCTCACCCTACCAAATTCACCCAAACACTATGGCTATCCCTACCATTTCACTGTACATAGGCGTGTGTGAGTTACAGGACTTTTCCCATATCTCCTTAAAAATCCTCAGCTAGCTAGTCACTGAGCTAGTTGAGCCAAAAAAATAAAAAAAATAAAATATATTATGGCCCATTTGTGTGTAAATATTGCATTATATATATGGCCTAAATATAGGGATTTTTATAATTATTTTGATATTTATTTAAATATTTATACCTAGGTGTGTGTTTTATTAAATTTACCTTCTTTCATCCTCTTGCACCATAAGTATATTTTTTGCCAATATGTACATACTCTAACCTTATATTTTTCCTTTATACAAATCACTCCCACATTTTCACCCTCACCCTCGTGAAAACAAAAAATTGATTTCTACTCATTGGTCACGTTTATTATATTATTTACTTGCATACCTTTTCCTCTTTCACCCAAAATAATTCAAAGAGGGACCATATCATATGATTCCAATATCTTTCCATATCCATAACTCCTCCATATTTTTATTATTATTTTTACTCATTATTCTAACACCATGTGCTCATTGAGCTAAAGTCCATGAATAGTCCATACACTAGTCCCACCATGTATATATTTCTTTATTCACCAATAATTCTCCTCCATGCATGGGTCAAGGGAAACTTGGATGCTTTGTATTATGATATGACAAAGTAGGGGCTCACTCTTGGATGCATTGTACAAATTCAACAAAGGAGGGGGCCACTAAAAGACTTTTGCAGGCATAAAAACAGGCTTTTTGGTGAGAATTTTGGCACCCATCTCCACTCCGAATTTGGACCGGTGGTCAAAAGAGAAAATGTAGCCCACGCTCTGAATAATCACCTCCAATTTTTTCATAATTTTTAGAGCTACCAGCGATGAGATATGAGTTTTTGAGTGGACCCCAGTCTGCCCACTTTTCTCACAAGTAGCCCATAGTCTTCTCTCACCTCTTTCCACACTTCTACACACACACACACATTCCTCTCAATCCCTCACTCAAACCTGCACCTTCAGTGGTTTCTCTCACCTTCTACACCATTAACCTCCCCTCTTACTTCCATAGCTCTCATATGAGCTCTCCATGTACATACACCATCTCTATGCCTCTCTCTATTATGTCCAAAGTACAATTCCATCTTACTCCTTATATATATACATAAATTCAGCATGTGTACCATGTTTAACCTCTGCAAATCAAGAGATCTCATCAATGGAATTACCATTTTCATCGTGATAATCAACCTTGGCGGCGGTGGCGTAAAGAAGGGAAGACGAAGAAGAAGATCGATAGTCATTTTGAGAACCTACACAAGTAAGTCCAAAACTTCTTCAAGCTTCACCATCACAAGGATTTTCTCACTTCATTCAACCATCTTACTTCAACCATCCACCCCATTCTACCCATTGTAAATATATCATTAACTTTCTAGTGATTACTAACGACTAACATACTAACACAAATAGCATTGACCTAACCATAAAAGACACCTCACCTCAAGACATGTACAAAGTAACACTCTCTCTCTCTCTCTCTCTCTCTCTCTCTCTCCTTACTTACTTTCACCTTATCTACCATCAATAATGCTCTCTTTTGAGCCCACACCCATGACTCAAGCAGACAAAGAAGGCCCACAATGTTTTGATATTCAAAAAAATCATAATCCTGATTTGTTAGCTTGTAAATTAGGATTTCCAATAATCTTAATGAGGGGTCTCCAACCTATAAATAGGCCCCTCTCCTTCTTGTAAAACAACCTCCAATATCTCACATAGCACCCCAACACTCTATGCATGAGGAGAGACTTAGGTGTAGCAACCACTTGTGAGCTTCACTCTTGGTGTGAGAGAAGCTTTCAAGCTACACATTGCAAGTGAGAGAGCGTGAGTTTCACAAATCTCAAAACCACTATTGTATATGCTCCTTCATCATCAATAAATTGAGGTTTGGTGCATCAAAGGCGTGATTCGACGTTCAAATCTTCGTCCTTCCATTTGTGCAATACGGTTTGGTGAATTCAAGGTGACTTGTGTATTTTGAGTTTTTATCGGTTGATCTTGATTTTAGAAAGTGTTTTAGTGTGTTTTTCATTGCCAGTTTTGTGTCCATTGTAAGAGGGTATTGTGGTGAGAGGTCTCCCACACCCTAAGACAATGTGTGTGTGTTTTGGCAATGTTTAGCAATCACTAAGCATTGAGTGAGTTTTATACAAGTTCTACGATAGCATCATAACGAACCATCTCCATTTGCAAGTCACAAATAAGGTATTACGCAAGATCCTTTTCTCTCTCTCTTCCCTTTGCTCTAGCTCTCTCTGGTCCAGTTTGTGTGTGTCTTGGTGTGAGGTTGTTTGTGTGTGTTGTGTGGTGCATCTTCTTGGTTGTGCCAAAATCTCTCTTGCGTCCTAGTTCGCATACCATAACTAGGTGGTACCCCTATCTTGTTTGGGTTTGGTTGTGGGTTTGTTGTTGTGTTGTGCTTGTGGTTGCCCCAGCCCCAATTGAGCAGCACGGGAGCCTTGAGGGGTGTTTAGAGGTCGCCTCTCTTGTTGCCCGCCCCGGACCGCCTCACTACGTAAGACGTACTTTTAAGCTACCATAGATCTCCCACATTCCCCCAAACCATATCTTTCTCTTTATATCCACCCCCTCCCTCTTCAAATTTTCTTCCATTTTTTCCTCTCACTTTTTAGAGGCTACAGGTCTACATTCTCTCTCTACCCTCTCTCTCTCTCTCTCTTCTCTCTCTCTCAAATTCCCTACACTAGTTCTATATGGAAAAGTGTTTCATTTTCTCCCTCCACAAGCCATAGCTAGTATATCTGTATAATTTGCATTTTCATCTCCATTCCCACCCTCCAATTTCTATCCACCACCATTATGTTTCTCTACAAGCCATAGCTATGAGATTGTACCATCTTCATCTCCATTCCCACCATGTAATCTCTCTCCACCACCAATCTTTGTGTAATAGGACTTATTTTGCAAATTTTTTGACATATATTTTGTTTGGAGCAAAGTTTGTTCATTTCAACATTTTTCCACACTAGGTTTTATTCTGATCGTTTTTGTGAAGTTTCAAATTTTGACCCGGGACACCTCTCGGGAGCCATTTTTGAGGGTGTCAAGGTGAAAATTTGGAAAAGTTTGTATGTTGTAATTGTAGTCCTCAATATGAGGAAAAATATTTCTTCTTCAAAAATTTTCAGATTCCTTCATTTTGATGGTCGTTTCAACCCGTAGACTAAGGAAAAAGTGAGAAAATGCTGTTTTACGTTGTTTTTGTAGAAATTGGCAACTTGCAGGTAAGTTTTCGGTCAAACTGAGGAGAATATGAATTTTTTGCATCACATAACTATCAAAGAGCGTAACAAAATGGAGGAGTTCATATGAGACGGCCACGGGCAAATTATGAACCATTTGGGATCTATGGGTCGTTTTGAAAATGGCCAAGAATTATGGACGTGAAAAGTTTCTAAATTTGCTAACTCGCGTTGTCGTGCAGCTCCGCTCCCATGCTAAGAAAGATGCTAGATAAATGCACATCAAGTTGTTTGAAGCTTACATGATTAATGAACAGTGATTAGGGCCTGGTAACAGGCCAAGTTTGATGTTGAATATATGTCAAATGCGACTGAAAGGGCCAAAACATGCCTTCATGATGCTAAAAAGTGCTATGCTTGAAGTGGACATGTATGGGATATTATGACCTAGAACTGCAGTGCTTGAAGTGCTCTATTGGCCTGTCTTTACAGCTCGTCGATTGGAGCTACGGTGAAGAAGTTATGGCAGTTTGAAATTTGAGTCGATTGCAGATCTATACCGGATTGGGCAACTGCAACTGAGGTGACAGAAATGAAATGAATGCACGGGCCTGAAGTGCTCACTTTGTGGAGCGCGTCGGTCTTTACAAATCAGTGGGATCGGAGTTCCGGTTGCCAAGATATTAGCCATTAAAGATTCACCGGGGGCCGGCTCCGTACCAGTTCGGTCCGCTCGATCGGAGTGCCATCTGGGATTTTTACAGCCTCAGTAGGGTTTGCATGTGCTCTATGCACTTTGAGAAGTCTAAAGGAATTAACGGATCGTCAAACGGAGTTCGGGCTCATGAGATAATATGGCTTTAGTCCGGTGTCAGCGGCGGGCACAGCCGAGCAGGATGAATTTTGGAATCCGGATGATATTGTCAGTCAATGGCTGCTTTGGCTGGTATGTCACTCTGAACAATGATTTGGCTGATGCGTATACCAACTATAGTGCCGTTACAAAAGCACGATGTTTTTGATGAGCATTCGGTTAAGAAGTGCCTTTTAAAGAGCATTAGTTTCGAGATATGCCCAAAGCTACGGCAAGGAGCTCTCGGCTATTTTCATCGAGTGCGAGGTGAGCCTTGGTTGATACATATGTCAAATATGATGCCCATTAGGAGATGTGGTGGCCGCTCATAAACCTAAAGGCCGCCCATATTAACCAAGGACCCAAGCTTGAAGTAAATCTGGCTGCCCACAAAGACCAAAACGCATGGCCACCCAATTAAGGGGAAAAGTGAGTGTGAAGAGAAATGAAAAAAAAGAAAGCGTGCAGCAGCCAGGGGCGACGAGCAGTGAAGCTGCACAGGGAGGAGGTTGCAGCGGCTTGTACAACGCGCAAAAGCCCGCGAGCGTGAAGCGAAATATCATCGGCACGTCGAGGCGAACCTTTTTGGTAGCAGCTACGTCAAATTCCGCGCTAGTCACTGTCCGCACCTACCACATCATCACAGACGCTCCCATGCCACGTCAGTCACGGCGTCGTGACTGTGTGGTGGGGAAAAAACAAGGAGAGGAGGGCTATTAAAAGCAAGCTATCAACGAGAAGAGAGTTGTTCGAAGAAGCAAAAAAGAGAATAGGGTAAGGGGAGAGCGAAAAGAGGCAGGAAAGGATTTGCAAGAAAAAGCTTGGCCGAGGAAGGAGGGATTCTCTCTCTCTCTCTCTCTCTCTCTCTCTCTCTCTCTCTCTCTCTCTCTCTCTCTCTCTCTCTCTCTCTCTCTAGCTCGCGATACGTCTCGGCAAGGAAGCCAACGAGGGCTCAAGGAGGAATTTCTCTCTCTTTCTCGCTATCGTCCTTCCCTAACCAAAGCACAAGGCTCGCTCTTGGCCTTTGCTAAGGAAGGAACCAAAGGGGATACTCTCTCTCTCGGCTTAAGCAAGGAGAGAGCAAACAAGGCTCGTAAGCAGTCTTCGGGGAAGAAGGCCAAGCTTCGGCATAGCAAGCAGGACAAGTTTTGAGAGCTCGGAGCAAGCAGACCATGAAGGGAAATTGGAAAGTCTAGTGCTAAAGAAAAGACAATATAGTGTTAGAAGACAAATCAAACAGATGGAACCGGCACATTAGGATCTTTCTCGTCAGCAGCAGAAGGCAACCTAGTTTAATTATTTCTTTTTGATGAGTTGCGGAGCCGTTAACGGCCTAGAGTGATCTATAATGGGAGTTTAAGCTCCTAAACTATCATTAGCATTATTTAATGGTGTCGTTAACGACACTTCTTCTTGATTTCGTATCAGTTTCGTTGGTGTTACCAATTTTCAAGCAAGTTTTGTCCGTCGATAGCATTACCAAGTAATTAATTGCTGCTGTATTGTGCGGTGCGGCAATTTTTTGCTCTCAATTTTTCCACAGCCTGTAGCCCGGTGCTGACCTGGCTCAAGTTTTGAACACTTATCCCCCGACACCGTGTGTGGGATGTGTTTTAATGGTTCTTATGCGTTTGTGTGCAGAATGCCTCTTTTCGAGCTTATTTTTGAGTCGCTTTGTTAAAGACTGGAGCTGAGGATGAAAATAACCACTTTTCGTTAAGAAGACAGTCCCCATACTCAGAAGGAGGCTATTCGACTGTGATGGCGCACTGAGATTGTGATTGTGAATGAGAGTGAGAGTGAGAGTGAGAGTGAGAGTCTGATTGAGATTGAGAACAGTGCACAAGATTGACAGTGAAATACCTTGGGGGTGGTCGGGAGAATTGACACGAGCTACGCTCTTCTTGTACCCACAAATTACATCAATACAGATCTTTGATTTCATCTGTCTACTCTGTGTACTTGCAATTTCTATTATTTAGTTTATTGTGCTCCCGTGTCTCGTCACAGTTTGCCTCCACATTGCTTAACCCCTAGCTCCATCTCCATGTTCTAAGCTCAAGAAGCCATAGAATTTTCTCATTCTCCCTAGTCTCCTTCTCCACCTGCATACCCTTCCATCCATAGAGCTTTTCTCTTTCCATTCTTATAAATGCAATTGCAAGATATCGACAATAAGCCATCCACATTTCATTTGCATGTAGATTTGGATGCCATGTGTGCTACTTTACACAACAAGCATATTACCATTCCACATAACGAACATCAAATGGTTGGAGCCACAACCATTGAGCTATGGATAGAGGGGGATTTTTATCCACCCGACACAACCTCTGGTGTTCCTCCACCATTTGTTAAAATCATCAGTTTTGTGAGGTTTTTCAATGATGGTTTCCATGGCCTGCTTGGATATTGTAGAAGGTTGTATGTCCTCTACTTAGACGAGCTTGCAAGGACAATGAAAGTGCAACGGGCATTTGACCAACTTCAAACATCTTCCAGTGAGAAGCAAAGGATGACTCAAAGAATCGGTGATCGAAGAGCATGGCCACAAGATTGATCAAATTGGTTTTGTTGGTATGTATGCAAGTAAGATTCTAGTCCTTGCTAAAAGATATTTAGGTTTGTTGTAGTCTAACCATGATGATGAGATCTTCGTTCATCTGCATACCTATTCCTTGTCCTTATGTAGTCCTTTGACTTGCCTAGTTTCAAAAGATTACTCTTTCTTTGTAGAATTCTTTCTAAATTTGATGTCTTTTTTCAGGAAAAGACTACACTTAAATGGACTGTAATGGAAATGGCCTATGAACATTGAGAATAGCGGAATTAAGAGAATTATAGTGAGCATTTATATGAGATTACTTTGAGAACATAGAGGGTGAACTTAATTAGCGGTAGAAACATAGCCATTATACTTAATTAACTTGGCATGAACAATACTTTTGCAAGAGAGAGAATTAGAGAATATGACAACAGTTGAGGACCAGAATTATGTGGTGCCAGTCCCCCTCCAATAGGCTTTTGTATTTGAGATTCTCCCATAAAGAGAGACTTGGTACAATACAATCTTTGCGTTCCTTGTGACCTAAGTCATGGAATGAAGATGGAAATATTCATGCATCACGAGCATAACATAATTTTTTTAAAAGAATTAACCATCCCTAGCCTCAAGCCCAAGGCCTCAAACACCTTTGAAGGTGGAGAGAGCTAGCAGGGAATGAGGGTAGGAAAGAGGAAGAAGAAGTAACAAACGAGAAAGAGATAGTTCCTCACTTATCATCACTCTTCATGCATAGCATAGCATAATAGCATAATAATGATGGTGAAGGAGATGGCAAGATTAAGCATTGAAGCATGTCTCTTGACCATGTCATAGTACCTTGTCCTCATGCCTAAGGATAGCTTCGGGTTGTAGCATCTCTTCTTGGTCTTCCATTTCTGGGGGGTCTTCAATAATTGGTTTACTGAGTGGCTCTCCTTTGTAGGGCTTAAGTAGTCTCACATGAAAATCATTGTGTATGAGACAATGTTTGGGCAACTTGAGTTGATAAGCCATGTCATTGATTGGCTTCAAGATTTGAAAAGAACTATAGTATCTTTTTGCTAGTTTAGCATAATACTTTTGGTGGTCCGTAGGATTTTTGCCCGCTGTTTGTCTTAATCGAGCCTTGGAGAACTTGAGTAAGACCCAATCGTTTTCTTTGAATGTTAAGGCCCTTTTGTGTTTATCAGTAGCCTTTTGCCTTTGTTGAGAGATGGATATAACTTCCTTAATCTTTTGGAAAGATTCTTGTAGGTCAAGGCTATACTCATCAACAGAAGATCTTCCCATGTACTTTAAGTAGCAAGGGACTTTTAGGTCTTCCCTCTATGATCTCAAAAGGTGCCTTCCCCTAGTAGTATGGACAGTATTATTGACGCATACTCTACAAGGGGTATGTAATTCTCCCATTGTGAACGTTGATCTACTTCTATAACATAAGTGTTTAGTAGATTGAGAATAGTAAGATTGGCTATCTCACTATGGCCATCTGTTTGTGTGTGATAAGCCAAAGAGAAATTCAATCTTACACCTAGATTTTCAAAGAGACCTTTCCAAAAATTACCTTCATTCTAGGATCTCTATTTGACATGATGGATGTTGGCAATCCATGGTGTTTGAAAATCTGGGAGATGAAGAGGGTTGCCATTTGGTGTGCCTTAATAGTATTTTTTATAGGAGTAAAGTGTTCTTGCTTGCTAAACATGTCCACTATTTTCCATATTCCCGTATTCCCATGGATATACTTGGGTAATCCAAATATAAAATCCATGGATATACTCTCCCATGGTGATATAGGGATTGGCAATGGCTGGAGTAATCCAGGTGTCTTCCTTCTATCATACTTGGTCTTTTGGCATACCACACATTTTGAAACCTATTGTTGTATGTCTACTTTCATGGTAGGCTAATAGAAGTATGTCTCTACTCTTTGAAGAGTAGGCTGAATGCCTCTATGCCCCACATAGGGAGGAGCATGGGATTCATACATGACTTTCTCATGAAGGGAGTGAGTAATACATAGTCTGTTGTCATGGAGAAGACAACCATCCTTCAAGGTGAATGGTTCCTCTTTCTTCCCTAAGGGAAGGGCTGGCATTATTTCTTTAAAGTCAAGGTCAGTAGCATACTCATCTATCAAAGAAGATATCATTGTCAGTTGCTATAGACACTTGCATTGACTCTTGGTCGTCTTCGTGAAAGTGCATCGGCCACTTGATTATGCTTACCGGCAATGTGAGCAATATGAATATAAAATTGTGAAAGAAACTTTTCCCATCTCATTTGTTTGTCGGAAAGCTTGGTTTGGGTTGAGGCCGCGGTCTAGGGCGGGCAACAAAAGAGGAGACCTCTAAACACCCCTCAAGGCTCCCATGCTGCTCAATTGGGGCTGGGGCAACCACAAAAAAGAGAAACCACAACAAACCCACAACCAAAAACAAGTGAAGGGGCACCACCTAGTTAGAGAGAGAACTAGGACACCGAAGAGGAGAATCCTTGAGCAATACAAGCGAGAAGGAGGGATACACTAACACTAATATCAATGCTACAAATACACACACCAAACACCTAGAGAGAGAGTGACACACACACACACACACACACACACGCACACACACACACACAGATAGATATATAGATTGAATTATCGTCCATCGAGGTCAAATATGAGCTATGGGACCAGAAAACAACGCATTACAAAAGGTTCCTTCTAAGCGAGGGGATTGTCAGATACATCTCAATTAAGGATTGAGGGTCCAATGAGGGTTGAACAAAAGATAAAACTTAAAAACCTAAGGGGGGGTGGGTGAGCGGGGAACCATTTTGGGAGTGCAAAACTCATGAGTAATGGCTTTACCTTCTCGATAGACTGCCCATTTTCTCGCCGTGCGTGCTGCTCACACCTTTTGCAGTTCTACCTTCTTCTGCTTGAGTTGGCCGGGGGTAAGATCTTTTGCAAACTAGATTTTAATGCCCTTGAGAAGCCTTGATTGCTCAAGGAGTTTAATTTGGTCCACGTTGGTCTTGAAAGTGAGGATCACATGATTGGTGCCATGCTCATGTGTGATGGAGTCGATTGTTGGTGGATCCGACTCTATCATGTGGGTTGTTTTTTGGGTGCGGGCAATGGATTTTTAGAACTTGAGGTATCCCTCCCCTTTCCAGTCACTTGGCAACCCACCAATGCAAACATTGAGGGTGATCTCTTGCCATTTTCGTTTGCATAGCTTGGACGCCACATGGTCGTCAACCTTGTGGATGATGGATTCTTGTACTTGATTTTTGACCGCCTTTGTAAGGGTGGTCTCCACTTCTTCCTTTGTTTTGTCAAACTTGGTTTGCATCTGTTCCATTTCTTCCTTCTGGTGGTTCTCCACTGTGATTAGCTGGGTCTCGATGGCAATGAGCTTTTGTTTCATCTCGTCATTCTCCTTGCGGAGCCTTTCAACTTCATGTTGAAGGCGAATAGTACTGTCCGTTTTAGGGGGTGTTTTCATTATCGCCGCAAAGGTGGGATTGCTTCGGGATGAAGCACGAGTGGCCATTCGGGGGAGCAGGCCCTTTTCACTGTTGAAGGTAAGGTTTGCAAAAAATAAGTGGTAGGCTAAGCTGACTGCACAGACGCCGCACTGCCGGGGTGGGTGTGGGGGTAAAGCGGAAATGACGTGCAGCTTCAAGACTTCATAACGAAGGCGGGGGGCAAGACAAAGGCCACACGGTGGAGAGGTGTACAAGGGCTCGCTAGTGGTGGGGTGTACTGGGGCTCGATAGCACAGAGGAATGCAGGGGAGACAACGGCAACAAATTGAGGCTTGACCCTTGGGCGGTGCTGATGCACTAATGCCCCCAGAGGGCCACCCACGCCTAGGGGGAGAAGCGCAGAGAGATGGCTTTAGGGTTTCGACCAGGGGGATATGGCGCAGAGAGAGAGAGAGAGAGAGAGAGAGAGAGAGAGAGAGAGAGAGAGAGAGAGAGAGAGAGAGAGAGAGAGATTTTTGCAAGAATTAAGATTTACTTTAAATGATTGATACGAGTGTATAAATAGCTTGAAGGAGAGTCAAGAGACAATTAAGTTTGATGATGTTGTGATCTACACATTATCTTAGGGTTATGGAAACCCTCTCACCATACAACCCTCTTTTTTCCCAAGCAACAAAAACAAACACAAGAACTCTTGAGTTACATACAAGTAAATACTACAAAAGAATCTCAAAATGAAACCGCATCACCTTAAACCAAACGAGATAAGGTTGCCAAGCGTGAATTGGAGAGACTCAAGAGAGTTTTGAACCGTGTTTGCACCCAACTTATTGATTCAATTGATGTACAAGAGTAGGTACAACTCTGAATCACTCACTCCCTGCAATGCTACAACTAGCTCAAAGAAGCTTTCCTATACACCACAAGTAATGGTGTATAGAGCGCTCACTCTCTCTCTCCCTACAACTAAGATGGAGAATGGTACGTTCAAAGTAGTGAGAAATAGTGTAGAGATCATGCCCTTTACAAAGGGAAAAGGGATTTATTTATAGGTGAGGAGAGCCCTTATTAGGATTATCTCCTGATCAAAATTTACATAGAAAACCATGTATATGAAATTTTTTATATGTTCGTATGAGAGTGGGGCTCTTTTGTCTCTTGAGTCACATGGATGTGGGATCAAGAGGAGAGAATTATTGAGGTGAAATAGAGAAGATTCTATAGAGGTGAGTGATTTTTGTGTGAGGTTGCCTACTCCAAGGTAGAGTAGAATGGGTGCAATTTACAAGAAAGGGTTAGCAGTTAATGTCAATAATAGCTAAAAAACGTTAGTAATATAGTTACAATGGGTAGAATGACTTGAAGGATGAGAAAAGAGGGGTGAATGAGATGGGTGTACCCCTTGAGATGGTGAATCCTTGATATGGTGAACCCTTGAGGAATCTTGGACTCACCCTTGCATAGATTGTCAAAAGCGACCGCCGTTCTTCTTCTTCTTCTTCTTTTCACGTCGGCGCCATAGTTGAATCAACACAAGAAGAATGAGGGTTTTGTTGATTAAAAACCCCCATTTTGAAGAGATTAAATATGGTTAGGTTGTGGATTTTTTATGCATTCTTGAAAGGGTAGAATAAAATTATAATATGGGAGTAATAGAGAGAGATATGGAGATGGTGGATGTAGGTAGAGCTTCAAAAGAGAGCTATGGGTGTGAGAGGGGAGGTTAATGGTAAAGAGGGTGAGAGAAAACCATAGAAGTTGCAGGTTTGAGTGAGGAATAGAGAGAAATGAGTGTGTGTGTGTGTGTGTGTGGAAGTAGGAAAGGAGGTGAGAGAAGACTATGGGTAACTTGTGAGAAAACTAGGCAGACTGGGGTTCACCAAAAAAATCCTATCTCACGGGTGGTAGCTCTAAAAATTATCAAAATTTTTGAGTTGATTATTTAGCTGTTGGTCCACATTTTGTCTTTTAGTTACCACTTCAAATTTCGAGTGGAGATAGATATAAAAATCCCACCAAATTGCCTATTTTTCGTCACAAAAAAAGTCTTTAGTGACCGTCCTTTTGTTGAATTTGCATAAGGCTCTAAAGGTAAGCCCCTCCTTGCATGAGAGCATGATCTAAACCATTTCTAGAGGTTTGAAAACATGCATGGTTGTGGATTATGCACAAATATAATACATGGATATGATGAAAAAAAAACAAATTAGTATATAAACAATTTATGGAATCTAGAATAGTGTTAGCTATATATATATAAATTAATAATATAAAAATATAGGGAATAAAATGAGGAGGGTCCTCATTTGTTTTTACTGATGTATATTTATTTACAAGAGATAAGAAAAAATACCTGTAGAAATGTGAAAGGAGACTGTGATGTTGATGCAAAATGGGCTTTTAGTGTAGAGTGCACTTACAATCCTGTTGTCCATGATGCATGCATGTCAGCTGTTGTAGATTCACATATGTGATATTTTGACAGTGGTGCTACAAAGAAGATTACCTCACATCGTGAATTGTTCACCTCTCTCAAGTCTGTCACTTGTGCCAACAATGCCTCTTATCCGGTTCAAGGGGTTGAAAAGATTGTGCTTACTGCTGTAAATGGCAGTTCTTTCACACTTGTTGATGAAGTTTATGTACCTAGGATCAAGAAGAATCTTTTTTCTGTATCTACACTTGCTAGACTTGGACTTGTAGTCAGATTTGTGGATGACAGATGTACAGTTCATGATTTCAGTTTTGGTGATGAAATTGTTGCATATGGTCTTTTGTGTCATGGGCTGTATAAGCTCACTTTGTATGACAAGTGTGGACAAAATTTTGCAAATGTAGTTGTAGATTCAAGGGTTGTTTCAGATGCAAAACTGTGGCATGCACGTTTTGGGCATCTAAATTTTTCCAATTTGGAGCGTTTGCAGAAATCTGATATGGTTGCTTCTTTGCCACCTCTTGAAGCACCTGTCAAACATGTTTGTGAAGGCTATATTATGGGTAAAATGCAGTGTTCTAAGTTTCCAAATGATGGTTCAATTAGGGCCACATGCAGGTTGCAGCTTGTGCATAATGATGTTTGTGGGCCCATGCAAAGTCCGTCCTTGGGCAATTACCTGTATTTTGTGACTTTTGATGATTACTCCAGGCATGCATGGGTATTTCTGCTTAAAGTAAAGTCTGAAGTTTTTATATGCTTCAAACAATTTTTGGCTATGGCTAAAAATGTCTCCAAATGTACTATGGGCACCCTCCGTTCCGATCGAGGGGGGAGTATATGTCTCATGAATTTAATGCATTTTTGGTTAGTCGTGGGATAAAACACCAATGTATAGTGACTTATACGCCTCAACAAAATGGTGTTGTTGAGAGGAAAAATAGGTCACTTATGGAAATGGCATGATGTATGGTCAAAAGTCAAGCTTTACTGCATTCTTTTTGGCTTGAGGCCATCATGTGTGCCACTTATGTACTTAACAGGTGTCCTACAAAAGATTACATTCTATTACTCCATATGAAGCATGACATGATAGAAAGCCTTCTACTGAGCACATGCGTGTTTTTGACTATTTTGCATATGCTTTGGTGCCGCAAACACAACACAAAAAATTGGATGATAAGGCTGTCAAATGTATTTTTGTTGGTTATAGTGTTGAAAGCAAATGTTACAGGTTGTATCATCTACAAACAAAGCGTATTTTGGTTTCACAGGATGTAGTGTTTGTGGAAGATTCTGTTCAGCCCTTGCTGTCATGTATTAGAGATAGTAATGTAAGCTCATAGGACATTTATGACACTTTGTTGCCTCTTTTCAGTGGGTGAAAGTTTGAATGTAAATTCCAATGAGGCAAATGTATAGCCTATTGGGGTTTCCAAAAATTAGACAGATCAGCCTTTTATTGATGCACATGTACATGATGTACTTGATGAGGAAAGGGCTAAAAATGAGCAGGCTAGTGGTATGCCAAAATGGTTGGTGCATACATTGTGTGATAGTAAATTGGATGCACCTTTGTCTAGTTGTACTCGTTCAAGCTTGTTATGCATCAAATTGTTATGCTTTGGCTGTGTCTAGCTTATATGATGTTGAGGAACCTCTGTCTTTTGATGAAGCATAGAATTCAAAACATTGGATGGTTGCCATGCAATCAGAATATGATGCACTTATAGAAAATGACACATGGACTTTATGTGATTTTCCTCATGGCAAAAAGCCCATTGGTACGAAGTGGGTTTACAAGTTGAAATGCAAGCTGGATGGTGAGATCGATTGCCATATGGCTTGTCTTGTTGCAAAGGGTTATGCACAGGAAAAAGGCATAGATTATGAAGAGACTTTGGCTCCCACATTTTCTATGTGCATTGGCAGATCATTTTGTTCGGGATGTACATCAATCAGACATTGTTACTGCTTTCTTGAATGGTGACATATTTGAGGAAGTTATATGACGTAGCCTCGTCATTTTGCCATGAAAGGACAAGAGAACAAAGTGTGCAGATGTAAGAAGGCTTTGTATGGGTTGAAGCAATCTCCTCGTACTTGGTATGAGAAAGCTGACACTCATTTGGTCAAATGAGGCTTTCGTAACAGTTTCCAACAGAAAGCACATTGTATGTAAAGTGTGAGGGTGATGTACTTCTCATTGTGGTTCTTTATGTAGATGGTTTGCTGATCACTGGACCAAATGAGAGACATATTGTTGAATTTAAGGCTGATTTGAATGCTACTTTCAAGATGAAAGATCTGGGCCTGTTGCATCATTACTTGGGTATACAGTTTAAGCAGTGTGATGGTGATATTGCCTTGTGTCAAAAAAGTTACATAGAGACATTGCTAGGTAAGTTTGAACTTGAGGATTGCAAACCTTTTTCCACTCCCATGGAAACAGGTTTAAAATTGAGTCTTCATGACGATGGTGATCCTGTTGATGTCACTCTTTACCAAACTACTGTTGGATACCTCATTTATGTATGCAACACGAGGCCGGATATTCAGTTTGCAGTCTCACAAGTCAGCAAATTTATGCATAGCCCAGGGTCTAAGCATTGGCAAGTTGTAAAGAGGATTTTTCGCTACCTTAGTGGCACTTTACATATTGTCTTGTTTTATCCCAAGGGGGGATCATTGCCGCCAGACTTACATGCTTGTTTGGACTCAGATTCGGCTAGTTGTTTTGACACGCAAGTTTTCACAAGTGGTTTTGTCTCATGCTCGGTAATTCATGTATATCATGGTTGAGCAAGAAGCAACATGCTGTGGCCACTTTGAGTTGTGAGACTGAGTCTAGGGCAGTCTTCACAGCTATGGTTGAGTGTGTATGGCCCAGACGCCTTATGACTGATTTGGGTGTTGGATAGGACACTACCAACACTATCTATACTTACAGTCAGAGTGCATTGGGAGTTGTGAGGAACCCAATTTTTCATGCTCACACAAAGCACATTGAGGTGCATTACCACTATGTCAGGGAGAGGCTCTCAGCAGGAGAGATCAGCTTGGCTTATGTGCCAACACAGGACAACCTTGCAGATCTTTTCACAAAGGTATTGTCTCGTGAGAAGTTTGAAGCTTTCTGCAAAGCTTTGGGCCTACTCCCCTTTGTAGATTGATCATGTCCTCAGGCATGGAACTTCCCTTTACTCATGTGCCACCTCTCGTTCACCACATCACTCCAGGGGGGATTTGTTACCATATACATGTGGTAGTGATGTGTGTGAACACACTAGGACCACCGGGGCATTTTTCCCCTCTTTATGAGTATGAGGTTTTTTCCACTGTACATTGTATATACGCCCATTAGTCTAGAGCTAGATCTATCTTTCCATTGCACATTAAGTAATACACTCTCTATTGTGTGCCTTGAGCTTCCTTTGTCTTCTCCAAGTTGTGTGTGTTTTCTTGCAACCCTAATTCGAACACAAAGGAAATTATCATAGTGTCAATGTACAAAGGAAAGTATCAAAATTTTAAAAAATGATAATATTTGAACCCATATATATTTTACAAAAGGGGTCAGGAACACTATATAAGCACCATAGAAAGGGCGTATATGGGTTCTTTAGAATTTGTAGATAGGGGGTTGGATTAGTGTTATGGGGTCCATAGATAGAAAGGTTTTCCCATATGGTTGCACGTACGTGACATTCCCCTTGAAGTGAATCCTCCGGGCCTAGGAAAGGGCAGACGTGCATGCACACACATATGCACACACACATGCACACGTGTACATATGATTGCCATTCTCTGACGTTAACCAATAGTTACCTCATCTGACCTTCTCCTAAAGATCTGACTTCTTGTGGGTCTTGGGATCCTAAACCTTTAACATATAAGAAAAATGATGAGCTCAAATTATGAAAGAAACACTATTTGGATACTTTGAGGATGTTATTGTCTCTTTGTATTTCACAATTTCCTTAATAAAACATTGTTTTGGAAAAAACATCTTAGCTAAACTCAAAATGATTAAAGCTTGCATTAAATAGGATGGTAGTTAAGCCTAATATAGTTGAAATTTTGACATGGGTTCTTTGACACCTACAATACATATTTAAAGCTAACAAAATATACTGTCTCATTATGTGGGTGCAGTGAGGTTCATATCCTTGCTTAAAGACGTTTTGGTTTGTTGCAATCCGAACCTTGAAGGTGAGGACCTACTTCATCTACAAGCCTATTTCTTGTCTTGATGCATAAAATAATGGGAATGACTATCCAACTAAAAGGTACAAAAAATCTTCAAATATAGAAAGGTTTTTGTGCATGAACGTTATGTTGGTTGGAGCCAGTTGTCTTTTGAACATGGTGTTCTTTTGTGTTTAAGTAATCTATTTAAAACATTAACACACAATCCAAACTCATGGCTCTCCCACATAGTTGGGCATGCCAAGACATTGACTCTAGTGTACACTTTGTCTATGGTTTTTGGACATGTCCTCTATTGGTAATCCCTCCTTAAGTTGACAAATGTTGGGAAGGATTGGACAAAGAACCAAGACTATTCCCTATCATTGTAGTTCTTTGACTTGAGTGGTTTTAGGATATAGGAACTACCAATTCCACTTCCATTTTTTAGAATATTGTCTAAACTTGATGTCTCTTTTAAAGAAAGGCTACATTTTGGACAACCCACTAGAGTACAATGTTCATAGAAATATAGTCTAAACTTGCTTACCAAGCCTTAAACTCCACAAATATTGGCTCACAATGCCTTAAAACTCCTTAGAGGTAAGTTTTTATATACGTTTGTGGAGAAACTGAGTAACACTCTCATTAAGTTTGGGTTTTAGATATAACCACTAGCCTGACATCATAATTTACTTAAATACTCATCACAATAATGAGGTAGTGGGACCATACACAATGGACCTACTACCTCATTGAGTATGGTTCCTAGGGAACGGTGAGTGAGTGTGTCTATGCGCGCGCGCGCGCACACACACACACACACACACACACACACACACACATAAACTTGTACATATGGTTGTCATTCTTTGAACTCAACCTATAATTGCATCATCTAACCTTCTCATAATGCTTGGACTTCTTATGAATCCTAAGCTCATAAACCTTTAAGAGATAAGAAAAATGATAAACTCAAATTTTGAAAGAAACATTGTCTAGATACTTTGAGGATGTTGTTGCCTCCTTGTACTGCACATTTTTGTTTTAAAAAACATTGTTTTGACAGAAACTTCTTAGCTAAATTCCAAACCACTAAAGTTTGTATTACATAGAATTGTAGTTATGCTAATATTTATAAATTTTTGATATGAATAACAATTGACAGGCTCTGTGACACATGTGATATGTATCAAAGGTTAACAAAATCTATAATCCTTGCTTAAATATGAGGGTCCTATATTTGCTTAAAGATGTTTAGGTTCTCTAGTGTCCGACCTTGAAGATGAGGACCTAGTTCATCTACTGATCTATTTCTTGTCCTGATGTATAGGATAATTAGAATGAGTATCCATTAATGACTAAAATGTATAGGATAGTTGGAATGAGTATCCATTTTAACTAAAATGTATAGAAATGCTTTGAATTTATTGAATTTGTTTAGTGCATGTGTTTTCTTGTTGTCTGGAGCTGGTTGTCTTTTGAACATGGTTTTTTAAGTAATTTATGTAGAATAGCAACACACAAGCACACACAATATTAAATTGTTTAATTAAGTTAATTAGGTTATATGAATTAAAATTGATGATTGACTTTTTCACACCTTATCTCAAGCACCTTAGTCAGCAAAAGCATGACAAAGAACCTCAAGCTTGGGTGGTGTTCCCACAAGCACCTCAAGCTCCCTAGTCGGCAAGCACGTCAAGCACCTTAGTCATCAAGCACGACAAGTACCTCAAGCACCTTAGTCATCAAGAATGACAAGCACCTCAAGCACCTTAAGCTTGGGTCAGGTTCCCAATTATTTTCTTTGAACATTAAGGCCCTTATGTGCTTGTCAGTAACATCTTTTTGCCTTTGTTGAGAGCTGGATTTAGCCTCCTTAATCTTTTGAAAATATTCTTGTAGGTCACGGCTATACTCATCGGCTGTGAGGATCTTCCCATGTACTTTAAGTAGCAAGGGACTTTTAGGTCTTCCCTCAATTATTTCAAAGGTGCTTTTCCCGTAGAAGTATGTGCATTATTATTGTATGCATACTCTACAAGAGGTAAGTACTTTTCCCATTGTGAGCGTTAATATACTTCGGTAACATAAGTCTTTAGTAGATTGAGTATCGCCAGATTGGCTATCTCACTTTGGCCATCCGTTTGTGGGTGATAAGCCGAAGAGAAATTCAATCTTGTACCTAGATTTTCAAAGAGACCTTTCCAAAAATTAATGGTCATTCTTGTTAGGAGCAGCTATGGTGGGTGCCACCTTGGTGTAGCCATGGCGTGCATGTGTAAGGCAAGGAGGGTGAACAAAAGCGAGAGAGAGCAGAGAGAGTCGACAAAATATGAAAGAAAAATACACGCCATGTTGATTATATCTCCTTTGTAAAAAATTACAATATATAGAAAAAGTGCCATGCAAATTGGCAAAAGTAACTGAAGCTTCATTTGCATGCTCCAAGGGTGTTTTCCACGGGTTGATACCAAAATTGAACGAGGGCTTGAACCCAACAATCTCCCCCTCAATCCCAAACTAGGCAGACCACTCTAATGATATTGCGAGTTTTTGGTGTACTTGTCAACCATGAGTTTTAGGTTCTCTCACAAGCAAGGATTTTTGGTGTATCCATAACCTGGTGCTATGATAGTAAACCCTCGGTTTAGGTGTACCCAGTAACCTCACGAGAAGTAGAACAAAAATGGGACTAAGAACAAATATGTTTGGGAGGTCTTACCACTTATGTGTGACAATGTGTATAACCCGTACAAATTTTGACATGGTTGTGATTGATAATTTGATAGGCTAAGAAACAAAGATTTTGATCGAATATAACTGATAGTTGATAAAATTGACTGACAACTAAGAAAATATGACATAGAGCATGGTAACAAAATTTTGAAAAATCTTTTGATGTATTGAGTACTCCAATCAAACCGTTGCATGAGTCTTCACATACTTTCTTTTTGCATGAGCTTTGAATTTGAAGTCATATACCACGTTCTTGAATCAAATATCCATGCATGATAGATGATTCTTCACATATAACAACATGACTCCAAAATATACTATTCTTCATGTGCCTCGAGCACACCTCATATATAAATCAATAAATTTTGGGAATAGCCTTCAACCCATATAGGGCATGTTGTTTTTGCCAATCTCTGAGGTCTTGCCAAATATTTGGGATCCTCAAGTCATCCTTTGCATTGCCGTTGGTGATTGGTAGCATTCTTGAGGTGGTACTCATAAGAATCTTTAGATTATGTGCCTTGCAAGGATGGTGTTTTAATCTTTCATATGCAATGAGTACCAAAAAAAACAATCCTAATGAATGTAGAAGCACGTTGAGATGCTGTGAGAGAAGCCGTTGGCATAGCGTGTTGAGAAGCTATGTGTGAGAGAAGTTGTCCTTGATGAGCTCCTTGACCTCTATTCTCATGTCTTGAGATTCTACCACCTTGCAACGTTTTGATATGCTGCTATGACTGCCCTGCTTGCAAATTTTCCCTATGCCTCTATGGCCTCTGCAGCGTATTGAAACACTTTGTCTACACCTTGAGATGCCGCTTGTGCTTGTTGACAACATTTTGAGAGGCCTGTCTGCCTGCAACAATTGAGCTTGCCCACCTAGTGGCTCTGATACCAAATGTTAGGAGCAGCTATGGTGGGTGCCACCTTGGTGTAGCCATGGTGTGCAGGTGCAAGGCAAGAAGGGTGAACGAAAGCGAGAGAGAGCAGAGAGATTTGACACAATATGAAAGAAAAATACAAACTATGCTGATTATATTTCCTTTGTAAAAACTTACAATATATAGCAAAAGTGCCATGCAAACTTGTAAAAGTAACTGAAGCTTCATTTGCATGCTCCAAGGGTGTTTCCCATAGGTTGATACCAAAAGTGAATGAGGACTTGAACCCAACAATTCTACGATCTCTATCTGACATGATGGATGTTGGTCATCCATGGTGTTTGAAAATTTGCTTGCTTGCTGAACCTGTCGACTATTGTCCATATTCCCATATTCCCATGGATAGATTTGGGTAATCCAAAGATGAAATCCATGGATATACTCTCCTATGGTGAATTTGGGATAGGCAATGGATGGAGTAATCCAGGTTACTTCCCTCTATCATACTTGTTCTTTTGGCATACTACACATTTTGAAACATACTCTTGTATGTCCACTTTATGGTAGGCCAATAGAAATACGTTTCTACTACTCAAAGAGTAGGTTGAATGCCTCTATGTCCCGCATAGGGAGGAGCATGGGATTCATACATAACTTTCTCACAAAGGGAATGGGTAACACATAGCCTATTTCCGTAGAGAAGATAACCATCCTACAAGGTGAATGGTTCCTCTTTCTTCCCCAAAGCAAGGGTTGACATTATGTCTCTATCATCAAGGTCAGTAGCATACTCATCTATCATAGAAGATAGATAATTGTGAGTAGCTATAAACACTGCATTGACTTTTGATCGTCGTGAAAGTTCAACGGCCACTTGGTTGTGCTTACCATCAATGTCAGCAATATGAAAATTAATTTGCAAAAGAAAAATTTCCCACCTCATTTGGTTGTTGGGGAGCTTTTTTTGCATCATGAAATACTTTAGACTTTGATGGTCTGCTTCTAAAATGAAAGGAGTCCCCAATAAATAGTGCCTCCATGTGTCTAGGACATATAAAACAGCTTAAAGCTCCTTCTCATTAATGCCTAATACTCGTACATCTGTATTGATCCTTCGGCTCTCATATGCTATGGCATGCCCTTCTTGAAGCAAGACTGCTCCAAGGCAATCACCACAAGCATCACATTGGACCTCAAATAGCTTTAAAAGATCCGGAAGCACGAGGACTTGTTGGGAGGTAAGCTTCTCTTTGAGCTTGTCAAAAGCATTTTTCTCCTTAGCAGTGCATGAATACTTAATGTTCTTCTTTGTTAAGTCATGTAATGAACCTGCTATTTGAGAAAATTTTGTTATGAAGCGTCTATAGTATGCACACATACCAATAAAGCTTCTTAGCTCATGTAGATTCCTTGGAATATGCCATGATTTTATTACCTCTATCTTTGATAGATCCATACGGATACCATCTTGAGAGATAATATGACCTAGGTATTGAATCTCTTGAAGGGAAAATTTGCTTTTCTTTTGATTGAGAAAAAGCTTGTTCTTCCTCAATGCTTGGAAAATGACTTGGAGATGTTGCTTGTGTTCCTCCAAAGACTTGGAGTAGATGATGATATCATTAAAGAACACTCCAGTGAATTTTTGGTAGGGTCTAAGGATTTTCTCCATTAGACAATTGAATGTGGCTGGTGTATTAGTCAAACCAAAAGGCATGACTAGATATTCATAAAGGCCAAACGTTGTACAAAACGTGGTCTTTAGAATATCTTCATCCACGATCCTTATCTGATGATAGCCACTTTTAAGGTCAAACCTACTGAAGTAGGTAGATCCTTGTAGCTTATCAAACAGATTTTCTACCCGAGGCATGGGAAATTTGTTTTTGATGGTGATATGGTTTAGTGCTCGATAGTCCACACACATACGGTATGTAACATCTTTCTTTTGCACTAAAAGTACTGGAGAACAAAAGGGAGAGGAGCTAGGCCTCACCATCCCTTTGTTAATCAATTCTTGTACTTGCCTCATAATCTCCTCTTGTTGAGCTTGAGAAACTCAATAAGGAGGCTTGTTAGGCAGTGAGCTTCCTGGTAGGAGCTCAATTGGACGGTCATCATCCCCTCGTTTTGGAGGTAAGTCCATAGAGATATCATCGATGAACACATCTTGGAACCTTTTTAGAAAATTAGACAAATCTAACTCTTCTTGATTCCTACCATTTACATTTGATGAAACGTTAAGATCTTTTAGAGACTCTTTGACAACAATCATGTATGCAAAAATTGAGCTCTTCATTGATTTATCAAAAGCAAGAGGATTTGTAAGTGGTATAGTGCGACCAAACTCATTAGCATCTATATACATGTTCTTTCCCTTGTAGGTGAAGTAGATTCTCCTTTCAAGGAACTTCATGTTGGCAGCCATGCGGTTGAACCATGGTGCCCCTAGGATAGCATCCTCATGTTGGAGAGGAGAGATGAAAAAGTCTTCTTTGTTGACATAGCTTTGGACATGGAGCCTCAACTTCCCAATCAAGGGAGTAAGGACGGCTCGCTGTCCCTTGAAATCAGTGTTGCCCGTTACAGTATCTCCCATCTCTAGAGCTTGAATGCCCAACTTGGTGGCCAACTCCGCTGATATGAAGTTGTGAGTAGAGCCAGAGTCAAACAAGATAAATGCATCATGCTTCCTTACCTTTTCCCAAGAATAGGAGAGAGGTGCACCTTTGCGATGACCATCCTAAGTCTTGGAGCTTCGATGGTGGAATCCCTAGGAGTCTCATTGCAAGAATTTTTCTTGGGGCAAGAATGATGGCCATGTCCTTGCTCTCCACACTTAAAACACTTATGGTCCTTGCAAAAATCTTGAAGCTCTTCAGGAGAGAGTTTTTTTTACCTTTGAAAACTCCCGTCTCCTTGGACCGATTGTTATTGTTGTTGTTGTTGGAATTGCCTTGGGAAGAATTTTGGGCATTGGTTTTCCCCTTGGCATCACCTTTGTCTTTATTTTCCATGGGCTTGACATTCCATCTAGCCCCTTGTTGGAAGTTGATGCACAAAGCAACCATGGTCTGGCGGATTACTTTGGTGATAGAACTAGGCTGTTGAGAGTTGATGTATTTGGCATCTGTTCAGGTAATCCCACACAAAAATATTGCTTTTGCTCGGCAAAGTCTATCTTTTGGAAGAAAGTAGCCTTGATATGTAAATCCCAAAACTTGTTTGCATACTTGACTCATGAGAGAGAAGCTTCAAAGTGCGCCATTCGGTAAGCACTTTTTCCTTTGCATCGCTTGGAAGGGACTGCATCATGATGGAAACTCGTAGAGTTTTCCATGTCTTTGGGGCTTCGCCATTTCCACGAAGACAATCCCATCATTGCCAAGCCAATTTCTGGAAGTGCATAGCTACATGGAATAGATTGGAGGACTCCGTGAAGCCCTCGTCTCCAAAGGCCGCATCAAATTGTTGGATGAAGGCCAACACTATGTCAATTGCACCAAAGGTGCCATCATAGGTGAGAAAAGAGATACTCTTTTCTCCCTCTTTGAATTTATTTAGCTTTTGTGACCTTTGCCATGCAGGGTATCATTTATGATGTCCTCCCCTCTTGTATTCTCTAAGAGAATAGCCATAGCTTTTATCGAAAGAGGAGAAAGGTGAAGAAGAAGGAGAAGAGGGTGACCACTTCCTAGTACTTTTGTTCCTTTGTTTTCATTCTTCCCTTTCAGAGTGATGAGGAGAAGGACTGTGGGTTGAAAATTTCCTCTTGGGAGGAGTTGGCAATCGTCTAGACCGCCATCTTCGTGGAGCCACATCTTCAGAGGAACTTAAAGTTTCATTGCTTTCTTGCTCTTTGGATTCCTCCTCTCGTATGGGAGAGAGTCTTCTTTTGGGGGTTTGTTTAAGAGTACTCCTAAGCTCTTTCTCCTCTTGGAGAGGTAGGGTAATCCTATAAGCACGAATTTGTTGAGTAACTTCGGCTTGCAAAGCAGGGTTTCCCATAGCTTGTTGCAACCTAGTGACAAGATAATTGACAAACATAGGGGCATCATCATTAGCACCTTCATGTGCAAAATCAAAGTTATCAATGTTCATTCTACTCTCTTGGTTATTGTCAACCATGTTAACAAAATCTATGTACTTACTTAGTGTATGCTTTGGCAATTCAAAACATTAGTTGCTACTCCTCTTAGCCTTTGAAAATTGGCACTTAAGTATCTACACACATGGCTCGAAGTGGTTAATTATAGAGAGTGGTGGAGTGGGTCTAATAATGCAAAATTGCCAAGGGCTAGGTCCTTTTGGACTTTTTATGGCTCAATAATGGTAAAGCCATAGGCAAGTCTAAAAGGACCCCATTATTAAGTCCAAAACTCTCGAGGTGTGCACCATATCTCACATAGTGGGCTCAACAAAATTGATAATAGATCCCAATCCCACTTAGCCTAAAATAATTTTCAAAATCAATCATTTATAGGCTACTTAAGGACCTCTCTTCTTAAGCAACAAAAGAGAAACCATCTGATACCAATGTAATGGAAATGGCCTATTAACTTTGAGAGTAGCAAAAATTAGAGATAGCATTTTTGAGAAGCTACTTTGTAAGCATATCGGGTGGACTTAATTGATGGTAGCAACATAAACAAAGCATTTAGCAACCGGGTTCCGTGTGATCATAAGGTCTTATTGACACATTTACATGTTCACAGTAAACATGATCACACGGAACCCGGTTAATGGTGACGTGCAAATCCACAAAATTCTCGCCGGGCTTTTCAGTATCTCCTGCGGGCCCGTCGGGTTTTATCATTTTCACTGCGGGCCCATTAGGGATACTGAAAAGCCCAGCAGGCTGTCAGCATTATATATACGCGGGCCCGATCGGGCCCGCTGGGTGTATGAGCGTCTTGCTTTCATCTTCTGAGAGAGAGAGAGAGAGAGAGAGAGAGAGAGAGAGAGAGAGAGAGAGAGAGAGAGAGAGAGAAAGAGAGAGAGAGAGAGAGAGCGAGCTTGCGACCACCTTTTCAAGTACGTCAAGAGGAGAGAGGAGAGAGGGGGTCGTGTTGGAGCATGCTCCGCGTTGCAGTGCGCGGTAGCAGCAGAGTACCTGACCACACGATCCGGGTATGTGTTGTGTGTGTGTGTGTGTGTGTGTATGCATTGTTTGGTAGAGTGCCTTTTGTCGTAGTGTGCGACAGTAATAAGGTACCTTACCACACAATGGGAGTGTGTGTGTAAGCTGTTCTACGGAACAATGATTATCACGGGGGCATCACCTTGGTGACGCGGGGAAGATGGTGTCCTTGTGGTAAGTATTGGCTTACTGTCTGGGTACTATGTCGGTAATGCCGTGAATCTAGTATCCTTATGGTAAGTCAACTTCCCTTCCCCTTTCCCAAAAAACATATGGACATCGGTCGGTAACGCGGCTATATGATGTTCGTATGTAGGGCATTGTTGGCTAATAGAGTGTCGTTTGTTAGAAGCATATTTTTGCATAAATGTGGCGTTTAGGTTGTTAACCCGGCCATACGAACTTCATATAATTTGTATATGCATGTGCAATTAATTTTTTAAGTATTAAGTATATGAAATACTTGGTCGGTAACGCAGCTGTGAAGAGTATTTCATATACAAAATGTATGAATTGTTTGGCTAATAGAGTGTCGTTTGTTAGAAGCATATGTTTTTGCATAAATGTGGCGCTTAGGCCTAATCGTTAACCCGGCCATACGAACGTCATATAATTTATATATGCATGTGCAGTTAATGTTTTAAGTATTAAGTATATGAAATACTTGGTCGGTAACGCAGATGTGAAGAGTATTTCATATACAAAATGTATGAATTGTTTGATATTGTTGTTTTTAACTGTCCATTTGAAATTATATACTAGCTAATCATATTCAAAAGAATACTTTATCATCGCTATTTTAAATGTTCCATTTATATAGAATACTTTATTCATCAATCATCGCTATTTTAAATGTTCCATTTATATAGAATACTTTATTCATCAATCATCGCTATTTTAAATGTTCCATTTATATAAATTACTTGTAAAAAAGTATTTGCATAGAAATTGCATGTTTAATATTCATTTTTAATCTTTATAAAGGACTCTCAAGCATTATCGCTATTTTTAATGCTTCATTTATATAAATTCTCTGTAAAAAATATAAATGCACACAATTTGCATGTTAAATGTTCTTTTGTATCTTTTTAAAGCGCATCAATTATCATCGCTTTTTGATTGCTATATTTACATAAATTCTATGTAAAAAAGTGTATGAACACAATTTGCTAGTCCAATTTGTATACTTCCAATGTTTTAAATGTTTTTGAAGTTTTTAAGTCGGTGTGTGCTGTTTGGATTAGTATGTGCGCACAGAGAAAAATATAAGTTAAAAATTCAATATATGTTGAAATGTTAGAGACCGTTAACATGTATTGTTTAATCTGAATTAAGTTCTTATAAACCACTTGTTTGAACTGCTTTTTACACGTGTAACAGATTGCAATTTTAAGTGAATATTATATTCAATTTTTATCAATATTTCCTTGCACGTTTGTTAAAGTCTTCAAGTGGCGGTTAAGAGTTTACCTGAGATAGTGTGAGAGTGTTAGTGTCATTCACAACCATGAATTTGTATTTGATATGCTGTTTTTGTATTGTCTAGTGCAAATATGACGCCAGATCAAAAGAAATGTATTATGCGTGCCATTCGTAAAGAATGTATTTAGGCAATCTCATCATGCGCAATTGATCGCATACAGCAGACTAGTGAAAGCGGTGTCTACTTCAAAGACATCACTAGCGCTAAATGGGAGAACACAGAGCGCAAGTTGCGACTTGAAAACCAATACGAGTTGTTGCGTCCAGCTGGGATACAAGAATTTGACCCCCACCACAAGGTCAGGACAGTGTTGGGCAATATGAAAGCATGTTGCAGAGACTCAAAGGAAGATATCCCACCTGCTTGCGACATGTCAAAATTAGAGCTGTGGAATAAATTGTGGGAAGAACAGAAGGTAAAGATGAAGCGTGTTACAGCGCAGGACCAAGTAGCCTTACCCAAGAGATTGAATATGGCCCAAGATGCGCAAGCAGCTTTGGGAGGTTGATTTGATGCCAGCGGCACCGGCACAATCATACGCACTGCTCTGAATGCAAAGTGCACTCATCTTCTCGGCATCCCTCACAAAGCCTTGGTAGAAGGTATGAGGATTGGAGCAGGCTCCTTCGGTGTGTGCATATTGTACACCATTAAAGGCATCTCATTTCTTCCAGAACACATTACGTATGTGGGAAAATGTTACAAGGGAGGGAGTGAGGTGAAATTTGACAGCAGCTTTCAGACAGAGCAAGGAATACAAATGCTTCACCCCTTCATTGTAAGGTGCATTGGGTTTACTACAGAAGCTCCTTGGATCATGATATTCCCATACTACAATGGGGGTACCATGAGCGACATGATGTGTCGCTTATCATTCGCTCACGGATTGTTCAGACGACACATGCACAGGCTACAACACGGCTGGAGGTCATGGCCTGTAGAAAACGACCTTATAAGCAAGATAGACACGGTGTGGATCAAAGCTGTGATCGAGCAGATGCCGAAAATTTTTCATGCCTTAATCGACGGCGTTGCGACTACCCACTCCACCGGTATAGTGCACAGTGACTTGCACCCGTTCAACGTAATGTTGGACTTTACTCGCGTCAATAAACCGTGCATTGGCATCATTGATTGGGATATGATGCTGAGAACACCTGCTAAGCGCATAGCAAATAATTATCGATCTCCAAGCGCACAATCGGACGAAGCAGTTTTGAATGCACAGAGAGCAGATAATGTCGAGATGGCTAAGCGACCGTGGATTACTCCCGAACTATACGATCCACGGTGCACAGATGCATACACAAAAGCGAGTGACATTTATGCATTGGGCTACCTATTCGACATGCTGGCAGTTTTTTGGAGTGCAGCCAGAAAAGTTTATTTTCCAGAAGAAGTTTTTCACCACCCGGACAAAGATGTTATGAGGGCTATTCGAATTAAGGTAGATTGTTGGATGAAGTTAAAAGAGTGGAACCAAAGAAGGAATGCTTCCGACGTGTTGAAATTTTTCAAAGAACATTCAAAGATAGACCCCAACCCTATCCAACATCCACTTATTGAGCTTGCACTATTATTTTATCCGATTTAAACATTTCTATGACATACATGACTTGTCAAGTGTATTAATTTTTTTATTGAAGTGTATTATCTAGTTTGAATTGGTTCACCTAATTGAATCAATTATCTTTAGTCATTTCAAATTTTTCATTTAACTGTCAGTATTTCAAATTTTCCTTGTGGTGCAATTAGTCGCATTTGTTGTGGTTTGATTTAGTGGATTCCGCGCAGTGTCCCCATGAGTGAGAATATATATTTGCTAATGATATTGAATATTTGTCTATCTGTTGACTGCAGCTCTAAGAGAAAACGGCCGATCAAGAACAAGATATTGGCACCCAATCATTGCCTGATGATCAACAACAAGCGGTTGTTAATGCATTTCAGCGCATGAAGTCTCTGGCACACGGCATTTCGGCACAACAAGCGATGTGTACTGCTCGTCAACTCTCAAAGTGGGCAAATCCAAACCATATGCAATGGAAAGAGATCAATAAAGAAGTGACAAAGGACATGATCAAGACAATATGGCCATGTGAGGACACAGAGAACAAGAAAGGAAGGTGAAAGGTTTCGAAGTGCAACCATGATGGTATCAAAGATAACGCTGAGAGGATTTTTTTTGGAGGTTTATGGACATCCCCTGCACAATGCAGATTGTGCACTATATTTTGCAAAAATGTTATATGTTCACTTTGTGCAACAACGACCAGTAGACTTCTCGTCAAAGGAGACAACTATTGCCACTCATGATTTAAGGGAGAGTTGTGTCACTTTCACCCGAGATGAGCTGGCATTGATAGTGGAAGGCGCCGATCACCTACAGTTAAAGAGCGAAGGATATTTACACGACACAGTTGGCAGAGAAAGATGCAAAAATAACACGTCTTTCTATAGCCACCCAGACACCGCAACCCTCACCCTCACAAGTCTGGATGGAGAAAATCATTCACCACTTAAGTCAGAACGTTCAAAACCTGACACAACGAGTGAATCCAACACATGTACAAGGGACACACATCAGCCACCTTGTCTTGCATTCGGATTTGGTCCCCTCGTCTACTTTAGATGCATCCTCATCTTCCCAATGTCCTGTTTGCTACAAGAATTTTTTGATGGATGAAGTGGGTACTATACATTGACATGTGGTCATTATTATCATTTAGTTTTTCTTATTTGTTTGATGCAAAATAGTAGTCGATGTGCAATCTATTCACAAGATATTCCACAAGGAATATATATTATGTTTGGCATGGAAAACGAATATAAATTCAAGCAAGCATGCCCAGATACCCCTAGCACAATTAGAAATCTGTTTGAGCAAGATGTTGCTTCAGGGAAACACAATTGAGATCGACAAACTATGTACTATCGAGAATATGAAGCATTGTAATTACTCAAAACACATTTGAATACAAGGTCTTTTACAATAGTTTTTGACATTTACTCATTCTACTCTCAAGCTATATTGAATCAGTTGAGTTATTATCTGGTTCTAAGTCTGAGTATTGTGGTTCTCCTTGTAATTCAACCTCCACATCAAATTCTCTTCTATTTCATCTACAATGGATTGAGATACACCAACATTGAAATCTTCTTCATCTTCGTTTTGACAGTCATACAACCAGGTTGGCATATCCTCCTTGTAGCCACCACTTTCGATGTGATTCAGTATCTTTTCGTTGCAATACATATACACTAATTTCTCTGCTCTATCTGCTAATAGTCAGTTGCAAATAGTGTTGTGAACATACTTGTACATACTCCAGTTTCTCTCTGAACTTGAGTTTGCTGCACATTGTGCGAGTACTTTCATTGCAAGGGGACGTAAGGTAGAGTAATGCTCTCCACCATTCATCATACATCACTTACATGTAGGTTGCTCTTTTGCCATTACCTGTACAAAATCATTCACAAAAGGACCTTCTTTTAATATAAATGCACTCATTTCTTTGATGCAATCAATTTGGTCCTGAACGTTGGAGTAGAACGTGTTGACCACGTGATAGAAATCACATACCACCTCTGTATTGGACATCAGGTCTAAATTCCAATAATCTGGATCGAGCATGTAAGCCACGCTATGGAGTAGACTATGAACGCTCTTCCACCTTGCATGAAAATACTTAGCCAAAATTTTTTGATGTTTGCCAGAGAATGGTAATCGCCACTCCTTCTCTACTACAGACTCTTTCAGCTCTTCAGGATTTTCAAGACTCTGTTGGACTGACCACCATGTCATCCACACTTTGCCCAAGTTTGGCGCCCTTTGATCAAGATTGTGGATCGCGAACATAACGGGAATCATTACGTGGTATGCATCCATTACACTCCTCCACCAAGCAACCTTGTTTACATTGCCACGTAGACATGTAATTTTATCTTTCACTCTTTCTTTCTACTCAAGCTGCCATTCATCAAAGGTCGCACAATTGAATGTGTCAATCACAACACATTTATTATGGAGAAGTGATTCCAAGGTATAAAAGTGTGTGCATAACCGAGTTTCAGCAGGAAGTTTCAACATCATTGACATGCGCATCCTATACAAATCGAGCACTCTTTGTCGTTTCAAGATAAATTTCACAACATGACGTGCTGTATCAATTATTTTGGTGAACCATGTGGTTTCTTCGCTAGTGTACCAATCTTTCAGCACCAAGTTCAAGCTGTGCGTATTACAACCATTGGCAAAAATGTGTGGAAAACACTTCTTTATTAATTTACTTGCATTTTTACAATTCTTTGCGTTGTCCATGACAACTTGAATGACATGTTCAACACCAATTTCTTGAATTACATTAATCAAGACCTCAGAAATGTATTTGCCACTTTTATTTGCACCAAATCTATCAATCGCCTTTATAAACATTTCTCCCCTTGGACAAACCAACATTACATTGATCAGCGGTCTTCTCTGAACATTTGACCAGCCATCACTCACAATCATACATCTTGAAAGCGAAATATTCCCAAGTATTATTTTGCCAACACCCTCTTTGACTTGATGTAACATTTGTCCAAGAAAACATTCCTTATCGTGTGATAAGAAGGAGCTGAAAATCCTGGACCAAACTCACCGATTTTTTTCCAAGTAGCCTTCCAATGATTGCTGTCTACCATGACCAAAGCACTTCCAGTAAAGAATATTGCTTTGGCGAGTGCTGTTTGTGCTTCTTCTAGAGACTGCACTCGAAAGCTTTGATGTAATGATTTTTGACGCATTTGACAAAGTCCACCTTCATTGTGACGTTTATAAGGAACACTAGCTGGAATTTCCTCTCCTTGCACAGGTTGTTCTCCAAGGTTAGTTGGCATCACTACAGGATCTGTGGAGTTAATATTTGGCTCTGGAACTCTTGACTTGAAGGCACAAAGCTATATATCTGTTGTCTCTTGCCACCCTTTTTGGTGAGCTCTTCTCTCAAACGCTTTGCAACTGCAGGTGCCTGAGAATGTTCACATTTCTTACAACTGTTTTTAGCGCTACCCAAAAAATGATCCCTAATACGTGGTGCACCGCCAGATTTTGTTGTGTGACAAAATTTACATTGCCACTCCATATATCGACCGCATATGTTGTGAGCATAATCCCACTCTTTGCCAAGAGCTTTTTTATTCTTTGGCTTCTTCGTACCACTTGTGCCCACATTTTGCTCCATTGCTTTTAAACTAAAAATAAAGAGAAAAGAACAAGATGCTCAGTTTGGAATTTTTTATTTTATTTTCAATATATATTATAATTTAAAAACCATTCAATATGAAAGTAACCATGATGCACAATATGAGATTTTCAATGCACGCTAGTCAATCCACATATCGATCACCTATATTGTGAGCAACCATACACATTGCAATGTAGTCTATACATGGCATAATAACTATAACAATGCTATGAATGTCTCTATGAAATTATTATTATTATGATTATTTATATGTCCACTTTGATTTGCAAACAATAAGACACATCTAATTTCATTTGCTACAAAAAAACAAATGAAAGCAATAAAATATATGATTGGTCATTTCATGCATTAATAATCTATCGTAATACATAATGCACTCTCTGTATAAACCAATGCATGAACTAACGCAAATAAATCTTCAATATAATCACCCAATTGGGGACTACTTGTACACAGTGAAGGATTGTAGCCCACCCATGCAACCAATTCAATATATAAGCTATTTTAACCCAATCAAGGATTATAGCTCTTATATTGTAAATCAACTCAAATGCAAGACTTCAAGGATCTTTATATGCCCGGTACACTAGTAGAGGACATCCGACCCTTGTCATTTACATATGGTCATCTTCTAAAATCAATTATAGCCCTCATTTGGACCAATGGCTTCTTCGCAATGAGCATGATTCTCCAAGTTTTCAATTGTTTTGGTTTCATACCTTTATGTCGGTAAACGAATTAAAATTTTTTAGAAGTGGTTACAGAATTAAGAATCACGTTCGGGCCAAAAAACGGACCTATGACTCTATAACCTTAGGTCAATTCACAAGGAGATGACAATACCCGGCACTCGGATACACTCCCCAAGGATTTGCCTAGCTAAAAGACCGGGGTTAGCACACTATTTACTATATATAATTACTCCCGCCGGGCTTTTTCATATTCTCGGGGGGCCCACCGAAAAAATGAAAAAGCCCGATGGGCCCCGCAGGGAAAATGAAAAAACCCGGAGGGCTAACCGGCTCTTTAGGTTTTTGCAGGTCAAAATCAAGGTCACGTTAACAATTAACGTGATCACATGATTTTTTTGTTTAAATACTAAAGTTATTTATGTAATCACCCGATCGTGATTACGTTAATGAAATCCCTGGCTGCGGTCCCCCCTCCAATAGGCATTTGTATTATGGTTTCTCCCATCAAGAAAGACTTGTTACAATACAATCTTTATGTTCCTTGTGACCTAGGTGATGCAATGAAGATGGAAAGATTCATGCATCACGAGCATAACATACACTTTGTGGAAAGAATTAACTATCCCAAGCCTCATTACCAAGGCCTCAAACACCTTTGAAGCTGGAGAGAGCTAGCGGGGAATGAGGATAGAGAAGAGGAAGAAGAAACATCTCATAGGAGAAAGAAATAGATCCTCACTTATCATCACTCTTCTTGCTAGCATACATAATAGCAAAGTAATGAAGATGGAGAAGATGGCAAGTTTAAGCATTGAAGCATGGCTCTTGGTTGGATTTTCATTCCATAGCAAAGAGTGTCGGTGTAGGCTCTCAATTTCTCTACTTGCTTGGAGAAGGAGATGGAGCTCTTCCACTTTGCATACCACACAATGAGTGTGTGTGTGTGTGTGTGTGTGGGAGATTATACCTCTCAAGCAGGCCCCTAGATTCCTTGGTCGACCCCCCCTTGTAGCTCATGCTTGAAGCTCATTGGACCCCTCCGGGCCTAGCCAATCACAAGCAAGAGGCAAATAATGCAAGCATGCTAGTCTTGGGACAAGTGTCCCCCTTTTCCCTTTCAGAGAGAGGAATTGATAAGTGCAAAAACAATTGATTAAATTAGCTAATTTATCATTGGACCCCTTGGGAGGTCAACCAATAGGCTTTAGGCACACTATGAGGGCAACATGAGGAGGAACTTGACAAGTGTCGCTTTTGCTTTCTTTGTACCAAGCATGCCTTGTGTGTGTGTGTGTGTGTGTGTGTGTGTTCTCTCTCATCCCCCCTCTTGTGTTGGGGTTAAGGCCTATGTGCCTTGACCAATCGCCCAGGTCATGGGCGCCCGCCCACTGTTACCCTATACTTATAGTGAGTATACTATATAGGGGGAGCTGCCACTTCACAGTCTATCCACCCACATCGTGTGTGTGTCTCCTTCTCTCTCTCTCTCTCACTCTCCGTCTGTGGTGCTCCTCGATCCCCTTCAATTGGTATCAAAGCGACATGTGTGAGAGCGTAGATGGACGGCTTCACGATGAACTCGTCGGCGGCTATGGCGGAGAGGTCACAGATCTGAGCAAAGAAATAGAGGAGGCTTGTGGGCAACCATACAAAGGCTTGCAGGAGAGCTCTCGGGAGCTTCCTAGTGCTCACAGATTAGTCTACAGTTCCTCTACAGATCCGCCCACTGTGTACAACATTTTCCCTCTTCTCGACAAGCTTTGCAACGGCTACATCGGCGACAGATTGGAGCTTGGAGCTTCCATAGACATGGAAGCATTGTGAGATTGATGCATTCAGCTCACGCATCGAGGTGGGAAGTGAGTTTGAGCCTTTCTATGAGCTCAAAGAAGCACAGAAGAAAGTCATTCAGTTTTTGACAGTTTGACAACAGTCCAGTGTTTTGCTCATAACTTGAGCTACAGAGCTCTGATTCCAAAACTTTTTTGTTCAAAATGGACCTGGCTTCAAGCTTACGACTTTGTAGAAGGAACTATTTTCTGATTCGGCGTGCAGAGAAGAGTATGTATGGTTGCGTTTAAGCACAGGTGTAGCTACGAGCAAGTGTTGCGGCGTGAGAAGCTACGCTCCGGGAGTGAGCCTTGTGGCCTTTGCAGTCTCTGTGATCATTGCGGCGTTTTTCGGTTGCCAGGCAACTTGATTTGAGTTTTGACTTGCGTTTTCTCATAGGTAAGAGATTCACAGATTGGATTCGAGAGAGCCAGAGAGAGATAGAGAGACGGATTCTCTCTGGGCCGTGGGTTATGCATCGGTGGATGCTACTCGCACAGGATACTGGTACTCTTGCTGCAGGTAGAGATCTCTCAGAGATCTGAGACAGCAGGTTGCTTCATGTACGCTGTATGTGGGAGCTTTATGCTTGTTTGAGCATGTTTTCTCTCTTGGTGGATAGGTTTCTTCCGATTGCCAGTATCTTGGATGGATTCTCTGACAAGTTTTTGCATTCTTCTCTGAGTAGATTTTGTGAGCTCAAGACTGAGGCACATGCATGTGACATGTATGGTCATATGAGGTGATTTACATGAGAGCTTACTTGACTCAGGTTTGTGTAGATTTGAGCATGCAGTGAGTGTGGATGATACGCATTTGGTAGCTCTGGTTGTGAGCTTGGTGTTCACTTTATGGTTATTTGGGTTTATAGCCATTTTATGCTGAAACTTTGGCGAAATTTTTCAAAGAGTTTTATGCGCATCATTTATGCGATCTAGGTAGAGATTGTGGGGTGCACTCACCATTTGCATGCGGTGTTCTCTACAGGTGGGAGATTTGTGCGTGTGTATGCATCGATACCGCACAGCGTGGGCTTGGTGATTAGCTCACAGATTGCAGTGTGATACTAGAGTAGGCGAGACTTGTATTGACATTGCGAGAGCTCTATTTTGGAGTGTGTCTCACAGGTTTTACATTGTGTTTCTAGCCATATTTGTAGACAGTTTCTAGGTGTTGTTGGTGAGGTGGTTTTGCTACCTATCTTGTTACTTGTGCTCATGGCAGAGACAGGTGATCGATCAGATTGTGACCTCTCACAGATGCGCGTGTTTGATGGGTCAGACTTTGCGGCATGGAGAGATTGTATGCTTAATGCACTGACACAGTGAGGGTTGCATCAACCATTAGTGGTGATGTAGGTAGACCTTTAAACATGTCTGACAATCAGTGGCAAGAGCTAGAGGAGATGGCACTATCTACGCTCTCTTTGCACCTTGCGAAATCTATATATGCTCTTGTTATGTATGAGACTACTTCAAGAGAACTTTGGTGCAGATTACATGATATGTATGATAGATCTGAGTCATCAAGGACTTGTGTGAAACATGTACATTCACGAGTACACCGACAAGTGACATGTTGGTATTGTGGGCATTCTGGACACGTTAGACGGCGCTGTTTTCATCGTATGTGACATCGTAGGAGACATGGCAGTCTCATAGATGTATGTAGTGATGCCATGGACTCAGTTGCTTTGACAGTTGAGGCAGATGTAGTGTCAGAGTATACTAGTGACGAGGATGTAACTTTTACCTCGAGCTATGAATGAGATGCTATACATGTGGATAGTGAACTCCCTTCGCAGTTGTTGCTAGACGCAGATGCTATGTTTCATGTCACGTCGCATTGTGAATGGTTTTGTAGCTATTCTAGCGGGATGCTTGGCAATGTACGTTTGACCGATGGATCGGTGCATGTGATAGCAGGTGCAGGAGATGTGAGACTGTCATTACCGAGTGGTGCATCTTACTTGTTACGACATGTGTGCTATGTACCATATTTGACAGTGAGTTTGATCTCGATTGGTCAGCTTAGAGATTGTGGATGTCAGATTTCACTTCGAGAGCGAGATTTTGTGATGCATTTGGGTTCTCTAGTGAGTGCGAGAGGTGCCATGAGTGGTCCAGGTTACCCATTG
This sequence comes from Adiantum capillus-veneris, assembly GCF_014529385.1. Classification (NCBI taxonomy): domain Eukaryota; kingdom Viridiplantae; phylum Streptophyta; class Polypodiopsida; order Polypodiales; family Pteridaceae; genus Adiantum; species Adiantum capillus-veneris. The sequence goes on from NC_140955.1 coordinate 117,487,675, forward strand.
CATGTGGATCACGTGAGAGACGGTGTTGTCTCTGTGATCATGCAGCTAGGTAGACAGCGAGAGAGCAGGCGAGTCTCTTTTGCTTGTGGGTTGCAGGATGCTTTGCATGGAGTGCAGAGCAGTGACCTTGTTGTGCAGGTTGCATCTACGGATGCACAGGTAGAGCGGGACAGCTCTAGTGAGTCACAACAGGATGAGTCATCATAGGTGATGACAGAGATGACTCACATGGATGCTGAGATGTCGGGCTATTATGGAGTCATTTCTTGATGTGCTTATGCAGAGCTTGATGTAGATTTAGGACAGATGGATACTCTTGGTACACATGTGATATGCGGTGGGCACGAGGAGTCACTCCACAGCTCGGAGTCAGAGTGCCATGGTCTCTATGATAGGGGACATGATTGCCATGAGTTGAGTTCTGAGTTGGAGGTGGCAGAGGTTGCCAGGGTTGCATCAACATTCAGTGTCCTCATGTACGAGATGTTGATCTCGAGGCCCGACATAGCAGCTGCAGTGGGAGCATTTGCAGCAGGGTTGATTAGTTGTTCGATGACTGATCTTGGCATAGAGCATAGGGGAGGTTTGCAGGTATTGGACCGATACTTGCAGGAGTGCATGAGCTCTTGTAGACTCTTTGCAGAGCTTGGAGCTAGCTCTGTGTGGCTTCCGCAACGGGATGTTTGTCTATCAATAGAGCCGGATGCAGTAGCTCATCGAGAGTCAGTGGGCATAGGTTGAGAGAATCTCTCACCTTCTATTAGTTGTACACTAGTAGATCTTGCTTAAAGGCACATTAGCCTTTAAGTGGGAGGTTGTTGGGGTTAAGGCCTATGTGCCTTGACCGGTCGCCTAGGTCATGGGCGCCCGCCCATTGTTACCCTATACTTATAGTGAGTATACTGTATAGGGGGAGTTGCTACTTCACAGTCTCCCCACCCACAGCGTGTGTGTGTCTCCTTCTCTCTCTCTCTCTCTCCGTCTGTGGTGCTCCCCGATCCCCTTCATCTTGTAGGGCTCATCCCCTTCTTGTAGGGATTGATGATTGACTTTTGCACTCCTTATCTCAAGCACCTTAGTCAGCAAGCATGACAAAGCACCTCAAGCTTGGGTGGTGTTCCCACAAGTACCTCAAGATCCCTAGTTGGCAAGCACAACAAGCACCTTAGTCATCAAGCATGAAAAGCACCTCAGACACCTTAGCCATCAAGCATGACAAGCACCTCAAGCACCTTAGTCATCAAGCATGACAAGGACCTCAAGCACCTTAAGCTTGGTCCAGGTTCCCACCTCAAGCTCAACCCTAGCTTACCTAAGGTCAAAGGACTTTTTAACATACCTATATTCTAGCCCTTGTTTCTATTTATTCTCATACATGAAATGATCAGTTTAATATGATAAAATCATTTGGGTTGGTTAGATATTATTGGGTTGGTTAGATATTAGTTTTATGACAACATACCTCTGTTTCTTCCAATGACAGAAGCACATTGCTACTTGCAGAGTGACTTCCTTTCAATGTAATCTTTCTCGGTGTTTGGATCCACGATTACTCCCTTGCTCTTACAATGTGTCTTAATAACCCTGCACTCATAAGAAGAATTGGTCTAGCCCCCTTAACAAGCTATGGAAAAAGCAATGGCCAAAGGAAAGGTGGGAGCATGTAATGGAGAACATATGGAAGCCAAAGGTTCCACAGTACATGACGGTTTTCTTATGGAAGGTTATTTGGGGTGCTCTACAGACGGGGGTGAAGATTCAAGAGAGAGGGATTGGGTCAGATCGATGCTTGGGGTGCATGTTAGCTAGTGAAGATCTGGCCCACCTGTGCATGGACACCCAGCTATAAAAGGCCTCGCAGGGAAAGTATGCAAGTGGGTCCAGAGAACATGGAAAATTAGTTTTTTCAAGATTGACCTATGCCTTGGAGGTAAAATTCAGGTAGTCTTGCACTCCTCGTCAGCACTCAGATCGTCAGATACTTCTTCTTTCATAATGTATGGAAAACAAGGAACCGCCATGTTTTTGAAGGAGGATTGAGGTGGCAAGCTTCGTAGAAATTATATAGGAAAGCAAAGTGCTAATATGGGCACTCGAACGTAAGCATCACTCGGAGGATTGGTCTAGGACTACTTGTGCCTTGTTGTCAGCTGATGGAATGCCTGGGATGGGGGAAAATCTTGGCCATCGGTAATTAAAAAGATCCCTGAATGACAAGAGTATGGACCTTGGGTATCAAGGATGTGGAGGCGGAGTGGTAGGGGTGGCTACCCTAATAGCCGTTGTAATTACGATCCCTGGATGTTGTCATGGCTTAACATGAGCATGACAAAACCTTGTAATTTTTTGGGCTGCTCAATATAATCCACTCACAATTGTGAGTTTTGTTATAAAAAAAAAAACCCTACACTCAATCTTGTGTGGCTTAGGTACTTATAATGGGCAAGATTCCATGTAGTATTAATGATTTATTGTTCATGTTTTCTTGGTTGCAATTGAGTTTTCTTTAGTGTTTGACCATTTTGAGTTTCTTGATCGCATTTAAATTTTCTTGATTGCTTTTTTGTATGGTCACAATGTATCACATTAACTTGTAAGTTGTCATCATGTCAATTAAAATATTTTGTATCATCTCTTGATTACTTTATCGTAATAAAGACTATGTGATTGACACACATTTGATATCAATACTCTGTATAGCATTGCCGACAAGCTCACAAAACCAAAGCATCAGTTTATAGAGGAGTGTATATGCATGTAGCTTCATTTTACTCAAGAGGATAATCTCTAGAGCTTGTTTGAGGCCTCAAAATTCATGCCCTTTGTTTCACATGTGGTATAAAGAAGTCACTAATGCATAGTGAAATCCAATGCATCACTTTCCTTGAATTCTCGATCCACTTCTTGTAAGCTTCTACTCTTGCTTGACATGTTTTATGTGCTTCAAAATTCTCTCTATTTGGTTTCAAACCAACCTCGGGACACTCTTGTTTACCTGTGATATAATCCCATAAACCTTTGCCCATGATAAAGTTCTCCATCCTGTAAGACCATATGTTGTAGTTCTCTCTGATCAGCTTCTCTCCAACAATCTGTGTGACTTGAGTTGAACTTTCTGCCATCTTCACTCTTTCAATTGCTTCCAAAGGATTTTGACAAAATTTCGGCAGAGTTTCGTTTGTATTTGGACAATATCTCAAGTGACAATCTCAACCAAAGTTCTCATAAACACTAACAGAAAATCTCTGACTGCCAAGGGAAAATCCACTGACTCACTTTGCCACAGACTGACTCAATACTATGTATAAATACTCTAAAACAATGTCCACATGGATCTGTATGCAAATGCAATCCATACGCTATCCTGTACCACATATCCATACATCCACCTTCTTCCCATAGTCGTAAATGACATATGAGGTCTTTCGCGGGGCCAGTCGGGGGTTCGCTCCAGTACCTAATCCACCTTGCCAAGGTACCAAAGATCCCAAGGAAAGGCTTCAAAAAACCTCACTCGACCCTTACAAAGACTGCAGTTTTCCAAAATACATTGACCGCATATCCATACATAACCACAAAGTACTCAATCTAACAATATAACCGCCTCAACTGCTTCCCACAACCTTTCTTACATAGGCGGCTGTCCATAACGGACCCACAACAACCAAATATAATCTTTGATAACACAATATCATGATGCAAAAGCTCTATGTTGCTCTCCAAAACCTGTGTAAATGTTGAATTCTTTACCTGTAACCTGTAAATCTATCGTCGAGTGCAAAACTGGACATCTCCTATGCTTGTGTGAGCTGGCTGTTTGCTGTAGAAAATTGTATATTTTGGCAAATTTGAGTATGCCAATGCGTCCGAAATGCCCAAAAACATAAAGATAGACTCCTGGATCACTGTATTCCGAGGTCGGGTGAGGAAGTTATGACCAAAAAACCTCTCTTTTTGGTTGTTTTCCAGAGCTGCGGAAACCTGTGTATTGATTGTAGCTCCTTAAACTGAGCTCTGATACCACTTTGTAGAGTGCGCAGGTGATGGAGAAGGTAGGAAAGAAGACTACGCACACACACCAACACACATCGAGACACACACACAATTGTTACCCTGCAGCAGCAGCAGCCATTCAACGTGCTGCCCTTCTCTTCTTCTCTTTTAACTATTATCCAAAGTATATTTACAACATAGTATAGTCAGTGTCCAGCCGCCCATAGCACAATGGACATATTCTTTAACATCATATTCTTTAACATATATGGTCTATAGTGAGGAAATATAGTGCCTATTAGACATGCAAGCATCATTTCACTAGTAGGGATTTCTCCTTGCCAGTCACACCTACCTCTCTTGGTATTTTGCTTCTAGAATGGAGGGCGTCATCCTCATTGGCTATTTGGAGCAATTGTAGAAGGACCTTCTATGCAACAAGGCCTTGAAATATGTCAAGGGCACTATTGAGTATGTCAACACCAACATTTGGAGCATTATCCATGGCTTTTAAGCACTCCATTGCCTTCTTGCATGCAAACAATTGCACTTACAATTACATTCATGGAAGTAGCATCATTCTTCACTTTGGATGGCATGGCATTTATGTGGGCTTTTGTGACTAGGGACAAGCTACCCTCTATCCCATCAAGAAGAGGTTTCCTACTTTGACAAACCTGCAGCCATTCACATGAAATGAGTGGATGAATAAGTATTGATAGGTTGCACCTGAATGCATACCTACAAACCACCAATCTATAGCAAATCACAAGATGTATATGGACTAGTGAAGTATATATTAGAATTACTGAAGTACTTGCCCAATGATGACGATGGAGAGGGGGAATGGGGAACACGCCTAGCACACAAAGAAAGGCCTCCCTATAGCTCAGGGCACTCACAACACCCCTATCCTGTCAAACACATCTTCAAAACACGCACTGCTTGCTAGTAGAGTTCCATCTGCACATCACCTAATCACACACACCCTTAGCAGTACCACAATCAAACACACCCATGCCACAATGATCAATCCTTGCCCTTCAGCACAGACAACACACCTGTGTGTGTGTGTGTGTGTATGTGTGTGTGTGCAAATTCACACACTGATTGCTCGAGGTGTACACACACACGTACACGACACGGAAATTTGCACAAGAGCATAAGACGAGAGCAGGGAGGAAGGGAGAATTGACACCGAGAAGCGAGAAATGTTCCTTCACTTTCCTTCAAGACAATCTAGTACAACCGGCTCCGTCAGCACAACCTCGACGAGCACCCAAAAAAGAACCAAACATCGACAGCCTTCGTTGGCGCCATTGCGATGGTGGAGGTTTTTTCTTTGCTTCCTTGCTACCACACACGCACGAGAGCTTCCTCTCCTTGAGATTTCTTCCCTCCTCGATGAGCCAAAAACCCTTGAGCGTAAGAAGAAAAAGAACACCCTCCACCCTGAAGTCTTCTTACTTTTTCTTACATACTCTTTGCCCCTTTTAAAATCCCAAGGCGAAACGACTCCGTGCGCATCGTTGCTCTCTTCCCCTTATTACTTTTTTCTTGTTTTCAAACTTTCCAAAAAAAAGAGTCTTTCCAGCCAAGACTCTTTCTTTTGGGTTTTCTTTTGGGTCTTCACCTTATCCTTTTGCCATTTTTCTTTCTTAGCCTTAAGGCTTATCCTTTGCCTTTTCCTTTCTCCCCCCAAAAATACCCACCATTCAACTTTTGCATTTTCAAAAAAAACTCCCCAAGTACCAGTTGCGCATGCCATTGGTGCTCACACATACACACACTTTTAGTCAACTTTTGGGCCATTCTAAATTGGAGTTCCACCCTACTATCACCACACCCCTTGAACTCCGTTGCATTCAAACCGCCTCACGGCCTCGAGTGACGAGCCATAAATTTGAAAAATCAACCCGACTCGCCTCTATCGTGACTATTTTTCAACCTTAAACTGGGCGTATCTCAGCACCTATGTCTCCAAACATCAAGAAGCAAATTTAGCCAATTCCCCATGTTGCATACAAATTTTTAAAAGCCTTGGCAAGCCTAGAAAAACCTCTTTCCGGTGCACCTATTGAGGAAATCAAGTTGGCACACACTCGACCCCCAACCACATGCCATGACTTGCATGTCTGTGCTCCAAAGGGCAATCCAAAAAGACTGACATGCTCCACAACTCTAGCTTTACACGTGTATCCATGAATTCCAGTTGTTGCCACCTGCCTATACCTTCCCTGCTTGTCGGGGATCTACAAAATCATTCCATCGTCAGACAATCATAACTTTCACACCGGGACTCCGTTTGAGGAGCCATCTGGACCAACTTGCAAAGCATCTCAAAGACCATATTCTAGAGCACCAAATCAGCATCTTGGGCACCTTTACCTGTCACCCCCAACTGGACTATTTTGGGGCCTTTTTGACCAAAAAAACCGCGTTAGACATACACTTCCACTATCATTTGCCTACCCAGGTTCTCCACATTGGCCTTGGTCCCTTGTGCTACAATTGTTAGTACCCATAGCTTGGCATAGAGAACTTCCCTGCACAGACCGACTTTGGTTGCACCATCATTGCCCACCTCCTTGTTGAACATTCATGTTCAACCAAAAGTATCCTTATTGAACTTGAAACTTGCAACACTTTGCAAACACCCAGGCACAATCGAAAGCACAAAACCGTATGGACAATATGTATACTATGTACAAAATTGTATATCTTATACTCTTGAGTCCATTCAAGTGGGTGCCCAACCCCTTGGTCACAATCTGACTCACACCAGGCACCACTCCTCTATTAAAGTACTGCTTGAGCCGTACACCATTTACCCTATGCTTGAGAAGCTTACCATTAACTCTCACCAACTGATAGGTCCCATTCAAAAAGGCCTTTTGGACTTTGTACGGACTCGTCCATTTCTTCTTGAACTCCTTCAAGAAGGTGAAGTCCAAGTAGCTCTCGTATTTCATTACCAGGTCTCCTTCCTCTATCTTCTTGTTTGGTAGACTCTTATTGACTTTGGCCACTGGTATTTTTCGCTGCTTCACATAGTAGTCTGCTGCTGCTTCTCTATCCATCTGTAATGCCTCAAGGCCAACAATCCTATCTTGTAAGATAGCTTGTGGAGTGGCATTGGTGCGCCATATACCTTTCAAAGCACCCAACTGTGCATGCACTGGCAGCCCATAAACCAACTCAAATGGAGTAAAGTTGGTCACCACTTTGTAGGATGTCCTGTAGACCCATAGACACTTCTCTAGATTGATCTCCCATTCTGTCTCTTGCTTATACACATACTTTTTCATCATCTTATGATTTGTCCATTGGCACTCTCCACAAGACCATTGCATTGGGGATGATAAGGCAAGGAAAATCGATGCTGAATCTTTAGTTTCTCCACCAATGCCTGCATAAGCTTGCTTCTGAATCCTTGGCCTCTATAAAAAATGAGTACCCATGGCACTCCAAAACGGCAAAAAATGTTATCAAAAACAAAGTGGGCTACAGTCTGTGCATTTACCTCCTTCACAGCTTTGCCCTCGACCCACCTGGGGAGGTAGTCGATGGCTACCATAACATACTTCTTACCACTTGTAGATTTAAGGAGTGGACAGATGGCATCCAAACCCACTTGAGCAACAATGGCTCCCTGTGACTCGGCTACCAAACATCTCTCTCCTATAGTTTGGCATTTCATTGGCACGTCTTGCACCAATAGTGCACATCCTTCACTACTGAAGGCCACCAAAAACCCACTCTCAACACTCAAAATAGTACTTGAACTTTCCCCTAGTGCCCGCTCTCCTCGTGACGTTTCTCCAATACCAAGTTAATCTCTTATTGATAGAGCACTCTTCTCAGCATCCCGTCCCTGCCATAGGTCAATAGGTCTTCACCTACTAACATAAATTTACGAGCTTTCTGAACTATCCTCCTCCTCTGCAGTTTAGACAAACCTTGAGGACACTGCCCTGTACTCAAAAAATCTTCCACCTCCTTCAATGACTGTTGAGCCAGCAGAGGATCACACCCACATTTTTGCTCACACTCATCATTTTGTAGCCATTGATTGTAATAAATGTCTTTCCGACATTAATTTTGATTTGAGCCATTCATTAAGTAACGGGACTCAATTGAGTTTCCAGCTTGTAATCCCGAAGTAATTTCACTTGCTGATGTAAGTAGTTAGAGATGTTCTCACCTCCAAGGCTGAGGTATATAAGCCAAAGTTTTTGTAACCTAAGGGGATTCAGATTATTAATCAAAGTGAGTTTTTGAGCGCCGTGACTGTGTCTGAGAGAGAGTGAGAGAGAGAGAGTCTTATCTACTTGCTACGCGAGCTACGGAGCCGCCATTGGAGAAGCGACACCGCCATTGTGTTAGCAACGGCGAGAGCTACGCACAGATACCAAGAGTGCGCGCTATCGGCTTCTATGTGTGGTAAGTTCCTACGAGCTTCGGTGTGAGTTTTCTTCCAACTCGTGTGTCGGAATGGAGCGTGCAGCATATCTATAGAACCACAACGAGTAGAGCTACGCATTAGTACCATCGGGGTCAAGTTTCGGTCACCTGTATTTTTCGGCCTGTCTTCATACGCGTTTACCGCACGGAGTGATTATAGGTTGATTTTGCAGTTCAAGTCCTTAGGGTGTTGTTATTACCTAGTGAATAGACTTCCCCTTGAGTTTGAGATCGATTCAATGATTCTAGATCCTATTTCGTATAGCATTCGTTCGTAGTACGGATTTCAGTCACTTGCGTATTTTAGAACTTAGATTTGATTTCCTTAGTAGTGATTGTCATTAGAAGGTCGAGTAGGTGATTTGACACCCACCTAGTTGTTTCCATGCGCCTGCGGGTCAAGCTCCGTCCTCGTCTGACAAATTCTGTTGTTGGTTGAGTTCTCGCTATTTAGCTTCCGCTAGCGGCGTAACCGCCTTAACATTTGGCGCCGCTGCCGGGGACGAGAGCCCTAAGTAGGTGACCTTAGATTAATCCTACGAGGTGAGTCGTATAAACTACTTTGTATACTTTAGTTAGAAAAGATCTAGGAGTGGTGGACTCCGAAGATCTCGAGAGATATTAGGAAGTGGGGTATTCCTGGGTCTTCCGTGTTGACAGTATTTTTAGTTTAGCTTAGATTTGTTTGTTGTTTTGTTGGTGTTGAGTAGTTGTTGATAGAAGAAGAATTTGCTAGTCCGTGAGTGATAGTGGATCTCTTTAAAATCACAATTACCAAACCCATTTTATGATTAGGAATAGCTTAGGTAGGACTTCATTTGATCCTGATCTAGAGCTAGTAATCATTGGAGCATTTGCTTGATATGGTTGATTGCATGTTAGATCACTAAACCGTCGAGTTAGTAGTGAAACTTGCAATAAACAAAAGTCAGAGAAATTTTCTGTGTATCTGGGAGCTGCTGAGCACTTGAGAAAGCTTTAGGAAGGATTCTGTGCCAAAAAACTAGAAATCTGTAACTTTAGACATCATACGCGTATGATGTCTAAATGACCAAACAGAGACCAAAACAAAAATTTTGACTTTACCAAAGTGTTCAAAAGGGGGGTTATACCCTAATTTCAACTTAAAACAAGAGCATTAACACTCAAAGAAACCTAAAAAGACAAGTCGGAGTCCAAGAAACGCAAAGAATAGGAAATTTTGGATTCAGATCTTGTTTTTACATTCAAACCTGACAAAAACACTTGAAACTCAATTATAAACATTGGAGAAGGCTTAAAACCAAAAATAGTCAAAATCTGGGACAAAAGACATCATACGCGTATAATGTCTTTTAGCACATCCATTGCTTATTTTTGATATCTGACCTGACAAAATTGTTACAAACACTGTAGAAAGCATAAATATCAAGTATTGACCCAAATTGATGAAAAAAACATCATACGCGTATGATGTCTTTGACCTAATTTTGGACATATTTTGATACTTTGCCAACACAGATCCATTGTAATAGCTGTATAGAGGTTATATTTCAAGTTTCATCCCATTTGGATCACAATTGACCCAAAACGATTGACCCAAAACGAGTCAAAAGCGGAAAATTGCCAAGAAAAGCTTAAATTAGCCATAACTTGCTTAATCAGAGTTCAAACTGAATTTTGTGAGTGGACAGAGCATAAGGGGGCTACTGAGAGTGAGCATAACCAAAATAGTCCAAATCTGTGAAAAAAGACATCATACGCGTATAATGTCTTTTTGAGCATAACTGCAACAAAATTCTCACTTGATGAAACAGAAGTTGTCCAACTGACAAGATTAAACAATTGACCAAGTATCAATCAGATTGGATCAATTCTGACCACAAAAACTTGGGAAAACGAATTGCCGAGACGGAAAAGTTAAAGTCCTTTAGGGGAATTGATGAATTTGAGATCGGGCAGGAATCTCCAGAATAACCAACCAAAACAAGGGGAACAAGCAAGTGTCATATCAACCGAGGGAAGTGTAAATCAAAGTTGGGTGCAACCATTAGAGCCGATCTTTGAAGGAAGTGTTTCTGATACTTCTTCGGAGAGATCTTACGAGATTTTCACCGAACACTTGGAACACTTGAACCTGAACAATAGAGAAAATATGGCAGCAGGATCATCAAACCCTTCCGCCACAATGAAGCTATTGTTCATAAAATACCAGTACGACAATGAGCAAGGTGCCAAGATCTACAAAGATGGAATGGACCGCTATTGTGTAAAGATAGAAGAGAGACCTAGTGAGTTCAAGGACCTAGTGCCTGTGAGCTATAGCGGAGATAGATATCTAGATGACGAGGGTACCATGTACTTGGTAGTCCTAAACCCTAACATTGTGGACAAGTGGGGATTGATGGGCACCAAAGCCAAAGTAGATGAAGAACTTGAGGAGAAAGCACCAATAATGAACTTCCCTGATGCGAGGTTAAGAAGAGAGAATGAAACTACAAGGATCAACACTGATAACATCTATGTGGGGCTATACAAATATAATAATGGGGAGCAAGATCTCTATTATAGATGTGAAGAACCCTACACTGGAGAGTTGACAGACCAAAAAAGACTTTATGTCTTTACCTACACAGAGGGATCGGAAGTGAAATTGCCGCTTACGACAAGTATGGGAGGCAATACTCAACAATGGGCAAGAAAGAATTAGAAGGATATACATACTTTGGGGGACCACTACATCAGTATTATGTTACTTCTAGCTCACAAAGACCAGCACCAACAAATGGAGTGCAAAACCCAATGACAGCAGGAGGACAAAGAACTCAAGTTGCTGACTCTTTCAGTCAACCTCAGTACTCGAAGCCCGGACCAATGGGATCATTACATTCCAGAGAGTCAATGGATACGAATCGAGGTAGTGCAGTTCCAATCTCCACATATACCACTCCAGGTCCAAGGTTCGAAGCAGAACCATCACATTTACCTCCTAGTAGTAGATTCAGGGCAGGGGAACCGACAAGGGTAACCCATGAAGTCCATGATGCTAGAGAAAGCTTTAGCCGGGACACAGGAGCAATGAGATTGGTAGCAGACCATAGGCGTATGAGACCATCTCAAGTAGCCAAGTGTATGCCAAAGAAGTATGGTGGTTCAGGAGATCCGTATGCACATGTGTCACTCTTTAAGCAAGTCTTAAGAGCTGAGCAGATAACAGATTTCCATACACAATACGAGGGATTTGGTCTTACTCTAGAAGGTACGGCATTGACATGGTTTCAACCACTGAACATAGGGGGATTCCATGACATTGACCATTTGCTAAGAGAGTTTGCTGAGGAATTCTCAAAACGAGGGATTAAGCACAATACGGTCTCACAAATATATGCTTTTAAACAGAGAGAACACGAAAAAGTGAAGGAAGCTTCACTTCGCTTCAAACAATACATTGAGAGATGTCCAGTACGTGAACGACCACAAGATGACAGACTATCTGTTCTCTTTATTGAAGGATTGAGAAACGACACTCTCAAGAAGGACTTGCACTTGAAAGCTTGTACAAGTTTCGAGCAAGTAACGAGAGAAGCATTGTACTTAGTGGATAACTGTACGGTTTATGGAGAGGTGTCAGCGGATACAGATTTTGCATCCAGTAGCTCTTCCTCCGTAGTGAGCGAGACTACCACTAAAAAGAATGTTCAAACAACAACCATGTCAAATGTAGAGCAAATGATAGAAGATGCTCTAAAAAGGATGGCACCATACCAAAAACCATTGCCAAAAACACTGAAATGGTGTGCTATTGAACAAAAATGGACAAACCATCCAACAGAGGAGTGCTATTACAACAAAGGGTATGTAAGGGAGCGTCAGTATGCACCTCCTGCTCAATTAGCACCACCTCAGGTACATCCAGTACCTCGATACCCAACGGGAAATGTACCAGGACCTATGGGGATAGAAAGACCGCAACCGGTATTGGGACAACAACCGCCTTTACCAGGAGCAAGACCAGTGGGCATTAGATATGCACCAACCTTAGAGAATCACGAAGAACAAGCCCTAGTGCCTATTCAAGACTATTATGAAGAATCTGGTGCACACATGTCTCCAACTGTGTATTACCCACCAGAAGAACCCAAACAACCAGAACCATGGGGCATGATTGGGAATGTTGGAATACCAACAGTTACAAGTGCTTCTGATGAAGAGAGATACAATTTGGACGCAAGAACATTGATGTTCATAGCTCATGGAGGGTTAACAGGACAAAGACCATCCTATCCACAAAGGACGAATCAAATGGGACAAAGACCAGCACTAGGACCCTGTTACAAGTGTGGAGGTGACCATCCGATGAATGTTTGTCCACATACGGAAATCATTAGAATTAACGCTTATTGCACTGAGTGTGGGGTTACTCACTTCATTGAGGATTGTTCAAAGAATCCAAACAAAGTGCAAAAGACGACATTGAATATGCTAGAAACTATTCCTACCAGCAGTGGGTCTGAAAATGAAACTCTGATACCAACGCAAGTTGTTACTAGAGCTCAAGCTAAGAAAACCACTAGAGAACCTGAGAATGGAAAGTTAGCGACTGAAGTGGTTAGTCAAGGACCGCGGAGTCAGAGAAACACATGGAAAGCTAGAAAAGCACGCATGAAGTTGAGAAAAGAACGTGAAGACGCTATTCTAGCTGAGGAACTAAAGCAAACTAAAGATAGATTAGAAAAACTTGAGAGTCAAAACGGGAAACGAGAGATGAGCCCGGAAAGAACGAAACAAAAGAGTATCAAAGAAACAACGAGCTTAAGCTCAGGGGGATCAGTGCTAGTCGACAAAGTACACGAACCATTGGACGCACTGATGAGAGCTTACGAAGCTAGGTTAAAGAACAACCAAACACAAGAACAGAGGCGGATGACATACCCAAACGCGGAATTGGAAAAGTAGAGACTTGAAATGTGCCAGAGAATGATCCAGACTGCACAAGCCTTATTAGAACCACCAAAAGAAACAATGAATTGTGGAACGGAAAACCCAATTCAGCAAGAGACTATCGTTTCACGGGTAGCTGAAAAGACTCCCAGTGCACAAAAGCCTGAAAATACACACAAGGATGACCGCATAGTATTGAACACAACCGATCAGGAGATGGAGAGTTTTCATCCAATCATACAGAGGTCTTACGGAAGAGATGAGGATTACAATGAATTTTGGAAACAAGTGAGAGAGGCAAACTTTGCAAACGAGCTAAGTTGCCAAGCTAATCAGACAAATTGGGAAAGGACATCAGGAATCCTCCCATAGTGGAATTTGAGGCACGATCTCAAGTGGACTTGGATCTGCAATCTTACTGGGGAGATGGGGGCTCTGTTAGAACAATGGAGAGCAAACCTCATTCATTGAAAACCTTACCTTCATACTTAGGAGAGTATGAAGCAAAATCCGAGATTAGAGCACTTCCCTCACGAAGAATCTCATCAGAAAAAGTCATGGACTCGCAAGGATTGATAGAGATCTTGTCAACACCAGTGACATGCACTATCACTCTAGCTGAGCTTTTGAGGCTAAGACCACATATGTGGACCACTGTAGGAAAATGCTTGGAGAAATTTGGGATAAAAGACCCAACATCGAGACTGCAAAAGGGTATACAAGAGCTGAGCAAACCACAAAAGAACGCTAAGCCTGTACCCTTAAACAAGGTCGGAGAGTATTGCGAAGGTGAAGAGGGGAATACAACCTTACCAGTTGAATTCCAAGGCGTGAACATGATGGCAATACTAGACAGCGGAGCTGGGATAGCCATTGCTACAAAAGAAATCTGGAAAAAATGGGGGAAACCAGCAATAAGGAAGACTAGGTTGAAACTCCAATTAGCAGATGGACACATGGAGAAACCTATGGGGTTATTAGAGAAAGTCGTAGTGACTTCTTGCGGCATTGAATATGAACATACTTTCGCTATTGTCGATTTTGGCAAGGAGAATAACTATGATATCATACTGGGAAGACCATTCATGAGACAGTTGAAAATGGTCCAAGATTGGGGCTACGATCACATATACCTAAGAAATATGGAAACCACTACACGTGTGAACTTGAAAGACCATAGCTACAAAGATGTGAACCGAACACCGGTAGAGGAGTTTGATTCAGCTACTTTGGCGGGATCCGAATTTCCAGCTTGGTTAGGTAAGCCCAAGGAGTTATGGATGTGTGGGGCCTCGAAATGTGGAAGTCTGAGGCGAGAAGAATATGTTTTAGAAAGGGCTATCGAAGACGAAACTTATATAGGAGAACCCTTTCCAGAGGACACGCTTGAACCATTAACATGGACACACATTCTAGCAACCCTAGATGTTTGTGCAATCCCGGATGATCCCACAACGAAATTTTGCGACAAGGACGGGTACGACGTGGTTCCGTACTTCATGCTGAGAACTATACTCGAAAAAGAAACTAATAGAATAGATGACCTGAAAAAGCTAGACGAGCTTCGCCTAAAAGCAGTAGCTTCTATCTACGCTAAAAAAAGGCGACAAAAAGAATTTTTTGATAAGCATGTGCGGACTAAAGAGTTTAAGGTTGGGGATTATGTCCTAGTTTACACTCTGAAACAGCATGCTAAGAAGCTTAAAAAGAGAGGGATGGGACCTCTGGTGATTAAAGATCTATCACCAAGTGGAGCCGTCAAGCTTGCTACATTAGACGGAGAAGAAATGCCCAATTGGATTAGTGGATGCAGAGTGAAAAAGTATCTTTTGCCGCTAACCCAAGACATGCTTCTCAAAATACATCAAGAAAAGCTGCGTGTCCAGAAAAAGAAAAAGATTATGGAGGAAGCGCAAGCCGAGGCGAAGGAAAGAATGGAGAAAAGAAGACTACTGCGTCAGAAACAGCGCAATGGAGGAGCAATACGAATAAACGCAGTCAGTATAACAGAAAAGGATAATGACAAAGAAGAACCCATCATTGAATGCAAAGTAGGAACCAACCAAATCAAAGCCAGAGCACTATTGGATTCAGGAGCTCAAACTAACCTACTTTCAATCAGTTTGTATAGACAATTGACAAATGACACTAAATTACAAACTGCCAAGCAAGAGTTAAAGAGTTACTCTGAGAATTCAATGAAAACTGTCGGATGCACAGTTTTACATATACAGATTAACCAGTATGTGTATCCTCATATGTTTTACGTGGTTGAAGACCAAGCTACACAACATCCATTATTGCTAGGACAACCATGGCAGAAGCAATACAATGCAATGATTGACTGGAGTTCTAAATCAGTGCTTATCAAATACGAAGGTGAAATTCAATCAGTTAAGTTCACCAAAGAAGCAGAGCCAACTCCAAAGGAAGAATCCAAGAACAAAGGTAAACAACAACCAGAGAAAAAGAAGAAGCAATGGCAACCAAAAGTTTCTATACAACTGGATTGCTCTTCGACGAGGAACTCTCAACAGTGGA
Organism: Adiantum capillus-veneris; assembly: GCF_014529385.1. Classification (NCBI taxonomy): domain Eukaryota; kingdom Viridiplantae; phylum Streptophyta; class Polypodiopsida; order Polypodiales; family Pteridaceae; genus Adiantum; species Adiantum capillus-veneris. Next base: position 117,503,593 of record NC_140955.1, read on the forward strand.
TAAGGAAGACAAGCAATAATATAACAGCTCAAACTTGGGAAAAAACGGAGTCAAAGTTGGTATGGAGACCAAAAAAGGTTGTGACAGAGGAAACAAAGGTGGAAAACAGAGTCTTCAATACCAGACAACAGAGTGATTCCAGACAATCAAGGACAGCGAAACAGATCTGGATTCCAAAGAAGTTCATGACGGCACAAAGCTATAGCAAGCAAATTTGGATCCCAAAGATTTGTAAGCAGGAACTCCCTTCAGTACAATCAACAAAAACTCCTAGGTATTTCAAGGCGAGGAAATCAACACAAAGAACAAAGCAGGTTTGGGTCGCAAAGAGTTTGTGGCAAGCACAAGCGAAGCGGAAGCAGATTTGGATTGTGAAAAAGAAGAACAAGGTAAAGAAGAATCCGTCTACTGATTCTACTACCGAAGTGCCAAAACCAACCCAAAACCCGACCAGCAATTCTTCAATCAAACAAAGAGCAGCTTTATTGGAAAGACTGTTGTATCATCGCTCTACAATTGCATTGGGAACTTATGACCAAAACAACTTGTGCGCTCCTTGCCGCACTGTCGAAGCAAAGGACTTGCCGATACACCGTATGCGAGCCACAAATGGCTCCAAGCACACAACAAGCCTAAACTAGCAAGCTCAAGAAAACAAAGGGTGTGTCACTCACCGCTCTACGCTCGCCTTCGTGGTGGATTCCTCGCCGCGATGAAGAAGAAGCTGCAGTCGTGCCGCGCTCAACCGCTTCGCCGCCGTCGTGCCTTCGTAATGCTCGATCGCACACACACTCTCCCTCTCTCTCTCTCTCTCACACACACACACACAAGGAGGTGAAGAAGAAGAAGAAGATGGAGATGGAGCAAGAGCACTCTTCAATTGCACAAATGAGAGAATGAGTAAAAATTAGGTTTAGTTGGCTTTTATAGGAGCTCACCCCATTCACACTTGGGCGCCCATGCTTAACCAACTAATCCCTTGAATGTCCAAGTTAAAGTGCGCCTCTCATCGACGATCACTCTACCTTTCCCTATTGGTCCGACAAGCCCGGTACCTGACTCTACCAACTACATAATACGCGTCCATCGTAGGTGATGGGTGTCCGTGTGCCATGAGGGTTAACATGCCCCCCTTCCTGATGTAGATTCCGTCCTCGGAAGCTATTGAGTTGAAGCTGGGTCGTCGAGGTGGAAGAGCATTTGAGATGAATGTCCTTAGCCTTCTTCAGTCACTGCAAAATCAAACAACATTGGCACAGTAATTGCATTCTCTTAAAAAGCATATGCAGTTTTAGGTAGAAAAATTGATTGGTCAAAGAATTTCAAACAATTTGTTAGCAATGAACATTAAATTGCAATGTAATCAAATGCATAAACAGATGTAAAGGCAAAAAATTAAACAAGTCTGGGGTCACTAATTTGACGGTCGAAAAGCACTAGAGATCGAATATTAATACCATGGGTAAGCTTCTTAATTTTCTGTGGTCAATTAAGTTGTTTAATCGCGAGAGCCAAGTATTCATGTTCAAGGGCTGACTAGAGGCTATATCTAGAAAACCTTGTAGTTAAGCTACCATAAAAGGAATTTCTCATGCAATCATCGCCTGACTGATTACTTTTTCTTTGACCCCCCAAGGTCTTTTCACATTGATTCAATTATGATGTGTGTGCTTATTTTGTATGCCTTGGGTTTTTTGCTTTTCAAGGAAAAGCGCCCACACTGGGAACCTCTAGGGCTCTAGTACCATAGGCAATACATGTGAGTGAAGTACCAAATCAAGCTAGGATTTCTCTTCCAGCATAAGATTTTACATTGTGGCACTTTGATTTTTGCTTGTTCATTTTCAGCATTTAAATTTTGTAACTTTGGGGGGTCATATAACACTGTTACATTCCCCAGGCTCATCACATTAGTAAACTCCCTTTATAATACTTAAGCTAAAGGTCGATAGGGTTAAGCCCACTAGAAAGCCCTTGTACATTTCATACAATGCTGCCTAAATCGGATTAAGAACCTAAGTAACCATTGCTTATTAGGAAGGCATTCCCCATGGTATTAAGAGAAGATTTCTAATACCTAGCTTGGTCAAACTAGCTTAGTCGGACTGCTTGATTTTTACACCTAAACAAGTGATTATGACAAAAGATTGCATTGAATTAAATGTTGGATACTAAGCCAATGCGCTGAATAGTATGCTACCAATCACAATCAAAGCAGACAAACATGGATGCAAAAAAGATAAGGGCAATGCTAATGGATAAGAAACACCTGTTTGTGTTGATGGTCGCGCTTGATTTGAAGTGTGAACGAGAGAAAGGTTCCATGAAGGTCCAAATCCGATCAATAGCAACACGTTCCTGTACACACTAGGAAACAAAAGGAATACCTCCAGGAGGCACATCAGTGGGAAAAGAGAACTTTGCTAATCACTCAACTCTAAAACAGAAACACTCCTATCGTACTAATCTTACCTACCCTCCATCACTCAAGTGATGAGGATCGAAGGTGTTTTATGGCATAGGTTTCTGTTTCACTGTACCAAATGTGACAGGTGTAGGTCTGAGTCAATGTTTTGACTTTTATTGTGCATACTCGTTTGCTAATTGCTCTTGCTCTTTTTTTTTTTTTTTTGTGAGTATAAAGCTTTATATGTACATTCCCTAAGATTGGAATTGAGAGGTCAGGGCAAAAGGTTGAGAGGGAAACAAATGAATGATGACTGTCAGCAAACACTCCCCCCTTCCTTGGGTAGATCATACCGTTTGAAATGAGCTTGTCACCCTTTGAAACCAATTGTTCCAGTTGGTAATAGGTGAGGATTTTTGCCAGTAGTTTTCTATTACCCTAGGTGCCTCGTCAAGCTGCAAGGGTGGTAAGGTACTCTCCCAGGATCGAACTTGAAGTGGTTCATCAGGTGATTCTTGAACACTGGGAGGTGTGGATTCTTTTGTAGCTTCATGGAGGTCCACTACTATAGATGGAGGCTGTGTAGAAGCTTTTACCTCTATGGATGTATTACATGAGGAGCTAGAATCTTCATGGGACTCCCCCCTTCCTGAGCTAGGTGGAACAAATCGTTCTTTCTTTGGTACCCAAACTAGCTCTGGACTAGGTGTGTAGCATTCTGTGATTTTTTTCTTTCCACGATCATTGATTCGTTTTGGAACTAAGGGATTGGGCTCACTTGGGTCAGGTGATAGGTAAGAGCACAATCTACGTTTTGGCACCCAGATTTGATCATTTCCTTGATAGTAGCGTTGGGCTTCCAATAGTCGTTTAGGGATCCATCGCAACATTTTCTTACTTTTCTTGGAGCGAGTGGTACGTTTCTTACAAGGCTTCTGCTTTTTAGCACTAGTTATGGTCACTAAAGAAGCTTTAGGGACCCACTTGTATGTTTTCTTCGTGACATTAGGATGAGTCTTGTCGGAAGCGATATGCATTGCTTGTAGCATATTTAAGGGTATATGCATTTCATCCCCCTCAGGTGTTACCCAGGTCGTCCCCCTATTTCCCCAAGTGTCTATGGTTGATGCTAGGTGGACCCAATCCACATTGTCTGATTCCGTCATACCCGGTAACACATCCATGTAAGGAGAATCTTGGACAATGTCTGTATCCTTCTTACAAGTGTAACAATATTGTAGTGGGGCCGAGTGAACTGTGGTGTCAGAGCGATGATCAATAATGGTTTTACTCCCTAAGGGGTGTACCTTACCAGTCACCAAATCCACTCTAAGGACAGAGTCTTGGAATTGCAAATAGACATGATTTTTAGACCAATCATGAACCATTTGTGCTTCCCTCATGAATGGTCGTCCTAAAATCATTTCATATGACATAAGGTGTTTAGAGAAATCCATTACAATGAACGTATGTCGCACCTTGTATCCTAGAACTTTGATCTTAAGATCCTTGAGCATCCCCATAGGTTTGGCTATGGTACCATTTGCCATCTTTACCACAATGTTAGTAACACTGAGGCGGGGTTTTCCCATGGATTCCCAACAATCTTTTGTAACGATGCTAACTCCCGCACCACCATCAAGAATTCCCTTTATAGTTAATCCCTTGGTAGTGATGGGTAGGGTCGCATTAGACTCGTCGCCTTCAAAATACTGCCCTAATTCGTTAATGGGTACCTCGATCACAGACTCGTGTCCATCTAAGTCAAGTGATTGCACATGATTTTCCTCATCAATCATAATCGAGTCAGGCCTATTTGGTTGCGCAAACTGCGGTAATCCCGTTCGTAGCTCTCCGTTAAGGAATGCTCGAAGTGCAAGGAATAACTCAGGATCTCCATACAGCTTTGCTATGATCGTGGTTCGGACCTCAGAAGACATGAAGTCCACTAGTTTGGCAACATTCATTGGCGTTTTGCAGGGTGTAGGTCCTTGACTAGGAACTGGTGAGGATGGAATCTCATATTCCTCAATGGGATCAGGTATTCCTTCGTTAAACATCCTTTCCAACAAGAAGGGTGTATGCTCACTTTCTGATGTCCCGTCCTCACTCCCTTCTTGGATGATACTAGATATGGCTAACGGTCTATGGTTCATGTGGGGTGGATGAACTTGCGTGGGAAACACTGTGTCATGAATTTTTACATGCATGGGTTCTGGTTCTAGTTTCCTTTGAGTCTCCTCCACTAAACCTCTTAGATGTTTCACCTGCTCAATCTCGTCTACTGGGTTTGGATACGTCCCAATCTTCTTTTTACGATTTTTTCCTTTTTGCCCCTGCGGTTTATCTTGGGGGTCTTGGATTGGATTTGGAAACACTTGTGGTGTTTTCAGAGGCTCTTTATGGTTTTCTCTCATTCGGTTTTCATTTGGTTCCATGTTACGGTTTTCTTTGTCGGTCTTTCCCTTTGTGGTATTGGTTCTAGTCTCCATTGTCTCGACTGAATCTGAATCATCCTCGAGGTCATTCATATACACGGGGTCATCTCCTGTTCCTATGTTTGTTTTGGAACTTGGCTTTGAATTTTCCGTATTCTGCGACTTCTTCCTTCGTGTCTTCTTTTTCTTTGCTTGGATAACTGACGCGGTATCTCTCTCTTCGAGGATATGTCCTGGCCCTTGAAGCATGGACCGTGTAATCGCATAAGCGGGTGCAACGGGTGGTATTGGCGATGTCACACTAGCAATTTCGACCAAATTCAGGGGTGTGATTTTAGGCGCATTTGGGTTATAGGGGCATTGGGCAATCAAGTGATCTATGCCACAACGATTACATGTGAGTATTGGCATTGCAGACGTGCTCCCTTGATTCATTTGCATCTGTGCAGCATTCTTTTGCAGCCTAATAGGGCACTCCGCTACTCGATGTGGTCCACCACACTCGTAGCATTGAAGAGGTGGCCTCCTAGCCTGGGTGTTGATATTTTGACATCTGGGTGCGAGAGCAGCAGCTTGATAAACCGGCTTGACTTGTCCCCAACAATCTTCCATGTAGTATATAGGACACTCTTCCAATGTATCAAGTCCGTAGGCAATACTAGTGTCTATTTCCTCCTCACAACCATCTGCATAAGCATTTGATGGCTCGCAACCCACTTGGTTCATAGGGGCGACTCTTGGATGCGGGGGCTGCGGTCCCAGCACAGGAGGTGGTAACGGTGTAGCTTGTACAACATTTTGAGATCTAGGGACCATGTGTTGCGGTAGTTGCTCAACAGGTGGAGCAGGCATCAATACAGGAGCTCGAGGCGCATCCGTCCAGGCTACAGGTGGTCTATTTGCCATCATACGTTTGATCATTAAACAATCCTTAGCTTGGTGACCATACCTACCACATGCGTTGCAAGTTCCATTAAATTTTACTCTAAACGTAGGGCACTCACTAGTGCTATGTGGACCTAAGCAAATGGAACACCATTGTTGCTCCCTTCTTGGATACATGTGACTATTTTGAGGGGGTCGATTATCCTTAAGAGACTCTTGGATTGCCTTGGTGAGGTCTGTCAAGAATGTCTCAAATACCTTTGGCTCATTGGCAATGGGCTTTGCAGTCATGGGTTCATACTCAATGGCTTGTGAGCTAGTGGATCTCGTGTCAGTAGACACCCTCATGCCTGCTATCATCAAGTTGTCCTCTAATTGGATTGCATTGGCAGTGACATCTTCCCAGGTTGTGATACCTCTAATCACTAGTCCATTATAGATTCCTTCATTCCTCAACCCTCGAATGAATCGATCAAGCAGTTGGTTATTGTTGAAGCGCTCATTTACAGGGCAGCGAGAGTTTAAGTGCTTTAGACGACTAATGAAGTCCCTTACTGACTCTCCTTCCTTACGTTCGGCCTTCTGTAGCTGAGATGCTACACCCCAAAGCACACCTTCTCGTATGTACTCCTTTAGAAACAACCTTCGAAGGGTAGGGTAGATTGTTTTCTCGTCCACCCTTAGGGTCCTATACCAATCTCCAGCCTTCCCACTTAATGTCAAGCTTAAGGCATTGCACTTATGTAGTTCGTTGCGTTCCCCTAAGGAATCACATACTTGTTCAAACACTTCAATGTGTTTTCTAGCATCTTCGTCCCCATTGAATTTTTGTGTGAGTTTGGCAATTTGTACTGCCTTACTTCTAGGCTCTCTATCAGATGCATGACGCATATTTTCCGCGATAGATCGACCTATGGTTTGAGCAAACGCTGCCAAGTCACCTATGTGAGGAGGTAGGGCCGGTGGAGGTACTCTTGGAATCATATGTGGGAGAGGAACGGGTACCGGTCTTGGCATATGTGTGGATGATGCAGGATATGGAACATAACCGGGCATAGGTCCACTCGGATAAGAGCTAGGGAGCGGCACTCGAGGAGCATAAGCAAGTGGTACAATTGGAGGTGTGGGGGCCATGTGTGCATAAGGGGCTAGAGGCACATATGGTCGAGGCCCCATATTAGGTACTACGACACTAGGTAGTGGCACTGCGCTAACCGTAGATGTCATCGGTACATTCTCTGTCAGGCTTATCCCTGGAGTGAGCACTGTGTTTTCCTTGATAGAGGGTTGAGCCAAGTTAGGGAAGCTAAAGTTTTCGCTCGGAGGCTCAGATTGCATAGAGACCCCAGGTGAAATGACGTAAGATGGGTCCATGGGGCTCATTAGAGGAGTCTCCATTTGTGATAGAGTAGGCTGTTGAGCCTTGCTCGTATCCAGAAATCTCATGGGGCCAGTTGAGAGTATATTTACCCCTCGGTTTTGCCTTTCTGATTGAATAATGCCATGGATAACATTACAGATCATTTTCTGTTGATCTTCGATGCTCGTGGCACTAGAGGTGGATTGTACAATCTCTATCCATCCTACATGGTAGGCGTGGCCATAGTGTAGATCCGTCAACACCTCAGTGTGGAGGTCGTATGTCCAATGATCATTAATGAACAATCCTTCTAGAGTCGACGTGTTAACGGTTTCTTGTGAGGTAGAAGCAATGTTGCTCCCCGTGGTTTTACTTGCCACCAACGGTACTCTAGAGGGAACTTCTGAAGGAGGCAGCTCAACAGGGCCTTCTTGGTAAGAAGTTGGTAGGATATCCACATGGACACTCTTTGGGGGTGTGGGGTCCACGTGCGATGTGAAAGGAGATTCCACTTCCCCACCCCCTTCGGTACTTCATCTGCATCAGGTTCCGAGCGAGTAGCTCTACCTAATGTTTCCATGAAACGGCTAAACATACTAGTACTAGGCTGTGGAGCTTCGGGAGGTGCATGGCCTTCTCTCTCAGTGTTTTGGGTAGGGTATGCTTCCATGATTTCTGAGTCGGAGGAGGAATCACTAGCGGCTATTTTAGGGTCTTGGGTGGTGCTACCTTGTGTCCCCGCTGAGGGTTTAGAGCTTATCGTGGATGGGTAATGGGTGTCCGTATGAACAGAGGCACCCTCAATATGCTCGTGTTCTAGCACCCGCCCAGAGCGTAAGTGCATGTGCTTTTGATACCCTAAGGTGTCAAAAAGCCGCTCTAGGAGGCCTTGTGACTAGTTTTTAGCGTGTTTTTTGTTTGTTTTTTTGCTAGATTTTTTAGAGCGTATCGTGGAATGGGCCGTGTGATAGCTCAAAACGAGCGTATCGGTCAGATGGTCGTGCCGTGCTTTACAGCCCTCCGTTTGGTCACTCTATGCCCTCGGAATCCCTAAAACTGTCAATTTCCAGTAGGAAACTAGGCCCAAACTAGAAAGTCTAAGGGTGCAAGTGGGAAGAGAAAGGAGGAGAGTGGAGGACTTGTCCCACATGCTCTCATTCTCTCTTGAGGGAGTAGGGTATATATATAAGAGTGAGTCTAGTATATATCACAAGACTGAGGCCTGAGGCCTGGGCTTGGGCTTGGGCTTGGGCTTGGGCTTGGGCTTGGGCTTGGGCTTGGGCTTGGGCTTGGGAAAATGATCCCAATCTATCTTTTATACAAACCAACCCGTCCGTTTTAAGAGTCACGTTTTTTATTTTCGAAAAATTTCGCCACCCACTCGCTCGCGTTTTTAATTTCCGAATTTTTTCCTTTTAAATTTATTTTTTTTTCCAAAATATTTTTCCCTTTTTTTTTCTCAAAAAGCTTTTTTTTTTCAAATTTTTTTTTAAATTTTTTTGTTGATGCAAAAAAACGCAGAAATTGAAAAAAATGCAGGAAAACGCAGAAATTGCAGAAATTGCAGAAAAAACGCAGAAATTGCAGCAAATTAACAGAAAAAACACAGAAATTGCAGAAAAAACGCAGAAATTGCAGAAAATTGCAGAAATTGAAAAAACACAGACAATAGCAGAAATTGAAATTTGACAGCAATTGCAGAAAACGCAAAAAACAGAAATCTTCCACACACTCCTTCCCTACCTTTCCTATGATAGAAATTGCACCACAAGGAAGCGTAAAGTGCTAACCGAGCTTAGTGTAGGGCATATCCCCGGCAGCGGCGCCAAAAATGTGCGCTCCTTGCCGCACTGTCGAAGCAAAGGACTTGCCGATACACCGTATGCGAGCCACAAACGGCTCCAAGCACACAACAAGCCTAAACTAGCAAGCTCAAGAAAACAAAGGGTGTGTCACTCACCGCTCTACGCTCGCCTTCGTGGTGGATTCCTCGCCGCGATGAAGAAGAAGCTGCAGTCGTGCCGCGCTCAACCGCTTCGCCGCCGTCGTGCCTTCGTAATGCTCGATCGCACACACACTCTCCCTCTCTCTCTCTCTCTCACACACACACACACACAAGGAGGTGAAGAAGAAGAAGAAGATGGAGATGGAGCAAGAGCACTCTTCAATTGCACAAATGAGAGAATGAGTAAAAATTAGGTTTAGTTGGCTTTTATAGGAGCTCACCCCATTCACACTTGGGCGCCCATGCTTAACCAACTAATCCCTTGAATGTCCAAGTTAAAGTGCGCCTCTCATCGACGATCACTCTACCTTTCCCTATTGGTCCGACAAGCCCGGTACCTGACTCTACCAAATACATAATACGCGTCCATCGTAGGTGATGGGTGTCCGTGTGCCATGAGGGTTAACACAACTACAATGCTTCGCCCACAGACAATTCATAGTCGTCCAGGAGGACTCAGACTAGGAGGGGGGGAGGTATACAGGTATACAGGAGCTACAAAGCAGCTACAAGCGACAAAAAAACAAAGAAAAACCAAAAATTATATTACAAGGGCAGTGTCTTACATGATTTTGTAATTTTTATGTTTGATTGCAGATATTGATAATATTTATGCCCTTATATACCTTGTTTTGCAACAAGAAGAGATCAAATGATGAATTTGGGTCTCTAGACGTGTAAATATCACTAAATAAGAGTGTTTTTGGAGCTAAAAAGTGGAAAAAAGTGGTAATCCAAGTCCAGAAATCACAAATAAGTGTATATTCATATACACAGGGTTACCAGCTATTTATTGCGTACGTTTGGAATTTTTTGGCTTCAATTTGCTATTTTCCTTTATTTTTTATGATTTTCTTGATAAAAGTAAAAGAAAAAAAAAAAGCAGGTGAAACGAGATTAGAAAAAAGAAAAGAATAGATGGTGATGATCCTAATGACAAGGGAAACCCATGGTAAAAATTGAGTACAATTCGGGAAAAGTTGCGGAAAGCCCGAAATGACAGAATTTTGGCAAAGTGGACAAATTTCTCAGAAATAGGTCAAATGGAGTCCAAATTGAGAAATTTCAAATCCTAAAGTGCATTTCACGACGAGATAGGAGCACATGTCAAATTTGGTAACAAGTGATCCGGGAAGTCCGAAGTTAAGTATTTTTCACATCACTTTCAAGCTCATTTTCACTATTACCTTCTTGAAGAGAGCAAAGAGCACACAGGAGCATCCAACCTTCTACAGCCTTCTACGACTGCTACGAGAGCTCAGAGGACACCAGACATGAGAGGTAGACTCGTTGCCATAAGCTTTTGATGCTTATCATTAACTTTTGTCGCGAAAACTGACCAAAACCAAGAAACAAGAGCAAACGGGGAATGGGGAAGAACGCTAGGTAGTGGCACAACCGCCTAACCAAACCTTGCAAGAACTTATAGGTGGGTTACCCTAGTATAGAAGATGGGTTTCTAACACTCAAAGCTCGAGAAAGAACGACTGGAAAAACCCTAGGTCAACAGAGCCTGCAAGAGGCAAACAGGAAAAAGTTGTCGAAACGACACAAAACTTCTCATGAAGCTTAACAACATCAAGGGCAATGCAGCCATGGAGCATCTCCAGGTTTGGACCACCAAAAGTAGGTCGGAACAACCGATTCGGCTGCGGACACACAAAGCGTCATTTTGGCATAACGGCTGAAATTGACGACCGAATGAAATGAAACTTCACAAGCAGCTTCAAATATACATGGATGACTTATGTTTGCAAGCAAAACCCAAAAGAAAGCTGATTCACTTACCGATGGTGAAAAAGACGCTTTCGGGCAACCAAAAGGAGAGAGATGGATAACGGGGAGCCAAAGTCAAGTTCAACCAAATAGATGGCTTCACAACATATCCAATGAGCTGGAAATGCAACTCTCGAGAAGAAAAGTTGAAGAAATTCAACTCCAAGGCAAAGAGACGACTTCGGAGACTGAAATGCCTATAAGGGGGCTTTTTAGCTAAACTAATGACTTTTTAAGTTGAAAACTAGTTAGCAGGGCTTAGGGCACTAGCACAAAGCATTCTTTGCACAAAAAGACCAACATTTCAAGAAAAGACATCATACGCGTATGATGTCTCACATCATGAATTTCACATCCATTTCAACATTTGAGTGCATAGCCTCATTCCACATGTTAATCACATCCTATGAACCAAGTATCATGAGAATTGGAGTTAGAAAACCCAAGGAAAACCAAAAAGACGCAAATTAGGCCATAAAATTGATTTTTGGTCCTAATTTTGTCAAAGTAACTCCAAACTCATTGAAACTTTGTAGGATTGTTGATTAACACATCTACAAGCTATCTGGAACCAAAAAGCACCATTTTGACACAAAAGACATCATACGCATATGATGTCTATTTGCACTTACAGAGCCAAAACTGCTCATTTGTCATCATACATCCATTATATATATCTAATACATGCTACATATGAAATTTGGAACCATTTGGTCAAGAGGATCACCCCATTAGCCCAATTGAGGAAAATCCTGTACCTAAAGCCTATTTTTGACCCAAATCCAACATACTCAAGTCCAAACCAAGATTTGAGTAGAGACAATCCTTCACTAGTACATGGGGAGTCCACAGAACCAATCCCATGCAAAATTGATGAAAAAGACATCATACGCGTATGATGTCTCCAGAGCCATTTTTAGCCCAAAATCTATCCAAACTTCATAAATCCACTGAATAAGCCTATCTAAAGCCAAATCCAAGCTTATAGAGAAATTTGGTCCAAAAATACACTAAAAGACATCATACGCGTATGATGTCTCACTGTGTGATTTTGGCACCTCAGGGCTTCAACCACCAAACAGAAGTGATCTACATGCCATTTGAAAGTGAACCACCAAGTTTTATCCAATTTGGATCATAAAATCCAAATCCCTTTCAAAATTTTGCCAAGAGCCAGAATTGGACTAAACTGGCCAAAACTTGACCAAATGGGATCCAAACTCAAATCCAAGCATATGATACTCATGTATACACTATCAGCTACAAGCACAACCAATATGAAGTCATTTTGACACAAAAGACATCATACGCGTATGATGTCTCCAGCATAATTTTGAGCCCATTTTGCATATTTTTTCACCTACCTTGCATCCTTAGGCCCTGAATAGCTCATGTTTCAATTTTCAAGTCATTTGAATAGTTAAAAGCTTCATTTCGGCTTTCAGTACTAAAAAGACGCTAACTTCTGAAATTGGAGTTACAGGATCCATGGATTCTGCCAAGTCATCGGCAACGAAGAGAAAAAGACCGACAATCAAAGATGCTCTTGCAGAAGCGGAAACCTTTGACATTCCAGCAAAAACCCTCAAGCCAACCAAAACTTGGGTGGAGGAAGCAGTATTGGAGAAAGAGGGAATAAAGATCTACCAGGGGACTTTCAGAGATCCTCAAGGGCAAGCGGTGGATGTACCGATGATCCCACAGGAATTGGTAGATTATAGCAGGTCAGAAGACATCAGCAGGTACCTGGAAAGGGCAGACTTGCACAGTTTCTTCACCTCGAGACCATCAGGTGTGGATACAAGAAGAGTGTACGAGTTGGCAACATCTATTCAGAAGGATGGAAAAGCCACATTGACAGCCATGGATGGAGAAAAAGTAGAAGTACAGATCACTCCACAACTCATTGCAGACGCATTGAAGCTGCACAACAAAGGGAGCTTGGTCAGGGAAAGAAGGGAGGCCATAGAGGTCTATGGGCCCAAGAAGCAAAATGCAACCTATGGAGATATGGCAGACCCAAGAGCGGCAACCCTTTGCCGGCTGTACAACCAATTTCTTCATGTTTGCAGTAAAAGACCGCAAAAGTATATGACACCACCCCATGCCATTGCGACCACCATCACATGGGCATTAAAGAGCAATATGCCAAAAGAGGTGAATTACGCTCAACACATCCACGAGCAAGTAATTGCCATGCACAACGAGAAGCCAAAGTACATAGGAGGAGCGGAAATTCTGACAAGAATAGCTTGTGAAGCTATTGGAGCTAGAGATCAGTGGCCAAAGGTTCCCTCCCAGAATGAGTGGCTTAGAGAAGCCGACGAGGAGGAAGAACAGCCCGAAGTATCCAAGAGGGCATCCACAAGAGCACGCCGGAAACTAGAAGCAGTTTCAGAACCTGCAGAGGATGTGGACGAGCCGCTTAAGAAGAAAGTAAAGAAGAAGGTTGCTCCCAAGCAAACCAAAAGTCAGAAAGCGGCAAGAATGGAAAGACTAGTGGAGCAGTTTAGAGCGGAAAGAGCTCTAAAGGGTGACTTTGAAGAAAAGTGGGTGCCAGACCCCACTAAAGTCGGAACTAGCTCAGCCAGGCCACATATTGATCAATACGATCAATATATTAAAGCTTATGAGGAGTCGGAGGCTATTCTGGAGTAGCAACCTGTCGAGCCATACACTGAAGAGGAGGTACAGCAATTAAAAGCTGAGCTGAAAAAAGACGACAAGGGGAAAAGGAAAGTAGATGAGTCTACTAAGCCTCAAGAGATAGACGGGCAAGCCGACAAAGGGAAAGCCAAGGAAGCTGAGGACAAACATCCCTCTTTTATTGATGTACCAAGCCCGAAGAAGACGGAAAAAATTGTGGAAGAGATCACAGTAGAGGTAGACACAGATGTTATGGAAAAGCCAGAAGCCGAGACCAAAGAAAAGAAGATAGATCCAGTTTAGCAAAAGAGAAATGATTATGAGGATCTGGTAGCGATAGGATACACTGAAGAAGAGGCCCTTGAGGCAGTTTATGGGATCACCCTACAAAAACAAGATGAACGGAGAGGGACGGAGGAAAAAACAAAGAGTACAAAAGAAAGTGAAGAGAAACTGGACGAACGGAAAGCACTAGAAGAGCCAAAGCCAGTAGAGGTGGTGGCAGAAAGAGCTTTAGAGTTGACAGATGATGATGAAAAAGACATGCACATGGTGCATGAACTGCTCAGCACGATAAAAGAAAGGTCTAAGGCAAAGGAAGTAGAGATTGAGACAGCCAAACAAAGGGAAGCGGAGTTGCAGAGAAAATTAGAGAATGCTATGACTGAATCTGAAAGTCATAAAGCATCACTCTATGACGCGGAAAACGAGAGAGACGGCTTGATACTCCAGCTAGCCGAGGCTTCAAGAGAAGTGACAAGTGCACAGGAAGCAAGGGAGCGGCTAGAGGATGAGTTGGAGGCGGCCAAGGATGAGCTCATTGAGCTAAGGGAGAGAGTCGAGCTCCAAGAAAGAACAATCACTAGACTCAGGACTACCCCTAGAGCTAGCAGAGCAGGAACCGAACAAGAGGGAGTTATCATACCAGCTTTGGAAGACCAGGTCCGAAGCTTACAAAGAGAGCTAAGATTAGAGCAAGTGCAAAGGTTGCACATTGCGGAGGGATCATTGGCCGCAGAGGAGAGGCTCACATTAGAAAATCAAACACTACGGACAGAGAATGAGGCCCTCCGCAAACAGCTCCAAGATCTACAAGAGCAACAAAGAAGAGAGACAAAGACACCACACGAAGAATCAGGTGGAGCAGCCATAGAGCTACCAGAAACTGGAGAGGCAACCACAATTGAAGATCCAGCCCCAGCTCAAGAGGTGGCCTCGACTTCAAGAATCTCTGAAGAAGAAGAACAAAGGCTCCATGACCAAATAGAAAAGTCAGCAGAGGAGAGTGCCAAGGCGGAAATGGAATGGGAGAGGAGACTCCTAATCTCCATTAGACTTCAGGGACTTGACACAAAAGTGCTCCATGAACAGTGGATGCAACCCAGCCTGCCTTTCCCTTTGATGAAATTTGAAGTGCTAAAGACGAAAAAGAGAATAGAGGAGGAGCAGTATGTCGCTCTTTACGAAGGCAACATCACAAAGGAGGAACAATCAAAGAAGATAGTAGATTCACAACCTAGATGGAGGAAAGGTTGGCTGAACAAATACCCATCCTACCTCATCTACTTGGTGGAGGCACCAAAGGAGATCCGGGAGGATGCAACCTTCTGCCCGGTGCCAAGAGTCAGAAACTGGAAAGAGCATGGCAGGATTGCAGAAAAGAAGCCAAATTGGCTTAATTATCCCAGGATGCCAGGACCAAAGGTAGGAGAGAGAATAAGTAAAGCCTACATGGTGAAAACCCTAACGGGCACCATCAAGCTCTTTACTGGCTCTCCTGACCTTTCATGTCAGATGCTCAAGAAAATCTGCAGGACTCTCTTAGCTTGCATTGAAGTGTTCGCGCCAGATAAAGCCACGACCTCGAGTCTACTATCGACGGCCGACACGGTGACTGATATGATGTATGATCTTTCATTGCAGCCTTCTCCAAAAGTGTTACACCTCCTATACCAAAGGATTATGTTTTTGCCTAGCTTCCACATGCAAACATTCGAAGAAGCTTTATACACTGACTTTTTCACCAACGAAAGCAAAATATTCGGCCCAACCTTGACCATCGGCAACCTACGATACGAATCACATTTGCAGATGCTCAAGACGACAGGACTTTATTGACTAAGCATAAAAGTCATGTCAGGGATGACATGAACGCGGAGGGGGGGAGTGTTGAGCCAGCAGAGGATCACACCCACATTTTTGCTCACACTCATCATTTTGTAGCCATTGATTGTAATAAATGTCTTTCCGACATTAATTTTGATTTGAGCCATTCATTAAGTAACGGGACTCAATTGAGTTTTCAGCTTGTAATCCCGAAGTAATTTCACTTGCTGATGTAAGTAGTTAGAGATGTTCTCACCTCCAAGGCTGAGGTATATAAGCCAAAGTTTTTGTAACCTAAGGGGATTCAGATTATTAATCAAAGTGAGTTTTTGAGCGCCGTGACTGTGTCTGAGAGAGAGTGAGAGAGAGAGAGTCTTATCTACTTGCTACGCGAGCTACGGAGCCGCCATTGGAGAAGCGACACCGCCATTGTGTTAGCAACGGCGAGAGCTACGCACAGATACCAAGAGTGCGCGCTATCGGCTTCTATGTGTGGTAAGTTCCTACGAGCTTCGGTGTGAGTTTTCTTCCAACTCGTGTGTCGGAATGGAGCGTGCAGCATATCTATAGAACCACAACGAGTAGAGCTACGCATTAGTACCATCGGGGTCAAGTTTCGGTCACCTGTATTTTTCGGCCTGTCTTCATACGCGTTTACCGCACGGAGTGATTATAGGTTGATTTTGCAGTTCAAGTCCTTAGGGTGTTGTTCTTACCTAGTGAATAGACTTCCCCTTGAGTTTGAGATCGATTCAATGATTCTAGATCCTGTTTCGTATAGCATTCGTTCGTAGTACGGTTTTCAGTCACTTGCGTATTTTAGAACTTAGATTTGATTTCCTTAGTAGTGATTGTCATTAGAAGGTCGAGTAGGTGATTTGACACCCACCTAGTTGTTTCCATGCGCCTGCGGGTCAAGCTCCGTCCTCGTCTGACAAATTCTGTTGTTGGTTGAGTTCTCGCTATTCAGCTTCCGCTAGCGGCGTAACCGCCTTAACAATGACTCCCTACCTGTGTATGTGGCCGGGGCCATGGCCGGGGCCACATATATACCTGCGATAGGTACCTTTGGCATGCCAGTTGCTTGATGACCAATAACGCATCACCTTTGACCACCAATCTAGAAATGCCAAACTCGATGTATTGTTTCAAACCTAGATGGAGGGCGAGATATTACGCTTCATTGTTGGTATGGAAGTCCTCCAAACATAGGCTTTTGAGAATATTACCTTGCCGTGTGGATCATGTATCACCACACCTCCACCTGATTTCTTTATCACCCTCCTATATGCACCATCAAACCACATGGTAAAAGCTCCCACAAGGTCTGGCTCCTTGCTAGCTTCATCTCATACCACTCTTGGATAAATTGGCAAATCTACGGCCTTGCTGACCAAAATGTCCGCCAAATGGGATCAACTTGTATGGTCGATCTTGAACTGGAACTCAAATTCTTGCAACTCTATTACCCACTTCATGATCCGCTTCCCTGGCTTTAAGTGTAACACCACTTCAGGCAACAGATTATTAGCCGTTAACACATAAAACTTACGCACGATGAGGTGCACTTTGAACTTTGTGCAAGCAAAAACCAATGCCATGACCCACTGTTCCACTTCAGTGTAAGTCACCTCTCCAATACTTATGACCCTGCTTTCAAAGTAGATAGGCTTACAACTCCTTCCTACCTTTTGCAGTAACACCACCCCAATAGCCATTGTACCTACCGTCATTGGCACATAGAAATCATCCTCTTGGCTTGGAGGGCACAAAGTTGGTAGTTGACACAAAATTTCTTTCACCATGTCAAAAGCTTCTTGAGCATCTTCATCCCATTCAAATCCATGCACCCGTTGAGCCCTCTTTTAAAGAGGATACAGATACTGTGACAACATAAAAAAAAAACGCGACAAGTACTTTAGCTTGTGTACAAAGGAGGCCAAACCTTGCGCATTAGAGGGAGGCTCCACCAAGACTAGCGCCTTGACCTTCTCCGAATATGCCTCAATTCCATTTTGTGACACCACATGGCCTAGCAACTGTGCTCGATGTTTTGCTAGCTTGCACTTCTTAGGATTCAACTGACCTCCTTCTTCGTCCAATCTTTGGAAACATAGCCGGAGCTTTGAAAAATGATCTGCCCTTGAGCTATAACATCCAATATCATCCATGAAGACTCTAATGAACCTGCCCAAATAGGGACCAAACACCCAATTCATCCAGTCTTGGAAGGTGGCGTAGGCATTCACCAAACCAAACGACATCTTGCGATAGGCAAAGCACCCCCATGGAGAGATAAATGTTGTCTTCAGCTGGTCATCAAGAGAAATCCCTATCTGAAAGTACCCTGAAAATCCATCCCTAATAGAGTACCTCTCATGACCTGCCACTTGATTTAAGATTTCATCTTGGAATGATAGCAGGTAGTGGTTCCTCTTAGTTTCCGCATTCAATGGCTTGTACTTGATGCACACCCGCCATTTCCCATTCTTCTTAGGGGTGATAACCACCGGAGAAACCCATTTTGACTCTTTCACGGGGTATATGATACCTGCATCTAACAACTAGTTAATCTCTTGCCAAAGAGCCTCCTTTTGAATCTCCCCTAACCTCCTTATCTTCTGCACCTTTGGTTTGCACCCTCTTTAAGAACTATCTTGTGCTCTGCACCCTTTGCATCTCGTAGATCCTTGTACTTTGTCACAAATAAATTTGGAAAAGAGGCACACAGCTTGACATAGCCTACTCTCTCTTGCCTGGTCAAATCCTCACTTAGCATAGCAGTTACCTCCTCCGCACCTATGCCATGAACCTGTGGTTGCACCTCTTCTTTTGCATGGGAGCCTTCAATAGTGACCCAAACAAGTCGGCATCTATCTTAGCATATCATCCTCACTTTCCTCTTCCTCAGTATGCGTGTTGCCCTCATCATAGGCTGTCTCAGTCTCATATTCATAGCTTGTTGTATCATCTTCATATTTTTCTGCCACAGGGTGAAAATGGCTCTCTGTGGTCTTCAAATCAAGCACCACCTATCTCCCTCTCTCTTTGTCAGGCAGGGTAAACACTCTGCTCCCCCAATCCTTCCCCACTCTCAATGCCATGTTTTGTATTGCATACGCATTTCCCTTAGCCTTTGGCAGCCTTGTGCTAACGGTTGTAGACCATTGTCTTTGCAACTTGGGATTCAAAGCCAAAAACTGACCAAAGGTAATGTTAGAATTTTGATATTGAACATCGCTTACCAGGTGGGTGACCTCTATCCATCACGCTTAGCCGCAATTCCTGCATTTGCTCTGACAAATCCTACACGGTTCGCACCCAATTTTGTGGCACAACAGCTACACCTCGGTTTGCATGGTTCTCATCATGAACAACATCCCCCAGACCCTGAGGTTGGACCACCGCTTCATAGCCCGACACACTTTGTTCAATCTTCTTTTTGATTTTCTTGCTTTTTGCCTTTGCAATGGCCATTGTACCATTATAGTTTTCTAGGCTCTCAAAATCCACCCTCTCCCTCACTTTAGGATGCAAGCATGCCATGAATTTATCCAGTTTGAAGTAGTCGCCATTGGCCAATTTCATGGCACCTGCTAACTCTACCCAGCACACTTCAAAACAATCCAAAAACAAACTAAATTGTTCACTTACGTCCTGTTTGAGTGCCTTCACTTTGGCATCCATCTGATTGGGGACGCCTCTTTGTGGAAATCATGTAGAAAATGCGCCCGCAGAGCCGGCCAAGCATGCCTCGACTCACCTTCCAAAGCTTTGTACCATATCTTTTCTTTCCCGCGCATCACCAAAGGAAATGTCTGCATCTTGCTGTCCTCGTTCAGCATACGCAACGACAACATATACAGCTCAAAGTCTACAACCTACTCATCAGGATTCTCTTCATCTGTAAAAATCAACCCATAGCTTCGAGATGCCATGTCGACCAACACCAAAAACTGCTTCTATTCACTTAACTGGAACCAATCAGTGTGCTCCTCTGTGGGGGCACCAAAAGATGGAGAGGAGGAATGGGGAACATGCCTAGCACACAAAGAAAGGCCTCCCTATAGCTCAAGGCACTCACAACACCCCTATCCTCTCAAAAACACCTTCAAAACATGCACTGCTTGCTAACAGAGTTCCACTTGCACATTACCTAATCACAACACCCTTAGCAGTACCACAATCGAACAACACCCATGCCACAATGATCAATCCTTGCCCTTCAGCACAGATGACACCTCTCTCTCTCTCTCTCTCTCTCTACAAATTCACACACTGATGGCTTGAGGCGTACACACACACGTAGGCAACACCACGAATTACACAAGAGCATAAGATGTGAGCAGGGGGGAAGGGAGAATCGACACCGAGAAGCAGGCAATGTTCCTTCACTTTCATCAAGATGATCTAGTACAACCGGCTCTGCCGGCACAACCTTGACGAGCACCCCAAAAAAAAAACCATACCTTGACGAACTTCGTTGGCGCCGTTCCGATGGTGGAGCTTTTTTCTTTGCTTCCTTGTTGCCACACACGCGCGAGAGCTTCCTCTCCTCGAGCTTTCTTCCATCAAGCCGAAAACCCTTGAGCGTAAGAAGAAAAAGAACACCTTCCACCCTCAAGTCTTCTTATGCTTTCTTACATACTCTTTTTCAATCCAAAGGGACAACGACGATGCCATCGTTGCTCCCTTCCCGTTATTGCTTTTTCCTTGTTTTCAAACTTTCCAAAAAAAGAGGCTTTCCAGCCGGCTCCCTTTCTTTTGGGTCTTCACCTTATCCTTTTGCCATTTTTCTTTCTTAGCCTTAAGGCTTATCCTTTCCCTTTTCCTTTCTCCCCCCACGAATACCCACCATTCAACTTTTGCTATTTCAAAAAAAACTCCCCAAGTACATGTTGTGCATGCCATTGGTGTTCACACGTACACACACTTTTTGCCAACTTGTTGGGCCATTCTAAATTGGAGTTCCACCCTACTATAACCACACCCCTTGAACTCCACTGCATTCAAACCACCTCACGGCCTCGAGTGACGAGCCATCAAATCTAAAAAAAATCAACCCAGCTCGCCTCTGTCGATCGTGACTATTTTCCAACCTCAAACTGGGCGTATCTCAACACCTACGTCTCCAAACATTGAGCCGCAAATTTAGCCAATTCCCCATGTAGCATACAAATTTTTAAAAGCCTTGGAGAGCCCAAAAAAACCTCTTTCCGGTGTGCCTATTGAGGCAATCAAGTTGGCACACACCGACCCCCAACAAATATTCCACAAGCCGCCTGGGCTCCAAAGGGCAATCCAAAAAGACTGGCATGCTCCAAAGCTCTAGCCTTATGCGTGTATCCACTGATTCCAGTTTTGGCCACCTGTCTGTACCTGCCCTGCTCGTCGGGGATCTGCAAAAGCATTCCATCTTCGGACAATCATAACTTTCACACCAAGACTCCGTTTGAGGAGCCGTCTAGACCAGCTTGTAGAGCATCTCAAAGACCATATTCTAGAGCACTAAATCAACATCCCAGGCACCTTTACTAGTCACCCCCAGTTGGACCATTTCCCGGCCTTTTTGACCAAAAAACCACGTTAGACATATACTTCCACTATCATTTGCCTACCTAGGTTCTCCACATTGGCCTTGGTCCCTTGTCCTGCATCCGCTAGCACCCATAGATTGGCATAGAGAACTTCCCTGCACATACTGACTTTGGTTGCACCAACGGCACCAATTACCTCTAATGGTGTCAATGTACAAGCAACACCTTAGCTTGATCCTTCACCCAATTGTTTTAAATTGCAATGATACACACACAATCTTGTCAATCTTAGATGGCCTAAAGTGGATAGGCCATGGATTATCGGCCATAGCAAGGTTATGGTCATATGATGATTGATAGCCATCGTGGCTTCATCAAACCACAAACCCCATGTTTTTCATTGATAGGAAATGGCCACAAATGTGATTCTAGATTTCCTTCGGATTGCAACTTTTGGCAGAGTGGGTTATCGTGAAATTCTTGCCACAGAAACTCTAGCAAATTCAAACTTGCCTCTTTTGGGCAAGACATGGAGCCCGAAGGACATGGAGCCCTTCAGGCTCCAGGGAGAGCCTTGCCCTTTGTGGTGGGTGAAGGCCACTCTTCTCATAGTGTTTGGACATGCAAAGCACTCAAAACCACTTAAGCTTTCAAACTTGTAGCATAAGGGTTTGACAAGGTGGTTGTTGGTATGCTTTATCCTAAAAGAGAGCATGTAGGCAAACAACAACCAGATTTTCATATGTTTCATCTAGCAAATTTTTGTACAAAATATCCTATGATGAAGGGTAAACTAGGCAAAATACCTACACAATGCAGGTGTGGGCTTGTGAAAGGACACAAAAAGGTCAACATGGTGAAGAGAAGAGGCTGGCCCCCAATGAAGAAAGAGGCCTATTTTTCTCTTATGCTAGAGGAGCATGACCAGATGATGCAAATGAGCATCCAAGGGGCCCCATTGGGGAGCCAAGGAGAGAAGAGTGTAGCATCTCTACTGAAAAAGCTTGCAGAGAAAGAGTCGTAGATAGCTAAGCTTGAGGCCAACATAGCTTCTCTTGAGATGATCGTATCTTGTCAAAGTACGGGCCTCTAACCATCCTAGTTGCAACTGTCCGACAATGACTTTGTCATCGATGGGCTTCTAGTTAATGAGTATGAGCACCAAGGCATATGAACTAGTATATATTGTACTGTTTATGAACCATGATCATCACTCAAGCCCTTTGTAATTGCAAGCATCAATATAACAGGACAAATACATTTAATGAGTCTTCGGTTTTTTTTTTCAATAAGCATGTATACATGTGCAATTATTGATTTGAATATTTAAGAAAGTCAAAGAGATCTTATTTAAAAAGAAAATTGTGTCGCTACAAAGCTTAGAGTAGGTCACTCTTGACACCCATCTATCTCAGACACTTGATAGCCAATCTCCTCTACGTCAAAGTTCTCATTTCATCATCACTCACTCATTCTGTGGTCATGTGTTGCCTTTGTTGCAATTTTTGATGAGGCATGAGTTAAATGCATGTTACAAAAGATATGCACAAGGTATTTATTGTGCTCAAGATTAAGGTCGTTCCTATGCTTGGAGTGAATGAAATCATAGGAACAAATAATACATGTTACAAAAGATATGCACAAGGTATTTATTGTGCTACAACCAATAATACTCGAATGGCCACATGTTGGAGTTCCACTTTGTCTCCCCCATATTCTTTCCACCACATTGGAGTTGAGTGCTTCTTGATCCCTTCAATGTAACATTTTGGTGGAAACCCTATCTACCCTTGTCACCCAGAAGCAGCTATTTGCATACCATTTTGAGGTCTCCCATGACCTTCCTACAAGAGTTTCGATCATATAGTTCAAATTTGGGATCCAAAACAAATGCCAACCCGTACAAGCCTGCATGCATTTGGGCCCAACACCTTTCTACATCCCCACTATTCACATCTTCTCTCTAGCAATAAAGTGGTTTAATTCTTCTTTTTCTCTAATAGCTTCAAATTTCAACCGATCCACCTTGCCAACAAAAAATTCTTTGGTGTCAAAATTCCTTAAGAGCTCCACATAAGTCTTGCTAATACCACATAACTTCTCTATATTGCACCAAAAAATAGGTGATTGGACAAGAGACACACACCTATGGGTGACGGCTTGATAACATGAATACTTTGAGAGACATACCTCCCATCTTTGATTGACAAATGTCTCTATCAATGTTGCTTTAATAGCCTGTAAATACTATGCGAAACATAGTACACAATTTCAAAGTGGTTTTCACAAACGATTTGGAGGGCTTTGTTAGGTGACTTGACCCAAAATAGGACAGGTGAACTTATGCTCCCTAATAAATTTTACCACATGGATGGCATCTAGCAAAGCTTTCTTTATAAATGGAATTTTTCAATGTCTTTTAAGAGTGGGTTTGATGTATGGGCCACACATGGTATCCATGTGAGCCTAGGGTACTTCTCTTGTATGTCCAAGCATGGGCCCTTGTAGTTGGAGTCGCACTTGTTGTAACACTTTAGGCCCACCTATGTGGTTGATGGCACACTCATACACCTTTGTTAAGAAGTTCCCTATTTTCTCTTCTAGAGGTATCAATTGCCTCCAAAAACATTGAACCATTAGGGAAAATTACCATTATGATGATCAATGGTTTTTTTGGTAGTTAGTCTACCCATTAAATGCTATGGTGCAGCCAAACATTGGCACAAAATCAAGCATTGTTTTCTTGAGTACCTACTCCATGGTACCCTTAACCTTATCCACATAATGTTTGTGTATTTTGTTATAGTAAGGTAAGACAAACCCTTTTTATGTAGTAGAAATCAAACCCTCCTTGAAAAGGGGATTTTTAATGATGTTGAATGAAATCCCACATGCCATGAAAGTCTTTGTCCACTTTAGGTGCGATGAGTATAGTGTCAAAGTCGATGATGCGGAAGCGTAGAGACCAAGGAGAGTGAGCAAGTGTGTGTGTGTGTGTGTGTTAGAGAGAGAGAGAGAGAGAGAGAGAGAGAGAGAGAGAGAGAGAAAGAGACTCTCTTGAACCAATCAACCTTGGAAATGAATATAACTTGAATGCGTGTAATGCAATGGAGGCAAGCGGTTTCATATATATCAACCTTATTTAATTGACCTACCTAGACTTTGACAAATAAGTAAAATATATAACTAAAAGCCAAAATAAATAATGGGATCACTCTAGGCAGCTCACTTGAGATGCTAAAACTCTAACACCCAATCTAGAGCTCATAGTGGACACAAATAGTGAACCAAGTCGATGAAGAAGCTACAATGGACACCCCATTAGAGGTATCTTCTACTTGGTACAGCTCGGATTTTCTACCCTCAACTTTTTTCCTTAGAAGAATGCCATCTTGAGCATCGGTTGCCTTTTAGAAAGTTTGAAGTGGAATACACTACATCCTAGAATCCTCGTTTGTGGACTGTGAACACATCACGTCCAAAATTTCTCCAAGATAATGAACTGTGGAACACATCCTATCCATGATTCAACCAACAACAATGGATTGGTGCACTCATTCATAGTGTTTTAGGTACATTTGATTGGTTCCATGCCAGATGCATGTGCCTTGAACTCCAACCCATGGGTTCAAACACTTATAACTTGAAGTCTGACACAAGACCCATCCAAATATATTATACGGAGCACTTCTTGCCCCTCTCTACCACTCAGACACCTCTCTTTGGCTGAAGCTGGTGACAACACCAATCTCCATGTGCCTAGAGGGCGGGATTTGTCAGCCACTATCACTGCTTTTCTCATAATGCTTGCTTTTACCCTTTTCCTTTGTAGAATCTTTGTCTTTGCCTCTCGATCTGCAATCTTTAGCCAAATGAACATGCTTTCCTGTAACAACGGCTCTTGGTCTTCTTTCTGGAAATCGAAGCAGCAAGTGCTTCACCACCTTTCTCAAAAAATTGAATTTTGCCTTGAGTTATCAACACGGCTTCCTCATCAATGAGAAAAGATATGAGATCATCAAATTCCAGATTTTCCTTCCTAATTTGTTGTTGAAGTGTCCTAGACACCGTTTCATATGCCTCAGGCAACTTCGTGAGAACCAAAGTAGCTAATTGAGTACTCATCATTGCACTTTTCATAGACGATACTTGATTGTGAATAACTTTAGCCTCTATAAGAAATGATTGCATGGAACTTCCTCACGGAAAGTAGATGGCAAATAGTTGTCCAAGAAGGGTGACTGCTTGCATCTTAGGATCCGGATCAAACATTCCAACGAAATTGAACCACATATTGTTGGTAGTCTTCAAAGTCCGAATGGCTAGAGAAATGTCCTTTGTAAGATATTTTGAAATGGCTTGAATCCAAGAGCTTTCTTATAATATCTGAGAGAATCTTAATAGAATAAGAGAAAATCTAGCAATAATGGAGAGAAACCTATAAGAAATTATGTGTCTGGAGTTAGATAACCATGACTTATTCCCATGTGGACAGATAGGCTCCATCAATTTGGCCATATCTCCCAAATCATAGTTCCAAAAATTATATTACAATTAGAGGCAGGCAGATCAGATCAACGCCTACAACTTTGCTGTTAAAAACATTTTCAAATTCAAAATAAAAAAATAAAGAAAAATCCCACAAAAATATGTGTCTGTCTTTTCCTTTCCATAAGTCTTCCATGCGGTCCCCTCTTGACTCCATGTGCAAGTCTTGTGTCTACAAGTGAATTACACTTACATTTGATAATATTTTGTTGACTTTAACTCCATAATACATAATATTCTCCTCCCTTTCACTATTGACTCTTATTCTTCACCTGTAATGACCGTCAAGTAGTGACCGTTAGGTAGAATCAACATCTAGTGAATTTTTTGTTTTCATAGGGTTTGTTCCTACCTCTCCTTATTTTCGAGATCCAAATGTGTCAAAACCATAGATATGTACAAAATATATACATAGAACTTTTTGTGATTTTCATGTGTTAGGTACCTCCTCTTTTGCAAATCCTTGAAGCCTTGCCATCAAGTGCATACCAATAGAGAGGTGCACCAAAACTTGGAAATCGGCCCTCATTAGCCCTCCCCCTAAAGCTAGAGTCATGTATGCCTCTAGTTTCATAATTGAGTTGATTGAGTACTATAGGAGCCGATATCTAGTTGCCTTTTGAACTAGCCATTGCATTTTGCCATTAGTGACATATCTAGGACATTCATCTGTTTTCAAGAAAAGAAATACGTCTTGACAAGGCTCCCTGGCTAGATCATCAATGATCAACAACTCAAACTCCCGAGGGATTCGCTCTATATACAAAAGGGGATGCCACCTGCGAGTGGATAACTTTGATAAAACCCCTATATATGACTCATATTAAGAAATATTATCCCCCTTTCTACGCTTATATGACAATCAATGAAGAAAACTATCATACCCCTATCTTACATATAAATTTTAGGTCTTACATGACCTAACTAAGTAAAACTATTCAAAGAGTGTGTAACATAGTGAGACTCGCAATGTATTAAGGAATCACTTGTGTTGATAACTAGATGTACCCTCAATGTGTCTTAGTTTCACTCTTGAACTATGTGCTCAATCAGCTTGCACTCTGGCTACTCGTCCAATTTTGACCCATCCAAAGCTGGTGTAAATCAACCCTTGACTTGCTCCAAATCAGCCCTTATCTATGACCGTTTTGATACAAAATTTGATGGGTGACTTGATAAAAAACTTCTCCAAAATTCATGTGAGTTCTAGTGCACACCAATGACCAATCATTACAAGTAATCAACCTGGGTCACCCCCCCCAACATAAATATGATACCCCCTCCCTTATTTTTAATCTAGGGAGATAAATCATTGGGGGCCTGCCCCTAACTTATACGCTTATGTAACTTGTAAAGAAACCCCCCTCCCTTGCACTTACGTGGTGCGATAAGTTTTTCATGGTGAATCCCCCGGGCTCAAACTTCCTTTGAGTAAATGGGAAGCCTATGGCTTCCAAAATTTTGTGCCAATGTCCAGTATCCCAAGTAAAGTATAGAATAGTCAGTTGCAATGTCCTACTAATAAGATTTCTTGCTTCATGCCAAAAGGATAGGATTTGTAACCACCATAAGTGAAAGGATAATTGATTACTTTAGCCCCTTCCAAGAAAAAACTTAGAATCATGATCCCCAAGATTGTACCAAGAGTCCCCCATCTATGGTTTCCTTGTTGATATGGCAAGTCCCAGTTTTCTTCAGAATTACCTAGCTTACCCATGTAACTGAAGCAAGCAAAAGAGTCACTATCCTCTTGGGTGCTGTAAAAAAAGGTCCATTGACTTTCTTGAAATTGGTAATAATCCACCAACCTTGTAGCTCAAAGGCAAGCTTGATGCATGTTGTACCAAAGTGCATGGCATATACAAAAGATAGGCTGCAATCCATCCGTTGAAAAACACTTCATCCTGAATATATGCATGCAAGACCATACTCCAATATTTTTCATGTTGGGATTCATTCTTAGTGACTCTTATGAACACCCCTTGTGCTAAGGGATATTTAGATCTTTTCTTAAATGCATCAAACATAGTACGATTAAACACAATCTCTACATCTAGGTTGCCAAACCAAGATCTCCAATAAGTTGCCACTGCATCCACTTGCTTAAGAATCTCCTTAGGGTGAACTTCATTGTCCCATTCCTTGGTAACAACCATCCCAATTTTCTTTCCAATAGCTTCCTCTAATTGGGGTAGTGCCAAAGACTTCATGCTTCCTTCTTGCAATTGTATATCTAGTGGATCCACCTTGTGGCGATCAATGAGAATGAGACCCATGATTTCGAGAGTTTTCACTATCATATGTTGTTGTAGATTCCTCCTATGATGTTGCAGTAGAATTTCTAGGGAGCTCATCTGTAGTAGTCCCTAGGTCTATCTCTTGTTACTTAGTACCAGTCTTTGAGTTGTATAGAATCTCCTTGTCCTTTCTACCTTGCATCTTGAGAATTCCTGTGTCTAAATATTGCTTTGCTCTCATGGACATGAAGCATGGTCTCTTTGAGATAATTGGGTAGCTCTCCCCCTTAGGGACCTTTGAGTCCTGCATAGAAACATCATTCACAAGATTATAGGGTTCTGTAGACTCACCAGTTGTGAAATCTGAGATGTTAGTTCTCCATCGTGGCTTAGACGTTTTTCTTGACTCCCCTTTAGCCTTCATCTTTTCTTTCTTTTTTGAAGCTTCCTTATGTATAGTGTGCTTAAATCCCATGATGTATACCTCTTTAGTATAGTTCTTACTCTCCTCTACTCCCTTGATGTGTTTCTCTACTTTCATCTTGCCCCTATCTTCAAGATTGATGACACTCACTACCTGGTTTCCAACTAGTGGTGGTGGTAAATGTGGAATGAGGGTATGTGATGGTGACTGTGGTTGCAGAGGTCATTGTAATATTTGCACATGTGGTGCTTGTTGTGGTTGCCTTGGTGGTGGTTGTCTTTCTCTTGGTGGTGAGAGCTGATTTTGTCTTGCTCCTCTCTTAAAATTCTATCTCCTTGGTTGTGGACAATAATACACACCATGGCCATCCTCTCCATAATTGTAGCAGTGGTATTCTTGGCTCTACCTTTGTTGTCCTCTCCCTTGCTCTTGATTGTGATTGTGTGTGTGCCCTTGCTACACCAAATGCACAGACAGATTCTCTAGTTGAGTAGTGATGCGGCTCAATAGGTCTTGTTGGTTTTCTTATTCCTCTTGTGATTGGGTCCTCTGAGTGGCTGTTACAGTAACCAATGTTAGTCGGATTGATTGATTTCTTTGACTCATTGACTCTTACTTGCATGTGTAGTTTCTTGTCTTTAAGGAGGGCTACTTCCACTGCCAACTCATACGTTGCATGGAATCTCCCCTTCAACTTCTCTTTAAGCGGTGACCACAGGCCAAGAATGAAATGGTCCTTCTTTAATAAATTAGGCACTCCTTCACCTTCCTCCAGTGAGGGAACCCATCGCTTCCACAAATCCACAAACTTGGATTTGTAAGTGGCATAATTTGGTTGACTGCCCTGCTTTAACTCTGTTAGTAGCTGCCATAACTTTTCTAAAGTTGTGTCTCCACCAAACCTCTTCAATGCAGCACGTTGTCATGCTGTGGCATGTACATAGTGGGGAACGCATGCTACAAGATCTATCTTGCAACTTTTTAGATAAATAATTATATTTTCTATAATGTACATATGCATATCTAAGTATAATAATAAGCTTTCTATCATCTCAAGGATAACATATTCTTTGCTCCACCTCTTTAACTTGGGGCAAAAAACATTGATTCTTTAGTTCTACTATCTCATTATCATCTCACACCCTAGTTAGATCCTATATATAGGGTAACTTCAAATATATATATATTCTATTTATTTTTTCATATTTTTCTTATATTTATTTTAAATAGCTACTAGGAAGGAATCAAATGCTAGTGGGACACTAGCTTCCATGATTTTCAAAGATACCCCTATTTTAATGCATTATTGTAAGCATGATTACAAAACTTTGTCAAGGAGCAATTTCACGCTTTCATATGGCATGAGGTGTCCATTGTAATGAAATAAAGTCTAGGCTAAGGGGACCACATGAAGACTTTTGCTGCCAAAACTATACCCTATTTTGATGATTTTTTTACACAAGGTTCCAATTTGAATTCGAAACAGTATATAAAATAAGAGTCATATCTAATAAGCTCAATTTATTGCCCAAATTTTTACTTTTTAATTTGGAGCCACGATTGAGGAGATATGATCAAAATACTGGACCCTAGTCTGCACACATCATGCAGCGACAGCTCATTTCCAACTTTTCCAGTTTCTGTTCACACTGGCTCTTCTCTTCTTGTGTAAACCCTTGGGGGTTCCCTTCACCTATAAAATGGGACCTCTTTTATATTGAAAACCATTGAAGCATTCAAGCCATTCATGAGATGAGTTGATGAGGGAGTGAGAGTAGTAATGCCTAATTGTACTTAGCCATAAACATAAGCCTAAGCCTACAATTACTCCTAGAGGAAGACTAGCCAATCTTGTATTGTATCCTTGGAATAGAAGCTCTAATCAAATAAGGACTTGTACTTGGTGCATTAATCAAGGCTTGAAGTCTTCCCTCTTCTTCTCTCTCCAACATAATGGCGAACAACTCCCAAAGACTTTGTCAAGATTTGTTTTACTTTGATATTTTGTTAATTTCTTGTTGTTTTCTTTTTCATCTCTAATCCATCATATATCTCTAATTCAACATATATCTCTAATTTCATCTCTCTTCTCTAACCAAACCTATTTCTCTCACTCTTAGAAATTCATTGTCTCTACAAATTCTAGGTTCTCCTTGCTACAGGTACATCTCTCCCCACAGTATCCTTATTGCCTACGGGCAAGAATGGGGCTTGGGAGGGAAATTCTCTTTTCTTCTCTTCTCTCATATCTACATACTAGAGTTATCCTAGATGAATAATCCACATGATGAGAATTTCTATCGTTTCCACTTTGTGCGATCTATTAGAATTAATGTATGGATTAGCCATAAAATACACTTTCAACAATGTATAGTGTTTCTCTTTGGCCCAGAAAGTCTCAATGAAGTACTTCTTTCACCGAATCTCATCATACTACCTCTTATAGACTATAAATTTTCTTTTGACATAGTTATTTTGCTATAAACCAAGAGGATTTGTACACACAGTTAATCCCAATCACTAGAAAAAACACATATATTATGGTAAGCACAAAACTACAATTCCAAAGAACAATTCATAGCCTATTTGGTAAGCAAAGATTGAACGCCATTAACTCATCTATTAACCCTTTCATATTACCCATGATAGGATATGACCATAGCCTTGATGTTTTCATATTTGTGCTATTTTGATATTCTCTTGTATGTTCTTTCTTTGATTGTGTGAGTGCAAGGGAGAAAGAGTGTGGCTTCTTTGATTGCACTTCCTTCCAAACCCTAGACTTCATGGAATCTATGGTTTAACTCCTTCATATAGTTTTTAGAGTTCTCTCTTAAACTCTCACAGCCAAAAGCCCAGTGATTTCCTGGAAAAACCGCAATTTCTCAACATATTTTTGGTGAACTAGATGCGAAACTTCCAGGGTGAGAGTTTTTGGGTAACCATGGATGATCATGTTGAGCAACAGGGTATGCATTTTGACCCAGCAACAATGCAAATGTTTCAAGCATTTGCAACGTTCATGCAACAACAACATGCCACTGAAAGAAGGGAGATTTCAGCAACCAGGGCCATACAAGTGGTCTTCAACAGAATGGATCAGTTCAATGGCAAAGATGTAACCAAGTACTTACGTGAGTATGTGAAGGAAATGGAGCTACATGGTGTGTCAGAAGGTGAGATGATTCAAAGCTTTGAGCTAGTTGTTTCTCGAGAAATTAGGGAACGTGTTACGACAATTAAAGATGGGCATGGGAGAAACTGGGAAGAACTCAAAGTAGCTTTAAAGGAGGAATATTTCATGGAGGACTCTGAGAGAGTGACAAAAAGGACATTCTTAGAATGGGTAGTCAAGCCAAAGCAAGGAATATCAATAACGGAGCTACGTAGGGAATTTGAGCGGCGCTATGCACAACTCAGCAGGACAGAAAGGGCCACACTAGATGCAGAGAAAATAGGTATTTTCTTACAAGCTATAGGTAAAGAGTTTCAAGAAAATTTTGAGCTTCTTCTTGAAGATAAAGATGCTGAGCAAGGACTAAATACTGGACTGGAATGAAGTTGAAGGTGCTGTCTCACTGCTTGCCAAACGACAAAGAAGAAGGGACAAGATGGTAGTAAACACTACAAGTCCTTCCACCTCAACTTCTGACAAAATGGTATAGCCTACTTTTATCGCTTCTAAGTTTGATGAGTCCATGCTAGATGAGCTTGTGAAGGGAATGCATAACTTGAAGGTGAAGCTTGCAAAGCTTGAAGAAAAAGGCCAACCATCAGGGTCACTTCCTAGGCAAAGACAACAGTCCAAAGAAGGGTTTGTTAATAGATATATTTGGTGTGATAGTACAGACCATGTAAGAAGGGATTGTGACAATTTTAGTGATGCTTTGTCAAAAGAAGTTGTCTTTTTTAAGGATGGTAAAATCCACTTAAGAGAGACAGGTCTACCCTTGCAAACTAACTTTGGGAAGGGGGAAATGCAAACCTTAGTTGAAGATATGGAAACTAACCATGCCACCTCTTCAATTGAGGTAGCTACTTATGGAGTAAAAATTGAGCATCTTAGTGATGAAGAGGTGAGTGACCATCATGATCAAATTTGGACAAATGTCATGCAATTAGCTAAAAAGGTAAAGCTTACAAAAGAGATTCTACATGAAGCAGGTGATTGCATACGTCTAGAAACAGGATGGAATGATCCAATGGACTCATTGTCAGTACATGCCTACGTTACAAAATGCCAACAAAATGAGGCTATTGTAGAAGAGAAGCGCAGACATGAGAATGCTGATGAAGGACCATCAAAAAGAGCTTCTAGAATTGGGTGAAGAAGAGACTCGATGCCTTCTCCAACACCCCCGACACAAGGAGCATCTCCACCTGAAGTAGTCATGGAGGAGTCTACAACAGGAAAGAAGAAAGAGCCAGCAAAAGGTAAGACAAATGGCCCAACTTATAAACTACAATCTGATATTGAGGTTGCTACATATTTAAAGAAAGTCTTGGAGGAAAGGATCTTGAATAGAAAAATTGAATTTACTCTGGGAGAAGTTCTTGGCATTGCAAAGCGTGAATTCCATGAGGAGATCATTGACATCATCAAGAGGAAGAGGCAAACTCTTGCTGAAGTTTCTCGTCCTCCACAGGTTGAAGGGGAAACCTTGAAGACACAAGGGATGCAGTTTCAAAATAAGGAGGATGATGGAGCTGTGGTAGGATGCTACCAATCTAGTGCGAGAGTGAAGCAAATGTATTTCTCAAATGATGATGAAGAAGTTGAAGGTATTCCTAGGAGCTACTATTCACGAAGTCACTGTGCAAGGGCTACTACAAAAACTTTGGTCAAGGTAGGTAATCTTGAAGAGACATTTGTTGCCTTGATTGACCATGGTTCAGAAATAAAGATAATGTCAAAGAGTCTCTACAACAAGTGCAAATGGCCGATGGAAACAGATCATGGCTGGATGGTAAAAGTGGCAAACAATTCATCCTGTGAATTGTATGAAGCATGTCCAGGTGTGAAGGTGACAATAGGTGATGTAAAGATTGACCAAAACCTCTTTGTACAAGATACATATTCATATCATCTCATCCTTGGACAGCCCTACATTGTGGGAGTTCGAACGGAAACAAAGGTAATGGACAATGGTTCAACATATGCTAGGATACGCAGCAAAGATGGTAAACGTGCTATCCAATTTCTCACAGTTTGTGTAAACCATGAAAGAAATCGTGACAACCTCACAATCATCCTCTACCAAAGGTGAGCAAAGAGTTTCATGAACATAGGGAAATGATGGGTTTTGGCCAAGTACCATTGAAAAGCGGGATTGCACTGTTACAAAAAGAAAAAGGGTCTCACCTGATCCAAAAATAGGTGAAGCTTTCCCAACGGGATCCTTGGTAACAAGGAATGGATCAGTATGTTTTACAAAACTTGAAGATTTGAAGAGATGTGAGAGGCAGTATGTACATAATGTACAAATAGGCATGAAAGAGAGTGGGTTGCTAGAGCCTACTGAAAATGTTTTGGGTTTGTGTGAGCAAGTTTCTTTTGTACATACTATGGGTGAGCTTGATACTATAATGGAGTCTAGTTTGCATCTTGAAAATAATGTTGTGGAAGTATGCTCTATGGAAATGTATCAAGTAATAGAAGCGTTTAAAGAAAACCAAACAGTTTGCCCAGAAGTCCATGTTGAAACTAAATACAAGAGTGTGTCAAAGAAGGTGAAACCAATAGCTTCACCCTTACCACCCAACAACAGGGAAAAGATTGAGCAAGCTTCTTTGCAACCAAGTTTAAGGAATCCTACAAAGATCGGGCATACCTTCACAAAGGAGTCTTTTCAAGAGTTGCAAATTAGTTGCGAGGAGTTTCTAACACAGGAGGAGACAAAGTGCTTCAAATAAATTCTTTCAAAGCATGGTAAGGCTTTTGCATTTGAGCCACATGAGATAGGATGTGTTGATCCTTCTATTGTAGCTCCTATGGTAATTTTCACAATACCTTATGTGCCTTGGAATCTGCAGCCTATTCCGGTTCCAAAGGCTCATTTGCCAAAGTTAGTAGAGCAAACAGGTGGTTCAGAGCTCCAAAGAAGAATGGTTCTCTACGCTTCATCCAAGATATGCAACCAGTGAACAAGGTGACAATTAGAAATGTAGGTACAGGTCCAATTGTGGATGAGTTTGCAGAGGTGTTTGCAGGGAGGGCAATCTACTCAATGGGGGACCTCTACTCAGGGTATGATCGATTTCAGCTTGCAATCGAAAGTAGAGACTTGACAACCATGAGGACACCTTTGGGTTTGGTAAGGATGTGTACCTTGCCACAGGGAGCAACCAACTCGGTTGCACATATGATGAATGGGATGAATAAGGTCTTACGTGACTTTAATCCTCAAATCACAATGCCTTTCATTGATGATTTGCCTATCAAAGGATGTGAGAAAGTGACAAAGATGAAGCTTTGGATCTCAAGGGATGTCATAGATTTGTGGTAAATCACATAAATGATTGTGATAAAATTTTGTCTAGGTTGGAGGAAGTGAATCTTACTTTGTCAGGGAAAAAATCTATGTTTGGTGTCAATGAAGTGCTCATTGTGGGACACATGTGCGGGCCATATGGTAGGAAAACTGGTCCAACAAAGGTAGATGCCATCCAAAGAATGAAAGAAACATGCAGTAGCATCACTGAGGTGAGAAGGTTTCTGGGAGCGTGCGTTTTATGTTATTTGGATTCCACATTATGCACATGTAGCTGATCCTCTTTATCAGTTGCTTAGAAAGAATCAAAAGTTTAAATGGACAGAAGCACATGTAAATGCCATGAAAAGGCTAAAGGAGTTTCCACAGTTAGCACCAAGTTTGAGAAAGGTAGACTATGAGTGTCAAAGGCCAGTAACTGTGAGAGTAGACACCAGTCCTACGAGGATTGGATGGGCAATAGGACAAGATGGCGGAGAAGGACGCAGGTATGTGGTAAGATTTGGAGCAAAGGTACTAAGTGCTCACCAAAGAAACTATCCAAGGATAAAGAGAGAGATATGGGGTATGCTTACAGCCTTGAAAAATGGAAAAGAGTACCTAATTGGTGCATCTGTGTGTTAATTGAGTCAACGTCAGTTAACAGAAGCTGCTAAAGACCGAAGATGTACAGATGAACATCGAGGATGAATATGAAGAAGCAGTAAAGATTGGAGTTACACATTTTACATGTTTTCCCAAAATGGTCACATTTTGTAAATTCTTGATTTATTTCAAGCCATTGTAATATTGTTAATGTGTTACGGGCTCAATGGGAGTTCCAAGATGTAAAGAATAGGTTAGTTATTGTGCCTAGGTTGCATGATTTAGTAAATGGTGGAGCCCTAAAGGCCTTGGGTGCCCGGACATTGCATATTTTTACCCTAGGTATATAAGGCAGTGTGTAAAATAAATTAGGGTTCTCAAGCTCATTTGTTGAGAGCACTCTTTGGTGAGAGCTCTTGAGGTGTGTGGCTATGGAGTCCTTGAGCTTCTCCTTGCTCATGAGACTTGATTAACACTAATCAATGATTCACTCTCTCTCACTATGCCTCTCTCTTACCTCTTAGGATTGCCTATGATGCTTAGATTAACTAGATCTTAAATAATTAATGATTAATCCCTCTCTAATCTTGTGTGATTGCTCTCTTTTTTTTGTGTGTGCATATAGATTTGATTGGAGTGTGGTGCTCGATAGATCTATGTGTGTGTGCTTGCGATTAGTGTGTTGCATGATAGGATTAGTGTT
The DNA here is from genome assembly GCF_014529385.1 of Adiantum capillus-veneris. Taxonomy (NCBI): domain Eukaryota; kingdom Viridiplantae; phylum Streptophyta; class Polypodiopsida; order Polypodiales; family Pteridaceae; genus Adiantum; species Adiantum capillus-veneris. Next base: position 117,539,741 of record NC_140955.1, read on the forward strand.
GTGTGCGTCTTGCAATCGTAGTGTGTGTGATTGGGTTGATTGGAGGTGAAGAGAAGTGGATATGGAGATTGCCCTTCATTGTGGCTTAGCTCCTCCATAGGCCGAGAAGCTCACCTCGTAGAGTCAACCATATGTGTTGCCATGATTAGCTCACTAACCGTGTGAGTGTTTCCATGTCCTAGGGTAGCTCATCCATCCGGATTGATAATTTTGTTGGTCATTGGAGCTATTGCAATGATGGGACCCCCAACATTTGGCGCAGCTACCGAGGATGATGGCATAGCTAGTGTAATTGTGGCATAAACGAATGCATTTTCTCACTAATTTCACTTGTGTGTTTATGTTTTTGTGGGTTTTGAATGTGTGTACATGAAGCATTGTGATCATATTTCCCTAATGTGTTACCATATCTTGCCAATCGTGTGTTTACACACTCTAATTTCTCATAACCCCTTGCTAATTTGACTAATTTTTGCTAACTTAGTAATTTGCTATGAAGGATTGGAGCATTCAACCAGTCAATTGATCTTCAACGGAAAGGTAATTAAGGTGGTATTTTCACAACCTCCCTAGAATCTAGAGAAGTAGAATTGTGTAGAGATCCCACTATAATGATGCAATGTAATGTAATGCAATGTGGATTGAAATTTTTTCGATTTTTCGTTTTCACGCCGTCGTAATGCCGAAATTTTTAAGAATTGGCAACGTATGATTTGACAAGTTTCAATTGCTAATTGTTGATTTTAGGTTGCTAATTGGGTGCCTAATTGAGTTCATTGCATGCTTGGATGGTCAATTTCAAGTGCGTGTGCACTAAAATCAAGTGTGTGTGCATTCTAATTGAGTGTGTGTATGCTAATTTTAGGTGTGTGTGCACTATTTTGCCCATGTTTGAGCACCTAGAAATCAATGTGTGCGTTATGATTTTTCAATTGTGATGCTTGATTTGTGTTGTGCTCATGTCCAACTATTGATTTGTGAAGTCACATTACAAATTCGACAAATTTAACCCATTTGTGTGCGCACCTAAGATTGGTAAAAACTGCCAATTTTTTAGTGTGTGCGTGCCTAAAAAAATATTTAATTTGCATGGTTAAGTCAATGTTTTGGTTGCATAAATGATGTGTGTAATGATTAAATGCTGCGTTTTTGTGCTCAAAACAGTGATTTACACACTCCAATTGCGTCAAATTTTGACCTAACTTTGTCGGTAATTTTGTCGATTTAATTGCCTAGTCTTGATTTTATTGATTAAATTCTTGGGCAATTGAATTGATGAGATTTGTGTGATTTTATTTGGCTGCACCATTCTCAATGTGTGGAGAATTTGTAGAATTTTTTTGGGTATTTTTTGGATAATTTTTGTAAATTTTTTGCTAATTTTTGCATTAATTTTTGGATAATTCCATAAAAAATGGATTTTGCGATCTTTACGAGCTATTTTGTGTGTGCATATTTATGGCATCATTTTGTTCGCATTTGTGGCCTCCGTGGTCGAGTTTTGAGCGTTTTGCTATTTCCGGGGGTCGGGTTGATGTTTGTGTCGTAAATCGTGTTTTCGGTAAAATCTGCTATTTTGGGTGTGCTTTTGCATATCGAAAATGCTCAGTTGTGAATGACTATGATTTTCGAAAGGTTCTAGAATTTTTTGGCAAATTTTGGAATTTTCTGGTGATTTTTGGAGTTTTGGCTAGATTTCATAAAATAAAAAGCCCGGTTTCAGGCTTCGGTACCATGCCTTGCGGCGCATAAAATACTTCTCTTTTTCTTCTTTCCGCTCCCCGTGAACCATCCCCACACCCTCACTCTCTCTCTTCCTGTCACACTTCCCCTCTCTCTCGCTGCAGTGAGTGAACCCAGTGTAGAAAAAAAACTGGGGTCGAGTGTATTTTAACCGGCCGAAATCATAAAATCCAGTTAGATTTTGAGCTTTCCGTGAAGAAAACCGAGAAATTTGCACAAGTTTTAGTGCACTTACCGGAAAAAGCTTCAGATTTTGACCTAAAAACCGGTAGACTTTCAAGTTTTCCCTTATTTTCTTCGATTAAAGAATAAAAATAAAAATGTAAAATGTATGTTTCTAGCCCTCTCTCTCTAATTGTCACTCTCTCTCCTTTCTAAACCCTGTCTCACTCTCTCTCTCCCCCTCTATCTCTCACTAACCCCTCACTCTTCCCATGCGAGAACCCCCCCCCCTCTCTCTCTCTCTCTCCCTTGTGTCTCACTCTCTCTCTACCTCACTCACTCTCTCTCCCCGCTTTGTCATGTAGCACACACACACACACACCAGAGGCGCCCGCTTGTCACACGCTCACCGTGCCCACTCCACGTCATCACCTGCGACTCCCTTCCATGCGCCTGCTCCTCGGATTCCACGCAATCAATGCTTGCAGATGCGAACGCTTCATATTCCTGCGTCGTCAGCCCGTTAACACTGCTGCCAGGCTGTGAGCAGGTATGGTTAGTTAATTGAGTTAGTAGGTATGGTTAGTTAATTGAGTTAATTGAGTTAGTAGGGTTAGTTAAATTTAGTTAGCTTAGGTTAATTTTAAAAATAAAAATATCTAAAAAACATAAAAACAATTAAAATTTTAAAAAAACAATAAAAAGAACAAAAATAAAAAAATCCAATAAAAAGACCAAAAAAAATAATCCACCAAAAATAGAAAAAAATCACAAAAAATTCATAAAAACCTAGAAAATTCATAAAAATTTAAAATTGATCAAAAAATCACCATAAAATAAAAAAACTCATAAAAAATTAAAAACTACTCTAGAAAAAATAAAAAATTCATAAAAAAGATCACAAAAATAGTAAAAAACTCAAAAAGGTTATAGAAAATTCATTAAAAATCTAAAATTGTCCAAAAAAATTCCTAAAAATTAAAAATTTCCCAAAAAAATCATAAAAAGACCAAAATTTTTAGAAATTTCATAGATAATTAAGAAAAATAAAAAGAAAGTCACCGAAAGTGTCAGAAAAAGACAGAAAGTGTTCGAAAAGGCCGGAAAGAGAAGGAAAAGCCAGAACGAGGCCGAATAGCAAAAGCAAAGACGAAAAGTATACCGCGCACACCCCAAAAAAGCAACGTCAGAGAGTCACACCGCACAAACCATGCAAAAGCGAATCAGATCAACCGGTGGGAAAGCAGTCAACTCGAAACCGTGAGCAGCATACAGATTTCTAAATTTATCAAAATCAAGCCGAAAATCGACTTATCACGGTGGATTACATATTAATGTGTTCAAGGCCCATTTTTTCATCATTTCAAAAGGTTGCAATTAATTTTGACACTATCGAGCTAGGGTTAATCAACTCTTGCAAATATGAAGAGTAGTCAACTGCAAAGGTGCTTTGCCACAAGCAGTTTTATCAAAACTAAGCAAGATAAATTCTGATAATCAATACTAGAATCTACCAATTGACAGTTTTTGTGGATTGAGCCAACATGGACTTAAATCAAGCCAAGAGTTCAAGTACAACCGAGCAAGCTAGTAGCAGTGGCAACACATGCACAACTGCTACATAGCAAATTTTATAGCTATATGGCTACAATGGGGATAAGGTTTTATACACAGATATAGAAGGTCATAGGTATCTTATGAGCAGTAAAAGCATCACAGGATCCAAGATCCTATTGATCAGAGTAAAGCCAGATTCAGAGAACTTCCAAATGTTCACAGACTTCAGTGGAGCCAGGTATTGCAAGCTCAAAGACGAAGTGCAGATAGAAGTGCAAAAAATCAACTCGAGTGGTTATCCAGAAACCTGCACTAGTCCGCAAAGCATACATTTAGTGCATATGCAATCAGGGTCATTGTACATGGACTATAGTGGTCAGATCTATAGTCAAGAGCCAAAATTGCAAGGTGCAACCGATCAACCAATAGAAGCCAGTCTAATTGGAGAACCAATCCAAAGACAGTACAAAGGTCAAGATGGAGCAGTCTACAGCTTGATGCTTAGTGTTTTGAAAGAAGGTTCTGACAACTTGGCAAGCATAGAAGTAGAAGCTCCTCAGGTAGAGCTTGACATGACATAACCAAATGAAATACCACCAGTCATGGTGTATTGCTCAGATTGTGGAAGAAAAGGTGGACATGTTGCTGAAGATTGTCCAAGATTTAACAAGGACATATCAATTGCCAAGCAAGGTACATAGAAAATTGGAAATGAGAATCTTGATGTAAGTGCATCTAACCCATCGCTTTTAATGCAATCAAATGATTATGCATTACCATTAAAAGCACCAGTAAAAACACTGTAAATTCAAAATCAGCATAAGGATGCACAGGCACCTGAAAAGCTTAAAATTGATTCTTTGAACAACAAATTCTTGCATGAATTTAGTAAAGGTGTCGAGATATCACCAAAGGATGAAAAGACTGTTAATTTGCAAATGATTTTGCATCCACTACCACAAGTGTGCAATCATTCACGAGTCTAAGGGACACATCAAATAGAATGATGTTAGCTTCGTATGGTACACATAATTCCTATGCACACTATGTAGACCAAAAAGGGAAACTGTACAAAAAGGATCAACCTGTGTTTGAACGGCCCACATACCAGCTCATAGAAGTGCGTCCAATGATAGATCAGAAAGGATGGTTCATTTCAGAGGAAAAAATATATTATAGTCCATCCTCTCTAGAGCTAAAGGATATTACCCTAGTGAACCCATAAATTTGTTCAGAGCCAAACTCTCCTCATTGGAAATCAAGCTTAGATGTTGTGATCAAACTAGCATATATTTTGACCAAAACAATCGTAGATATAGACAAGATTCTAGCATCTATGATACCTTGGGTCCTGAAACCACAGAAGCTCATATCATAGGAGACCCATGGGATAGACAATATCAGGGCAAAGATAATGCCATCTACAACTTAACTTGGGGAATAATTTTTCATGTTTCAAGGAGATACATAGGAAACTATGTAGAAGATTTACAGATGCCAAATGTCAACAGGGCTACCCAGAGTGTACCTTCACGGTCCCAAAAGGTGAGACTAAACTAGAGCCAAACAATTTTGAACTCTTACAATGAAGCAGACTATAGTGATCACCTTAGGAAGGGGGGAGCTACAAATCCGTCAAGTTCAGCTTATGTACCAGTAAATGCTACACCAGTTAGAAGCTCGAGAGCTTTTAGCCAACAGACCCCTTTAAGGAAAAACCATTGAAAGATCATATGGTTGTTGGAAGTTTTCAATTGACCCAGATTCCATAAGAATCTACAGACAAATGCTTCTATAAAGATCATCAAGGACAGAAGTTTCAACTGATCTCCACAAATTAAAGTCAAAAGCCAACAAATCCCATAGTGTTCAAACAGTTACATGTGATCAAGCTCACATATGAATATCAAGATGCACATGGTAACGAATATCAGCAAGATCATGACCTTGTACAAACCCCTATGGATGGCCCATCTGAAGTCAAAGACTATCTGAAGATGGTGCAAACCCTCAAGCTGCCAAAGCAGGTGACAAAAAAGTCAAAGTCAACAAAAGCTAAAGTCCAAAAAGCTACACAAAGGTCACCACCAAAATCTCCTCCAAAGAGACAGATTCTGCTAGAAAGTACAATGGATCTTTTAAGATCAAGGTTACTCAGATGCAGGAGGACAATGCTCAACAATTGCAAAAAAGTGCAATATTACAGCCAATGGAGTCAACATCAATTGAAGCAGGTGATCCAAGCAAAGAAAATGCAGATAAATCTCAATCGAAGGACGTTGCCACAATAAAAGAATTCAATATAGAAAAAGATCCCGAGACGATCAAGTGCAACATAAACGAAGAAAAGATGTCAAAAGAAGTAAAGCTAGATTTCAAGTTAGACAAGAACCTCATGTCTTTTTGCACTTGCAAAAGATGTGGCCGACCACAGCTAGAAGATGCTAATGAATATGTGATCATATCAGGAGACAAACGAGTAGAATGCTGGGGAATCATCTCCACCCCCATTGAAGTAAGTTCACATATCATCATAGCTCAATTTCGTGTGATCACAGCAAAGGATATGCCAGACGACATCATAATGGGAATGCCAATGGCCCAGGAGATGCTAGAGATACAAAGTTCAACCATAACGGAGTCATCACAGACATCAAAGAATGAAGACCAACAATGGTCACCCATGGGCGACAACACAAAGTCCTCAAACACAATTCAAATGGAGACTGATGCCAAAGAAAATCTTATTGAAGATTATTCATCTCCATCGAGCAGAACTTCAAAAGAGCTTAAAGCAAACCAGGCAATAGCAAGTGCAGATCAAAAGAGAAAAGAGAAACCACAATAGCTATTGAGCAAAGAATGCCACCAAAGCCATAAGTTAAGAAGAACAAGGTTGCATACAATCAAGTATCAACAGGAAGTCCAAAGCTCAATCACTCATTGCCAACTGAATCAGCTGATGTAAGTCAGATTGCAAAACAAAGTCTCAATCCACCTTCCATAGAGACACAATTGAATCACGATGAGACCATGGCAAAATCAGAACAATGATCTTCAATAGAACAAAAAATGATAGATTTAGAGTTGCAAAAGTCACAAGGATCAAAGAAAAATCTTGCAGGCAAAGGTAAAGCTAAAGTGGAACCTCCACCGATCAGCAAAGAAGGTGTGATAGAATATGCCTCTACATCAAATAACCCTCATGGATCAGCTTCTTCAAGCAAGTCAATCTTTCAAAATTTCAAGTCAAGTGTTGACCCAACTGAACCCTCTAAGGAGAAACCTAGAAAAGCAAAGATATATCAGCCAAAGTACTCAAGAAAGCAAAGGAAAGTCAAGAATGTGTTTGTTCAGAGCAGTTTAGTCAAATTCAATGATCCGGTTTGGATTAAAGACAAGAAATCAACACAGAAAGACAAACACATGGGATGGATAGCATCACAATGGAGCTTAAAAGAACAGGAGTACTATGGAGGTAACAGGCAGATATGGGTTCCAAAACCACGGTTAGGGCATATAAAGTAATGTCAAGTCCCTTCCATGAAAGAAGGCCCACAAGGTATCAACCTTGACAATATCCTAGGATACCTAAGAAGCAGGTATGTAGCAGAACAACATTAATAGATGCTAAAGTCTACCACAACTTTCAAAAGGATACAGAACAAAGATGGATATCAAAGAATGTTCCTCTTCGACAAGAATTTTACACAGGGTATACAAAGATTTGGCTACCACTTAATCGCAAGCCAACTGCAGCTATACCAGACCTACATGAAGATCTGAAGATCTCAACAAGACGTAGAGTGAAGAAAAGTCAACAAAGGAGATACAAAGGTCATCAAGAGATTTGGATGCCTAAGTCTTCCAATGCTCCTAGTCAAAAGCCAGATGCTGATAGCCAACAGAGGCGTACAACAACATCAAAAACTCCTATCAACAAGCCTAGTTGGAGAATCAAATAGACAATGGAGTCTTCACCCTCAAATAATGACAACCCAACCAACGAGAATGCAGAGTCAAAGATGATAAAACAGGTATCGCAAAAGAAACCTTCAATGCCAACTTAGTCCTTCACTAATCCTCTTTTTGAGGATTCAAGCTTACTTTTACCTGAAGAAATGTTTGTAGTAAGCTTAAGAATGTAAAAAGTCAAGTCGCCAAAAAAAACTCTTTGACATAGCCAGAGTCAGGCTGTTGAGCCATGAAATGAGCAAAGCATTAGTCCCAAAGATTCAAGTCATATTAAACTCTATGCTAAGAGTAGTAGTTATTAGGCTTACGCTCAAGATGGAAGAGTTGAGCATATCTAAAGTCGTGTTGCTCATGGTAGATGAGATGAGCATAAGAGTCGAAGTATATTAACTTACAATTGGTGGAGTGTCGTAGAGTCCAACACTCATGCACAATGCAAAGTAAGATGAGAGCACATATCCTTGTCAACAAAAACCATTCTTAAAGGGGTGCCAGCTTGCAAAGCCATGTCATATGCTTTTATAGCTACACCATCTTTCTGAAGAACCCCTCAAAATCTTTCTTGCACACCATATTGTTTTCCATGCATTTTTGTGTATGCATAAATAGGATGTCCCATCATTGGACATATGCATTAGACACTCTTTTTGCTTCCACCTATGCACCCTGAGTGGACTACAATAGGCAACAACCAATGCCATGCTAACCAACAAAGCCATGCAGTGGGGTCACTACTGGGCAAATAGGAAGCTTGGGGATGGCCCAACGCTCCCTATCTCTTGGTGTTGACCTTCATGTTAAGGCTGTTAAAAGAGATAGCAAGGACCTTGGGACACGACAACCGATGATGGTAAGACAAAATTCAATGGAGTCAATACTGGGCGAATAGGAGGCTTGGTGACTGCCCAACGCTCCCTATCGCTTTGTGTTGATCTAGTTGTTAAAGCCATTACAAGCGATGTCAAAGACCTTAGGGCATGATAACCAACAACAGAAAGGCAAAATCTAGTTGAGTCACTACTGGGTGAATAGGACGCTTGGGGATTGCCCAACACCCTCTATCGCTTGGCGCTAACCTTGATGTAACCAACGATGAAGACCATGGTGATGTGATTACAAAAATACAGTTGAGTCACTACTGGATGAATAGGAAGCTTGGGGACTGCACAACACTCCCTATCGCTTGGTGTTGATTTTTATCTTAAAGTCATTACATACGACAATTGAGTCAATACGGGGACGCTTGGGGACTGCCCAACGTTCCCTATCGCTTGGTACCGACCTTGGGGTTAAAATCATTACATGTGACGATGGAGTCAATACCGAGCGAATAGTAGGCTTGGTGATTTCCCAACGCACCCCATCCCTTGGTGTTGACCTTGGAAAATTGGTGTCGGGCCAGTTTTTTAATTACGTATCTATTCATGAATAATCCCTTCAGTACTTTATTAATATTTCCATGCTAATAAGTACTCCAATAGTGCGCTTATCCCAAAGGTACCCTATTCCCATTGGGTTTTTCCCCTTTGGTCATCCAAGTATTAGACCCTAATTTAGAACCTCATCATTCTACTTCCCTTGTACATACTTTTCATAAATAAACATCAGTCTCATCATTATGCTATTACAACGGACAAATGCAACATCATCTCTCACATCAGACTATTGAGACCAGTGAAGATGCTGCAGCAAATTGAACCTCATCAACGAATTCAACAACAACTAAAGACAATCAGCCCATCAACAACCAATCAAAACCTTCCCTTGCCTCCACGGACACTTTTCAACAGTGCTCGAGGACGGGCACTAAAATAGGAAGAGGGGAATGTTAAGTGAGCCAACGTCCGTTTAACAGAAGTTGCTAAAGACCGAAGATGTATGGATGCACATCGAGGATGAATACGAAGAAGCTGGAAAGATTGGAGTTACACATTTTCCACGTTTTCCCAAAATGGTCACATTTTGTAAATTCTCGATTTATTTCAAGTCATTGTAATATTGTTAATGTGTTACGGGCTCAATGGGAGTTCCAAGATGTAAAGAATAGGTCAGTTAATGTGCCTAGGTTGCAGATTTAGTAAGTGGTGGAGCCCTAAAGTCCTTGGGTGCCCGGACATTGCATATTTTTACCCTAGGTATATGAGGCAGTGTGTAAAAGAAATTAGGGTTCTCAAGCTCATTTGTTGAGAGCACTCTTTGGTGAGAGCTCTTGAGGTGTGTGGCTATGGAGTCCTTGAGCTTCTCCTTGCTCATGAGACTTGATTAACACTAATCAATGATTCACTCTCTCTCACTATGACTCTCTCTTACCTCTTATGATTGCCTATGATGCTTAGATTAATTGGATCTTAACTAATTAGTGGTTAATCCCTCTCTAATCTTATGTGATTGCCCTATTTTGTTTGTGTGTGCATGTAGGTTTGATTGGAGTGTGGTGCTCAATAGATCTATGTGTGTGTGCTTGCGATTAGTGTGTTGCATGATAGGATTAGTGTTGTGTGCATCTTGCAATCGTAGTGTGTGTGATTGGGTTGATTGGAGGTGAAGAGAAATGGATATGGAGATTGCCCTTCATTGTGGCTTAGCTCCTCTATAGGCCGAGAAGCTCACCTCATAGAGTTCACCATTTGTGTTGCCATGATTAGCTCACTAACCATGTGAGTGTTTCCATGCCCTAGTCGGATAGCTCATCCTTCCGGATTGATAATTTTGTTGTTCATTGGAGCTATTGCAACGATGGAACCCCCAACAGTGTGGTTGTAGAAACAGATTTTCTACTACTTCTTGGGATGATTACAAGCTGCTCAATGCCATACATTGTTATGTTGCGGTGTATTGCCTACATTAAGTCCTCAAATCCCAAGTTTAAGCACATTGCACGTAAAGACAATACAGTGGAAGATATGCTATCAAGGGCAAGGTATGAAGATGAGTCACAAATAATTGACAAGGGAGATGATGTAGGCACAAAGTTCTATTCTATCTCTCATGTCAAAGGTAACAATGTCTGCATGACTAATTCACTTGAATTGTTCATGAAAGATCTTTATGAAGGTGATTAGATTCTTACTCGAAGCTACTTGAGTACTCTAACAAAAGAGAATGATTGGTCTGAACAAGAATTCAAGAGGATACGCAAGAAATCATATGGTTATTTATTAAGGGATGGCTACTTGTGGAAGCATCCTAAATAAAAGGGTGCGACACCACAATAGGTTATATGTAAAAAAGAGACTCAAGTAAAGCTCATGCAAGAGTTTCATGAGAGTCTATGGGCTGGACACGGGGGTGTGTGGGCAACCTTCTCGAAGTTGAAAGAAAAATACTGGTGGAAGGGTATGTATAAAGATGTATCTCAATTTGTAGAGTCATGTGTAACTTGTCAAATGTATTCAAATGTTTGACATCGTGATGGATTGCACCCTACATATACACTAGCCATGCACTATAAATGGGTTGTGTATCTAGTCACAATGCCTTTAGGACTCTGGAAAATGAGATACTTGGTTCTTGTACGAGAATACCTAACTAACTAGGTTGAAGGAAGAGCATTAAGGACCAAAACCATGGAAGCTATGTGCAAATTACTTCTTGATCACGTGATTTGCCGTTATGGTTGTGTGGGAAAGATCACTAAAGACAGAGGTGAGCTGGATGCCAAGTAAACAAGGGAGTTCTTTTCCAGGTTACGAATCAAGCTTTCTCTTACTACAGCTTACAACCCTGAAGGCAATGGAAAAAGTGAAAGAGGGCATCCTCCTATCATCAAAGCTTTGGCCAAGTCTTGCGAAGGAAGAGTTGGTGAGTGGACAAAACTGTTACCATATGCTTTATGGGCTGATCGTACAACACATAGCTCAGTAATTGGCTATATGCCTGTGGAGCTAATGTATGGTCACAAGCCAGTGATGCCGATTGAAGATACAATTTCCACATGGAATGTACTACCTTGGTAAGAGGAACTTAGCGGGGAAGGTCTCCTTGCATTGCGCATAAGGCAATTAGAGAGAAGACTTGGAGACATTGAGGCTGCAAAAGAATGACTCAAAAATGCAAGGCTGAAAAACGAGGACTACTTTGATAAGAGACATCGGCTCAGGAGCAAAGAAATTGACAAAGGTGAATGGATTTTAGTATATGATAGTAGCCTTGATAACCAGCACACAGTTATGCGTAAGTTCTCAAAACGATGGTTTGGACCGTATGTTGTAAAGCATGTTCATGAAAATGCTACTTACAGCTTGTCTGAACTAGATGGTACAGAAGTAAAGATTCCCATTGTGGGAAAAAGGATCACAATGTTTAAGAGAAGAGGAGACAGTGAGCCGAAGATGCCGAGGAAGAAGAAAACACAGGTGACAATCAAGGTGAAGATGAAGCTTTGGAATTTGCAAGTGAAGATGAAAACAAGGAAGATGTATAAGAGGGTTGATCTTACAAAGAGAAAATGTGGCACATACCGGAGGATGTGCAGGTTTAGAGGGGGTGGATGTTGTGTTGTGACGCGTACATAGTGGAAACGCATGCTACAAGATCTATCTTGTAACTTTTTAGATAAATAATTATATATCCTATAATGTACATATGCATATCTATAATGTAATAACCTTTCTATCTCATCCTATTATCTTAAGGGTAACATATTCTTACTTTACCATCAAAAAGTACTATGGGAAAAGCGTCAATAGCTCCATCTCTTTAGCTTGGGGCAAAAAGCATTGATTATTTATTTCTACTATATCATTATCATCTCACACCTTAGCTAGATCCTATATCTCCAATATATATATATTCTATGTATTTCATCATATTTTTCTTATATTTAGTTTAAATAGCTACTAGGAAGGAATCAAATGCTAGTGGGATAGTAGCTTCCATGGTTCTCAAAGATACCCCTATTTTAATGCATTATTGCAAGCATGATTACAAAACTTTGTCAAGGATCAATGTCATGCTTAGGCTAAGGGGACCACAAGAAGACTTTTGCTGCCAAAACTGTACCCTATTTTGATGATTTTTTAACGCAAAGTTTCAATCAAAATTGGAAAACCTATATAAATGGGAGTCATAGCTAATGAGCTGAATTTTCTGCCCATGTTTTTACTTTTTAATTTGGAGCCATGGTTGAGGAGATATGATCAAAATACTGGACCTCAGTCTGCCCACATCATGCAGGGATAGCTCATTTCCAACTTTTCCAGTTTCTCTTCACACCGGCTCTTCTCTTCTTGTGTAAACCCTTGGGGGTTCTCTTCACCTATAAAAGGGGACCTCTTCTTTCTCAAAAACCATTGAAGCATTCAAGCCATTCAAGCCATTCACGAGATGAATTGATGAGGGAGTGAGAGTAGTAATGCCTAATTGTACTTAGCCATAAACATAAGCCTAAGCCTACACTTACTCCTAGAGGAAGACTAGCCAATCTTGTACTATATCCTTGGAATAGAGGCTCTAATCAAAGAAGGACTTGAACTTGGTGCATCAATCAAGGCTTGAAGTCTTCCCTCTTCTTCTCTCTCCATCATAATGGTGAACAACTCCCAAAGAGTTTGTCAAGTAAGATTTGTTTTACTTTGCTATTTTGTTGATTTCTTGTTTTTTTCTTTTTCATCTCTAACTAATCCAACATATATCTCTAATTTCATCTCTCTTCTCTAGCCAAACCTATTTCTCTCACTCTTAGAAATTAATTCTCTCTACAAATTTTAGGTTCTCCTTGCTACAGGTACATCTCTCCCCGCATTATCCTTATTGCCTACGGGCAAGAATAAGGCTTGGGAGGGAAATTCTCTTTTCTTATCTTCTCTCACATCTACATACTAGAGTTATCATAAATGAATAATCCACATGATGATAATTTCTATCGCTTCCACTCTGTGTGATCTATTAGAATTAACATATGAATTAGCCATAAAATACACTGTCAACAACGTATAATGTTTCTCTTTGGCCCAGAAAGGCTCAATGAAATACTTCTTTCATCGGATCCCATCATACTACCTCTTATAGACTATAACTTTTCTTTTGACGTAAGTGTAGTTATTTTGCTATGAACCAAGAGGATTTGTACACACAAATAATCCCAATCACTAGACAAAACATATATATTATGGTAAGCACAAAACTACAATTCCAAAGAACAATTCGTAGCCTGTTTGGTCATCAAAAATTGAACGCCATTAACTCATCTATTAACCCTCTCATATTACCCATGATACGATATGACCATAGCCTTGATGTTTTCATATTTGTGTTATTTTGATATTCTCTTCTATGTTCTTTCTTTGAGTGTGTGAGTGCAAGGGAGAAAGAGTGGGGCTTCTTTTATTGCACTTCCTTCCAAACCCTAGACTTCATGGCATCTATGGTTTAACTCCTTCATATAGTTTTTAGAGTTCTCTCACAAACTCTCATAGCCAAAAGCCCGGCGCTTTCCTGGCAAGATCGTAAATTTCTCAACAACGTATTAAGTCCCATGCATCCTTGGTAGCTTGGGGCAAAGCTTTTTACCAAGACTTGGCCTCTACTTTCATCAATAGAGGAAAGATTTCTAGTCGTGAGGCATCAATCATCCTTCTTGGAAACCACAAAAGCGATGTCAAAGCTATCTAGAAAATTGGTGGTGATGTCTTCTCCCTTCTTGCCACTGAACATGGAAAAAGAGACACTTGCCATGGTAGTAAATCAATGAGCAGACAATCATAGACTTTTGTTTTTGGAATGACTTAGTGATTCATAAAGGTTTATACATCGGTGGAAAATTTGAGCAGGAGCTAAGAAGAGCACAAGGCTAGAATAGTATAAAGATACTTATATAAAAAGAGTGGTAGTAATCAAGAATGGGCAAGATGATGGGACATGGGGATCTAAGGATTTTGTCAAGCATCTCTGGTTCAAAAAAGAAAACAATATTTTGCTGGTAGAATATCTTCCTATCAATGTATACGTTTACATGCATGTGTTACAAGAAACAAAAAGGAAAAAAATTTGGCCTATTGTTATTATCCATGCTGGGTGTAGGGCAAGGCTTTGAAGACTAGAGTTGCATACCTTAAGTGTTCATGATGTGACACCTTCACCACATGCCTCTACCTCTTGTTGAATTCCACATAGTCCTCCATATTGGGTTCAAAATAGACCGGGCAAGAAGAGTCTACCTTAATCGGTTTTCCATTTTGCATGCGTCCGCGATGCTAGGGTGGTCGTACTTCACTTGAACTCTCTAGGCCTAGCTAGAGAGAGCGTAGACCCACTTGCTTCCACCAAATGTGGCTTGGACTTTGTGGTTGATGTAGTTGAAGACTCTTCTCTGATCGTTGGAGAGAAAACACTTCGCGCTACACAAAATATGACTGATGTGAGAGTGTTGATGCAGTTCTCAAAAGCAAAACTCGTTGTTCTTTCTTCACCTCCTCTGTTGGCACTCATTGATAGAATGCTTTGGTTGACAACAGTGATGAAAATCTGTATCCCTCCCTCTTAATGATTTTTTATTTGCGATTAGCATGAGCAATGCAAGATGGGGAGCATGCATGTTGGATACCAATGATGCTACAACCTAGCAAGAGCACTTTGATGAAGGCCTTGAGTGCTTCTATAGTCTCCTCTTCTTCAGTCTTCCAATTTGAAAACTCTTATAGCCACTCCTCCATGATTGCTGGCATGCATCACTACTCTTTGTTGATTGAAGGTCTTTGCAAATCCCTCCTCAATGTGGGGGCACCAAATGAGTGGAGATGCAAAACAGACCCGGTGGCCTCTACGTCAAGACTATGCACGATGGCCTCATCATGGGAGGCACACAATAGGGGCACCGCTTGGCTTGGAATGCATCTAGGAGGCATGGTAAGGGATCAACACATAAAACAAGGAGACTGTGTGTGTGTGTGTGTGTGTGAGAGAGAGAGAGAGAGAGAGAGAGAGAGAGAGAGAGAGAGAGAGGAAGAGATCATTAGAAATTCATTAAGATAGGCTTCATAAACACCATAACACAAGATGTGAGAGAAAGAGAGAGAGGGAGAGGAAGAGATCATTAGAGCTTCATTAATATAGGCTTCTTAAACACCATACAAACACTCCGGACGAAAATTGCACATAATCAAATTCTCACAAACTCATGTGTGCATGGTAACTCAAACCTCTTGGCCATTAAGAAACCAAAATGAATAACCATAGCCAATAATATGCCATAGTAGAACTGTGTGTGCATAGGGGTGGATGCATGAATAGGTGGCCCGGTTTTAACCGGTTGAAAGTTTCTTTTGGAGGCTTAAAATTTAGGGGGTATGAAACTGGTGTTATGGGCAAGAATTGTTTGAATTAAATAATCGTGTGGAGGATACAAAATCTTAAAAATCATGTGGAGATCCAAAAACACGTGTGGAGCCCATGTCAGAACAAATGTTCAGTCAAATGTTTTCATGACTGTGACTTCTCTATATCTTTGTGCCTTTCTCCTTCTGCGCCTTTCTCAGCTCACTCTACAGCCTCCTGTGCATGTTGCTTATCCTTCTCTATGGATAGCAACCTAAGAAAGAGCCCAAGGAATGCAGCCCGACAGGTCTTCCCCACAAAGACCCGACATTCTCCCACGAAGGTATGTCACCTCTCTCTGTCTCTCTCTGTGTTGTGTACAGCGGACCTGTATGTGTAGTAGAGTACTGAGGTGTAGATACATTGAGTAATGAATATGATTTACTCCCTTTAGAGACAGAAGTTACAGCCTCCTCCCAAAATCAGCCGCTCTGTTCACCCCAAGGATTTGGAGGTGCCATTAAAGGCATTCTGCACGACAAAGGAGGATTTTCACAGAGACTATGGGTTAAGTCTTGAGGGGAAAGATGTTAGGAAGTTGACAGATGCAGATGTGCCCATATCCGACTGGATGAAATTTTTCACGTGTCTTCCAGTGAAGGAGAAAAAAGTGCCGATAAAAACAGCAAGGCCGGATCACTACAAGGCACTCTACCAGCTCTACAAGCAGGTGTACCAATCCAAACCACCAAACTATGTGCTGTGAGTCAAGTTTGCACGCAGATATGTTTATTTTGTATGCACATGTCCGATAAAGTGGGCTGAGTTTGCATCTGAGGTGGTGAAGAATGTGACCAATGAAGGTCACTTAGATAGGAAAAGAGAACAATAAAAGTTAGAGACTTCCCAAGTATCCACAGGAACCCCAAGTGGTTCTGCCATCTTCTTAGTAAATACCCCATCCGGAAGTACACCAGTCGGAAGTGGACTTTTTGCGACCACTCAGTCTACGTTTAGTGTTGAAGTATCCACTTCCTTGCAAGAACTTCTTGTTGGGGGAAAGCATGTTAACCTGTCGCGCTTTTTGTGCTAGTTAGCAATTTCAAGTTAGCACATCTTCAAAATGTTGGGCGTCCGGTAATTTTTTTACAAATAATATCAAAATTTGTTGGAGGTTGTACATTTGGATTCCTTGTTTCAAGTGGTTTCTATTGATATATCATATGTCATAGATCTTGTAGATGTAGCTCAAGTTATTGTACTAGTTAGCATATGTCAAAATTGTGCTAGTTAGCATTGTCCGGGACATGAAAAAGCATGACAGGTTAACATGCTTTCACCCTGTTGAGGTTAGAAAATCTCATGACGATGTATCAGCCGAGTGTCAGAAGGCTAAGGATTTAGTGGTCAAATCTGTTGCTGATGTGCACCGTTGCGAGGGTGCCCTTGACACCATCGGAATGCACTTCCCTGACGATGCCAATGTACCAATAGGCTTGCTTGACAACCTCCAAGAAAAATTTGACCAAGTAAAAGCCACCCTACAGCAGGCACAGGTATGCTTTTAACTCCATCTGATTGTAGTATAATACGTGCAAAGTACCATATGGTATGATTTTTCATACCGATAGGATTATATCATATTCGATAACGGTAGATGACAATATTGGTAGGATGTTATCATACCGGTAGGATTATACCCTAACGGTATGATTACATCCTACCAGTATGATTATATCCTACCGGTAGGATGTTATCTTACCGGTAGGATTTAGGATATAATCCTACTGGTATGATAACATCCTACTAGTATGGTTACATCCGACCGGTATGGTTAGATACAACCGGTATGATAAAATCCAACCGGTTTGATGTTATGCTTCTGGTATAATGTTATCCTACCGGTATGATGTTACCGGATGTTATCCTACCGGTATGATGTTATACTATCCAGTATAATAACATTATACCAGTGGGATAACATCATACCAGCAGGATGTAATCATACTGGTATGATAACATCATTATACCGATTTTCAAGCATTCATACCGATTTTATACCTGTTTGACATTGTCTGTTAACAGAGGTCTCTTTCCTACAGGAAGAATTATCCAAATGCTTGGACCGTGAGGAAACCTTTGGTCTCTATGTCACGTTTGTGACAGACATGATTAGTCAACCAATGCTACCTGAAACCATAGTCTTGCATGCACGAGTTTCAGCTCCTAGACATAGTGTTGTTCTCATTGATGTGTGCAATGCTTGTGGTGTAAAAATTCATGATCACAATCGCTCAAGCCATGTTGTTCTATGGCCTTGTTCACATGCATACCATGCATTCTACTATGCTCACTTGGCTGAGAAAGGAAAGTGCATGCTTAAGGATTTCCCCGGAGTTATTTCTGCAGAAGACCAATCCCTTCTAAAGAAGAATCCAATTGAACCATGCCCAAAAACAGGTGAGAAAATTGTTTCAATGGGTAATCAGGTGGTTGATTTTTGTCTTCTCTGATGTTTTTTCAGAGTCAAGCTGCTTCAGAACTACTGCCGGTAAAGACACAGGAAACGATGCAGTGACGCCTGCATACAAGACACCTGTGGAGGTATTGCTTGATGAAAATGTCCCTGGTAATGCTAAGAAACCTGTTTCGGAAACAACAGAAGAAGAACAAACTTTGAGGTAAAGGAGCAGAGTACGACTGGTGCTGAAGGGAAAACCCAGAATGAGGAAGACGATGTGTTGCTAGACACTGGCGTGCGGGGGACAAGATCAAAGACCCCGAGAAAACGAGGCCAACGTGGCAAGAGTAAGTTTTTTCATTGATTATGGCTCTAATAAGTGATCTTTTGCTGCACAGCTTTCTAAAGCTGATGGTCGTGTAGATGTCAGGCTGGAGGGAAGTCCCGAGGAGATCCTTGCTCAGCATATAAGAAAGGAAAAAGAAAAAAATCGAGAAGACTAGAGATGAGAAGCCTGAAATGGAGCAAAAAAGCAAGGAAGAGGAAGAGACCAAGGGGCAGCCAGAAGAGGAGATGGACATAGAAGACACTAAGGAGATGTAGAATACCGGCACAAGTTCTGACCCTAAACCCAGAGCCTACAAGAGATTATAGTTTGCCCCCCCTATGTTTCTTTTTATGTAACCACTTCTGAAATTAATATAACTTTCTTTCCCATTCGACGTCTCTTTCATCTTGTGCCTAATTTTTGAACATTGTGTGTTTTTATTGTATGATTTCAATCTATAGATATGTCCTAGTTGCATATTTAAATTTGAGTCTTGTGTAATTTTGCATTTGCAGATATGTTTTGAGTTGAAGAATGGCGCCTTGCAGATAGGTTCAGGGCTGACAAGCAGAATGGCAGGGCTAACATTCGTGCAATATGGAATTGTGTGTTGTCTCCTGCAGTGCTCGTGTTTCCTCTATGGTATAGACTAATTAAAAAAATCCCACTGATATGGCCAAGGCCACCACCTTCGTTGAGCGTCCATCATAGGGTTCTCATTTTGGACCTTAATGGATTACTGCTCAAGAAATTTGATGGAAAATATGGTGAAGAATTTCCCCACTGGCCAGAAATGCGGTATGTTGTTGAAGGGGATACACAGTTTTGGGTAAGGCCCGATGCATAAGTTTTTCTGAATTTTTGTTTCAGATGGTTCAAAGTGTGGATATGGAGTTGTTGCGAGTTTGAGAATCTCAAACGCACGCTAGCGACAGTGTTCCCTGACCACCACAAAAGATTCAATAGAGTGGTAAGTCAGGGCGTAGTGCAGAAGGGCCCCTTTTATATTGGGCGCGACAGATAAACCGGTGTTCCACAAGAATCTCGA
This sequence comes from Adiantum capillus-veneris, assembly GCF_014529385.1. NCBI lineage: Eukaryota > Viridiplantae > Streptophyta > Polypodiopsida > Polypodiales > Pteridaceae > Adiantum > Adiantum capillus-veneris. The sequence continues at coordinate 117,559,268 of NC_140955.1, forward strand.
AAATTTTCTTGACCTACCACCTGACACACTTATCTTTGATGATTCTGGATATAAGCTAATGTTTAATCCATTGGAGTCATTTCTTGTTTTTCCCAAGCTAGAAAAGCAGTCTAAAGAAGTGCGCGCCTGTTTTCTGTCAACCACCATGTCATAAACTGGCTGGCACACTAGTTGTACTCTAAGGACAGAATTGAGTATACAAAGAGGACTGTAATTTGTGCAGACGAACAACCTGATGACACCTATGTGCGTCATTTTTATTGGAAATGGCGGATTGACTTTTTCAAGAAGAAAGGAATAGATTTTTTATATAAAAAGAAAGCTTCATAAAGTTTGTGAAGTGGGCGACTTTTGTCGATGTATTTTTTTGTCGATGGATGTAAATGGAGAATTACTCAGCCTTCTTGTCAATCAATGTAACAGAATTCATGTATAATACATTTACAAGCAAGTTGCACGGAAATACTTTGTATTCTATATTTGAAGTATCTTACAAATAAAAGGAGAGAGAGAGAGAGAGAGAGAGAGAGAGAGAGAGAGAGAGAGAGAGAGAGAGAGAGTGAGAGATTCTGATAACGGTATTATATTGGGAAGTGACTGGTATGATACTGAGAAGTGAGAGAGAGAGAGAGAGAGAGAGAGAGAGAGAGAGAGAGAGAGAGAGAGAGTCGGATACAAAGAAGTGACTTGTATGATACCGGTATGATTCTTTCAAGTGACTGGTATGATACTGAGAAGTGACCGGTATGATATTGAGAAGTGACACACACACACACACACACACACACACACACACACACACACACACACACAGAGATTCTTATACTGAGAAGTGACTGGTATGATACCGGTATGATACTGTGAAGTGACTAATATGATACCGGTATGATACTGAGGAGTGACCGGTATGATACTTAGAAGTGACTGGTATGATATTGAGAAGTGACACATACACACACACACACACAGAGAGATAGAGAGAGAGAGTCTTATACTGAGAAGTGACTGGTATGATACCGGTATGATACTGTGAAGTGACTAATATGATACCGGTATGATACTAAGGAGTGACCGGTATGAAACTTAGAAGTGACAGAGAGAGAGAGAGAGGGAGAGGGACTGGTATGATACTGTGGAGTGACCGGTATGATACTGAGAAGTGACACAGAGAGAGAGAGAGAGAGAGAGAGAGAGAGAGAGAGAGAGAGAGAGAGAGAGAGAGAGAGAGAGAGAGAGAGAGAGAGAGAGAGAGAGATAGGGATTGGTATGATACTGAGAAGTGACACACAGAGAGAGAGAGAGAGAGAGAGAGAGAGAGAGAGAGAGAGAGAGAGAGAGAGAGAGAGAGAGATTGGTATGATACCGGTATGATACTGAGGAGTTACTGGTATGATACTGAGAAGTGACTGGTATGATATTGAGAAATTACAAAGAGAGAGAGAGAGAGAGAGAGAGAGAGAGAGAGAGAGAGAGAGAGGGATTGGTATGATACTGAGAAGTTACTGGTATGATACTGAGAAGTGACTGGTATGATACTGAGAAATTACAAAGAGAGAGAGAGAGAGAGAGAGAGAGAGAGAGAGAGAGAGAGAGAGAGAGAGAGAGAGAGAGAGAGAGAGGGAGGGACTTGTATAATAACGGTATCATACTGAGGATTGACTGGTATGATATCGGTATGATACTGAGAAGTGACTGGTATGATGTTTAGAAATGACAGAGAGAGAGAGAGAGAGGGAATGTATGATATGGGTATGATACTAGGAAATGACTGGTATGATATCGTATCATACCGATATGAGACTGGGAATTGACTGGTATGATACCGGTATGATACTGAGAAGTGATTGGTATGATTCAAAAATGATATTGAGAAGTGACAGAGAGAGAGAGAGAGAGAGAGAGAGAGAGAGAGAGAGAGAGAGAGAGAGAGAGAGAGAGAGAGAGAGAGAGAGGGAGAGGGAGACAGTTCAGTTTACAGTAATAGGCAGATATACACAAAATTATGCATTATGCATTTCTTAAGATGGTTACAGCTCAAAAGGCATACTATTGTAGATAGACTCACTGACATCAAGTGATATTGTATATAGTTTTGAGTTGGTGGGATGGGGTATCATGGGGATTTTGATTGCCCGAACAAGATGTGAATATATGAACACCTCTGGCTTTTTGTCCAAAAGCTCGTAGGTCTGCTCATTTATCATACGATAGTAAAACCCTTTGATAGCATAGGATCCTCGCCCAATGATATTGCCCCAGTCATCTTCAGCGTCTGAATGAAACTCCTGAATAGCTGTAGTGCATTTCACTATATAGAAATCCACTTTTTCTTCATTGTCATTTGGTGCGGGAACAACAAAATTATCACCAACAATAAGAGCTTGATTGAGGGTGTCATAGTGTCTTTCATACGCTGCATCCTCATTTATTTCATCGTCATCATCTTCCCCTTCTTCTGTAGGCTCCAAAATAAGGTATGTCCAGAAAGGAACGTGTGACTTGCTCACACATCTCCTCCACTTTTCCTGTTTACATGCACTACAGAAACAAGACAGTGAATGTGTTCTCAAAGCAGTTGTATCATGCTCTGAATATGCAGAAACAGAGTGCATTGAGCGGGTATTTTTTACAGCCTTCACATCCCAATTTTTTCCCCTTTCGACATCTCCCAATTCAATCACCCAAAAAATCTTGCTTACATAACGGGCCTGGGATGCATAGGTGGCTGTAGCACCATCCCGGGGCGGTCACTTATCAAAAGATTCCTATATCACGTGCTTACAAGAGGTTATTAATAATACCTCAATATACATACTATATTTACACTACGTGCCTATTTAAAAAACCCCCACCCCCCTCTGTATGTCTACATTTTGATACATTTTGATCTTTTAATAATCCTCTCCGGTTAACTCACGTGATAGCATACACATTCTAAAAAGTGACCGCCCTGGGAGCACCATCTGACAAGGTCCGTCTCAATAATGCCACAACATCTGCAGCACAGTCTATCTTTGGGCAGTTTGGCTACAATTGGTATTGACTTAAAGACCTTTTTATCACTGCTCCCGCTGTCGTGTTGTGACACGTACATAGTGGGAACGCATCCTACAAGAGTTATCTTGTAATTTTTTAGATACATAATTATCTTTTCTATAATGTAAATATTCATATTTAAGTATAATAATAAGCCTTCTATCTCATCCTATTATTTTTCTCAAGGGTAACCTATCCTTACTTTACCATCAGAAAATACTATGGGAAAAGCTCAATAGCTCCGCCTCTTTAACTTGGGGCAAAAATCATTGATTCTTTATTTCTACTATCTCATTATCATCTCACACCCTAGCTAGATCCTATATCTGGGGTAAACTCCAATATATATATATTCTATGTATTTTTTATACTTTTCTTATATTTCTTTTTAAATAGCTACTAGGAGGGAATCAAATCCTAGTGGGACACTAGGTGGCATGATTTCAAAGATACACTTATTTTAATGCATTATTGCAAGCATGATTACAAAACTTTGTCAAGGAGCAATGTCATGCTTTCATATGGCATGAGGTGTCCTTTGGAATTAAATGAAAGTCTAGGCTAAGGGGACCACGGGAAGACTTTTGCTGCCAGAATTGGACCCTATTTTGATGAATTTTTTACACAAGGTTCCAATCCGAATTGGAAAATGATTTTAAAATGAAAATCGTAGCTAATGAGCTGAATTTTTTGCCTATATTTTTACTTTTTTATTTGGAGCCACGACTGAGGAGATATGATCAAAATACTGGACCCCAGTCTGCCCACATCATGCTAGGACAACTCATTTCCAACTTTTCCAATTCCTATTCACACTGGCTCCTCTCTTCTTGTGTAAACCCTTGGGGGTTCCCTTCACCTATAAAAGGGGACCTCTTCTTCCTTGAAAAAAAAACTCAAGCATTCAAGCCATTGATGAGAGGAATTCTTGAGGGAGTGAGTAGTAATGCCGAATTGTACTTAGCCATTAACATAAGCCCAAGCCTACACTTTCTCCTAGAGGAAGACTAGCCATTCTTGTACGCTATCCTTGGAAGATCAACTCTAATCAAAGAAGGTGTTGTACTTGGCGTATCAATCAACGTTGAATTCTCCCCTCTTCTTCTCTGTCCCATCAATAATGGTGCCGAAGAGTTTCAAGTAAGATGTGTTCTACATTTATGTTTTCTTGATTTCTTGTTGTTTTCATTTTCATCTCTAATCCAACATATATATATGTATCTAATCTCATCTCCTTAACCAAACCTATCTCTCTCATTCTTAGTAATTTATCCTCTGTAGGTTCTCTTTGCTACAGGTACATCTCTACCCGCAGTATCCTTATTGCCTACGGGCAAGAATAGGGCTTGGGAGGGAAACTTCTCATCTCTTCACTTCTCTCATATCTACATTTCTCACATACTATCTTAGATGAATAACCCACATGATGATCATTTCTATCGCTTTCACTCTGTACGATCTATTAGAATTAACGTGTGGATTAGCCGTAAAATACACTTTCAACAACGTATAGTGTTTCTCTTCGGCCCTGAAAGGCTCAATGAAATACTTCTATCACCGGATCCCATCATACTACCTCTCATAGACTATAACTTTTCTTTTGACGTAAGCGTATTTATCTTGCTATGAACCAAGAGGATTTGTACACACAATTAATCCCAATCACTAGACAAAAAATATATATTATGGTAAGCACAAAACTACAATTCCAAAGAACAATTCGTAGCAAATTTGGTCAGCCAAGATTGAATGCCATTAACTCATCTATTAACCCTTTCATATTACCCATGATACGATATGACCATAGCCTTGATGTTTTCATCTTCGTATTGTTTTGACATTCTCTTTTGTGTTCTTTCTTTGTGTGTGTGAGTGCAAGAGAGAAAGAGCGAGTCTTCTTTGATTGCACTTCTTTCCAAACCCTAGTCTTCATGGCATCTATGGTTTAATTCCTTCATATAGTTTTTGTTGAGTTCTCTCACAAACTCTCACAGCCATAAGCCCGGTGCTTTCCCGGCAAGACCGCTAATTTCTCGACACCGCATCATCGTGTTCTCCCTTACCATGGCCGGATCCAAAAAAGTTCCAAGTGTCATAAATGTCCTGTGAGCTTACATTACTGTCTCTAGTACATGACAGCAAGGGTTGAACAGAATCTTCCACAAACTGGCGAGGATCTGCAAACGCATCCCACTTGAACTTGCCATATCTTGCACATCCGGGATCCGTTTGACGAGCCGTCTGGACGAGCTTCTAGAGCATCTCGAATACCACACTTCGGGGCACATTCCACGCATCTCGAACACTTTGACCTACTATCCCAATTAGCCCTCTTCGAAGGCCCGCTGGCCTAAAAAAACACTTTAAGTATGCATTTTCGTTGCCACTGTCCTGCTGAGGTCTCCCACACTGGCTTTAGCCCTCTACCATGCAATAGCATTGCACTGTACACTTCCCAGTACGGACCAACTTTGGTTGCACCATCATTGCTCAACCAAAAGCATACTCGCTGCATACCAAAATGGCATAACCGCACCAACATTGAGTAAACCTCAAACCCCACCACAACTTGTATGTACAATATATACATAGCTCCTGCTCTGCTGGCCTTCCTTTAGGTGGGTTGCCCAACCCCCTGCTTTATCCACTATCATACACCAGGGTCAAACACCTGGCACTGTTCTTGTCCATCCACAAGTAGCAATTCCCTGTAGTGTGGCACCCCAACACAAACACAATAGTGCACCCAAAGTGCACACAACATAACCTCACTGCTCCACGTAGCCACTGCCATCCAAGCACTCAAAAGAGCACTATCGTGCTCACAACTTTGCCCAACGACCACACCAACCGACATACCAGCATTGATGGACAAACCTGACCCTCCCACCCAACCATGTAAAGTGTAGGACACCTTCGCAGACTCCTGTAAACTGGCGACATGCCCACTGCAATGCTGCACTCATAAGCATGGCTTTCACGACCCAATGGCACATCTCCCTTGACGGCTTCATAGCACCCATAGCCTGCTCTTCCTCTTCACCCATGGCCAAATACACCTGTTCATCACCCAAAGGCCTCTCTAACGGCATCATACTATCATAGTCCATGCCTGTGGCATCCTCAAACACCGTATCCTCATGCTCATCCGAACCAAGAGAGCCACATGGCTCCATCAATGCCTCTTGCAGACCATCCTTTTCAACCTGTTTACTTTCTACCTCCATGGCAGCTTCCTCTTTGGCCAAGCTTCGTACCTTCCTCACTATCAAAGCACACTGCACGGCCACTTTAACCAACATCACCATAAGCATGGTGCCACACAAAACCTTTGCATGCATATCCTCAGCCCCAAGCTCGGGCACTTCCACCTGCTCTTCAGCCACATTGGCAACCATCACATCTTTATATACCAAACCAGGCAGCTCTACCTGTACCATCTCAGGCTCACTAGAGTCCATCTCTTTGCCATAGGATGTGGACCTTTCCTCTTCACCTGTATCCCACAAACTCGAGCTCAAACTCCCATCACCATCACTGCCATAGGCCGACTCGGCACCTGTATTCACATCCTTTAGCAGCTCCAAAAAAGCTTGGCTACTGCCAACTTGGCTCTGCACACTCCCACCTTCCAAATCCAAGCTCTTGGTACCTACAACCTGGCCATAACCTGCCATCTTCTCGAGCAAAGACTCCACAAGAACAGGCTCTATTGCCTCTTCAAGCTTCACTTGGCACTTGGCATCTACCATCTACGCTGCACACAGACTCTCTTGAACACATGGCTTGACCTCCTTGGCAAGCACATCCACCATTGGCACTAGCATCCTGCAAACAGGCACCTCCGAACAAGCAAAATTCACCATTGGCCTTACCTCAACAGGCTGCATACTTCGCATCATTGGCACCATCCTCGGCGGGCCCAAAGAACACCATGCTGCTACAATAGGCGCATACTCTGCCGGCTTAAGCAAGCCGAGCTCCATCTTTCTTTTCATTTTCTTGCTCTTGACCTTGGCCACTTGGACCGCTTCACCATAACTTCATGGCTCTTCATCATCAACCTTCTCACGAACCACAGGATGCAGACACGCAAGAAACTTTTCCATCTTGAAGCAATCGCCATTAACCACATGCGTAACAACCACCAATTGCCTCCATCAAGCTTCAAAATCAGCCACAAAAACCTCAAAATTGGCACTTATGTCTTGCCGCATGCCTTTAATCTGCGCTTCCACTTCATTCACCGACACGACCTTGCGAAACCGCAGAAGAAACCGCTCTTTAAAACCTGTCCAATTCTGTTTGTCTGTTGCCTGTACACCATCAAACCAAGCCTTCGCTTTTCCTCGCAGCACCAAGGGCACCGTACGCACCTTGTCATCATTACCTGTCATCTGCAATGATAGCAAGAACAACTCAAAACCCGCCAGCCAGTCGTCTGCATCCTCGCTTCCGCTGAAGATCGGGCCACTGCTTTGCCACATCCTTGCTTCCAATCACATCACCAAGGAGCTATCAGTGCGCTCCTCAGTGGGGGCACTAGAAGATGAAGAGGGGGAATGGGGAACACACCCGACACACACGCAATGGCCGCTATATAGCTCAAGGTATTCACAGCATCCCTGTCCTCTCAAAAACACCTTCAAAAAAGGCAACTCACACTAGCAGGGCCTCGCCTGCACTTCGCCCAACGCACAAACACTCTGCACAATCCTGAGATAGCTACCACACCGATCTTGCCCGCTTCTCGCACTTCCACAATTCAACACCTCTCTCTCTTTCTCTCTCACACACATAAGGGGTCTGAGGGATGCACACGCTCACACACACCGGCAACACACACCCTGGAGACGAGCAAAGAAGAAAGGGGGGAAGGGGGGAAAGACGATGCCAAAATCGGCAATCATAGCTTCTCCTTCAAAACAAAAACACCTGTACATGATCCATATGATCTACTCATGGCCGCATGATAGCCATCACGGATTCATACAGAGGGGCACACACTTCCCTCGCAACTCGACTCTGTCGGTACATACCTTGACGGGAACATCCACTCCTATCTTCGCCCGCTTAATAACTCTTCCTCATGGAAGCCCTCGTTGGCTCCTTTTTATGCAAGGCGTTTGCTTTTCTGAGCTCTTTCACGATGATTCGCCCTTCAAGCCGGCTTCGATTGCCAAGCGCACGGAAAAAAACCCTCCTCATGCTTTCGCCGCCTCAGGGACCACCCATGCCAACTCCGACCATCGAGCGCATGAAGCTCCTCCTTCCCAAGCCTAAGGAGCCCAAGAGAAAAACCCTCCTCCTGGCCTCGAAAAAAAATGTCGCACCCTCTTTTTCTTCACTCTCCCCTTTTCTTCCTTTTTCCAAGTCCAAAGGAAAAAATTCCTTCTTTAGCAGTGACGCCGGGCGCCACCTAGCCTCTTGCAACTCTCCTTTTTGTTTTTTTTCCTCCCCTTTCTTTTTAGCCAAACTCCAACATGCTTACTTTTTTACACTTATAGCCCATGGGTTTTCCTTTTTTTTTTACTCATTTCCCATGGTGTCGGTGCTTCACGTGCCCGAACTCGTTGAACCTTCTTCTTGCCAAGCCACACCCCACGAACTCCACTTCATTCAGACCGCCTCACAGCCTCGAACGGCGTGTCCCAAACATGGAAAAAAAGCATCTGACCATCCACGTTCGCTACGAACTGCCAACCTCGACGAAGCATATCTCCATGCTTCGGACTCCGATTCAGGTGCCGTCGACTCCGACTAGCATCACGTGCTGCATAATATCCACCAGACACCTGGCGAGCTTGAGAAAACACCAAATGGCACGTTTCTCAATGCGGCCCAACCGCTTTGAAATTGGCCCCTGTCAAAACTCGATTGTCCATAACTTTCCATCCAGAAGCCCGATTCTCAATCCGAAAAGACCGGGGTTCTCCACAACTCGAGCCTTGACCAACCACCTGTGCCCGCCCAATCTGGCGAGTATCTACAAACGCATCCCACTTCAACTTGCCATCTCTTGCACATCCGAGCTCCGTTTGACGAACCGTTTGGATGAGCTTCTAGAGCATCTCGAATACCACACTTCGGGGCACATTCCACGCATCTCGAACACTTTGACCTGCCATCCGGATTAGCCCACTTCGGAGGCCCCCTGGCCTAAAAAAACACTTTAAGCATGCATTTTCGTTGCCACTGTCCTGCTGAGGTCTCCCACACTGGCTTTAGCCCTCTACCATGCACCCGTGAGCATACGTAGCACTGCACTGTACACTTCCCAGTACGTACCAACTTTGGTTGCACCAACGTGTCTGATAGTCTATGGGCTGAATCTGGATGTACCTCTATTGAGTGTCTACATGTTTGTATATAGGCAATCCATCTAACTTGCCATGAACCCACAACAATCTATTAAATAGGGCCTCAGGATCCATGATAGACAAAATCTATCAATCTAGGTCAAATCTGGTGTCAAGGAGGTCTATAAGCAAGTGCACTAGCTACGATGCATAATCTGGCAATTGAAGGCTAGCCAAGCACCAATCTAGGGTCACTGTGAGTAAACAAGCTCTAAAAATCATCTCTCGACCAAAGTCGTGGTCAGAAAGCAATTAAGAGATCAAATCGGGCTCTAATCATGTGCAAACATGTGACCAACGACTAAAATCAAGCTATATCGAGATCTCGCGTGTGAATGGGCTTTATCTAGCATAATCTAGTTAATATTAACAAACGAAGATCTATAGCAAATCAGGCTCAAAGGAGGTCAAGCATGGAATCTGCTGTCAAATCTAGATAAAATGGAATAATATGCATGAACACGCTCTAAAGCTCGCAAACCAATCAAATGTAGACCAAAATCGTAATTCGTGAACGAAGAAGGTCTGTGCGTGCAATTTGGCTCTAATCGGGTCAAATGTTGTGGGATCACATAATTCCGGACAAAATTTGGCAAATATGGACTCTCCGGGCCTATGTACTCTACATATGCCTAATCTTGCATAAATGCACATGAATGGAACATGTAGGGTATATGGAAAACGTGTGTGAAAAAAGGAGAAAAGTCGATGAAGAGAAATGCACAAAAAAAAGGAAAAATAAAAGCAATCGCAAGAAAATTAACAAATAAATAAATAAACAAAAAAAAGGTAAATTTTATTTAAATTTTTTGTAGTTTTTTTGGAATTTTTGGTTTTTTATTTTATTTTTGTTCAAATTCTATGAATTTTTAATTTTTGGGGTTTCTGGTGAGTTTATCTAATTTTTTTCTTTTTGTTTTTTAAACTCTTATCCCCCTTTTTTCTTTTTTTATTTAATTTTCTTTTTTTTAATTTTTACAATTTTTTGGAATTTTTTTGTTTTTGGTTTTGTGTGTTTCGTTTTTAAAGATTATTTGAATTTTTTTTGTTAGATAATTTTTTGGGTTTTTTAAAAATTATTTATTTTAATGAAATGAATGAAATAAAGTGGAGTGAAATGACATGGAATGAAATGAAATGAAGTGGGATAAAATGGAATTGAAATTAAATTAAAATTTAATAAAATAAAACTAAAGCCAACAAAAGAGGTGGCACGCTCGCAGCGTGGAATGGCGGGACTACACATGCATGGAGAAAAGGAGGGAGAGAAAGAGGCGGGAACACGTAATCAGGGGAAGGGGGGCCTGGCCGGCAGCGCGCACGCAGAGAGAGAGAGAGAGAGGAAACGACAATTTTTTAAGACAAAATAAAATAAGTGTGAAGGCAACTGGGAGTCAGAGTGTGTGTGTGTGTGTGTGTGTGTGTGTGTGTGTGTGTGTGTGTGTGTGTGTTTACGGGTGGGTAAGGGTTGTGTATATGTGCACATAAGCGCATGTTTTATTTTTTTAATTTTTTGTTTTCTTTTTTTAATGTTTTTTGTTTGTCTTTTCTTTTCTTTGGTTTGTTTTGTGGGGTTTTTCTTCCTCCGAATTGTCTTGTTGATTTATTGTTTTTGCTTTTGTTTTTTTTTTTACTTTTTGGTTTGAAAATACCTTTTGGGGGGGAGTTTTTTTTCTTTTTGAAATGACAAGGATCAAAAGAAATTTGAAAAATAAATATAAGTAAAAAAAACGAGAAAATGACAAAAAGTAGCAAGAAAATTAGTAAAAATATGCAAAAAATAGTCAAAAATTTACACCAAAAAGACACAAACAGAGATAAATAGATGAGGTGTTGTGGGTGTGGGTGTGGGTGTATTTGTTTTTAGATTTTTTTATATAAACAAACAAAAAATAGTACAAAAAGTTAAAAACAATTTGCACAACTCAAAAAATACACTAAAAATACCCAAAAAATAGCATAAAATTTAAAGGAAATTAACAAAGCACCAAAGCACACTCTAGATTGACAATTTGCGTCAAATGTTTTCATTTTTATTATTTTTGGATAAAATTTAGTAATTTTAGACAATAAATTAGCACAAATTTGCAATAAATTACATACCAAAAATTTTCTAAAAATTATGCAGCCAATTCAACTCAATTTTTAGCACTTGGAAATGCAATTACATCATCCAATAAATTAATGATAAATATAACACTCAATTTTGAATCGTTTTGGACCGTTTTTTGCTCAAATTTAATCAAACATTCATCTAAGCAGTGGTCTAATTAAAACTTTCTACACATTGGCCCTAAACACTCAGAATCACATCAGCATTTTGAACATCTCATTTTTAACAATTTTCAATCGTTTTGGACCATTTTTTACTCAAATTTAATCAAAATTTTATCTAAGTAGTGGTCTAATTAAAAGCTTTCTGCACATTGGCCCAACACTCACAATCACATCAGGATTTTTAACATCCCATTTTCACATTACTTAAATCATTCAAATCAATTTGAAAGTGTGTAAATATGCATAATTAACACCTCGGGGGTGCACTATGTAATCATGTTAATGTATAACGTGAGTTCGAAAGGAGGGGTTTTAAAATGCAAAAAAAAATACACAATTTAACAGAGATACATTAAAATAAGGGGTTTTATGTTCAATTTTGAAAAAAATCCTAAAATAAAGGGTCATTTTATTCATTTAGACATGCTAAAAGAGGGTTTTTTTAGTACCCCACGAACGCACATTATATAGGGGGTAATGAATGGTGAACCCCTCGAGATTAACACACTAAGCTTACACACACATAATTTTAGAGCAATTTCGACAGCATAACGGGAAATTTTCATACTCAAAACCACTTACCATAATCAATTTAATAACCATAAACATTTGATTGTTCCAAATCAATCAATTGGCATCAAAATTGCCATACAACTGCACTCAATTTTGTGCACTTTGCCTACACATAGGCACACTCCAATACACACAAAATTGCACCAATTTTGATGTGCCTAATTTTCAATTAAAACCTACACACAAATTAGCAATTGAGTGTGTTAGTTAACTCTCATTTATGTCAAGAATCGTGTCAAATCCCAAGTCCAATGATGCACTTAGCCACAGCTTAACCACAATTCACCTACACACAACCAATCACAAAAAACTTATGTGTAGCATCAAATTCATGAAAATTAAACACATTTTAGCAATGAGAACACATCCAATGCTTGATTTAAGTAAGTAGTTATAGAGGATAATTAGTGAAAAATCCCTTAATTACACACTAAAAATCACTCAAATCCCCGAAATTTTTGCAATTTTCTTTCAAAAGAGTGATTACTAAGCCTCTAATTAGGCATACACATATGTTTAGCACACAAAGTGGTAGTATATTACTCACAAATTAGTGAAAAAGAAGGGGTTTTTTACACCTAAACACTCAATCTTCTCAAAAATCTCCTCTAGCGGCTTAGGCTATCGTCCCCAGCAACGGCTCCAAATGTTGGCTTCCTTCTGGCATAGCTCCAACGGATCAACAAAATCATCAATACATGGATGCTAGCGACCTGGCTAGGGCATGTAAGCATCACACATGGGGGTGAGTGTGTGAGAGTAATAAGAAGGAAAAGAGTGGGGAAATCATGAGAGACCATCTAGATTAGTGTTGTACACACGCTCAACAGAGTGCTCTCTCTCTCTCTCTCTCTCTCTCTCTCTCTCTCTCTCTCTAGCCTTGTTACCTCCCTCCTCTTTCAGCTCTCTCTTTTTCTCTATGGTCTTGAATTGGGTCTTTAAGAATAAAAAAATCAAGCACTAGCGATATTGCTAGTTCTTGATTTTTTATTTCTTTCATCCCAGTACAGTATTGTTTGTTCTCTCTCTCTCTCTCTCTCTCTCTCTCTCTCTCTCTCTCTCTCTCTCTCTCTCTCTCTAATGATGCAAAAGAATTGGATTACTATGGAAATTCACTTATACATATGTGCAATAGTACCGGAATGCTCATTGCAAATGGTGTATCTTTATGGCAAGGCACCAATGACTTTACATGTAGAAAGCACAATCATGATAGCGTGATTGACTATATGTTGTTTTTGGAAGCCACTCTAGAATGCATACAAAGCTTTACACTTGGTGAATGGAATCTGGAATCGGATCATAGGATTCTATGTATCAATCTCAAGTGTGGTAAAAGACCCAAGCATGTAGCCTCCAAACATGATGTGAATCATTCGCGCCTACATCTAGACTTCAAATGAGCACCTATATATGTTTCTATGGTGGACCAAATGTTAAGCATGACAAAGTATCAAGAGAGCCCAACATTATAATGCAAGTGGAAATTTTTCAAGAAAGTAATTTGGTCTTGTGCAAAGGAATGCTTTTCGGTGAAACACATGTCTTGCAAAAGGTCTAAAAAGGGTAGCACCAAGAAGAATTGGTTTGACATGGAATGTAGTCAAACCCAAAAACACTTGCTAAGGTTGGATGCAAGCAAAGACAAGAAAGTTTACTTGGAACATTCACACACATACAAAGCACTTGTTCAAAAAAAGAGGAGAAGGTGGGAAGTCAAAAAACAACTTCGTTTAGTGCAAGAGAAAGCACATGCATGTGGCAAGTTTTGGCAAAATCTAAAAGGCAAGCCTATTGAGAGCTTTGGTGACTTGACTCTTGAGGATATGTATACGCATTGCAAGAACCTCTATGAGCAACCCAATGTTGATATGATTGAGTGTTGTAGCTCCCTTCCGCTTATGCCTCCCTTCTTTACCATTGAAGATGTATGTTGCACGCTTGAGAAACTTGCTACTCGCAAGGCAGGGGACCTTCAAGGTGTTAAGGCTGAAATGATTGAATGGACAAGCAAGAAATCATGATATTGGATATGTGATATGTTTAACCTTGCACTTCAGCATGGCATGTCTCATGATTGGAGTGCAAATTGGATCAAACCTTTGCACAAAGAAAGAGATGTAAACAATGTGAACAACTATCGCACTATAATCGTTGGTTCTTTGATGGCAAAGCTATTTGCATGTATCATGGAGATGAAAATAAGTGAATGGGCTGAAAAGAACGCCAAACGTGTGCTATACCAAGAAGGTTTTTGAAAGCATCATAGCACTATTGATCACCTTTTCACTCTTCAAGTTCTTATGGAAGCGTCTCGATTGAAAGGAAAAAAGTTGTATTTTTCTTTTGTGGATTTCAAGAAAGCTTTTGACATGGTACCACGAGAAAATCTTTCGAGACGTATGCAAAGCCTTCAAGTGCCAAAGGAATTTATGATGCAGTATTTTGCATCTACCAAAAAGTGATATGTTGACTACGTATGGGAGATGGAATTTTAGAATTTTTTGCAAGCACCATTGGTGTCAAACAAGGATTCCCACTTTCCCCAACCCTCTTTGGGCTACTCATTGATGAATTGGAATGCATGGTTCTTGATTTTATACAACAAGAAGGCATAGAAGAGGTTAAGATCAGAAATGCAGTGACCATGCTTTTGCTTTATGCCGATGATGTAGTGCTCTTGGCACATACCTTAGAAGGAAGATGCACAAAACCTTATGAGTGTCTTGGAACGCTTTTGCCTACATAGCGGGATGATCGTGAACGGTCCCAAAACCAAGGTTATACTTGTAAAGACCCTTAATGAGCAACTTGAAGTGGTAGATAGCTTCAAGTACCTTGGCCTTGAGGTTCCATCCAATCATAAATGGAAGAATTGCGCAATGCATCACTTGGAAGCTGGAAAGAGGGCTTATTATGCATTTGAGAATATGTGCAATGCTGGAGAGATCAAGTGTTGGGCTCCTAAAAAGTACCTCTTTGACACATTGGTGACACCGGTGCTCCTTTATGGAGTGGAGGTGTGGGGTGGTAGCATCGAGAAGTCTACTTGGAAAGAGTTTGAGAATGTCCAAAAGCTTTTTCTCACCAACTTTCTCCAAGTCAAGACACAAACACCCTACATGCTCTTGCTTCTTGAGTCTGGATCGCTTCCCATTGAGGTCTTGCGCATGCAAAGGGTTGTGGAGTATATGCTTAAGACACAACGTAGCCCTTTGTATCGACTTCCTAGAATCGCATATGAAGCAAGTCAAAAAGTCCAAAAGACATACAAGAGCAAAATACTAAGTTTGGGGTGGATTCTTGACATCAAGAAATGGTTTGGAAGATCGGATGCATGTTAGTTGGTCAAGGATGCGTCGATCGACTTCCAAGTTAATGAGGCCTTCTTACAATGCCAATGTATCACGGATTGGGAGAAATCCTGAGGTTCTTGCTTCAGCCATTACACCAAACACATTTCCCCAAACTACAAATCTCTCTTCTTCTTTGAAAACGGTAACCAAACCCATCCCTACATCCTTGAGCTCATCCCATTGAGTGTGATCCGCACCATTGCCTCCATTCGTCTTAGATCCCATTCTCTACGCTACGAGACAGGATGTTGGGGTAGTGGCGAGGAGTCTCATCGACTTTACACCTTATGCCCTCGTCAAGTGCGAGAGAGTCAGTACCACACACTACTTGAGTGCTCAGCTTTTGACCACATTAGGTCCTCTTTCCCCGTATATTCAGCAATAAGCTCTCCCTACATACCTTATTCTCCCAACCACGATATGGAATCTCTATTGCGACGCTCATTTCAGCCATTTTTGAGAATCGAGAGTCACTTATGACCTCCACTCACACCACCACATGACATGTTCATTTGGTGCCATAGGTCATATTTCACCTCCGAGGACGATAATAGCACTATATATCTATCTATCTCTCTCTCTCTCTAACCTTGTTACCTCCCTCCTCTTTTGGCTCTCTCTTTTTCTCTATGGTCTTTGAATTGGGTCTTTAAAAATAAAAAAATCAAGCACTAGCGATATTGCTAGTGCTTGAATTGTTTTTTTTCATCCCACTACAGTATTGTTTGTGTTAGGAAATAAGACGTAGCTAAATAGATAATTGAGTAGATTACTTAATAGAGAGAGAAAAATTTACATACACAAGATTATAGAGTAGAGAGAGAGAGTACACACGATATAGGTGGTTCACCCAATGTGGGCTACGTCCACGGGAAAGCAGCCACTCAATGGCTTTAGTACTTCAAAACAAGAAGTAGTTTACAAAGGGATTATACCCTTAATGGAGCTCCCGCCTTGCTTCACTCTCACCACCTCACACTCACTTTGTTGCATCAACTTCACACTATGAAATGTGTGTAGAAATGGCCTCCTTTTATAGGCCAAAAGGGCTGCCCTCTCTTATGAGAGACAGCCATGTGTAGCCGCCCTTGTGCGAATAAGTCCAAATCGGACCCTCCAATCCGCCCATGTGTGGCCGCCCTTGAGAAGACAAGTCCGCTTTTGAATTCGGCCACCGGCCACCGGCCATTGACTTCCAACCACCGGCCATCGGCCATTGACTACCGGCCACCGGCCAACCGACCGGTTGGTTTTCGACCACTTTTCGGCCGCCGTCCAGCCATAATATTCCGGCGGAAAAAATTCTTGTCCGTGAAAATTTTGGTTTCCAGTGAGTGATTTTCTTTCACGCACGATGGCTTCTAGTCATAATGGGGGCCTTACAAATGTGCGCTTTTACCACAGAAAATTACAAGGGTAAATCAGGCTCCATACTTAACAGTCTCCTCTCTCTCTCTCTCTCTCTCTCTCTCTCTCTCTCTCTCTCTCTCTCTCTCTATCACCATCCTGCTAAGAGAAACTTGAATTGCAGATCACAAGATCTCTCTCTCTCTCTCTCTCTCTCTCTCTCTCTCTCTCTCTCTCTCTCTCTCTCTCTCTCTCTCTCTCTCTCTCTCTCTCTCTCTCTCTCTCTCGCCCTGTTACCTCCCTCCTCTTTCAGCTCTCTCTTTTTCTCTATGGTCTTGAATTGAGTCTTTAAAAATAAAAAAAAATCAAGCACTAGCGATAGTGCTAGTGCTTGATTTTTTTTGCATCCTTGTACAGTACTTTTTGTTCTCTCTCTCTCTCTCTCTCTCTCTCTCTCTCTCATTCCGCTTTCCTCACTCTCTTTATCTCCATTGTGCTAACAGAAACATGAACTGAAGATCACAAGATTCTTTTTCTCTCTCTCTCTCTCTTAGCCAAGCATGTTTGCGAAAGCATCATAGCACTATTGATCACCTTGTCACTCTTCGTGTTCTTATTGAAGCGTCTCGATTGAAAGGAAAAAAGTTGTCTTGTTGCTTTGTGGATTTCAAGAAAGCTTTTGACATGGTATCACGAGGAAATCTTTGGAGACGTATGCAAAGCCTTCAAGTGCGGAGAGAATTTATTCATGCAGTCTTTTGCATCTACCAAAAAGTGATATGTCGACTACGAATGGGAGATGGAATTTTAGAATTTTTTGCAAGCACCATCAATGTCAAACAAGGATGCCCACTTTCCCCAACCCTCTTTGGGCTACTCATTGATGAATTGGAATGCATGGTTCTTGATTTTATGCAACAAGAACGCATAGAAGAGGTTAAGATAAAAAATGCGGTGATCATGCTTTTTCTTTATGCCGATGATGTAGTGCTCTTGGCACATACCTTAAAAGATTCACAAAAGCTTATGAGTGTCTTGGAACGCTTTTGCCTACATAGCGGGGTGAATGGATCCAAAAAGATGGTTATGCTTGTGAAGACTCTCAATGACAAAAATCCATGCATTCTATACAGCAATGAGCAACTTGAAGTGGTAGATAGCTTCAAGTACCTTGGCCTTGAGCTTCCATCCAATCATAAATGGAAGGATTGTGCAATGCGTCGCTCGGAGGCCGGAAAGAGGGTTTCTTATGCATTTGAGAACATGTGCAATGATGGAAAGGTCAAGTGTTGGGCTCTCAAAAAGTACCTCTTTGACACATTATTGGTGACACCGGTGCTTCTTTATGGAGGGGAGGTGTGGGGTGGCAGCATCGGGAAGTCTACTTGGAAAGAGTTTGACAATGTCCAAAAGCGTTTTCTTACCAAGTTTCTCCAAGTCAAGACACAAACACCCTACATGCTCTTACTTCTTGAGTCCGGATCGCTTCCCATTGAGGTCTTGCGCATGCAAAGGGTTGTGGAGTTTATGCTTAAGACACAACGTAGCCCTTTGTATCGACTTCCTAGAATCGCATATAAAGCAACTCAAAAGGTCCAAATGACATGCAAGAGCAGAATACTAAGTTCGGGGTGGATATTTAACATCAAGAAATGGTTTGGAAGATGGGATGCATGTCACTTGGTCAAGGACGCGTCGATGGACTTTCAAGTTAATGAGGCCTTCTTACAATGCCAACGTATTAGGGATTGGGAGAAATCTAGAGGTCTTCGCTTCAGCCAATTACACCACACACATTGCCCCAAACTACAAATCTCTCTTCTTCTTTGAACGCGGTAACCAAACCCACATCCTTAAGCGCATCCCATTGAGTGCGATCCGCACCATTGCCTCCATTCGTCTTAGATCCCATTCTCCACGCTGTGAGATAGGATGTTGGGGTAGTGGTGAGGAGTCTCATCGACTTTGCACCTTATGCCCTCGTCAAGTGCAAGAGAGTGAGTACCACACACTACTTGAGTGCTCAGCTTTTGACCACATTAGGTCCTCTTTTCCCCATATATTCAGCCATGAGCTCTCCCTACATACCTTCCTCTCCCAGCCACGATATGGAGTCTCTATTGGGACGCTCATTTCAGCCATTTTTGAGCATCGAGAGTCACTTATGACCTCCACTCACACCACCATGTGACATGTTCATTTGGTCCCATAGGTCATATTTGACCTCGAGGACGATAATAGAACTCACTCTCTCTCTCTCTCTCTCTCTCTCTCTCTCTCTCTCTCTCTCTCTCTCTCTCTCTCTCTCTCTCTCTCTCTCTCTCTCTCTCTCTCTCTCTCTCGCCTTGTTACCTCCCTCCTCTTTCGGCTCTCTCTTTTTCTCTATGGTCTTGAATTGGGTCTTTAAAAATAAAAAATCAAGCACTAGCGATATTGCTAGTGCTTGATTTTTTTTCTTCATCTCAGTACAATATTGTTTGTTCTCTCTCTCTCTCTCTCTCTCTCTCTCTCTCTCTCTCTCTCTCTCTAGCCTTGTTACCTCCCACCTCTTTCAGCTCTCTCTTTTTCTCTATGGTCTTGAATTGGGTCTTTAAAAATAAAAAAAATCAAGCACTAGTGATATTGCTAGTGGTTGATTTTTTTTTTCATCCTAGTACAGTATTTTTTGTTCTCTCTCTCTCTCTCTCTCTCTCTCTCTCTCTCTCTCTCTCTCTCTCTCTCTTTCCTCACTCTCTTTATCTCCATCCTGCTAAGAAACTTGAATTGCAGATCACAAGATTCTAGCTCTCTCTCTCTCTCTCTCTCTCTCTCTCTCTCTCTCTCTCTCTCTCTCTCTCTCTAGCCTTGTTACCTCCCTCCTCTTTCAGCTCTCTCTTTTTCTCTATGGTCTTGAATTGGGTCTTTAAAATTAAAAAATCAAGCACTAGCAATATTGCTAGTGCTTGATTTTGTTTTTTTTGCATCCCAGTACAGTACTGTTTGTTCTCTCTCTCTCTCTCTCTCTCTCTCTCTCTCTCTCACACACACACACACACACACTCTCTCTCTCTCTTTTTCCTCTTTCCTCTTTCCTCACTCTCTTTATCTCCATCGTGCTAATAGAAACTTGAACTGCAGATCACAAGATTGTTTTTCTTTCTCTCTCTCTTAGCCAAGCAGGTTTGCAAAAGCATCATAGCACTATTGATCACCTTGTCACTCTTCGTGTTATTATAGAAGCATCTCGATTGAAAGGAAAAAAGTTGTAATGTTGCTTTGTGGATTTCAAGAAAGCTTTTGACATGGTATCGCGAGGAAATCTTTGGAGACATATGCAAAGCCTCCAAGTGCGGAGAGAATTTATGCATGTAGTCTTTTGCATCTACCAAAAAGTGATATGTCCACTACGTATGGGAGATGGAATTTTAGAATTTTTTGCAAGCACGATCGGTGTCAAACAAAGATTCCCACTTTCCCCAACCCTCTTTGGGCTACTCATTGATGAATTGGAATGCATGGTTCTTGATTTTATGCAACAAGGATGCATAGAAGAGGTTAAGATCAGAAATGTGGTGATCATGCTTTTTCTTTATGCCAATGATGTAGTGCTCTTGGCACATACCTTAGAAGATGCACAAAAGCTTATGAGTGTCTTGGAACGCTTTTGCCTACATAGCGGGCTGAATGGATCCAAAAAGAAGGTTATGCTTGTGAAGACTCTCAATAACAAAAATCTATGCATAGTATACATCAATGAGAAACTTGAAGTGGTAGATAGCTTCAAGTACCTTGGCCTTGAGCTTCCATCCAATCATAAATGGAAGGATTGTGCAATGCGTCGCTTGGAAGTTGGAAAGAGGGCTTATTATGCATTTGAGAACATGTGCAATGTTGGAGTGGTCAAGTGTTTGGCTCTCAAAAAGTACCTCTTTGACACATTATTGGTGACACCGGTGCTTCTTTATGGAGTGGAGGTGTGGGGTGGCAGCATCGGGAAGTCTACTTGGAAAGAGTTTGACAATGTCCAAAAGCGTTTTTTCACCAAGTTTCTCCAAGTCAAGACACAAACACCCTACATGCTCTTACTTCTTGAGTCCGGATCGCTTCCCATTGAGGTCTTGGGCATGCAAAGGGTTGTGGAGTACATGCTTAAGATACAACGTAGCCCTTTGTATCGACTTCCTAGAATCGCATATGAAGCAAGTCAAAAGGTCCAAAAGACATGGTTGCCATCAAGAAATGGTTTGGAAGATGGGATGAATGTCACTTGGTCAAGGACGCGTCGATGGACTTTCAAGTTAATGAGGCCTTCTTACAACGCCAATGTATCACGGCTTGGGAGAAATTCAGAGGTTCTCGCTTCACCCATTACACCACACACATTGCCCCAAACTACAAATCTCTCTTCTTCTCTGAACACAGTAACCGAACCCATCCCTACATCCTTGAGCCCATCCCATTGAGTGCAATCCGCACCATTGCCTCCATTCGTCTTAGCTCCCATTCTCTACGCTGCGAGACAGGACGTTGGGGCACTGGCGAGGAGCCTCATCGACTTTGCACCTTATGCCCTCGTCAAGTGCGAGAGAGTGAGTACCACACACTACTTGAGTCCTTAGCTTTTGACCACATTAGGTCCTGTTTTCCCCATATATTCAGCCATGAGCTCTCCCTACATACCTTCCTCTCCCAACCACAATGTGGACTCTCTATTGCGACGCTCATTTCAGCCATTTTTGAGCATCGAGAGTCACTTATGACCTTCATTCACACCACGTGACATGTTAATTTGGTCTGATAGGTCATATTTGACCTCTGAGGACGATAATAGAACTCTCTCTCTCTCTCTCTCTCTCTCTCTCTCTCTCTCTCTCTCTCTCTCTCTCTCTCTCTCTCTCTCTCTCTCTCTCTCTCTCTGCGTGTGTGTGTGTGTATGTGTGTGTGTGTGTGTGCATGTGCGTGTTCATGTGTGTGTAGCCCCCGGCTACCTCCATCCTCTTTCGACCTCCTCTCTCTCTCTCTCTCTCTCTCTCTCTCTCTCTCTCTCTCTCTCTCTCTCTCTCTTTTGTGTGTAGCCCCCGGCTACCTCCATCCTCTTTCGACCTCCCCCCCTCCTCCCTCTCTCCCTCTCTCTCTCTCTCTCTCTCTCTCTCTCTCTCTCTCTCTCCAGCTGCTACCTCCATCCTCTTCCGGCCCTCTCTCTTCCTCAATGGCCTTGAATCATATATTTTAAAAAATACACAAGCACTAATGATATCGCTAGTGCTTGATTTTTTATTTTTTATTTTAAAGAGTAGAGTAGTGTTCTCTCTCTCTCTCTCATTCTCTCTCTCTCTCTCTCTCTCTCTCTCTCACACACACACACACACACACACACACACATATAAAATCTAATATCTAACCAACCCACATGATTTTCTCATATTAAACTGATCATTTAATGTGGGAGAATAAACGAGAACAAGGGTTCGAATATAGGCATGTGCTTATGGATTTGTCTCAACATGGGGCCAAGGCCAAAAGGGGTCTAAATGAGAGATGGTATGTTAAAGAGCAATGCTACCTGCTAAGAGAAACTTGAATTGCAGATCAGAAGTCTCTCTCTCTCTCTCTCTCTCTCTCTCTCTCTCTCTCTCTCTCTCTCTCTCTCTCTCTCTCTCTCTCTCTCTCTCACACACACACACACACACACACACACACACACACATAAAATCTAATATCTAACCAACCCAAATGATTTTCTCATATTAAACTGATCATTTAATGTGGGAGAATAAACGGGAACAAGGGTTAGAATATAGACATGTGCTAATGGATCTGTGTCAACATGGGACCAAGGTTAAAAGGGGTCCAAATTAGAGATGGTATGTTGAAGAGCAATGCTACCTGCTAAGAGAAACTTGAATTGCATATCACAAGTCTCTCTCTCTCTCTCTCTCTCTCTCTCTCTCTCTCTCTCTCTCTCTCTCTCTCTCTCTCTCTCTCTCTAGCCTTGTTACCTCCCTCCTCTTTTGGCTCTCTCTTTTTCTCTATGGTCTTGAATTGGGTCTTTAAAAAGAAAAAAATCAAGCACTAGTGATATTGCTAGTGCTTGATTTTTTTATTTTTTTGATCCCAGTACAATATTGTTTGTCTCTCTCTCTCTCTCTCTCTCTCTCTCTCTCTCTCTCTCTCTCTCTCTCTCTCTCTCTCTCTCTAGCTGCTACCTCCATCCTATTCGGGCCACTCTCTTCCTCAATGTCCTTAAATCATATATATTTTTAAAAATCAAGCACTAATGATATTGCTAGTGCTAGTGCTTGATTTTTTTATTAAAGAGTAGAGTAGTGTTCGCTCCTCTCTCTCGCTCTTGCTCTCTCTGTCTCTCTCTGCCATAAAATCTAATATCTAACCAACCCAAATGATTATTTCATATTAAAGTGATCATTTAACGTGGGAGAATAACAGTGAACAAGGGTTAGAATATAGACACGTGCTTATGGATCTGTCTCAACACGGGGCCAAGGTTAAAAGGGGTCCAAATGAGAGATGGTATGTTAAAGAGCACTGCTACCTAATGGAGCTTAAAGACCGTAGGGTTAGCTTCATTAAAGACCTCCAAAAGTTAGTGTTCAAAAGTCCTTTGACCTTAGGCAAGCTAGGACTGACCTTGAAGTGGGAATCCTACCCAAAGCATGAGGTGCTTGTTGGCTTGCTAAGTGTTAGTGGGAACCATACCCAAAAGCTTGAGGTGTTTCTCACATGCTTAAATGACTAAAGTTCTAGAAGTATTCAATTCAAAGATAACTCTCAAGAGGCATCAATGTTTCCATGCTTGATTGACTAAGTCCTTGAAGTATTCAATTCAATCAAATGACTAAATCAGCACAAAAGACACATGTTCAAATGATCCTCTACATGTGGCCCTTATGATGTGTTTGAATGCTATTGGATAGGTTTTAAAGGGGTCCAATGAGAATACTCTCTCTCTCTAATACTCTCTCTCTCTCTTGCAAAATTATTATTCATGCCAAGTTAATTAAGTACTATGTTCATGTTGCTACCATCAATTAAGTTCACCCTATATGTTCTCAAAGTAATCTCACAAAAATGCTCACTCTAATTCTCTTAATTCTGTTATTCTCAAAGTTCATAGGCCATTTCCATTACATTGGTATCAGAGCATTTGGTTTTTCTTTTCTTGCTTAAGAAGAGAGGTCCTTAAGTAGCCTATTAATGGTTGATTTTGTTAATTATATTAGGGAAAGTGGAACTGGGATCTATTATTGGTTTTGTTGAGCCCACTATGTGGGATATGGTGCACACCTCGAGAGCTTTGGTCTTAATAATGGGGTCTTTTTAGACTTGCATATGGCTTTACCATTATTGATCCATAAGAAGTCCGAAAAGAGCTATCCCTTAGCAATTTTTCTATGTTAGACCCACCCCACTACTCTATAATTAACCAATTCGAGTCGTGGGTGTAGATACTTAAGTGCTTATTTTCAAAGGCTAAGAGGAGTAGCAACTAAGGTTTTGAGCTTCCAAAGAATACACTAAGTAAACACATAAGTATAATTAGCATGGCTCGCAATAACCAAGAGAGTAGAATGAACATTGATAACTTTGATTTTGCACATGAAGGTGCTAATGAAAATGCCCCCATGTTTATCAATTATCTTGTTACTAGGTTGCATCAAGCTATGGGAAACCCTACTTTTCAAGCCGAAGTTACTCAACAACTTTGTGCTTATGGGATTTCCCTTCCTCTCCAAGAGGAGAGAGAGCTTAGAAGGCCTCTTGATGAGACCCCCAAAATAAGACTCTCTCCCATACGAGAGGAGGAATACAAAGAACAAGAAAGTAATGAATCCCTAAGTTCCTCTGAAGATGTGAGAGAGGAGAGAGAGCTTAGAAGGCCTCTTGATGAGACCCCCAAAATAAGACTCTCTCCCATATGAGAGGAGGGATCCAAAGAACAAGAAATTAATGAATCCCTAAGTTCCTCTGAAGATGTGGCTCCACGAAGACGGTGGTCTAAACGATTGCCAGCTCCTCCCATGAGGAACGGTCAACAAACAGTCTTTCTCCTCGTGACTCCAAAAGGGAAGAGAGGAAACAAAGGAAGAAAAGGTCAAGAAAGAGGTCACCCTCTTCTCCTTCTTCTTCACCTTCCTCCTCTCTCGACAAAGCTATGGCTATTCTCCTAGAGAATAAAAGAGAGGAGGACATTGAAAATCATACCCTGCATGGCGAAGATCACAAAAGCTCAAGAAGTTCAAAGAGGGAGGAAAGAGTATCTCTTTTCTCACCTATGATGGCACCTTTTGTGCCACCAACAAAGTATTAGCCTTCATCCAGCAATTTGATGCGGCCTTTGGAGAGGAGGGCTTCACGGAGTCCTCCAAGCCACACCATGTATCTATGCACTTCCAAAAATTGACTCGTCAATGGTCGGTTAGCCTTTGTGGGGGCAAGGGTGAAGCCCCAAAGACATGGAAAACTCTATGAGCTTCCATTATGAAGCAATTCCTTGCAAGTGATGCAAAGGACAAAGTACTTGCCAAATGGTGCAGTTTGAAGCTTCTCTCACATGAGTCTATTCCTCACAAATATGTGGACAAGTTTTGGGATTTACATCTCAAGGCTACTGTCATCCAAAAGATAGACTTTTCCGAGAAAAACCAACAATTTTGTGCGGGATTACCTAAAGAAATGTCCAAGTATGTCAACTCCCAACGGCTTGGTTCTATCACCAAAGTAATGCACCACACCATGGTTGCTTCCTACAAAGGAATCAGCTCCAGTAAAGCTATCATATTTGCAGTACTACTGAGGCGGTCCGGGGCGGGCAACAAGAGAGGCGACCTCTAAACACCCCTCAAGGCTCCCGTGCTACTCAATTGGGGTTGGGGCAACCACACGCACAACACAACAACAAACCCAAACAAGATAGGGGCACCACCTCGTTATGGTATGCGAACTAGGAGGCAAGAGAGATTTTGGCACAACCAAGAAGATGCACCACACAACACACACAAGCAACCTCACACCAAGACACACATGAAATGGACCAGAGAGATCTAGAGCAAAGGGAAGAGAGAGAGGAAAGGATCTTGCGTAATACCTTATTTGTGACTTGCAAATGGAGATGGTTCGTTATGATGCTATCATAGAACTTGTACAAAACTCACTCAATGCTTAGTGATTGCTAAACATTGCCAAAACACACACACACTGTCTTAGGGTGTGGGAGACCTCTCACCACAATACCCTCTTACAATGGACAAAAAAATGGCAATGAAAAACACACTAAAACACTTTCTAAAATCAAGATCAACCGATAAAAACTCAAAATACACAAGTCACCTTGAATTCACCAAACCGTATTGCACAAATGGAAGGACGAAGATTTGAACGTCGAATCACGCCTTTGATGCACCAAACCTCAATTTATTGATGATGAAGGAGCATATACAATAGTGGTTTTGAGATTTGTGGAACTCACGCTCTCTCACTTACAATGTGTAGCTTAAAGGCTTCTCTCACACCAAGAGTGAAGCTCACAAGTGGTTGCTAGACCTAAGTCTCTCCTCACGCATAGAGTGTTGGGGTGCTATGTGAGATATTGGAGGTTGTTTTACAAGAAGGAGAGGGGTCTATTTATAGGTTGGAGACCCCTCATAAAGATTATTGGAAATCCTAATTTACAAGCTAACAAATCAGGATTATGATTTTTTTGAATATCAAAACATTGCGGGCCTTCTTTGTCTGCTTGAGTCATGGGTGTGGGCTCAAAAGAGAGCATTATTGATGGTAGATAAGGTGAAAGTAAGTAAGGAGAGAGAAAGAGAGAGAGAGAGAGAGAGAGTGTTACTATACACATGTCTTGAGGTGAGGTGTCTTTTATGGTTAGGTCAATGCTCTTTTGTGTTAGTATGTTAGTCGTTAGTAATCACCAGAAAGTTAATGTTACATTTACAATGGGTAGAGTGAGTTGATTTGATGAATGAAGAGGGATGAATTAAAAGAGAATCATTGAGATAGTGAAGCTTCGAAGAAGCTTGAACTCACCCTTGTGTAGATTGTGGAAAAAATGACCGTTGGTCTTCTTCTTCTTCTTCTTCGCTTCTTTACACCGCCGCCACGGTTGACCACCACGATGAAAAGAGGATTTGTTGATGAAAAATCCTCAATTTGTAGAAGTTATCATGGTTATGATGCTGAATTTTAGATATTTTTAGGAGAGGTAAATGAAATTGTAACATAGAAGCAATAGAGAGAGACATGGAGTGGGTGTATGTATGTAGAGGTTCATAAAAGAACTATAGGGATGAGAGAGAAGGGTAATGGTGAAGAGGGTGGGAGAAGCCATGGAAATTGTAGGTTTGAGTGAGGGAAGGAGAGGGAGGGATGTGTAAGAGTGAGTAGGTGTGTGGAAGGGTGAGAGAAGACTAAGGGCTACTTGTGAGAAAAGTGGGCAGACTGGGGTCCACTCAAAAAATCATAGCTCACCGTTGGTAGCTTTAAAAATCATGAAAAACTTTGAGGTGATTATTCAGAGCGTGGGCTACATTTTCTCTTTTGACCACCACTCCAAAGTCGGAGTGGAGATAGGTGCCAAAATTCTCACCAAAAAGCCTGTTTTGGTGAGAATAATGGACTATTCATGGACTTTAGCTCAATGAGCACATGGTGTTAGAATAATGAGTAAAAATAATAATAAAAATATGGAGGAGTTATGGATATGGAAAGATATTGGAATCATATGATATGGTCCCTCCTTGAATTATTTTGGGTGAAAGAGGAAAAGGTATGCAAGTAAATAATATAATAAACGTAACCAATGAGTAGAAATCAATTTTTTGTTTTCACGAGGGTGAGGGTGAAAATGTGGGAGTGATTTGTATAAAGAAAAAATATGAGGTTAGAGTATGTACATATTGGTAAAAAATATAATTATGGTGTAAGAGGATGAAAGAAGGTGTACATAGGTTTAATAAAACACACACCTAAGTAGAGATATTTAAATAAAATACCAAAATAATTATTAAAAATCCCTATATTTAGTCCATATATACAATGAAATATTTACACACAAAGAGGCCATAATATAATTTTATTTTTTTATTTTTTTTATTTTTTTGGCTCAACTAGCCCAGTGACTAGCTAGCTGAAGGTTTTTAAGAAGATATTGGAAAAGTCTCATAACTCACACACGCCTATGTACAGTGAAATGGTAGGGATAGCCATAGCGTTTGGGTGAATTTGGTAGGGTGGAGTAACTTACTATGGCAATTATGGAGAGCCGAAAAACGGCTATCATTAGCCCTCCCCCAGGATGATGGTATATTCATGTACCATCATAGAGCATCTTTTCCAAAGAGAGTGCTTCAGAGTCCTTGACAAGATCTTCATTGTTTGGCCCCTCGGCATTTTGGCTGGAGTTACACTCATGCTTCATGTAACAATACTTACATGAGACAGCGGCCTTTGGACAGATCTTTGGTAGATCCTTTGGTAGAAGGCGACTCAAATAGGGCTTCAAGCGATACTCGTTTACCTTCCTGGAGTGCTCTTTACCATTCAAGTCCATAAGCTGATAGTAATTAGAATTGAAAGCCTTCTTGACTATGTATGTCCCTTACCATCTAGTTTCAAAATTGGCATCAAAACGATTGTCAAGTCGATTGTCATACCTTAGCACAAGCTCTCCTTCCTTGATGCCTTTGTCCTTCAGTTTCTTGTCGTGCGTTTCTTTCGCTTGTGCGGCTTTCCTCTTGTAGCACTCATATACTGCTTCTCTTTTCCACTCAAGCTCCACTAACGTAAGAAGTCGATCCATCCATACCTCTTGATCATCTTGTGCTCCTTTGCCATGAAGTCACATTGTTGGAATGTTGAGCTCGATAGGCTGCAAAGCCTCTTGACCATAGACCAAGTGAAATGGTGTGAACTCCGTGGCTTCCCTATATGTGGTTCAATATGCCCACAAGGCACCATCCAAGAAGTCATCCCATAATTTTGTTTTGTTTTTCACCATCTTTCTAATGATGCCTGCAATGACACCATTAGCTTTTTCTACCAAACCATTTGATTGGAGATAGTAGGGTGTACTGTGACGATGTAGAATGTGAAGTTCTTCACAGACTTCTGTGAGCAATCCCTTTCTAAACCCTGGACCGTTATCAGAAACAATCTCCAAAGGTGTGCCAAATCTGCAACAAATGTGATTGTACACAAACTTGCTAACTGTCCTCTCATTCACTCTTGCCACACTTTGAGCTTCCACCCACCTAGTCATATAGTCTCCAGCCACTAGAATGTAGAGTTTACCATTTTTTGTCCTAGGCAGAGGACCCATAGCATCAAGGCCCCACTTTTCAAAGGGTCCATTTGCAAGCACTATTTGCCTCGGGCCATGCACCAACCTTCTATTTCCATTTATCTGACAATTGTGACAGCTTTTACACCAATGTTGAACGTCCACATGCAAGCTTGGCCAAACATACCCCGCAAGCAAAATCTTCTTCACAGTTGATTCTTGGGCAAAATGACCACCACATGCCTCTTCATGCAAACCTTTTAGAATGGCTGGAATTTCCTCGATAGTTTGTACTCTTCTGCACACTTGATCCTTCCCTCTTTGATAGAGGGAGCCTTCTAGGAAGAGATAGAAACTTGCCTTCTTCATGAGTCTCCTCTTCTGAGCCTTCGTGAAGTCTTGTGGAAACTCACCCTCCAAAATGTAGCCAATAATGGGAGCCAATGACTCCAATCCCTGGTATCTCGGTTGCTTGACAGTTGCTGCCACCATGATGACCTGCACTTCTCTCTCAACACATGTAACTGCTTGTTGTGCAAGTAAATCGGCATCTTCATTTTGTTTCCTCGGAATATGATATAGTTACACTTCTTCAAACTAATTAAACATCCTACGAATGGCATGAACTTTTGTCCTTAAGCTTTCATTCTTGCATGCCCAAATGCCTAAAATCTGTTTAACAATGAGAAGTGCATCTCCCTTTACCATGAGACGTTTTATCCCTTGGCCAAGGCACATCTTCAAACCATGAAGTAGTGTGTCGTATTCTGCTTCATTGTTGCTAGTTCAACCTAGTAGATTGACCTTCTCTTTCATGACCACCTCTCCACTTGGGTTGAGCAACACTAGCCCTCCCTCTGCTTTCCCTGTGGCTCGTCGAAAAGCTCCATCAAAGAACAAGGTAAAAGCATTGGGAATACTTTTTGGTGGTGGCAATGGTAGGGTCTTTACTTAAGGCACCTTAATTTCCTTCTCATGTACCTTATAAGTGAGAATCCCTACCAATTGTGCACACACACTATCTTCTACCTTGAAAGAGTATTGGAACTCTTGCAACTCCATAATCCACTTTGAGATCCTAGTACTAAGATTCATTTGAGATGACACCCAAGGGAACAAATTTTCTACAGTGAGAATTACAAAAGGTTTTGGTAGTAGGTAGGATCTAAACTTTCTCACCGCAAACATGAGAGAAAGCATCATGAGTTCTGCTTCTGTGTAGTCTCTCTCCAAAGCATTCATGACCCTACTAGCAAAGTAGATGGGTCGCATCCTTGTACTGTGGGGATCTTGTTGTAGCAACACAGCACCAATTGTTTCCCTTCCAACACTAGAGCTAACACCCTAATTGACTTTCCAAAGAATGCTTGAAACACCATGTTCATGAAATGTTGGAATGTTGCAGGAGCATTTGTCAGACCAAATGGCATGACTCTAAAAGCATAACAACCCCAAGGAGTGATAAAGGTTGTTTTCAATTGATCTTCCAATGCGATACCTATTTAAAATTAGCCTGAGTAGCCATCACACACAGTGTACTTCTCATGACCAGCTACCTCATTTAGTATCTCATCCTGAAATGGGAGGGGAAAGTGATCTCTTTTTGTTGCCTCATTGAGTGGACGGTAATCCACACACACTCTCCACTTTCCGTTTTTCTTAGGAGTGACAACAACGGGAGAGACCCACTCTGAATTCTCCACTGGATAAATGAAACCTGCTGCTAGAAGCTTTCTTACCTCCTTGAGTAAAGCCTGCTCCTTGATGACTCCTAGCCTTCGTAGCTTCTGAGCCTTAGGTGTGGCCTCTGGCTTCAACTCAATTTTGTGTTGAACAGCATCTACTCCACGCACATCGGTGTAGTCTTTAGCAAAAAGCCTAGGAAATTTCCTTAGCACACATTTGAACTCCTCTCTTTCATCCTTTGTAAGTGTTGTAGATAGCATACCTTCTAGCATTCTTTCATCTTCCACTTTTTGGTTCTCTTGGGAACCTACCTCCTCCAAACCTTGACAAGAGGTCTCTTGGTTGGTTGGCTTAAACCTTACCCCCATGACTTCGATGGAAGACTCCTCCTCAGTAATGCTGCCGCTACTTTCTTCTTCTGAAGTGTTATCGGTCCAACCTTCTTCCGTCTCACTTTGAGATGATTCTTCATGGAGCTCCTCTTGGCGTTGCTCCTTCATGTCAAAGACAACCTTCTTATGATTGTCGTTCCTACAAATTAGCTTTCCACTCTCCCAATCCTGCAAAGCTCGCATTTTCATTAGCCATGTCTCCCTAGGATAAATGGGTAACCATTTCCTTTGGTAGACATGACATAGAAATCCACTGCCTTCTTAATGCCAAAGGCCTCCACAAAAACATTTTTGCAAATGCCTACGCACCTAGCCTTGCTATTGTTTGCCATCTTGACCTTAATTTCAGGTGTCTCATGGATGTGCATGCCTAGTTTTTGCATGAGTTCCTTTGTCATGATGCAAATTTGTGCACCCCCATCCACTAGACCTTTCCTAACCAATCTCCCTTTTATGTAACAATCTAGCACAAGTGTAATGTCCTCATTCATTTTAGCTTGTGCAATTTTTACAACAGGCACACTCTCTTTTACCTTTCTCCTAGTGCTAACTGCCCTTGTTAAATCCCTCCTAACTTGTGGACATAATGCAAGAAATTGAGGCCATGAGATATCACGACCCTTACCTCTCATGTCTTCCAACAGGTTGTATGGAGTCATTCCATGTCCAAGAGGAAAGTCTTGGAGGTTGATACGACGTTGAGTCCTCTTAGCCTCCTTGGTCTCCTTTGCCTTCTTTTCTCGTCCATGGTCACTTTGTGATGTAACTCCTTCTTTCTCCTTACCTTTCCCTCGGCCATGCTTAATGCCATTTGCTTCCATGTCAACCTCTCTTGAATTTGTCACCTCTACCACATGCACGTTTGGGTCTGGCAAAGGTGGAACTCCTTCCACTCCTTGTGGAGGTGGTCTTGCTCCATTTGTCCTTTGTATAAGCCGTGGTTGCTGACTAGTTCCTTCACCTGCATTCATCATTGGGTAATTCAAGTTAAGTCTCCCTGGCTCCCCACGGGGCCAAGGACAATTATACATCCCATGTCCAGACTCACCGCAATTCCAACATTGCAAGACTCTCCTAGGTCGTGGGTCTCGCTCTTCAGACTTCTTTGCATGTCCCTTTGGACCTACGGCTTGTGCAAGGTGAATTGACAAGCTGCTTAAAGATTCATTTAACTTCTCAATCACTTCCGCCGTTACCTGAGGAAGCTCCTTAGATGTTGATGCTTGTGCCTTACCTTTGGGTCTAAGACCTTCTATTGGAACCTCCCCCCTTAAGCACTTGAGTTTCCTATATTTCTCAGCAGCCCTAGTTTCAGCTGCATCAAAGGTAGCAGGTGCACCCGCCTCAACTTTTACCTTAAGGTCAGGAAAGAGTCCGGCTATGAACCTCTCCTTCTTTAGAAATTCTGCACCATCACCAGGGTTAGCAACATTTCGTATCCATAGAGCCCAAAGACGTAGGAACTCTTGCTTGTACAAGTAGTAGTCATCTAAGTCCTTTTGCTTATGAGAAACAATGTCTTGCCATAATTTCTGAGTGTTTTGGGGATCAAAGAAGTATTTCTTGAAACGATTCAAAACTTCCGTGTAATTCCCTTTAACTTCCTCAGGCAAAGAGAGGCAACCTCTAAACACCCCTCAAGGCTCCCGTGCTACTCAATTGGGGCTGGGGCAACCACACGCACAACACAACAACAAACCCAAACAAGATAGGGGCACCACCTAGTTATGGTATGCGAACTAGGACGCAAGAGAGATTTTGGCACAACCAAGAAGATGCACCACACAACACACACAAGCAACCTCACACCAAGACACACATGAAATGGACCAGAGAGAGCTAGAGTAAAGGGAAGAGAGAGAGGAAAGGATCTTACGTAATACCTTATTTGTGACTTGCAAATGGAGATGGTTCGTTATGATTCTATCATAGAACTTGTACAAAACTCACTCAATGCTTAGTGATTGCTAAACATTGCCAAAACACACACACACTGTCTTAGGGTGTGGGAGACCTCTCACCACAATACCCTCTTACAATGGACAAAAAAATGGCAATGAAAAACACACTAAAACACTTTCTCAAATCAAGATCAACCGATAAAAACTCAAAATACACAAGTCACCTTGAATTCACCAAACCGTATTGCACAAATGGAAGGACGAAGATTTGAACGTCGAATCACGCCTTTGATGCACCAAACCTCAATTTATTGATGATGAAGGAGCATATACAATAGTGGTTTTGAGATTTGTGGAACTCACGCTCTCTCACTTACAATGTGTAGCTTAAAGGCTTCTCTCACACCAAGAGTGAAGCTCACAAGTGGTTGCTAGACCTAAGTCTCTCCTCACGCATAGAGTGTTGGGGTGCTATGTGAGATATTGGAGGTTGTTTTACAAGAAGGAAAGGGGTCTATTTAAAGGTTGGAGACCCCTCATAAAGATTATTGGAAATCCTAATTTACAAGCTAACAAATCAGGATTATGATTTTTTTGAATATCAAAACATTGCGGGCCTTCTTTGTCTGCTTGAGTCATGGGTGTGGGCTCAAAAGAGAGCATTATTGATGGTAGATAAGGTGAAAGTAAGTAAGGAGAGAGAAAGAGAGAGAGAGAGAGAGAGAGAGAGAGAGAGAGAGAGAGAGTGTTACTATACACATGTCTTGAGGTGAGGTGTCTTTTATGGTTAGGTCAATGCTATTTTGTGTTAGTATGTTAGTCGTTAGTAATCACCAGAAAGTTAATGTTACATTTACAATGGGTAGAGTGAGTTGATTTGATGAAGGAAGAGGGGTGAATTAAAAGAGAATCATTGAGATGGTGAAGCTTCAAAGAAGCTTGAACTCACCCTTGTGTAGATTGTGAAAAAAATGATCGCTGGTCTTCTTCTTCTTCTTCGCTTCTTTACGCCGCCGCCACGGTTGACCACCACGATGAAAAGAGGATTTGTTGATGAAAAATCCTCAATTTGTAGAAGTTATCATGGTTAAGATGCTGAATTTTAGATATTTTTAGGAGAGGTAAATGAAATTGTAACATAGAAGCAATAGAGAGAGACATGGAGTGGGTGTATGTATGTAGAGGTTCATAAAAGAACTATAGGGATGAGAGAGAAGGGTAATGGTGAAGAGGGTGGGAGAAGCCATGGAAATTGTAGGTTTGAGTGAGGGAAGGAGAGGGAGGGATGTGTAAGAGTGAGTAGGTGTGTGGAAGGGTGAGAGAAGACTAAGGGCTACTTGTGAGAAAAGTGGGCAGACTGGGGTCCACTCAAAAAATCATAGCTCACCGTTGGTAGCTTTAAAAATCATGAAAAACTTTGAGGTGATTATTCAGAGCGTGGGCTACATTTTCTCTTTTGACCACCACTCCAAATTCGGAGTGGAGATAGGTGCCAAAATTCTCACCAAAAAGCCTGTTTTTTATGCCTGCAAAAGTCTTTTAGTGGCCCCCTCCTTTGTTGAATTTGTACAATGCATCCAAGAGTGAGCCCCTCCTTTGTCATATTATAATACAAAGCATCCAAGTTGCCCTTGACCCATGCATGGAGGAGAATTATTGGTGAATAAAGAAATATATACATGGTGGGACTAGTGTATGGACTATTCATGGACTTTAGCTCAATGAGCACATGGTGTTAGAATAATGAGTAAAAATAATAATAAAAATATGGAGGAGTTATGGATATAGAAAGATATTGGAGACATATGATATGGTCCCTCCTTGAATTATTTTGGGTGAAAGAGAAAAAGGTATGCAAGCAAATAATATAATAAACGTAACCAATGAGTAGAAATCAATTTTTTGTTTTCACGAGGGTGAGGGTGAAAATGTGGGAGTGATTTGTATAAAGGAAAACTATGAGGTTAGAGTATGTACATATTGGTAAAAAATATAATTATGGTGTAAGAGGATGAAAGAAGGTGTACATAGGTTTAATAAAACACACACCTAAGTAGAAATATTTAAATAAAATACCAAAATAATTATTAAAAATCCCTATATTTAGGCCATGTATACAATGAAATATTTACACACAAAGAGGCCATAATATAATTTTATTTTTTAATTTTTTTTATTTTTTTGGCTCAACTAGCCAAGAGAGAGAGAGAGACCCCAATTGGGTAGCCAATGTGTCTAAAGACATGACCTTCATAGTATTCTCATGCCTTATTTGTTGTTTTACTTGCCCTTGATCAAATGGTCTGATAAAATGCTTCAGAAATGCATCTCGGTCTTGGCTAAGTTTTTGTGGAACTCCTCTCGATCTTCCAATGCTTTGGTTGCTTGGAGCAAAATTGCAGTACCATACTCTCAAGGAGGCTTAAACATCTTGAATCTACAGGTCCATGCTCAGGCTAGGAGGGCCTCCCTTATCAAGCATATGCTGGCTTCTGATACCGACCGGGCTTTATGCTTGTGGAAGTTGGTTGACAGATCAATTGTTTACTTCCATTGAATTTGGAATATGTCAGCCTGGGATAAATTTTTCTCAGCTGCTCCTCTTAAAAAAGGATATGACATGTCAAGTATCCTAATATCTTCTTGGAAGATGATATGCTCTGCTTTGGTCTGGCAAGGTAGGGCTAGGTATACAGGGAACTCATTGGGGGGGGAGAGCTTGTTCTGGAGATTTTCTTTTAAAACCCCAAAAGCCAGGTTATTGGGTAAGGTTGCATTGTCGATGCACAGAAAAGGTCTCAATCAAATTCAGCAGATGGTTGATTCTAACCTCGACTTGAAACTCTTTTCAATTGCCAAATGACAATATAGACTAGGGTTTGGCTTCAAAATACCTTGGCATCAGCTTTGTGCTCAGATTCACGGCTTGCCTCTTAGAGATGCTCTCAATCTGGAAGAACGACATCGGGATTGGAACGTTCCTAATCAAGCAGTTAATTGGTGGACCGCTAACATCTCTGTCTTTTATGCTTTGTTGTTACCAAAACCAAATATTTTTGTAAGATGTAATTCACAATGATCCCTTCATCAAGATGCATATTGGTGGCAAAAAACTCATGCAGATGTATGGTTGATTCCTAACCATTTTAAATTCAGTATTTTTTTGTGGAGAGCTCTCACAAGTGTATTGGCCACTTCCATGAATCTAAAGAAAAAGGGTATTACCTCTCGCAAATGCATCAGATGCTCTTGTCCTGAAACCACTAGACATATATTCTGGTCATGCAAGCCTGTTATGGAATGGTGGAAGTGGGCAAAATGGATGTGGTATGATGCTTGGGGGATCTCATCAATTGCAACTCAAGCAACATTGCTTATCTAGCGCTTCATATAGCATTTGTCCATTTCAAGTGCAACTCAAGCAACATTGGTTATCTACCGCTTCATATAGCATTTGTCCATTGGAAACTGCTTTAATAACTTTAATTGTGCTAGGATCTACTGCTAGTGACATTGAAGCACTCCCATGAAGAGGAGTTGACTGGGAGTATGATCATTGGCTTGTGTAGGCATATGCTCATCCCCTCATTGGTAGCATACATTTCAATATCTATTGCAACTTGTTTAGCAGAAACTCTTTTCTTTTTAGCTACAATAATTTTCTCTACTATGACATCATACTTTGGCAATCTAGCATGAATATCTCTTGGCAAAACCGTACACTCCGATACATTGCCAAGGACTTTAAATAAATGCTCTTTGCTTCTAGTCGCATTACCACTGAACTTGTGGCCACAGGTCTTGCATTTCAACCAAGATTTATTCTTCCTAGCACGAAGCTCATGGACATAACTCCACTTGTGTCCTTTCACCATGCTGCATAGGATAATCTACTAGTAGATGAATTTAATATGCTAGAAACAACAAATTTACCTTTCAATTTCAAGGTCAAAAACAATTTGAAGCAACAAACTACACAAGCAATGCTCTATCAATCAATCTACTGATCAAAATTTGTCCACATTATCAATTAAACTCATGCTACATTATCAATTAACAATAAGCAATGATAGTCTTATCGTTCTCCATGTATAAACTCATGTCAATCAAATTATCTTTTCAAACACAAAATAACTTCATCACTTAAAACAAAAGATTTAAATGACAATGCTCACATTGCACTACATCGATTTATCTAAAGTGCAAGCTTTTGGCTTTCACACATTACAATAATCAATCATCTTAATTACTTATTTTTAAAAAAACAAATAAATTCCATCATTTCAGGTTGCACTATATCGATTTATTTAAAGTGCAAGCTTACGACTTTTACACATTACGACAATCGATAATATTAATCAAGTCTGGCAATTGATCCTCATTGTAACATGAGGATTAATTGTAGACCTTATTGATTGTCATATCTATGTGAAGTGTGAACATGAAATTCTCATACTCCACGATAAATCTTTGAGCGCTTATCTATCTACAATTGATGCACATGTACGAACACACATTATGATAGACGTAGCAATCCAAATAAAGATAATTAAATATCAATGTATTTGGACATGATATTCCTAAATTTTAATTCTAGTGAGAGCATAGTGTGATGGCTCTACACAAGACAAAAAAAATTCTACCTATATGCAATTTGAGTTGAGAAAATATATGCACGTCAAAATCAAACACAAACATAAACAAAATTGACCTCTATTCTATTATACTGTGCATATTGATTACCTCATGTGATAGTACACTCTGCACACAACGACAACCTCTAAATTATATCATTAATTCACATACACATGTCATTAAAATGAGCACATAGCAAGTGACTCCTATAAAATAAACACCTTGTATGAGTGAGAGTGTGAGCTCTACACAACATATAAAGATTACACAATTTGATCCTTTTTTAAAAAATAATCAAATTTTAATAAAAATTTAAATTGATTTTAAAATATTCACTAGATTTCAAATTTTTTTTAAAAAAAAATTGAATTGGATTATCTTTTGTGATGAATAATGACCTCAACACGGCGCATTTTCTGCTATGTATAGTTTTTTTTATCAGTGTATTCTTCGATCGGAAAATACTTTGTACAAAGTTTTTTTCCATCAAAAATATTTTTGATCGAAGTTTCTTTCGATTGAAAAACTAGAAAATATACAAGAGGCCAATTTTGCTGACATGGCATCGTATAAAACGGCCATATAATTTGGGTCAACGAGTAATACACCCGTTTACGGCATATTATACACTTCTCAAATAACCAATAATGCTACTTAGCAACATATATCAATGTCATCTTTGTCTCTCATCACCTAGATACCTGGCCTAGTTCAACATAGGCCTAGCCTTTGAACTATCTAATAGATGACCTTGTACTTGAAGGCAACAATATTTCAAGTGAAAGCCCTGGGAAACTAGAAGAGAATAAGGATGTCACCTACGGTTTAGATGTACATCCTCCAACCCCCTGGTGTATGGGCAACCTTTCACAAATGATTCAAGATGGAAGTCAAAACGTACCTCTAAACACACAACATAGGGCACACAAAGATACTGATAGTGCATACCTTAGTTGTCGCAACATCTTTTGCTAGCTTGTTGAGGTCCTCTACAAGGTTTGCTTGTTGCAACTCTTTCAGCCAATCTAACATGCATTGGCAATTAGATTGCGCATCTAATGCCTCAATCCCCTTCTTTAGTCAAGAGATGACAAGGTTTTCATGGCTCCCTTTGGCCCTATGGAGAGAGTGAGTAGCACCTTCAACACCCAACTGTGCATCCTCCACTGCCTTTTAATTAAGAGTACCCTTAATTCACTTCTTTTACCATGGAATCCAATTCCAATAAATGTAATGGATCAATAGGCTTTTGGCATGCAAAATACTGCGAAGACTCCTTGGTTCTTTATCTTTACACCCCCTAGGTGCACTTGTGCTTCTCATTGTCTCCTCCGACCTCTTGTGCTTGTTCTCCAAGTTATGGTGGTCTTCACTAGTTTTCATAGAGCACTCTACAAAAGGGGCCCATGCCACAATGTAGAGAACCTTGTTACTATCAAGATCTTTGGTGGCAATTCAATGTTCTAGTGTAGGGACTTTTGCAAAAGATTGAGCGACCTCATAGAAGACTATGTCTTCCTGGTACACATCCCACTGCTTTTGAACAAGCAACTCAGCAAATTCACATTTAACATGATAGGCCTTTCACCTTCTTGTTGATCCCACAGCTGGCTTTGCGTAAGAAAACACATCACCCCAATCTTTTTCACTAATTTCATTCTTTCCATGTATATTTTGAGAATTAACTCTAGTCAATGACATGCCACGCTCTTCATGAAACTCCTCAACGGTATGATAGAATTTCTTCTGATCGGTGGGAGTATTGCCTTGAGTATACTTGTTGTATAGTCTTATTTTTCAGCACTTGATTCACATTTTGGTTTTCTCCCCATCCTAGATATTTGGTAGAGAACAACCATAAATTAATAATCCAAGTAACTCATATGCATGATAATGAAAAATTTATTATCTCTCTAGCCTTATAGAATATCTTATCAAACAAACCGTACACATTGTGTGTGTGTGGGTGTGGGTGTGTGCTTGCATCTCTCTCTCTCTCTCTCTCTCTCTCTCTCTCTCTCTCTCTCTCTCTCTCTCTCTCTCTCTCTCTCTCTCTCTCTCTCTCTCTCTCTCTCTCTCTCTCTCTTTGTGCATGTATCTTTGTATGTCTCCACATACACAGAGACATGCATAGAGTTCTCTCTCTTATAGACAAACATACAAAGATACATGCACAGAGAGGGGGAGAGAGAGACCTGCTACTCGTAATGCTCCTTCTAGTGCAAGTAGTGACTTGTTGCTGCTACATGCTCGTTTGAGCTACAAGAAGTTCAATGTTGCAAGATTCAAGAAGTGTGCAGGAAGGGAAGAGCAAAGTTTGATTTTGCATAAGATAAATTGATAGACAAGGACAACTTTATGCAATCATGATTTGGGGTGGGGAGAGCTACTAGATTCTGGACAATCATTGCTTGAGTTGGGAAATTTCTATATATCTAACCGTCTGTTATATAGCTAAAGGTTTTTTCTTTCAATCTAAAACTCATAAGTTATAGGTAGTAGCAATTTAGACAAATAGCATTCCACCATACCATGCTTCAGCCCTATTCAATCACATAGGGTTCTTCGTCAAAAACACTTTGCTCAATGTACTCTTACAATCCCAAAGTTGAGCATAATGACCCCCATAATTCTTATGCAGTAGTCTTGTTCATAATTGTTAAGAAAATGGACTCGCAAGGTGTAGGCAAATGGTCACCATAGCACGAGCATCAAGCTCCTCCCACTCATCATTAGTGTAAACACCCTCTTTACACTCTTTCAATGGTATTGCAAGGCCCTTATTGACCAAGACATCAAGAATACATTGCTTCCATATTGTGAAGTTTGTGCCATCAAACTTCTTGATATAAAACTCTTCTTTCATAGAAGTTGCATCCATGACTAACAAGAGAAAATGCAAGAGAGTGAGACTAGGAATTCATGGAGAAGTTTTTGTGGAAATTTCAGTAGAGTCTCCTTTGCACAAAGATCAAATTATCAACAAGGAACACAACTAGCCATAATCTCAAAAATTTCTCATCCAGGCCAACTCTCAAAAATGATCGAGACTACCAAAACAAGTCAAAATTGTCTCCACAATGATGTACAATGGAAATATCTACAACACAATGTACATCCAAAATGTGAAACTATTACTGCAAAACCATAGGACACATGCTGAAACACTCGCCAATGTCAAATGAGTATGCAAGCAAAAGCACAAAATCAACTTCTTGCAAGGAGTAAAAATCTCTCAACAGAGCACGAGCACTCTTTAGTGCTAGTAATGCATAAACCACATGCATCCAGAACTCCCACTAGAACTGTAATGGCTATCTCCATCAAAGATGTTCATAGATCCTCTCTCTCAAGAGAACCTATGACTATCTTTGTGCATATAAAAAACGATATTTGAGAGCTATCTCTGAGAATACATCAATGGCTATATATGAGCAATACCACAAGAACACTAGAATGCATATGAAAATCCAAATCTACTCTCAAAAATGAAAAGAAACACTGCTAATGGAAATCTATAACATGTCTCTCACTATAGACAGACTATCTATCTGCCTTGCTGTCTATAGTGCCACAGAGCATCTGAAAACCTACAGTCAATGTCGCAAAAGTCAATGCCAATACCAAGTGTCACTTCTCTATAGAAGAGGCAACTCACCCATGCATGTCGATATCGAAGGAGAAGTCATCGATGTCGCAAGCCTAGAAAATGAGTTGTTCATGCTGAGAATTAGAGTGTGTATTTGTGTCGTATTATGCACACAATCCCTCTCTCTTTTGTTAAGTTTTAGTAAAAGTTGTAGAGCTCAAAGCAATCTCCATTTTGATTTTAAAAAAATTTGAATCATAGTTCTGTAACTCAAGTTATAAGCAAAAGAGTGGCCTACTATCAATCTACCCTAAACTAAGCAGCTTGCTTCTCTCTCTCTCTCTCTCTCTCTCTCTCTCTCTCTCTCTCTCTCTCTCTCTCTCTCTCTCTCTCTCTCTCTCTCTCTCTCTCTCTCTCTCTCTCTCTCTCTCTCTCTCTCTTTGAGCTCATAGAAAGATCAATCTCTCATCCTCGTGCCTTGTGGAGTTCAGCCCCATTTCACCTTGACATATGAGCTCTATGTGTCAAGCTCACAATGCATCCATAGCCATGAAAGCTCCCAGCTTTGGTCCATTGCCGATGTGAATCTCACAGGGAAGAGGAAAACACTTGGAGAGTAGTAGCACTACAACCTTTGGCTCTGATATCGTGCATGGGGAATGCGGAGTGAGAGGGAAAAGAAGAGCAAACATTGAGTGTTGGTGGAGCTTTTAGTGAGGATTGGAAGTCCCTCACTACTCCTTATTATTTTATATGATCAAAAGAATAGATAAGATTAGTACAGTTAGTGTGATGGGTGTCCAGCCAATTAGCATGAACCCTAAAGCGTCAAAAGGTCCAATAATACTTCA
Organism: Adiantum capillus-veneris; assembly: GCF_014529385.1. Classification (NCBI taxonomy): domain Eukaryota; kingdom Viridiplantae; phylum Streptophyta; class Polypodiopsida; order Polypodiales; family Pteridaceae; genus Adiantum; species Adiantum capillus-veneris. The sequence continues at coordinate 117,601,553 of NC_140955.1, forward strand.
AGTAAGCTCATAGAGCTTTGTGTGCTTGGAATTTTGATTAGGTCTCATGTACACCTCCATTTCCACCACTAGTATTGAGCGGGTAATTTGTCCTTTTGTGCAGAGTTTCTGTCAATGCAATTTTTTTGCAAAATAGGTCCCTTATTGTCAGTTCTCTTTGGATTGTGTTACATAGAACGTGTTAGTCCTACTTTGTTTTTCCTCTTTCAAAGCAATTTTCACATCAAGTGTAGTCACTCGCTATGACTGATGACAGTACAGATGGTTTCAAGATGTTTATTGTCTAGGATGAATTGGATGGAGATACATGATGATGCATGTTCTCATCTCAAAGGGCATCTAGAATGTTGTGCAAGGCATTGATGTAGGTGCACCTTCTATGTATCCAAACTTTATTGAGGATGTTGCAGGTTCTAGCAAGTTTGTTGCTGCTAGAGTTATTTTGCCTACAACTATGCAATCTTGTTGGGATGTTAGAGATCCGCAAGCTCATGCATTGCTTGCATAATATATGTAGCACACTATTACTCCTCACATTCGCTCAACACAATTAGCAAAACATGCTTGGGATACTCTAGCTGGTCTTTATGCAAGTAGCACAATGAGACTAAAATTGCATTGCTGCATAAAGAGCTGGAGTCGAAGATTATGCAAAAGGAAGATGACATGGACACTTTTCTTGTTGGTATGAAGGATATCTATAAGCAACTCATTTCTACAGGTGGTTATTTTTTACTATTGGGACTTATGACCCAAGGAAACCCTCAAGCTATCAAGCTTGATACATTATGTAGATTGTTGTTATTAGAGTATCTTCAAGGAATAACATGGCTAAAAACCATACAATTAAATAAGCTTTTGTTATTGCTCAAAGAAAAGGTAGTAATAGCAATGCAGCCACTTCTCATGGCTCTTCAGTGAGTAGCAAATCACGTGTACCTAGTGCTTTTGACTTGGCAACAACTCGTCTAAAAATTTTGGTGAAAAAGGCAAGAAGAAAATTCATTGCAAAGTTAATGATCACTTGATAAAGCAATGTCCTAAGTTGAAGGCAAAAGAGGCCAAGTAGAAAGAAGCAGGATCTACTACCAATGCAACTATTGCAGAATCTTTTGAAAACTAAGATTGTGATGTTGATGTAGATGCAAAGTAGGTATTTTTAGTGCAAAGTGTACTTATGATACTTTTGTCCATGATTCATGTATGTTAGTTTTTGTAAAGTCATAAGTTTGGTACTTTGATAGTGGTGCAACAAAGCATATTACTTTGCATCATGACTTTCAAAGGCTCTCCCTCATGAAAAATATGGTCACTAGAGCCAAAAATGCCTCTTATCTAGTCAAGGGAGTTGGGAAAGATTGTGCTAACTATTGCAAATGGGATTTCTTTCACAATTGTTGATGCACTTTATGTACCAAGGTCAAAAAGAACCTTTTGTTTTGTATTTACACTTGCAAGATTCGGTCTTGTTATCAAGTTTTTGGTGATAGATATACAATTCATGATCTCAATTTTGGCAATGAAATTGTTGTGTTTGACATTTTGCATCGTGGGTTGTATAAGCTCACTTTGTATCACAGGTGTGGGAAGAAATTTTGTAAATACAATTGTGGATTCAAAGGATGTTTTAGATGCCAAACTCTACCATGCATATTTTGATCATGTGAATTTTTCCATTTTGTTGCGTTTGTAAAAATTTGATTTTCTTCTTTGGTACCTCGTGAAGCACCTTCTAAGCATGTTTGTGAAATCTATATTTTGGGTAAGATACAGCACTCAAAGTTTTGGCAAAGGATGGTTCAATAAGGGCTACATGTAGGTTGTAACTTATGCATAGAAATGTTTGAGGGCCATTAGGGGAAGTTTGAGGTATGTTTTTTGCCTTTTAATGTTTAGAAGAAGATTCCCTAAGCCAATGAGGGGAGGCACAAAATCGTCTTTTCGGAAATTGCATTTGATTTTCTAAAATGAATTTTCTTTGAACCACAATCTAAGTTAACTTTCAAGTACATAGTCCTTTTACCTCAAGGTCTCTTTCACTAACCCATAAGATTTTTTCAATCTTCTCACAACCTTCTTTTCACTCCTTTTCCCACCCCTCTTCATCTCACCTCCTCTTCCTATTGTCCTCTCTTCACCTTCATCTGCATCCTATTATCCTTAAGTAATGGAGTCCACCCGATCTAAATACCCTAGAACATCCATTGAATCCATCACCACTTATGCCACATTAGATGAGCACAACCAATGGATCCCAATATCTATAACCAAGGATAGTTGGATTATAATGCAAAAGAGTAGGAGAAGAAAAGATTCATCCAAAAACCCATTCTTGTCATGTTGAAAAGGAAGAACGAAAGACTTCCAACTTGTTGGAGCCAAGAAGTCTGAAGACAATGAAAGAGGGTTTGGTGCAGGATGTTTACATGCACAAGGAGATTCACCTGCAACCCAAAAGCTCAAGTCTTTGTCTGCATAGAGATAATTGTAACTGGTTCACACCTCTCTTCTTGTTTGTGGTTCACACTTCTCTTCTTGTTTGTACTATGCCCGGGGGATTCACTCTATGTACAAAATGGGATGCCACACACCTGCGAGTGGACAACTTTGATAAAACCCCTATATACGACTCATATTAGGAAATATGACCCCCCTTTCTACATTTATACAACAATCAATGAAGAAAAATATCATACCCCTATCTTACATACAAAATTTACGTCTCACATGATCTAACTGAGTAAAACTAGTCAAAGAGTGTATAGAATTGTGATTGGCAACATACTAAGGAACCACTTCTACGGATAACTAGATGTATCCTCAATGTGTCTTAGTTTGACTTTCAAACTATGTGCCCGATCAGCCTGCACTCCGGCTACTCATCCAATCCTGACACATCCAAAGCTAGTGTAAATCAACCCTTGACCTACTCCAAATCATCTTTATCTATCAACGGCTTTATGAAAAATTTGATGTGTGACCTGATAAAAAAACATTTGCAAAATTCATCCGAGTTCTAGTGCACATCGGTGACCAATCATTACAAGTAATAAACCCGGGTCAGCCCCCCCCCCCCCCCCCCCCCCCCCCCCCCCATAAATATGATACCTCCCTCCTTTATTTTGAAGCTTGAGAGATTAATTATTGGGGGCCTATCCCTAACTTATAGGCTTATCTAAGTTGTAAAAAAGAACACTCCCTACACTTACGTGGTGTGGTAAATTTTCCATGGTGAATCCCCCGGTGTACTATGCCATATAGCTAATTATAAGTGGTTCAAATGTACACAATAGATTATTTTTACTTTGCTTCGGTTTGTTTGTGGTTATCTACTTTATTGTTATAACTTTATGCTTTTTCTATACTATGCTCATTACAAACCTGTATCCCTCAAGCATAGAAAAAAGGCAGCCAGTGGAGTGTGTCAAACATATCTTAGATGTATGGCATGGATCCATTGGTGAAGATCTTTCCAAAGGGAGAACTCATGGTACTCTGACAGAACAAGGGATATTTTTTATGATCATTTTTATGTCCCACCAAAATCTAAGGTTTTCAGTTTCTGAAACCTTAAAAATTGTACAAAGTTTGTAAAATTAAATTGAAAACCACTGTTGGATGCTTCAATCATCGCTGATATTGGTATTTTTGGAATCATAAGGAGAGCTTTACTATGGTTAGTAATTTTCAGAATCAGAATTCGATAAATACTGAAGAAGTTACGGGCCTGAAAGGTTTCACTAGGAATTCAATTAGTTAATAAAAATTTGATGGTTTCAGTAATTATTATTAACAAAGACTTTCTTATCCTAAGGTTCTAGAATTAACTGATATTCCAATTTTCATCATTAGAAATCAGTAAAATCAACCAAAAACGATTCTGGAAGTAGTGGGGGCAGTGTGGAGCTGGGGGAACCTGCCTGAGACTGAAATAGCAGCAGTTGGCGCTACCTTGAAGATGGGGGCCTGCTTGAGGTGTCAAAACCTGCCAGGAACATCCCGGGGCCCAGAAAAACTATAAAACGACCCCCTTTCCTTCATAAAAATTTAGACTAAGAGTGTTGACACACACTCTCTCATCTAGAGAGACCGCTACGCAGAAATCACTAGAGATTAAGCTCTAGTTGGTTAAATTAAACGGTAATTAGCATAATCCTTCTTAATTAACAAAGCTAGGTTAACCTATTTTCTTAATAAACTAAAGATTAATCTTATGTATACTTAAAAATCCTCTCTTCATTAAATATTATTTGCTGATTGTTGTAATTCAACTTAAGGATATTAACCTAATTAATTATTATATCATATTAGGACTGAAATTGTCCATATTAACCATGAATTAATGGGAATTATATTAATTAAGTTTAGATTATGTTGAGAATTTTATCAAAGCTGCATTGGACTATCATTAAGCTAAAAAAAATATCTTATAAATTTTTGAGTAATTTTTATAATTAATTTAACAGAATTACGCTATTTTTTAGAGAAAAATAAACAAGAAAATAATCAAATTGATTCAAAATACTTTAATCTATTTATTAGAGGTTAACTACATGTTAGGAAAGCAGTGATAATTATGTTACCTTCAGATAATTAATTTACCTAATTATTTCAGTAAAATTATTCTATTTTTAGGACAAATTAAAATGGGAAATTAGCAAATTGAGTCAAAATGCTTTGAGTTATTTATCAGAGCTTAATTACATGATAGAAAACCCATGATATATATGTTAACCTCACATACTTGATTTTCCTAATTATTTTAGCAGGATTACTCTGTTTTTAGGACAAATTAACATGGGAAATTAGCAAATTGATTCAAAATGCTTTGAGCTATTTATAAGAGGTTAATTACATGTTAGAAAATTTTTGATAATTATGTTAACCTCAGATATTTAATTTAACTAATTATTTTAGCAGAATTACTCTATTTTTTTAACAAATTAAAAAGGGAAAAATTAGCAAATTGAGTCAAAATGCTTTGAGTTATTTATCAGAGGTTGATTACATGCTAGAAACCAGTGATAATTATTTTTATCTTAGATAATTAATTTTCCTAATTATTTTAGCAAAATTATTCTTTTTTTTAGGACAAAGTAAAAGGGGGAAATTAGCTAATTGATTCAAAATGCTTTGAGATATTTATCAATGGTTAATTACATGTTAGGGAACCCGTGATAATTATTTTAGCCTCATATAATTAATTTTCCTAATTATTTTAGAAGAGTTACTCTAACTTTAGGACAAATTAAAAGAGGAAAATTAGCAAATTGATTCAAAATGCTTTGAGCTATTTATTAGAGATTAATTACATGTTAGGAAACTTGTGATAATTATATTAACCTCAGATAATTAGCCTTTTCATACCATCTCCTAAAAATCTCATCAATCAAAAACAATTGAAAATGGTGGGTTGCATTTGGTGATGGGGTCTATAGGATACAATATACCATCTATCCATAGGTTAATGTGCTTCTTTTATTCTAATCTCAATGCTTCTATGGCAGAAAAATAAGTTTCACAAAGCCTATTTCTTTTTTGGCGAGTGGAATATTTATCTCCCAACTCAATATAGAGATGATAGATACCTCTTTTACCAGGATTCATGGAGATGATATGGGGAAGACAAATATGGTGCAAAGAAAGATATAGAGAAAGGTGTATAGAAAGGACAGAATGAGCAGAGGGAAATTTGAAATGTGGACCAAAAGAGAAAAATGGTGCATTGGAAGGGAGAATTTTTGGAAAGGGACACATTCCCAAGAGATTTGAAAATGATACTACATGTGGGGCCCCAAAAAGTGACATCACATGCACCCAATAAACATATAAAGTTTTCCCCCCAATTTTTGGCTATAAAATTCCTTGTTTATTTTTTGAAATAAGGAAAGTATTTTTCTCTCTACCATTTCTTACCAGGCAGATCCGAGACATCAAACTTCCCCTAATGCTATGCAAACTCCATCCTTGGATAATAACCTGTACTTTGTGACTTTCATTGATGATTACTCTAGGCATGCATGGGTGTATCCGCTTAAAGCAAAGTCTGAAGTGTTCATGTGTTTCAAACAAGTTATGGTTATTGTTCAAAATGTCTCTAAATGTACTATGGGACCCTCTATTCACATCCAGGGAGAGGGATTATATGTCTCATGAATTTAATGCATTTCTGGCTAGTCATGGGATAAAACACCAACGTGTAGTGCCATATACACTCAACAAAAAATGTATTGCTGAAAGAAAAGAAAGGTTCCTTATGATGATGGCAGAATGTATGGATTCAAATGTACATGATGTACTTGATGTGGAAAGGGATGAGAATGAAGAGCTTAGAGTGTGCCAAAATGACTGGTGCATACTTTGTGCAGTAGTAAATTGGATGCATCTATGTTTAGTTATACTCATTTAAGTTCTCAGTATGCATCATATGCATCAAATTCTATTCTTTGGTTGTTTCTAGTTTATGTGATGAGGAGGAACCTCTTTCTTTTGATGAAGCGTAGAATTCAAAAAATTAGATGGTTGCAATGCAATCAGAACATGATGCACTTATAGAGAATGAAACATGGAAATGATAGAGACTTTTGCTCCCACTTATTATTTAGCTATTGTTCGTTCTTTATGTGCATTGGCATCTCATTTTGGATGGAATATACATCAATCAAACATTGTTACTGCTTTCTTGAATGGTGATATATTGGAGAAAGTATATGTAGCATAGCCTCACGTTTTTTTAAGAAAGGACAAGAAAATAAAGTGTGCAAATGTAAGAAATCTTTATATGGCTTGAAGAAGTCTCCTCATGATTGCTATGAGAAAGTTGGCACTTATTTGGTTAAACAAGGCTTTTGTAACAATCCAATTGAGAGCACTTTGTATGTCAAACATGAGGGTGATGTATTTTTCATCGTCATTTCTTGTATGTAGCTGATTTGTTGATTATTGGTTTGAATGAGATGCATACTACTAAAATTCAAGGATGAATTGAATGCTACTTTCAAGATGAAAGTCTTGGGATTTTTGCATCATTACTTGTCCATATAGTTTAAGCAAAGGATGGAGGTATTGCTTTGTGTCAAGCAAGATAAATAGAAACATTACTAAGTTTGGACTTGAGGACTACAAACCTATTGCTACTCCAATGAAAATAGGTTTGAAATTGATTCTTCATTATGCTAGAGAATTTGTTGATGTCATCCTTTATCATATGGATGCCTTATTTTTGTATGCAATATGAGGCTGGATATTTATTTTGCAGTTTCATAGGTCATCAGATTTATGCATAGCCAGGGGTCTAAGCAATGGCAGGTTGTTAAAAGGATCCTTTATTTTTTGAGTAGCGCTTTACATCTTGGGTTGTTTTATCCCAAGAGGGAATCATTGCCACTAGATTTGCATGATTTTTTGGAGTCATATTGGGTTGGTTGTTATGAGACACGAGTGTCCACAAGTGGTTTTTGTTTCATGCTCGACAGTTCATGCATATCATGGTTGAGCAAGAAGCAACCTAATGTGGCCATTTTTTAGTTTTGTGAAGATGATTACAGGATAGTCTTCACACGTATAGTTGGCCTCAGATGTCTTATGGTTGATTTGAGTGCTGGATACGAAACTGCCAATATCATTTACACTAACAATTAGAGTGTATTGGCAGTTGTAAGGAACCTAGTTTTTCATACTCCCCCAAAGCATATTGAGGTGCATTATCACTATGGTAGGGAGAGGAAAGATTAGCTTGGCTTATGTGCCGACACAAGACAACCTTGTAGATATGCTTGGCTTATGTACCGACACAAGACAACCTTGTAGACCTATTCACACAGACATTGCCTCATGAGAAGCTCAAATCTTTTTATAGAACTTTGGGCTTGCCTCCCTTCATGGATTGATCATGTCCTTAGGGCATGGCACTTCCTTATACACTATGTGATACCTCTCATTCACCACATCACTCTTGGGGGGTTGTTACCATATACGTGGTAGTGACGTATGTGATCACACTTAGGCCACGGTATTTTTTTCCTCACTAGGAATTTTACCCCCCATGCACTATATATACGCCTATCACTCTCGGGAAAACTAATATTTCTATTTATGCACTAAGGATTACACTCTCTATTGTGTGCCTTGAGCTTCTTCATCTTCTCCAAGTTGTGTGTGCATCCCTGCAACCCTATTTCCATCATGACCAAGATGCACAAATCAAGAACATTTGTATGAAACTTTCATTTGCATTGCAAGGCAAACAATACATGTCATTATGAGTGCCAAGTTGCAATTTCAATGTGTCATTTGGGAAAAAATTTATTCTCATAGGCTAGCACAGATAAACGCATCAATCAATCCTTTCATTCTACCTATCATTAAGTATCACCTTAGTTTAGATGTGTATATTTGTGTTTTACTTTAAGCGTTAGGTCATGTGGTGTGTGTAAGCCATGGGTGTAATAGAGATTTACCCGTTCCACTTTACACCTCATATTAGGGTGAACATTTCATTTAGTAGAAAGATTCATTTTCAACAACGCATAGTGTTTACAATTAATACTCTAAGGGTAGGATAAATTTTAGCATCCCACAACTTGTTCTTTTGCCTCTTATGGACTATCACACTTCATTTGATGTGTATGTTTTCATCTTATTCTAAAGCAAATTTCAACCTTACAAAACAGTGTGTATGCATTTCATTAAAAAGGGAGAAAAACGTTGTTTTGTTTAGACTAGTATGTGACCTGCGCGTTGCTGCGGCCAAGGAAACAATGCCTCTATTCTCATAGGGTTATCTTCTCTTCCAAGTAGAACAGTGTCAATACTCTCTTCCTACACGTATAGTCTCGCATTTATAAAATTGATGCATGACACGACCTCTTAATAGATGCTGCAAAGCATTCTTTTGATACCAAGATTGGAAGCTTCTCATAGACATTATTTTCCATGAGGTGCTAGCCCTTGTTCAACAAACTTAGGAGTGCTCTAATTCTATTGGGGTGTGTGTGTGTGTGTGTATGTGTGTGTGTATATATATATATATAGAGTATATATATATATATATATATATATATATATATATATATATATATATATATATATATATATATATATATATATATATATATATAGAGAGAGAGAGAGAGAGAGAGAGAGAGATTCCTTCATTTGGTCTACCTTGATCTAGCAATGCTACCAAGCTTGATTATAGAGATTAAATAAGTTAGCATGGTGTGAAGAGATGAAATCTAAGAGAATTCAATGTAATAATTTAAAAAAAAATTATGGACTGAGTTCTAGAATTGGTTTCAATGATAGCAACGCAATTGGATTCAATATCTCTGCTCCACTCTCTTACTTGCTTCTATCCTTGTACGTATGTATGGATGTATGTATACATATATATCTATAAGTACACATAGTACACACACACACACACACACGTACATACATATAGATAGATATATATATATCTATATATATATATATATACATATATATATACATATATATATATATATATATATATATATATATATATATATATATATGCTTGAAGTGAATATTGTCACATACGTCTTGAGAAATAATGATATGTTCCAATTATGTCTATATGAACACATAGTGCGCACGCGCACACACACATATGCTTGAAGGAAAGATTTGTCACATATGTCTTGAGTTTGTCACATTTGTCACAGAGAGGCATCTTGCTATTGTTCCAATACGATAACTATGACATTCAAAGTTTCAATGCTCCCCTCGTCCCCCCCCCCCCCCCCCAAAACCCTCTAGTTGAAGTGACTATCCCAGGTGGACATTTAAAAAGGAGAAGCGAACTCCTTTTTCTCATTTTTTTGAAAAGAAAAATATAGACGGCTATGATTGGTCTCTCTATCTCTCTCTCTCTCTCTCTCTCTCTCTCTCTCTCTCTCTCTCTCTCTCTCTCTCTCTACCATTAGATAGATCTTTGAGATTTCATTGGATGTTCTTACAACATTTCAAATTCTCCTTTTATCCTCTTTCAGTAAGATTGGTAGTAAAAGAACTTCCCCGTTCCTCAGTGGGTATTTCATTACAATAAGGTTGCTTGCCAAAGAAAATAAAAGCCTCCAAGATAAGATAGAGTCCTTACCTGCATCCATCCAAACAAGACAACAATTCAGTTAGCCTTGGATGTGTTTTACAGGTATCAATGGACCATATCAGTTGTTATCCATGTCCATCTTATAGGATTTAATTACTTTAGACAAGCTAGGTTATTTATTAGTAGCATTTTTTAAAGAATGAGTGGTGCATTTTACTTTCTAATGCGAGTGGTGAAGTCCACCAAGAATCCAAACATTTCAAGATCCATAGCTCGGTAGCTATGCTTAAGCCCAAAAAATAGCAACCATATACTTACCTTCAAACTTAGCAATCCCATGGTATCATTGGTATCCCTTAAGACAAAGATAGTTCATGTCCGACCTTTTCTGTATAAGATGCCTAATCATTTAATTTCTATTTTTTTGGCAAGAGACGGTATCATCTGAAACCACTAGTATAGCCAGTTACCAGGGTAGCAAGAATCCCTCTTATTAATATGGAATCCCATTTTTCAAATCATATCTTGGAAGCTATGCCAAAGCTGAAAATACCAGCCATATACTTACCTTCATAATGCCAAGATATCCACAAGTCATTATTAACTTTTAAAGAACGATAGTGCCCGGCCATTGACTGAGTAAGATACCTTACTTGTTTATCAACTAGAGGTACTAGATGCAGTGAATAGCACCCCAACCATTTTTATATGAAATTATAAGTGCCAAGCTGGACTTAAGCCCAACAATTTATCATGCCAAGCTTAACACAAATTGTTTTTAACACATAACTTCCAACCCTGCACGTCATGCAATATGTCATATTGCTTTAAAAGAGAGTGAATTAACATCCTGCAATGGTTAAGAACAGAGCCTCAATCAATGAGTATGCGCACCAGCGCCAGTAATACAACCAATAGCGCCCGACATGCAGAGTCATAAACAACTAGTAGCTACAAACCTACAACTGGTTGAGAAAGAGTCTGTTGAACACCCAGTATCAAGAAACAGTCCGTGCATGTTTTTGACAGTAACTCAGCCCCATTCTATGCATACTAGGCCTTAAGGAACATGTTGATTATGGCCCGGCTCAGTAGTTTAATTCAAAAAATAGTTAACCGTGTTAATATCAAGAGGCTCCCAAATGAAGCCCACCATGTCAAAATCCATTACCAGGTACCTTACTACAAAAACCCATAACCAAAAAACCCATACTCAGGTACCTTACCACGAAACGCAGGTATGGTCCTAAAGCGGTTGAAACAAATCCAATATGGCCATTTGTAGAGCTAACACCATTCCCTCAGGTGTTTATCCCATTGGTACAGTCAACAAGATAAAAAACAGTTGCTTTTTATGCATAAGCAGTCCTAAGGTTAACAATAATGCCCATGTATAATTATGCAGCAGGTTTTCTCAGAATCGACATCTACCTTATATGCAGGTGCTTCAAAAAAAACCCTTTATTTTGCTCAAATGCTAGGCAAAAAAGTTGTCTCTGTAAGTCTAAGACATATACACAGTGTAGACGACATCTTTCGTCACTTACCATGCAAGGTACTGCAACCACATTTAAACAAAAACCGAATTTTTGTAGTAAGGTACCTGTGTTTCCTGAGCTGCAAGCTCCATTTTATCAAGATCAGACAGCAACAAAAAAATGAGCAGAGAAAAAAACCTACTCCAGGGCTAAGTGAGGGCCAAAGTATGCCCTCACCTCTATATATATAGGATGTCATGCACTCTCCCAGAGCCATCCGTTTGAATGCGATTGGCCGCCCTCAATCTGCGTGAGCCTGTAGGCACCATAGCCTGGGGAAGGTGATCGAGACTGGACAAGGGAAGCCTACCCCATGTAATGATATTTCTTCATGCTTTGGTTTAATCAGGGACCAAGTCCCAGGTTGTCTTTATTATGCAACCAAGGGGGGGGGGGGGGGGGGGGGGGGAGGGATTTGTTATTTTGGAAAGTTTTTTCTTAAAAAACATTTATGACTAGTATACTAGTGGGTGTGTGTGTGTGTGTGTGTGTGTGTGTCCACCCTAACCCAGGCAACCTGGGACCAAGTCCCAGGTTGTCTTTATTATGCAACCAGGGGGGGGGGAGGGATTTGTTATTTTGGAAATTTTTTTCTTAAAAAAACATTTATGACCAGTATACTAGTGTGTGTGTGTGTGTGTGTGTGTGTGTGTGTGTGTGTGTGTGTGTGTGTGTGTGTGTGTGTGTGTGTGTGTACCCACCCTAACCCAGGCACCACACAGAATGGGTCGGTAGTAGGACCATTGTATATGGGCCTACTACCTTATGAGAGAGATGAGACTCTCTTTTTGAAACAATAGTTCAGTCCAGTTATGCTGACTGAGAGCTTGTATGATGGTGTTCCGGATCTGATTATGGTTAAATCCGTTCTGGCAGTATATTTTAACTAGTACAGATATCTCTTCCTAGGCCAAAGAGGGGGTAGATGAAGAGTAGAAAATTAAGTAAAGAAGGCCAATACAGGAGCAAATAGAGGCTTTGTATGGCCTATTTCTATTTCTTTTAATGAATTCTATGTGAGGAAGCTTGAGAAGATCCTTTCTCCATATAAATCTAAGGTCATATCCACCTGTAGATGGGGAGTGAAGAGATATTGAAAGGTTCAAAAATTGGGTTGATTTGCAGAAGTCCCCAAGAACAGTCGAATTATCTGGGAGGGAAGTAGGCTCAGTTTTTAGGCAGTGGGGGTAGATTAGATCAATCTCTTTAGAGAACATTCTGTTGTTAACACTAAGTAGGTCATCCATATATCTCAAAGTATGATTGAATGATGGAAGTATTTTATGGTTAGTTTCCATTTTTTTAAGACACCATTTGTATTCAAAAAAATCCAGGTAGATATTACACATAAGTGGTGAGCAATAGAAGCCCATAGGGATGCCAAGGCATTGGTTAAAGCAGCAGCCGCCTGCAATAATAGTGCAGTTATTCAACAGCCAAAAAATATAGGAGCAGAGTTTTGTTTCATTGAAGTGTAGAGGGTGTATGGAGTGAGATGCTTGAATCCATCTGGGTTTCTTGGATGTGGAGATAAAACGATACTTTCTCTTTTTAGCATTGGTAAAGGCTAAATTAATAACCTTAGCTAAAACAGTCTTAAGGCCGAGATCTTCACTTAGTGGAATGTTTTCGTAGCATTGTGTAATATCAGTTGATGTGGAAGATATGTTGAGGAAGGTTAAGTGTGACTTCTGTTGCGTTTTTTGCTAACCAAAAGGGACTGTATTGGATATTTAGGAAATCTTTGCGAATTCTCTGCTTCTCTGCACAAATGAGTTCAAATTCTGTGAAAATAATATCAAGGCAAAGAGTAATATCTTTGGTTATATCTGTGAAGATACAGTTAGAGGCATCAGATATCCATCTAAATTTATGTTTGTGGAATTTATATGTAGGAAATAGTACTGGTAACTTGGTGTTACTAATAGAGTAACCAAGCTGCCCTAAATGTTTAGAGATCTTGTTAGAGATATCTTGCAGCGCTTTGTTAGTATGACAGAATTCTTTCCCTGATACTTGATCCCGAGCTGCTTTCCAAGCAAGGTATTTGCACAAAATAGTAGGATAGTTGGAGCTTTTGTCAAGCCCGACCACAAGCCATTTATATGAGATTAGTTGAAAATCAAAAGCTAGTTGAGGTGTAAGCCAAGAACTATCAGAAGAAAGCCACTTCCTAGGAAGTAGAGAAATTTTATGAAGGAAGCATTCCTTCACTAATTCCTTTAAGTCCGGTAGGACTGTCATCTCCAGTCGGAGAGCACTGACAAGGTCAGTGAAGCAGCTAAGTAAAGTTGATAGGGCAAGGTAAGGGTTTTTTGGATAGTTAGGTATGTGATTGAGTCCTTTGGCCAGTAACTTACGTATTGTGACATTATCGATAATGCTGAGGTCCTGAGTACAGACATGGTTACCAAATCCTTCAAAATCCCTGCAGAATGAGGTAAATTGAATGCATGTACAGTAAGGGATTGTTTCTTGTCTAAGAAAGTCATTATTTAAAACTAATCCTTTTATAGGATGATGGTATTTCCATCCTATGAGAATATTGTCAAGCAGTTTATGATTCCCAAAAAGTAAGTCAAAGCACTCACAAAAAAGACTTTTTGGTAAGATCCAATCGAGAATTATATTGTGAAATAGACAGTGTATGTAGATAGCACCACAATTCAAATCTTCTTTGCTGAGAACTCTTCTTCCACATGGGTTTGTAGAGACCTGCAATATATTCATGGGTTAGATTTCAGAGAAGTTTCTGATTGCAGGGAATCTGTCTCTCCCTCTTGTAAAGCTACGAGTCTTTCCTCGATTAGACAAGGAGCTAGGTGTGAAAGAGTTGGGAGATGCCAAAGAGTTAGCTCTTTTAAGAGTAGGAGAATCATCATCTTCAATACAAGGTTTAAGCAGATTGGTGATGAACTTGACCCCTTTAAAGTTAGCATAAGTCGTGAGGTATAGACCGGGCTCATCAGCTTTAAGCTCTTTTAGAATATCATGCATAAGACCACGGAAGATATTAAAGGCAATTTGTGCAATCACAATCTGCTTAGCCTGTCCACCTAACCATGAGCAGATGAGGGATAGATGAAAGTCGACTAGTAACTCTGGGAATAACATATCCAAATGGTTGAGGATATACCATATTGCATGATCAAACCACATGATGCTTGATTCATAGGTAGCTTTGGGGTCAAGAAATCTGCAGGCACATTTCACATAGGGGTGGAAGATATTCCAGATGGACTCTGTGTAGAAATCTAGGCTACTTTTTGCAAATTCCATGCTACCCTTAGTACGTATGTACAATCCAGTATTTGAGGGGCATTTGGAGTGGTAGATCAGATGAAGGTTAAAGGGGGCTTTAATCAGTTCTCCCTTGTCCAAGAACTGCCCACCTTTAAGAATCTTGAGTTTATAGTCTTCCATGGTTGAGGCGGGAAGGTTGGCCAAGTATACCCAGGTTTTACTAAGAATAGGAGCCATGAAGGCTTTGTTTGGTAGAACCCACAGTTGATGGTCAACTCCGAGAGATTCAATTTCTATTTGTCTTATTGGTAAGATAGGAAAAACTTTTGAGAATTTTGGTACCATCTCAAGGAGGTTAACATCATTGAGAGAGCAAAGATTATTTTGAAATTCTTTTACTGCTTCTAGTGCTGTACTATCTCGACAGAAAATGCCACCAGTTGGAGGGATGGAGGGGGTATTTGGGGTGCTGAAAAATGAGCGGTTAAGCCCACAGAGTTTTCTAAGGAAGTTTGACAGCTCAGCTCCAGATGAGGAGAACAGAGCAAGCTCTTGCTGGTATTGTGAAGCAAGGACAGGAACTTGGGCAATATATTGGGATAGCAGATTAACACCTTCTAGGGGGTCTTTGTCCAATGTAGCCAGAATTTTTACCCAGTCATTAAATGACAACATATGCAAGACAGATAGTTTTTTTTCCGAAACAAGAGTTGAATCATAAATAAGCTGTGAAGCATCCAAACTGCTAATACATCTGAGGCCATAGAGAGGGGCTCCGAGGTAAGTTCCAATCCTTGAGATAAAGCAAGAGTTTGCAAAAATAGTGAGGTCAAGTTTACTTTTTCTTGCCATAGTATGTGATACATAATTTGGCTTTCCTAGCAAGAAAAGGTCTAGTTCTAGTAGCCAAGGCATCTTTTGGTGTATGGTCTTTAAGGTAAAGCTTAATCTAATCAAGAATCTTTGCATGATTCTCAGGGTTGTGATTAGTACTCATGCGAGCTGTCATTCTATAACATGAGCAGTCTTGAAACAGAGGTGACATAAAAATTAGCAGAGTGTCTATATTGTAAAGTCTTTTTGGTCCTGCAGACCTTCAACCGGCAAAGTCAGAGACTATGGTAGCCATGAGCAGGGAACCAGAAAAAGAGTCTAAAAGGGGCCACCTAACATCAGTCTACCAATGAAGGATTTACAGACTGTGGGTCCAGCTTAAATCTCCATTCCTAAGATAAATTCCTAGGCCAGCATCCCGGTTTCCCCAGAAAAGAAGAAACCTTATGTATAGGACGTGTGTGTAGCTGTTTAAATCTTAACTAATAAGACATAATTGAATTTTTACATTCAAAAGACAGCTGGCCAAGGAATAATGAACTGATATGTACAAAAATAACTCAGTATCAAAATTATTTAGGTACAATGATTGTAGGAAAGACATCCTCTTTCAGTAAGATTGGTAGTAAAAGAACTTCCCCGTTCCTCAGTGGGTATTTCATTACATTAAGGTTGCTTGCCAAAGAAAAGAAAACCCTCCAAGATAAGATAGAGTCCTTACCTGCATCCATCCAAGCAAGACAACAATTCAGTTAGCCTTGGATGTGTTTTACAGGTATCAATGGATCATATCAGTTGTTATCCATGTCCATCTTATAGGATATTTATTAGTAGAATTTTTTAAAGAATGAGTGGTACATTTTACTTTCTAATGCGAGTGGTGAAGTCCACCAAGAATCCAAACATTTCAAGATCCATAGCTCGGTAGCTATGCTTAAGCCCAAAAAATAGCAACCATATACTTACCTTCAGACTTAGCAATCCCATGGTATCATTGGTATCCCTTTAGACAAAGATAGGTCATGTCAGACCTTTTCTCTATAAGATGCCTAATCATTTAATTTCTTTTTTTTTGGCAAGAGACGATATCATCTGAAACCACTAGTATAGCCAGTTACCAGGGTAGCAAGACTCCCTCTTATTAATATGGAATCCCATTTTTCAAATCATAGCTTGGAAGCTATGCCAAAGCTGAAAATACTAGCCATATACTTACCTTCATAATGCCAAGAAATCCACAAGTCATTATTAACTTTTAAAGAACGATAGTGTCCGTCCATTGACTGAGTAAGATACCTTACTTGTTTATCAACCAAAGGTACTAGATGCAGTGAATAGTACCCCAACCATTTTTATATGAAATTACAAGTGCCAAGCTGGACTTAAGCCCAGCAAATTATCACGCCAAGCTTAACAAAAATTGTTTTTAACACATAACTTCCAACCCTGCACGTCATGCAATATGTCATATTGCTTTCAAAGAGAGTAAATTAACATCCTGCAATGGTTAAGAACAGAGTCTCAATCAATGAGTATGCGCACCAGCGCCAGTAATACAACCAGTAGCGCCCAACTTGCAAAGTCATAAATAACCGATAGCTACAAACCTGTAACTCCACGAGAAAGAGCCAGTTCAACACCCAGTATCAAGAAACAGTCCGTGCATGTTTTTGACAGTAACTCAGCCTCATTCTATGCATACTAGGCCTTAAGGCACATGCTGATTATGCCCCAGCCCAGTAGTTTAATTCAAAAAACAGTTAACCGTGTTAATATCAATAGGCTCCCAAATGATGTCCACCATGCCAAAATCCATAACCAGGTACCTTACTACAAAAACCCATAACCAAAAAACCCATACTCAGGTACCTTACCACGAAACGCAGGTATGGTCCTAAAGCGGCTGAAACAAATCCAATATGGCCATTTGTAGAGCTAACACCATTCCCTCAGGTGTTTATTCCATTGGTACAGTCAACAAGATAAAAACTAGTTGCTTTTTATGCATAAGCAGTCCTAAGGTTCACAATAATGCCCATGTATGATTATGTAGCAGTTTTTCTCAGAACCAACATCTACCTTATATGCAGGTGCTTTAAAAAAAACCCTTTATTTTGCTCAAATGCTAGGCAAAAAATTTTGTCTCTGTAAGTCTAAGACATATAAACAGTGTAGACGACATCTTTCTTCACTTACCATGCAAGGTACTGCAACCACATTTAAACAAAAACCGAATTTTTGTAGTAACATACCTGTGTTTCCTGAGTTGCAAGCTCCATTTTATCAAGATCAAACAGCAGCAAAAAAAATGAGCAGAGAACCTACTCCAGGGCTAAGTGAGGGCCAGAGTATGCCCTCACCTCTATATATATAGGATGTGTTGCACGCTCCCAGAGCCATCCGTTTAAATGCGATCCGCCACCCTCAATCTGCGCGAGCCTGTAGGTGCCATAGCCTGAAGGTGATCGAGAGTGGACAGGGGCCGCCTACCCCATGTAATGATATTTCTTCACGCTTTGGTTTAAGCGGGGACCAAGTCCCAAGTTGTCTTTATTATGCAACCATGGGGGGCGGGGGGGGAGGGGGGGGGGATTTGTTTTTTTGAAAAAAAAAAATCTTAAAAAAACATTTATGACCAGTATACTAGTGTGTGTGTGTGTGTGTGTGTGTGTGTGTGTGTGTGTGTGTGTGTGTGTGTGTGTGTGTGTGTGTGTGTGTGTGTGTGTGTGTGAGAGAGAGAGAGAGAGAGAGAGAGAGAAGATGAAACAAAAATAACTTTATTCTTACCCATGTTGTGAGATATATCTTTTGGGATTGTTCCGATCGCATTAATAATTTTCTTCTTGTTTATCTTCTCTCTCTCTTTATCCTCCTCCTCCTCCTCCCCATAGATATTCACTTTTGTTGAAGGCTTGTCTTGTAACTTTTAAAGTCACTTTAGATTGTTCCTACACGCGAGCATTTTGTTCTGTCTTCCTCTCTCCTCGTGCGTCATTTGTTGGACTTTGCATTTCAACACATTTAATACGGCTCTTGACAATTGTCCTCTCCCTCCTCTCTCTCTCTCTCTCTCTCTCTCTCTCTCGCATTGATTTTAGATTGGCACCCTTGCCTACCAAAATTTAAGGAATTTATAGATTTTTTAGCATGGCCCACATGTTAACTCTTAAAAATAAAAAGAACAAAATATCCAAGGATTGGTAAAAGGTCCATCAACTGGGAAATCTCTCTACCCATTTGGGGTGTTCTCTCTCGTTGATTTTAGATTGGTACCCTTGCCTGCCGAAATTTAAGGAATATATAGATTTTGAAGCATGGCCCACATGTTAAATCTTAAAAATGAAAAGACCAAAATATCCAAAATTGGTAAAAGGTCCATCAACTGGGAAATCTCTCTATCCATTTGGGGTGTTAATGTGAGGGTTGGTCTTTGTCGGGCATTTAATCCATTTTCTATCCTTTAAAAAATACACTAATGCCAAAAAATAATATCTTGAAAATTTGAAAAGTGTGTGAGCTCAACGGTAAAATCTTTCTTTCTCTCTCTCCCCCTTATAAATGTACATGTGTATGCACACATGCAATGTGATGGTCTCTCTCTCTCTCTCTCTCTCTCTCTCTCTCTCTCATGTGGATAACGATCCCTACATTCGCATGTCATGTATGTTCTCAAAGTGAGACAACCCCAAGTCGACGTTAGGTGAGCTTTTTTCTTTTTCTCAAGCTCTTTAAAGAAATACATACTTCCAAAATTTTCTAAAACATATCAATATTGGTCTTGAAAAAAGCCCCTTGAAAAGATAAAACCAAATATATCTTCAAAAATTACATTTCCATTAAACAAAAAAAATCACAATTTTTTCTTTTTTTGCTATATCTTCAAAAAGTAAATTCACATTAAGTAACAAAACCTCCACTAAAGTTATCCCCTTTTTGTTATGTGCAATCAAACTTCAGCATTTATTTTATCTACACTAATAGATAATGGGGGAGGGAATTCCAACTCCCACCTTGCCACATGGCGGCTTCTGCTTCTTTCAGGAATCAGGAATGCGTTCCGGTCTGTGCGCCCTGCAATCCCCGGCCACACAGCGACACAACCTGAAGACTGCGAACGGAGAGAGAGAGAGAGAGAGAGAGAGAGAGAGAGAGAGAGAGAGAGAGAGGCCACAAAGCGACACAGCCTACCGACTTCGAAGTTCGAATGCAGAGAGAGAGAGAGAGAGAGAGAGAGAGAGAGAGAGAGAGAGAGAGAGAGAGAGAGAGAGAGAGAGAGTGCTGCCAGGCTCCCGGCGTGAAGACTGCGGGAAGAGAGAGAGAGAGAGAGAATTGGAATGCATTGCCGGTGCTCTCTGTACTGACCAGTCCAGTGAGTGCGAGAGAGAGAGTTAAGGTTTGCCGCCAAAATCTGCCCCCGGTACGAACACCAAGTTCCAAAATGTCACAATGGCAATGAGCTTTGAACCTCTCTCTCACACACACACACACACACGTAACGATGTAACTGGTCGTTCTTGAGACTTGAAGGCTTTTAACACTAGAATGGTAACAGGACACTTTTATTTCCTTGGACACTTTTGTGTCTTGTTAAGTGACCATTTTGCTTAAATTATTTGAAGAGTATGAAAATGAATTTCTAGATTCTATATATCCACAAAGTCGCCTTATGAGCTGAATAAAATTTGACATTTTTTTTGGAATATCGATTTCACCACTAACTTTACTCTTGCACAACATTTTTGAACCTAAACTATGTGAAAAAACGGGTCCTGCTTTTGGCTTTTTTTCAATTTTTGCAACTATATGACTCTAAACTTCATATTTGTGAGGTTTAGATTGCTAGAGGATAAGCCTTCATAGTTCTCAACATGTTTTGATGCTTGTAGGGAGAGCTAAGTGTTAAAATTGAAAGTTATGACCAACTTACAAGAATTGCACAATCCTTTTTTTTTGGCCAAAATTAGCACTTTTATTATTTTTTTGGTGGCTTTCTTGATATCCAAATTCAATTTTGATAGTGTAAGTGTAATGTATAACATAAATCTAATCTTCTTTGAGTTTTGGGGGACCTAATATGCTATATAGCATAGTATATGATGATGGTTGAGTTTTTTGATTGCTGAAGAATACGGAACATTGTAGAGTAGCAAGTATAACTTTCTCAATATGGCTAGTTTCTTAGGCCAATTATGTGTATTTTGTAGGTAGTAACCATATCTAATCATAGACTACAAACTTGGCTAGATATTGAGTAGTTTCTATGGTTTCTAGAGGTCATAATGCTAAACCCAGTTTTTTCATGTTTGCTGTATTTAGCACTTTATCATTGCCCCCAAGGTTCCACTTAGTAAGAGATCCATTATCCTTTTGACATGCTCCATGGCTCCTTTCGGATCCAAAAGCCCAAAGGGAACTAAGAAAACATGTATATAGTATTTGTATTGAGCGTGACTATAGAAACTTTGATGATAGGTCCGCAGAATAGCAAAAATGCAACTTTTTTGTACCTATTTTTTTTGCCTAAAAATACATGGTGAGGTAAAAGAAACCATATTTTTTTATCACCAACCCATTGAAGTTAACGGGACATTTTATCTCATGTCCTGCAAAAATCCCCACTCTTATTTATATGCAATCAACCATAAGAAATTGTTGTTTTGGACAAAATGCACTAGTCCATCAACTTTGGAGGCTTGTAGTGACCAAGGGGTGAGAAATCTTACAAGTTTCTCATTTTTCCCATATGTAGTAGTCCTTGAACTCTAAGCTCATGAAAGGATTTTTCAAAATGAGTGGATCTACTATGGTTTTGGAAATTTTTCCCAAAACCCTGAAAGGACACTTTTATGTCCTGTTAGGTTACCAGTCTAGTGTTAAACAATTCAAACTAGGTTTGCCAAGTTTTTGGAAAAAAGTTTTTTCGAGCACTGACGTGATGTATTTAGTCAAGTCCATGAGATATATATATATATACTAATAGATAATGGGGGAGGGAATTCCGGCTCCCCCCCCCCCCCTTGCCACATGGCGGCTTCTGCTTCTTCCGGCAATCAGGAATGCGTTTCGGTCTGTGCACCCTACAATCCCCGGCCACACAGCGACACAGCCTGACGACTACGAACGGAGAGAGAGAGAGAGAGAGAGAGAGAGAGAGAGAGAGAGAGAGAGAGAGAGAGAGAGAGAGAGAGTGCTGCCAGCGTGAAGTCTGCGTATAAAGAGACAGAGAGAGAGAGGCCACAAAGCAACACAGCCTACCGACTTCGCAGTTCGAACGCAGAGAGAGAGAGAGAGAGAGAGAGAGAGAGAGAGAGAGAGAGAGAGAGAGAGAGAGAGAGAGAGAGAGAGAGAGAGAATTGGAATGCATTGCCCGTGCTCTTTGCAGTGACCAGTCTAGTGAGTGCCAGAGAGAGAGTTAAGGTTTGCGGCCGAAATCTGCCCCCGGTACGAACACCAACTTCCAAAATGTCACGATGGCAGTGAGCTTTGAATCTCTCTCTCACACACACACACATAACGATGTAACTGGTCGTTCTTGAGACTTGAAGGCTTTTAAACAATTCAAACTAGGTTTGCCAAGTTTTTGGAAAAAAGTTTTTTTGAGCACTGACGTGATGTATTTAGTCAAGTCCATGAGATATATATATATATATATATATATATATATATATATATATATATATATATATATATATATATAGAGAGAGAGAGAGAGAGAGAGAGAGAGAGAGAGAGACTAACTAGGAGCCTCCAACTCAGTGTCGGCAAAAATCATTTTTCCAAGCATACAAATTTTCTTTCCTTCATTTTGCAAAAGAGGAAATTTTAGAAAATTAAGGGTAATTTTTGGGTTTTTACACTAATTTTTTCTATTTTGGGACGAAATTTCTCCTTTCCCCCCCCTGCTCTCAACCGGAATTTTTAAAATTGGAACCGACACAATATTCAGTTGAGACACAATTTTCCCGAACACTGCTCCAACTACTCATAGCCTCAAAATCCTCCAATTGGAGGGCAGCCTCATTAAAGTCCTTGAGAGTGCAGCCTCAACAGTTGGAGAGACTGCATAGGCCACGAGGCACGCGGGTGTCAAGTCATTAATAACACTGGAGGGGAGAGAGAGAGAGAGAGAGAGAGAGAGAGAGAGAGAGAGAGAGAGAGGAACTCTTGATAGACACACACAATAGGGAGAGCGACAAAGAGATCATGCTAAGCACTCAAAAACGGATCTCGGTTATCGAAGAGGAAAGGAGATTAGAAAATCTTGAACAATCCGACCAAAAAAAATAAATTAGAAATTTTTGACATTTGACGGGTATTTTGGGAATTTCCACAAATTTCAATTGCCTCCTTGGCCACGTGGCGCAAGGACCTTCGTCTGATGGTGTACTCTGTAACCCCAGTGTTCACAGGT
Organism: Adiantum capillus-veneris; assembly: GCF_014529385.1. Classification (NCBI taxonomy): domain Eukaryota; kingdom Viridiplantae; phylum Streptophyta; class Polypodiopsida; order Polypodiales; family Pteridaceae; genus Adiantum; species Adiantum capillus-veneris. The sequence continues at coordinate 117,624,654 of NC_140955.1, forward strand.
AGACAGAGAGAGGGAGAGACGTGCTAAGACCGTCGTGGAAAAAAGAGAGCCAGAGAGAGAGAGAGAGAGAGGCGGTTCAGGGGCCCAGGGCTAGAAAAATATATTTCCCAGTCGAGCTTAGAGCCCTTCGAGCAACAACAATCGCAGGCCGTCGAGCAGCAATACAAGCATCATGACCAGGCGATGGCGATGCTATAGCAAGCCCTACAAGCAGAGTAGTTCTAGCGAGCATGAAAGTCTGCTTTCGCCTCTCTCTCTCTCTCTCTCTCTCTCTCTCTCTCTCTCTCTCTCTCTCTCTCTCTCTCTCTCTCTCTCTCTCTCTCTCTCTCTCTCTCTCTCTCTCTCTCTCTCTCTCTCTCTCTCTCTCTCTCTCTCTCTCTATGCCGTCATTTTATGAGCAAAATTAATTTCCTTCCATGATGAAGGGAGATCTTTTTCTTCTTTTTCCTGCACATTTGACCAACGACAGAGCTTGGCTCTCTCTCTCTCTCTCTCTCTCTCTCTCTCTCTCTCTCTCTCTCTCTCTCTCTCTCTCTCTCTCTCTCTCATAATTTTTATGGGAGCATTAACAACTACTAGGAAGTAATTAAGAGAACACTTATTAGAAAAGAGGAGAGTGGGGGAGCCTGAAGGTTTCTGAAAGATTATGCATCGTCATTTTGAGAGAGAGAGAGAGAGAGAGAGAGAAAGAGAGAGAATAGAGAGACCTTTTTAGGGAGAAATTCTTAACGCCATAGGAACTATCCATAGAGACCTCAAATATCTATCCAAAAAGTGTTGAGCTCTAGACGTGTTCTTCAAGTGGGAATTGAGAGAAAGAGAGAAAGACACACACACACACACAGACTAGAGATCCCTTGAGAGAGATCTATTCACGCGTCGACAGTTCCTCTGTAGGACGCGTGAGCTATGCAACCCGACGACACAAGGAAGAGAGAGAGAGAGAGAGAGAGAGAGAGAGAGAGAGAGAGAGAGAGAGAGAGAGAGAGAGGGGGGGGGGGGGGGGGGGGGGGGGGGGGGGGGGGGGGAGAGAGAGAGACTCTTTGATGGCAATTGGCCCCATGTAGACTAAAATTTGAGGACGCCTAGGGGAGAGAGAGAGAGAGAGAGAGAGAGAGAGAGAGAGAGAGAGAGAGAGAAATGAAATGAAATGATATATTAACGTCTTTAAAAGGCCAAAGTGACCTATGAGACAAAAGAGTTTACAAATTGTGAATCTGATACAATGTCTGTGTAAAAGACTAAAAAATTGAAAATGACTAAGCTAAAGTGAAATGGAACGAAATGAAATGGGATGAAATGAAAGGCTAAGATGTTGGAATCAAGATCCGATATCCAACATTGGTCTTTGGCGAATCAATGTCCTCCTCGGTGAGTACTCTAATTGGGCGTCTCCCATGTCATGCCAAAACAATCCGGACCCTCTGATGCAGCTTCCACCGATGTCTCGATGACCCTCACAGTCGTAGGCATTTGGATCTCCCAAGCTCAGTGGCACTGTGAGTTAGTGTACCTATAGTACAGGTGGACTCTGAAGTCTGTTGTGATGCATGCTCATCTGAATGCCGCGTATGTAGTCCGAGGAAATCAGTGATCTCCGTCTGTGAGTGTCTCCTATTGTCTGGTCTCCTCAAGAGGCTCTCCCTGTGTCTATGTAGCTCCAATTAAAATAGCCCAAGGCATGTCTGATCTCATAACTTTGGCCTGTGGTCCAAAACCCTCTCTGAATTGGCAGTTGAAGCAAGGGGTTTGAGGGTAAGAGGGGCCATGTCGCCGCCGAAGGCGACGCTGTTTTACTAGTGTGGAATAGAAAGTCTCTTTACTTTACATTTGAAAAGACTTTTCACTTCTTACATTTTGAAAAGGCTGTCATTTCTTACAATCTTACCCTTTACTTTTACATTTTAGATTAGATGTTTTGTAAAGTGTTTTTTGAAATGAACCAGGGAGTGACATGTGGACGCCCTCTCCTTCCTTGAAAATTTTAAGCTGCATTATAAAGAGTATAGAAGGGATTAGATTTTCTAACAAGGCATTCATTTTCCCGGAGGAGTCAATTCTTAGAGGATTAATTGAGTTACCGAAAGACTTACAGATGCAATTGATAGGGTGACTCGCCCACAAAAAGATGGTGGTAAGAGTGGACAATGAGATTTTCTGTGTAGACTCTACCCTACTTGTACTATTTGATTCTAAAGAGGGTCCTACTTTCATTCAACTTATGTGTGCCCTACACTTGGTCAATAGAGTATGTGTTGGTGTTTGGTATGTACACTTTAACATAGGGGAAGACTCTTCATGGGAGCCACAACCACACCTCACCTTTCATCGACTCACATTTGGAGAATTTCCTGCTCATCTTTGACACATTTTTCAAGCTTAATATATTGCAAGAACATGAGTGCCATTATGTTTGATAAAGACCCATGGGAATATAGGATACAAAACACATAGAGGTGCACCACAACTTAATCAGAAGGAAAGTAATCAATTGCAAGGTTACCCAAGTTTATACTAGATAAATAGGTAGGGAGCTAACATATCCAAAGGACTTTAGGACTTTAGCCATTTTTTCGTTTTGTGAAGATGATTACAGGATAGTCTTCACACGTATAGTTGGCCTCAGATGTCTTATGGTTGATTTGAGTGTTGAATACGACACTGTCAATATCATTTACACTAACAATTAGAGTGTATTGGCAGTTGTAAGGAACCTAGTTTTTCATACTCTCCCAAAGCATATTGTATCACTCTTGGGGGGATTGTTACCATATATGTGGTAGTGACGTGTGTGACCACGCTTAGGTCAGGGTATTTTTTTTCTAACTAGGAATTTTACCCCCGATGCATTGTATATACGCCTGTCACTCTAGGGAAAACTAATATTTCTATTTATGCACTAAGGATTACACTCTCTATTGTGTGCCTTGAGCTTCTTCATCTTCTCCAAGTTGTGTGTGCATCTTTGCAACCCTATTTCCATCATGACCAAGATGCACAAATCAAGAACATTTGTATGAAACTTTCATTTCCATTGCAAGGCAAAGAATACATGTCATTAGGAGTGCCAAGTTGCAATTTCAATGTGTCATCTAGTCTAGCAGAGATAAACTCATCAATCAATTCTTTCATTCTACCTATCATTAAGTATGACCTTAGTTTAGATGTGTATATTTGTGTTTTACTTTAAGCGTTAGGTCATGTGGTGTGTGTAAGTCGTGGATGTAATAGAAATTTACCCGTTTCACTTTACACCTTATATTAAGGTGAACATTTCATTTAATAGAAAGATTCATTTTCAACAACGCATAGTGTTTACAATTAATACTCTAAGGGTAAGATAAATTTTAGCATCCCACAAACTGTTCTTTTGCCTCTTATGGACTACCACACTTCATGCAATGTGTATGTTTTCATCTTATCCTAAAGCAAATTTAAACCTTGCAAAATAGTGTGTATGCATTTCGTTAAAAAGGGAAAAAAAAGGTTGTTTTGTCTAGAAGGGATTAGATTTTCTAACAAGGCATTCATTTACGGAGGAGTCAATTCTTAGAGGATTAATTGAGTTACTAAAGAATTACAAATGCAATTGATAGGGTGACTAGCCCACAAAAAGATGGTGGTAAGAGTGGACAATGAGATTTTGTGTGTGGAGTCTACTCTACTTGTACTATTTGATTCTAAAGAGGGTCGTACTTTCATTAAACTTATGTGTGCCCTACACTTGGTCAATAGAGTATGTTTTGGTGTTTGGTATGTACACTTTTAACATTGGGAAGACTCTTCATGGGAGCCACAACCACACTTCTCCTTTCATCGACTCACATTTGGAAAATTTCCTGCTCATCTTTGACACATTTTTCAAGCTTAATATATTGCAAGAACATGAGTGCCATTATGTTTGATAAAGACCCATGGGAATATAGGATACAAAACACATAGAGGTGCACCACAACTTAATCAGAAGGAAAGTAATCAATTGCAAGGTTACCCATTATGACTTCATAGTGGGTCTATGTTCAGTTTATTAATTAATTCATCGCCAAGATTTCGTCTTATTAACCTCAGGAAAACTAAAGCCTGCCGCTTTGGCTCTGTTCCTGCGCTCACATTTGCCCAGCACTTTTGATCTCTAACTCCCTCGGCTTTATGTCTCCTAGCAGACCCCTCCAAGCTCCGCCCTAGGAAAATTGTTGCTCATCGCTTGATTGTTTAGCTTGCAGAGAGGCGTCAACGCAATTCGGACACAGAGACGCCATTGCCTACCAAGAACCATCCAGCTGCTCCATCTGCAGCTCGAATGACCTTGCACTCTCATGCGTCCCCGTGCACCTTCAAGGCACAGTGGAGCCCTCCCATTTATCTTCCCGAGCGAACCACAGCAAGAAGAGCCAAAATCGACCCCGTCGCCAAAACCTACCATGTCAGAGATCGAATCCAACTGCCATGCAGCTCGCCTTGCAAGCAGAACCTGCTCTCTCTCTCTCTCTCTCTCTCTCTCTCTCTCTCTCTCTCTCTCTCTCTCTCTCTCTCTCTCTCTCTCTCTCTCTCTCTCTCTCTCTCTCTCTCTCGTGCACAACACACAGCTGCAATTCCAACAACGAGCAGTTATGCACGTCCGCGTCCCAATTGCCTCCTGTCTGCCAACACAAGCGACACCTGCTACCCACCATGCGAGAAAAATATCTCCTGTCTCTCCCTCTCGACCCGACACACACCCTCTGGTGACTGTCACGCGCCACCTGCCTCAACCTCTAATGTTTTCCTTTAGTTTTCAAATTGCATCTTCGCTGATACCCTATAACTTGACCTGCTTACAAAATTAGAAGGACATACTAAATAAATAGGTAAGGAGTTAACATATCCAAAGGCCTTTAGGTAAAGATAAGCTCCACAGCTTCTAGAAACTTTTTTGGTAAAGAAAATATCCCGGCTTAGTGTGAGCTAGAGGAGAGTGGCAATAATATGGACAAACATACCTATGATGAGACATTCATAAGGCTACTATTGAAAATCAACTAAGATAGAGGAAGCAAAATGGATTATAGAAGAGTCTTAGGTGAAAGATCTTTGTGTACTCAATAGTTGCATATTTGGCATCCTATGTTGGGCCTTTATGTAGGAGAATTGAGAAATTTAAAAAAAAGGGTCAATTAGTCTTATAATGTGTCAATTACAAGAAGATATAGCATATAAACTTGTGGTTTAAAAGGGAAGGAAGTATGTTGTGATATTCTTAGAGCTTGAAAATTGGACAATCAACTTAAGAAGAGACTAAGAGTGTAGGGATTAGAAATTATGTTTTCAATCATCGCAATATAGAAATAACTTGAAGAAAGAATATACCAAACTAATAAAAGTAAAAATTGAAGGTGCTATCTACAAGGTAGTTCATTTCCTTGTAGAAAGGATTGAAAGACAATCAGAGATCTTTCAGGTTGAAGTACCGGGACTTCATGACTTGCCCCTCGGATTGTTGTAAAGGTAAGTCCATCGTAGACTTGAGTCCATCCCCCAACCTACATTCACATTTTGTCTGCCTTTAGATTGAAAGCATGGCATTTGCATTGGGAATTATTTGTGTTTCTAATCTAGCCACATTGGGAAGCAACCTTTACAAGAAGCCATATTTTCAAATTAAAAGGAACAATTATAACAATCATGGTAATGTTCACCATTCCAAGAACTTTTAGGCACAAGTTCAGTTTATTTTCAATACTCAAGATCTACAAAAAAAGAAAATTTTTCTTATAGATAATGAAATGGTTCCCACTAGGAGACTTCTTTTGAATCATTCAATACTATCCTACATTCCCTTCCTGCCACTTCCCCTTCATCCACCTCCTTTGCACCCCCAAGAATCTACGCCTTCTCTCCCTCCTCATTCTACCTCCTCCTACCTCCACCACCCAAAGGACCAACACCGTCAAGCATGACGGCAAGTCCTCCAATAGCCCCTACTAGCAATCTCCTTGTGAGTTCTCTTACCCATGTCACTACCTTGCATAAGGCCACACGTCATGAGGGCGTAGGTAAGTACATTTAGAGAAAGGCCTTCCCCACATATTAATGGCATAGAGTGAAACATATTCTAGTAGAAATCTCCTCATGAGTTCTCTCACCCATGTCAACATCTTGCAAAAGGCCACAAGTCTTCGAGGCAAGGCCATGGGGGAAGAGAGAGAGAGAGAGAGAGAGAGAGTCACCACGCACTCAACCATATGTCAAGACGTCAAATTGAAAGAGGTCTTACATTTGAGAGAAAATAGTGAGAATCTTGAGAGATTCTCATTGATTACTCATTTTCCTAGGGTAGGACTTTCAAATTTAAGTGACTCTTTCACATGCAGTATAGAGGGAACACAACACCCTTGAGGAACTAGTGTCTCATCATGTCATGACACAATGACCCAATACATCTCGAATGCAGGGTTGAGGAGGAAAAATCATGGTTGCTATTTCACTGGGACTTAATTTTCAGGGCCAAAATTTGAGTATTTTAGCTACAAATCTCAGTTTTTTCCAACACACCAAAGGCCCAGGGGGGAGATGCTTATCCCTTCCAAATATTAGCCATATTACATGGTCGGGCAAGGGCCACGCGTAGGCATCACCATGGCCACCTAATCTCAGTTTACAGTGCATTTTTTTCCTTTGAAAATTAAAAAACTAAGTTTTTATCCCTGTGGATCTTAATTTTTAAGTTCAAAAATTGAGCACTTTAGTCACAAAACCTTGGATCCTAATATAAAATCTCTATTGTCTTGTTAGTCTTACCTTAAGAATCATGGTTGCTCGACTGTGTTCTTTGACTCAGCCTATCCTGCTCGATTGGAGGGTAGTGAAGTTCTCTTTTGAGGTGATGGATCAGTTTGTTGACTCCCCCTGGTGCCACCTGTATTAGGTATATTTGCATGGATGGCTTTGGTGTGCTTGTCTTTTTTATGATAGCTCGATCTGGACGGACAGTGTTCACTCTATGGTTATAGGTATGGCTTGGTGGCTCCCGGATCAGGCAGTGTATTTGGCAGAATGGCTTATTTTGTATTGTCAATGCCCTGGCTCGATTTGAGCAAGTCGGTATTGTGGTATGTTATTCTTTTTGGGGTTATCTAATATTCCACTCACTATTGTGAATTTTGCAAGAAAAAAAAGAATCATGGCCAAGAATATTGTCTCTTTTTCTTTTTTTGCCATACCCACTCAAATGAGTGAAAAACTTACAATCTCCATGCTTAAAATGAGCACTGGAGTCCAAAAAAAATTACAACAAAACCCAACCAAGTTACTAGATCAATGTCCCAAGGGCTTTTACAGGGAGTCCCCAAACTCGACAGACCAAAGACAACAACTCGAGAGCTTTTACAGGGAGCTCTCCAACTCAAGCTACAAAGAGAAACCCTCATAGGTAAAGACATATCAGATACCAGTAAAGCCGAAAGGGGTAGAACATGATGACACCATCACCATCTTCGGTCCCCAAGTTGCCACCATGCCATCACCCCTGCCACCAAATCCGGCATGCCCCAAGAGAAAATAATGTCAGGACATTGCACAATTTCTTGTTTGGAATCCTTCTTTTTCTTTTTCCCCCTTTCCAAAATGCCTCTACACTGATGTGGTGAAATGTAATGTCATTTAACCCAGCCACTAAGTAGTACCAACTTCTTCATTAGATGTGAAATCTAAAGAGATCCCTTGGGCATTGGAAAAGAAAAAGGGAGTTTGAGTTGGAATGAAAGTTCTCCAAGATATCAAATTAAACTTAAAAGTAAAAGAAGGTGTAGGGAATGGTCCTTTAGGGACCATTCCTTGGAATCCCTGCGACCAAAGGGCGATCGGCGGAGCCAGGAGTCTTGTGGGAGCAGGATTGCAAGGAATGGACCATTCTCGGCCGTCAACGGTCATGGGGAGGAGGGCCACCGGTTCAAGAGGTCAACCCCAGGCAGGCGACCAATTTCGTAGGCTGATGTGTCAGTATTCCGTGCAATTGCGATTCTGCGTGCTAAGTTGTAGGCAAACAATTGGCACGCAGACTGTGTACATTCCTAGTGCTGAGTTGTCTAGCATCGAATGATTGCAAGCACAAATTCCCGCCAGTAAAGATGAGGCGATGGACGGCTCTGATCTGCAGTCCCTCGACCCATGACCTTGACGGAGGGGCCCATCAATCTTCTTCTTTTTTAATGTTTAAGGTCACCATAGGCTTGTAGCTTAGTGGCTTAGCTTGACCCTCATTGATGCAATGTGATGAGTTCAAAATAATGAAAGTTGAAATTATGAGTGGTTTTGTGTAGCTTTTGAAACTGAGAGTGGGTGGAGTATCTTGGGGAGATTCCATATAAAGAATTGAATTGAAAGTTGAGCGGTAATTTATAAGCTTACTCAATTTTGAACGCATTTGTTTTGATAGGAATCTAGTAAAATTTTAAATTTTATTGAAAGTTTGAGTGGAAAAAAAGGTTCATCTCTCTCTTTCCCTCTCTCTCTCTCCACATGTGTGTTTGTCTCTCTCTATGTGAATCAAATATTTTGCGTATCGATTGTGGTGCATCATTGGTGATTGTGCACAGATCTTCAAAGGCGGGGATGGGTGATATTACTAGGGGTAGTAGCATGAGGAGGTGTGGGACATATGTATTGTCTGTGTGTACATCCGACATGGAATCAATGATGGTGCGGCAAGTCTCTCTCTCTCTCTCTCTCTCTCTCTCTCTCTCTCTCTCTCTCTCTATATATATATATATATATATATATATATATATATATATATATATATGTATGTGTGTGTGTGTGTGTGTGTGTGTGTGTGTGTGTGGGAAATGTGAGTGTGAATGTGTTTCTCAAATTAGGAAGGCCAAGCAGTACTCATGCACACAATTCATGTTGTTCAAGCTCCCACTAACGAGCTGTCGTAGGAGGAGGATCCGACTGGAAAGACGTGGAGGCAGCATCGTGAGGTAATATCTTAGCTAGTCATCACGTCTCTCTCTCTCTCTCTCTCTCTCTCTCTCTCTCTCTCTCTCTCTCGCATAGTTGTGGCGTAGAATGGAAGGTTGTGCACCTAGGCCTGTAGCACGAGGGAAGCGACCCGAATGAGGGAGGATTCTATGTGCAAGGCTGCAATACGAGGGGAGGGAAGATTTTGTGGAAGGGATGCAGAACGAAGTACAACTTTGTTGGGCCAACAATGGAAGGGATCTTTGGAGGCGGATGGCGATGGGGCCTATTCTTTTCATTGGAAGAAAGAGATTTCCTTGAAATATTAGCATTGAGGAGTTGAATAGCAATAGAGCTAGGGGGATCAAGAGAGAGCAGAGGATGTTGTTGTGCAGAGGCATGCTTTTGGACTCAATGTTATTAGTGAGAATCTTGGGGGATTCCCTCAATGAATAAAAAGAAAAAGAGGGAGGGAAGGCCAAAGGAGGTGACATGTGAAACACAGAGAGAAAAGGAAGAGCTGTCGACTTTCAACTCCTTGCGGCATCTAGACACTTTCTCTTGTAGGTCTTGGCAACTCTGCTCTTGCGGCATGGCAACATTGTGAGGATGTGAAGGGAGGGTTTGTGGGCTCTATCCCTACCTGCACTAGCAGAAGTGCATGAAAGAGTGGAGGAGCCCTAGAGAGAGACATTGTGGCTGACCCAGAGGGCGATGGGCCATGTACAAAAGGGAGTCGGGGTATCTAGTGGTGTCTTTGCCTTCAATTCAAATATTCCAAAGAGAATCGATTCAAGTTAATTAATGGGTTTTTTGTAAAAGTAAGCAGAGGAAGCATGGTGAATTGATTTCTGCGCCCTCAGCTTGTGCTAATGGTGCATGGCTTTGTGTCCTATCAGCAAGGTATGATAGGGCGACAAGAGCTACAAGAAAGTTTAGCATAGCAAGGTGCAAGATGATGGAGGTGGAGTAGACATGGGAGTGCAAGACAACGCGATTTGGACTAAGCAAGAAAAGAGAAATAACGAGGGGGGGAAATGCAAATGGCTTCTACCCATGAATGGGGTGCAACTCTTTTGCCTTTCATTGGAAAGATTCCAAAAGATTGAATCTAAAAAATTAATAGCTTTGTTTTGAGAAAAATAAAAATTCTTTCAAAACATTCCAAATGCATAAGAGAAGGGTAAGTATAGGAAACGAAAATTTCGATGAAAATGTAAAGTCATAGGAAATGAATTGCCCGTTAAAATGAAAAGTCAAAAGACATTCCATCTCCATACAAAAGAAGTGGTCGAGCGCATTTCTTCTTCATTACCTTTTCTTTTAGCACTTCTTTCTCTTAAGAATTTCCTTGCACAATGCTCGTCAAAATCTAGCTCGACGCTCTATTGCCTTGATAGCCTTGGTGCTATTGTATGAGTCAGGAGGGACTCTGAGTAGGGTGTCTAGGAACGAGGAGGGAGTGCTGAGCTAGGGAGGTTTTGGCTATGGTAGATCGGCATCGGCTTGGGTTGGTGCTTCGACGACCATCCATTTTTGGAATCAGGGCTAGGCTGCAGCCCCCTTCTCCACGCGAGGAGTTTCTTGCTCGCCACGATCTAACGGATGGTGGACAGGGGGAGCGGATGGTGTGACAACCTCTACTTCCTTCGGTTTGTGTGTTGGTGTCCTTATTTGGTTTTGGTGCTGCGAGGTTTTCTCAGCTACAGTGGTTTGGTATGGTGGAACTTTTGTTTAGTTGCGAGGATTGTGGAGGGTTTGTTTGCATCTGGTTGGGCCTTGTTGTGGAGTCCCAGGTTCGTGGGTCTGGTGCTGTATAGGTTATTAGCTTCCTGGAAAAAAGCCTATGTATGGTCGTTATTGGTTGTGGTTCTTTGGTCATAATGTATGGTTATAGCTCCATGTAAAAGCCGGATGTACTTGTCTTGTATGGTTGGGAGTTTATGTTGTTCAGGGGTTCCCTAGAAGGTGAGACTGTCGTGAGTGGCAGTCATGATAGTCTTGGTGGCACCCTTCGGGGTTATGTAACCGTTTCTTTTTTGTTGTCTGTGGTCGGATTGCGGTAGTATCCATTGTGTATGAGCTCCATGGCTCGTGTTGAGCATGGACAGGATGTAATCTGTTCTGTTATTATGCTAATAGTAAAAACACTACTCGCAGTTGTGAGTTTGGCAAAAGAAAAAAGAATTTCCTTGCACTATGTAGGTAGAGTTTCCTTGTGCTATGTAAGATAGGTGAAATCATATCGGTAGGACTCCGCTATGTAGGTTTAGTGTAATCCCACCATTTGTAGGTGGGATTACACTAAACCTAGTAGACATGGGAGTGCAAGACAACGCGATTTGGACTGAGCAAGAAAAGAGAAATAACGAGGGGCGAAAATGCAAATGGCTTCTACGCATGAATGGGGTGCAACTCTTTTGCCGTTCATTGGAAAGATTCCAAAAGATTGAATCTAAAAAATTAATAGCTTTGTTTTGAGAAAAATAAAAATTCTTTCAAAACATTTCAAATGCATAGGAGAAGGGTAAGTATAGGAAACGAAAATTTCGATGAAAATGTAAAGTCGTAGTAAATGAAAATCCCATTAAAATGAAAAGTAAAAAGACATTCCATCTCCGTACAAAAGAAGTGGTCGAGCGCATTTCTTCTTCATTACCTTTCCTTTTAGCACTTCCTTCTCTTAAGAATTTCCTTGCACAATGCTCGTCAAAATCTAGCTCGACGCTCTATTGCCTTGATAGCCTTGGTGCTACTATATGAGTCAGGAGGGGCTCTGAGCAGGGTGTCTAGGAACGAGGAGGGAGTGCTGAGCTAGGGAGGTTTTGGTTATGGTAGATCGGCATCGGCTTGGGCTGGTGCTTCGATGACCATCCATTTTTGAAATCAGGGCTAGGCGGCGGCCCCCTTCTCCACGCGAGGAGTTTCTTGCTCGCCACGATCTGGCGGATGGTGGACAGGGGGAGCGGATGGTGTGACAACCTCTACTTGCTCCGGTTTGTGTGTTGGTGTCCTTATTTGGTTTTGGTGCTGCGAGGTTTTCTCAGCTATAGTGGTTTGGTATGGTGGAACTTTTGTTCAGTTGCGAGGATTGTGGAGGGTTTGTTTGCATCTAGTGGGGCCTTGTTGTGGAGTCCCAGGTTCGTGGGTCTGGTGATGTATAGGTTATTAGCTTCCTGGCAAAAAGCCTATGTATGGTCGTTATTGGTTGTGGTTCTTTGGTCATACTGTATGGTTATAGCTCCATGTAAAAGCCGGATGTACTTGTCTTGTATGGTTGGGAGTTTATGTTGTTCAGGGGTTCCCTAGAAGGTGAGACTGTTGTGAGCGGCAGTCATGATAGTCTTGGTGGCACCCTTCGGGGTTATGTAACTGTTTCTTTCGGGTTGTCTATGGTCGGATTGCGGTAGTATCCATTGTGTATGAGCTCCATGGCTCGTGTTGAGCATGGACGGGATGTAATCTGTTCTGTTATTATGCTAATAGTAAAAACACTACTCACAGTTGTGAGTTTGGCAAAAGAAAAAAGAATTTTCTTGCACTATGTAGGTAGAGTTTCCTTGTGCTATGTCGGTAGGACTCCGCTATGTAGGTTTAGTGTAATCCCACCATTTGTAGGTGGGATTACACTAAAGCTAGTTTTTCTTTATTTTTTTGAAATTTTTGAGTTTTTTAAGTTGTAATTTTTTTTGAAGCCATTAGGAATACATGTAGGGGGTACCAACTGGAATAAAATATAAAAACAGCATCATTAAGTTTCTAAGCAAAAGGGAAGGGAGAAATTATTTGGTTTGTGAGGTTTTGGACTATCACATACATGGGCAACGTCGATGATTTCATGAAATTGGCCCCTACTGCAGACTCGTAGCGAAAGCAGGGGACAAGCATGCATGCACATCCGAAGGGTTATCGCCAGCATAGGTGAAGGGACGTGCGGCAGAAGTTGGGGGAGCAGAGGCAAAATTGTTCTTTTTTTATATTAAAGAGGTGCCTCCAATGACAGTGTCGCCATTGTGCTAATATGGTTAGATCAGAGGGTACAAAATGCAATTACACCGAGTAGATGATGGGAGAGTTTCCTCTCTCTCTCTCTCTCTCTCTCTCTCTATATATATATATATATATATATATATAGGGGAATTATTTGTTCTACTTCTCAGCTCTATCCCAATAATGGGGCTTTTAACCTAAAGATATGTAGAACAAGGAAAATTAGGACACGTTGAGTGTCGTGACTCAAAGAACATACGAGGATAGACTCTCACTTTCTAAAGAATAAATTAAACGAGTTTCAAATGCACTAGTAATAATTTTATTCCTAATTCCTAATGGCCTCAAAAAAATTAAAAGGTATTCCTAATTCAAAGATTCTCTCAACAACAATAAAAATGATGTGCTAGTCTATAGCACGTAGCGACGGGCAATGATGAAGCATGTAGATTTGCAATTGTATCAGCTGGGAAAGATGATTACAACATTGAGAGAGAGAGAGAGAGAGAGAGAGAGAGAGAGAGTGAGCAAGGACACTTTAAAGAGAACAAAACATTAAAGGGAAAATAAACAAGAAGAGAAACACAAATATACCAATGTGAAGTTGACTACATCTTATATGGACATAGAAGGCCTTTTGACTTTACATCTTCATATGTCTTTTGACTTTCCACCTTCATCTCTCTTTTCTTTTTTTTCTTTTCTTTTTGCAAACTCACAATTGTGAGTGGATAATATTAGTAACCCAAAAGAATTACAATAACTAGTCATGCTCATGTCGAGCCATGACCTCTTCCAATAAACATCAGTACATCGGCTAATAGGGGGGCCACCCCACGGCAAAAGTATAACACTTGGTTGGTTAAGGATTAGACTCTTACCCATGCAGTTCTGAAATTGATGCAGTCATCACCTTGTTCCACTCTTCAAAGTTTCTCCGTTTCCCAATGGCAACAATCGCTTCCTTGCTTTCTTGGATGATCTCCGTGAACCTTGCTGTTTCGAGATGACATTCTCAAAAAGTCGACAGTTCCTGGCCTTCTAGGCGTGTTTAAAGTAACAGAACCTGACAATTTGTGTATTGATTAGAAGAGGTTGGTTCCGAATCACCTTTCCACCCAAGAAGAGATCGTTCTTGCAGAACCCAACTTTCCATGTCTTTTGTACCCACTTGCATGTTGTTCCTACCAAGCCAAAGATCCTCGGGCAGTCCTTGAAAAGGTGGGGGAGGTTCTCACTTACTGATCTCCATTGCAAGCATCTATATGGACCAATACCTCTAGCTAGGACTTTCACCCTAGCTGGCAAGGACCCCCATAGTACCTTCCATACAAAGACCTTCATATCATAAGTGTCCTTTGTGGGCACCCGATGTTCTTTACAATTGTCACTCATATTGCCTCCGGCTATTGCCTGCCCCATTGCTTGTTCAGGAGGGAGAACCGATCCAGTGAGATTATGAGGATGGTATACACCTCCTTGGTGTGTGGTTTACAAAAGTGTCTCTCAAACCTAGAGTCGCAGGTCGGTAGGCAACAATTGTCAAGCCGTTATAAGACCCTATTTACCAGAATCTTTCAGTCCCATTTAGATTGAATTGGGAGGCTATTGATCCGCCAATCCTTTCCAATCACTGCTATTGTAGTCCCAAAATTGGCCCAGTTGTTGGAGTCCTTTATTGTTCATCTTTCTAGCTACCTCCCTCCAAGTAGGGTTCAACACGACGCTTCTTGCCTTAGAAATCCAAGGGGACTAGTGAGACATCAAGTTGTGAAAGTATCTAGTTACCTTTCCCCATTCCAAGGCCTTCGCTACTCTGCTGCACTTTTGAGCCATCTCGCTAGTTAAGCTCCTCTGGAAACTTGGAAGCAAAAAAGATTATTGTCACCATCATCTTGCAACACCGCACCAAATCACCATCACCAGCCCTATGTAGACCTTCCTTGCTCTCCCTTCCCTCGTGAGTTGATCAGGCTGCTCTTGGTGTGTGTGCAAGGTTTTCCTGGAATCTTTGAATTTGAGACGAAAAGAATGACGGTCACCATCAAGCCCAAGCTCCCCCCCTCCCCGGGGCACCATTTCTCAGTCTACTACCCCTCCCCGCTATGGCGGTTTAAAGATTGACAGTGCTAATTCATAGTCCTCCACCCTGTTCGCATGTCATTCATGAAAGCGTATACTGCTTGCTTTGGTCTCCAGCATGCCTTTTGATGCTTTCGAGTGAGTTCCATGTTGTGTTGTCTCCTTTGATGCATGACTGCCATCTCCCTCTTAGCGGGAATCTTCTGACATTTGCTTGCCTCCTCGCTACTCTACTTCACTTCGACCCTGATGCAATGGCATACGTTTGCACAATCTCTAGAGCCTTCCTGATCACTTGAGGGCAATATTTTAGGAAGAGTAGTGAACCATCCGCAAATAGCTTCGCCAGTAGTTGGTCTTTATTGGGGAGGGGAAGCCCTCAAATCTCCCCTCTTGAATCAATGTCTTCAAGCATTATCACCAGGGCATGAGATCCAATGGCAAACAAAAGAGGAGCTAGTGGGTAGCCTTGCTTAATTGATCTTTCTACCTCAAATAGCTTCGCCAGTAGTTGGTCGTTATTGGGGAGGGAAAGCCCTCAAATCTCCCCTCTTGAATCAATGTCTTCAACCATTATCACCACGGCATGAGATCCAATAGCAAACAAAGAGGAGCTAGTGGGTAGCCTTGCTTAATTGATCTTTTTACCTCAAAAGTCCCCCACAATCCACTCATTAAATAAGAGCTCAGATTGGCTACCAACATCCAATGTGCTAACCAACTGATACATTCGTAGCCCAAATCCCAGTGATTTCATGACCTCCTGGATGAAGGACCGTGTGATCCTATCATATGACAAAGGTTCTAATGGCTAGGAGCCTATCACTAAAGGGCTAGGAGACTATGGGAATAGGGGCTCTTGGAATCTCTATATCCTAAAGGATGCACATGGCAAGGGGTCCTAAATATAGGCATGTTTGACCTATATTGGAGTTGGATGGGGTTTGGCATCCTCAGTTCGTGAACTGCCCTTTCCTTATCATGGTATCAAAGCTAGGTGGTTCTTCTTCCTTGCCTCATCCCTATGCAGGAAGGATGCCCTATCCCTAATTTGGTAATTGGTGCCTTCTTCTATCACCAATATCATTGCAAGATCTGACCCTTGGGTTGAGGTAGTAGCTCGATCAAATTTTGATACATGCAATATAGGTGATGCAAAACATGGTTACCTAAATGAGTAGGTCTTTTTCATCTTTGCGGTAAAAACTGGCATGGCTCTTTTGAGCTACTATAAGCCCTTATTCATCCTCCCATGCTACTGTTCAAATGCCATCCCTCCAATCAACTTCTTTTCATATTTTAAGAGACCCAAGTTATTTTGGGCATCCTATTTTTAGGGCCCAAACATTAGTAGGAGGTGTTTTTCCATGATAGACACACCAAACAGCTTTTTATTGCAAGAGCTGAGGGCAAGCCAAATTCTTTTCTTATAGGAAATTTGGTCCAGATCTTTCATCAAGTTACAATGTGCACTTTTATTTTGTATCCCCATTCATATTGTTGAACAATATGCAGGATAGGGAATCGACACCAAAGTGCATTTAGTATGAGCCTTAGAGCTTTGAGGTATGATTTCCTTTTTTCAATTAAGACATGAAATGTTTACAGGTTATTTGGCCAACTTGTCATTCTAGGTTCTGAGCTTTAAGGTCAAGCTTCATGATAAATCTCATGATACAAGTGGAAGGCTTACTATCATGGTGGTGTTAAGGAAGGCCCATTTGAGAACAGTTTAAGGCCCATTTGCTGTGATGCAAGTGGAAGGCTTACTATCATGGTGGTGTTAGGGAAGGCCCATTTGAGAGCACTTTATGGCCAATGAGTGGAACATGCTCCTTCAAGATCAGCATGCTTGGATTGTGTGCCTGCAAGTAGGTGAAGCCAAGGGCTCATATTTTGTTGGTCCAAGATCCTTTTAAGAAATTTCCATTCCTAGGGTCTTTTACATGTTTTACAGTTCTTGTATGTTAGGCTGGGTTCAAACTGAACCGGCGGAAGTGTGAAGCCTTCCTAAATGTGCCGCCGCCTAGTGTGAACGGTGTGGAGGAGGAAAAGTGAAAAAGTGAAGGGGGCTGAGAGAGGCCATCAGCTCTTCCAAGGGGGGGGTCGGAAGAAAAATGGAGGGCCCGGTGGAAGAGTGCCTCAACTCCAACCAATCAAATTTTGCCATGAAGGATCGACGCCCCTTTGCATTTTTCTTCCACCGCCTAGTCCCTTAATGTAGTTGCATGTGATAGTTATCAAATACTCATGATTGTATAGAGTTGGATTTCCATCAATCAATTTATGCTTTGTTTTTTGGCATGGATGCCAAAAAAGCCTACACTAGATGGACTTCACGATAGCTTTTTATGCAATTTGATGGTATGGGATTCCAAGGTTGAACAAAATGGATGGACCTTTATGTTACATTGGTTGTGAGATGTCAAGATTCTTGAACGAGTTAACTGCGAGCAGAAATTTCTACAACTTTCCAAGTGATTTTATGAATTATATTTGGTATACAATGAGTACTTCTAGTTTTTTAGAATATTTTGAAATGCATAATTGATGTGTTCTTTTCATGGATAATTTAATCAATACCTATACGAAATGTTTTAAAAAAAATCATAGCAACATGTCTATAGTTTGAGTTAGCTCTAATCATATGTAGGATCACATTTGGGGTACTCAAAGGATGTAGATTCCTATATTAAATAGGCATTACTGAGCATAGTGTGAGCTCCACTATGTCCTGACAATTTTAGAAAAATCTGAATTGAAGCGAATCTTGAGTAGATCTCGACGAAGGTGCTGGGAAAAAAATCATTAAAAAAACACACTTGATGCTAGTGACGGCAGAGGCGTCAGGCAAGACAGAGAGCAATTGAGGAAAGGGCGGGCTCGGATTAAGTGTTGCACACAGAAGCTAATGCAATTCTTTAAAAATAGACCAAGATCTCTCTCTCTCTCTCTTGCGGCTAAGCAGAGAGAGCCCACGCAAGCCCAAGCATGTGTGCAATGGTTGCCACCTAGGAAGGCTCTCTCTTTGCAACTAGTTGCAGGCGTACGCAAGGACGGAGGGAGGCGGGGGGGGGAGAGAGAGATATATACGCAGACAGAGGTGGAGCTAGTCATAGGAGTGAGGGCGGCGAGAGGATGTGAGAAGGGGGGGAGTAAAAGAGGATATTCAGGGGTATCTATTTTTGAAATCTAAATTCTCTTTTAGTGAGCGAGTATGTCCTGACATTAGGTTATGGAGTTAGGATTTTGTTTGATGAAAGAGCTTGATAAGGTGGTGATGCCAATTTGTGAATCCAACTTGAAATGGGACGCTTGGAGATGGCCCGAGAGTAGCCTCTTCTGGAAACCACACTCTAAAGACATTTACCATACATTAATGCACGAGGCTAATTGGTGTAGACCCCTCAACAAATTATGGAAGAGGCACTGGATGGAAAAACGGTGGAAGGGAGTCATGGAGAACATCTGGAAGCCAAGGTGGCCTCAGTATATGAAGATATTTCTTTGGAAAGTGATGTAAGGTGCTCTGCCAACGGACGTGAAGATACAAGAAAGAGGCATCAGATCCGATCGTTGCTCGAGGTGCAGAATAGCTAGTGAAAACCTAGCCCACCTTTTCATGGGATGCCAGGCAATCAGGGGCATGGCTAGGAAAATATGAAAGTGGATTCAAAGGACGTGGAAAATTAAGTTCTTCAAGAATCATCTGTTCTTTGGTAGTAACAGGCTGGGAAGTCTTGTTCTTCTCGTCTGCATCCAAGTAATCAGGTACTACTTCTTTCACCATATTTGGCAAGCAAGAAATCGCCATGTGTTTGAGGGGGATATGGCTGTGGCAAGCTTTTGTGAAATCATACAAGAGCGCAGAGTGACGATCCACATGATCGGAGGCAAACAAGCCTCAGAGGACTGGTCTATAACAATACATAACATCTTGTAATAAGTAAAGCCTAGGAGTAGTAGTGGTTGTTGTGTCAAGTAGAAAACTTGTAATCCTTTGACCCTCAAGGCTCGGTCTGAGCTTGAGGATTGGTGTATATTTTTGATGTTCTTAATACTATCCACTCACAATTGTGAGTTTTGAAATAAAAAAAAGGATTTTGTTTGGAGTTCTCAATAGAGTCACTCCACACAAGGCTCTCCTTCTTTTCAGAAGACAATACAAGTTTTGGGGTTTACCCCATAGGTGGAAACTAAATAAACCTATGGATTAGACACAAGATGCCAAACCTTTTTTGTGTGTCACACGCAAGTCCAAGTGCCATTTATTTGCTTGATTGATTTGCACAAGGTGTGTAAGTGTGCTAAGAAAAAAAAGTGTTCCAATTTACAAAAAAAATGATTTCCATGTATTTTGTAAGCCCCTTTCCATGCTTGAGGCCATCTTGCTGAGAGCCCCCATGTCGAGGCCATTCCTTGCCAAGTCAAAAGCCATGGCCTTGCCTTTTTCAATTTTAGTCTTGTCGAGGCAGGAAGAGGCCCTAGCCATGCTTGGAAGCCTTGTTGATTGTGCCTTGCTTCTTTGCCCCTGGCCTTGCTTAGTGACATGGCTTGCCCAAAGCCAAGATCAAGCCCTTGGCCCCCTTGTGGGAATGGCCCCTTGGTGCTCTTAAGGGCACCTGGATGCCCAACAATATGAAAGCAAGCTTCTCCCCAAGCATAATGATGGCACTTGTGGCTTGCCGAAAGGAAAACGGGTTTGGTCATATTGCTACAGTTCTTGAGACGGTGCACTCCTGAATCATAACACGTGCACAAGGTAGAGGTGCTCCCCTTTGGAACCAACAATGCTAGAATCAGTCGACCTCACTCTACCTCTATCCTCCCTGTAGGCTTGCATTCTTGTGCTGCCCCATTGACTTGTCGAACCCTCCATGGCTTCATGTACCTCCCACCACGGCTCGTTTCGCGCCGGGTTCACCAAAGATGTCGGTGGATATGTGTTCGAAACGTGAGCCGGGAACGCACCGGGCCTCTGGCTGTGAGAGGTGTGAGAGAGAATAAGAACAGCACGTACAAAAGGCTATGGCACCATAATCATCAATTAATTGAATAATACTTTGAGTACAATTTAATCCTTAGCCAAGGCGGACTGTTAACAGCACCGTCACTTGGATCATCTGATAACTAAGAGTTTAAGCTCCCGTTTTACAAGATTAACCGAGCCGTTAACGGCTCCGTGACTTAACAAGGTAATTAATCAATCTTCAAGTTGATGACGGTGACGGAATTTCCTCCTGTCGCTTTTTCTGCTTCAACTACCTTCAATAGCTCTCAAAATTTCTACAAAATTTCTTCTTTTGGTTGCCTTCAATTGCCGTCCAAAAGTCTGTAAAACCTGTTCTCAGATTGTCTTCAATTTCCCTTAAAGGGTTTTGCCAAGCTCACCGATACCTTAGGATTTCATAGTTCTTGTTTTGGTTCTTTGCTTGCTCTCTCCTTTGCTTAACCTCATGGGTTTACCTCCCCTCATCTTGTTCATCCTGCTCTCTTGCTTCAAGGTCCTAAGAGAGAGAGAGTTCGATATTGAGTCCTCTTCTCCTCTTAGTCAAGAGCGAGAGAAAGAGTCTCCTCCTTGAGTTGTGGCTGTAGTTCCGCCCTCTATCTCTTCTTGCTGCCTTGTCATTCCTCCCCTTCTTCCAGAGAGAGAGAGAGAGAGAGAGAGAGTGAGAGAGTGGGTTCTTTTCCTTGCTTAAGCATGAGACTCCCTTCTTCATGCACGAGAGAGAGAGAGAGAGCAAGTCCGTCGTCGCCAAACTCCAATCGAGAGAGAACTTACCCCTCCTTTCTCCTCTCGTTCCTCCTCGTTCAAGCCTCCTCCTCCTCCTCGATGCTTCATGCCCTTTTCTCCTTGTCTTTCCCGTGCATGCCTTCCTTTGTTAAAAATAGCCTTATTTTTAAGCCGTGGCAACGCCGTCACTGCGTAGGAACGCATACAATGATGTGGCAGTCGGTGGGAGTCAGGTGCATGAAAACTGCTAGCAGCGGCTCCAAATGTGAGCGCCCTGCTCTCTCCTTTGTTTTCCGCTTCATGGCCGTTGCCATCCGAGGCTTATGGCACCCGGCGCCAGCCTCTCCTACTCTTTCTGCGCCTCCGCTCGTCGTCTGCCCGCCATGTTTTTGGGTGGCCTATGACCCATGTAGTGGCACCACACTTAGCATATATATCGGCCAAGGCACCAACTTGCACGGCATTTGGCATGTATCCCCTCATTTGGCATACACATTGATCAAAGCATTGTCTCGCACAACATCTTCCTCCAACAGTTCTTGACTAACAATACATCTGTGAATTTAACTGCCCATATCAGCATCTCGTATAATGCCACATGCCTTTTAGATGCATGTATAGGTGGTTGCATTCGTCCGAAGCCATTCCCTTCGCATTCAGTTAGAAATTCACTGAGCTTATTTTCCACAACGTTATCAACATCCAGCAGCCCCTAAATGACAATATCATCTCGAATTTCATTGCTCATATCAATGTCTTGAATAATGTCAAAAATTCGCAACTGACACAGGTCTCAAGCCGTATTATCTCATCAACTCGGACTCTGTCTAACGAGCCGTAAATTCTTGTAGACTTCTCAAGCTGCATAAAACGTATGCAAACCCTACTGAGCCTGTAAAATTCTCAGATGGCACACCGACCAAGGCGATCGACCTGGCACAGAACTGGCCCTCGGGGAAACTTAAACTGGTAATAACTTGGCAACCAGAACTCCAATTGCTATTCTGAAAAGACCAACGTGCTCCACAAAGTGATCACTTTGGCCCCATGCATTCACTTCAGTTCTGTCCCCTCAGTTGCAGTTGCCCAATCCGGATCAACATCAACTTAAACTTCAAACTGCCATAACTTCTTCCTCGTAGCTCCAATCGACGAGCCGTAAAGACAGGCCGATAGAGCACTTCAAGCACTGCAGTTCTAGATCAGAAACTCCCATCTGTAATCACTTCAAGCATACTCTTTTTTAGCATCATTAAAGCATATGTTGTCCCTTTTAAGCGGCATCTGACATACATTAATCATTCAACTTGGCCTATTAATAAGCCCTAATCACTGCTCAATAAATGTGTAGGCTTCAAAGAGGCTTAGCTTGCATTTCTTTTCTCTTTTTCCCATCATGGAAGCATAGCTGCATGACAGCGTCGTGCGTGCACATGCGCATGCGTGTGTGTGAGGAGGAGAGAAAAGGCATGCATGCACATGCAAGCAAGATCATCCATGACTACTCTTCCTCTACCTGAGCTCTGATACCAGTGTAAAGACAAGGGATGTGAAGCCGAGCTCTCCACTCAGCCATATGGCACTTATAGGCAACCCCCAAGCCGCTTCACACTGGCCCTTTGCCCCACATTTGAATTGTTAGAAGAGAGAAGATCCCGACTTAAGGAAGTGTTTGGTCAAGGCCAAATTCCAAAATTAAATAGATAATTCAAAATCTAGCACTAAACATATCCTCCATTTCTACCAACTCTAGTTTTGTACCACAAACAAAGAGAATATACTCCAAGCTTAGGTACAAAGCAACTTAGTTCTCGTCGCTGAACAAATAGTGGAGACTATTGTGGCTAGAGACAAAGTGGATAGTAGTCACAGGGAACATCTAGGATCCTCCATGGCCTAGGAAAATGGAGTTCTTTATTTGGAGGGTTCTATGGGGGGCATTATGGATCAAAGTAAAAGCTAGAGGGATAGGAACAAACTTGTTCTTCAAATGCAAAGCGGCAATTGAAGAACCCCTCCATCTTTTCGAAGACACGAGCAAAATTTATTTTCAAACGGGTGTAGAAAACTTGGAAGATCTGGATTTACAAGAATGCTTTAATTGTAGGGGGAAAGCCAACACTTCTAAACAATAGAGAAAGTGCTGATTGTGGGCTTCTGACTATCAAATCAATCACATCTTGAATAGGCTCTATAGTAGTGGCTTAGAAAAGATGTCTTCACGCTTTGTAGCTTTTGGCTTCTCAAGGCACATAGTCTGCTTGAAGCTTAATGTACATTCTTTCCTATGATAATACAACTCTACTGCTCACAATTGTGCGATGGCAAAATGTAAAGGTAGCATGGGGTCCCGAGGCAGTCACTTATCAAAAGACCCCTATATCATGTGCGTTCAAGAGGTAATAAATAATACCCCAATATACATACTATACTTACATTGTGAGCCTATTTAAAAAACCCCCACCCCCCTCTGTATGTATACATTTTTATACATTTTGGTCTTTTAATAATCCTCTCCGGTTAACTCACGTGATATCATACACATTCTAAAAAGTGACCGCCCCGGGCATGGGGTCTAAATGGT
This sequence comes from Adiantum capillus-veneris, assembly GCF_014529385.1. Lineage (NCBI taxonomy): Eukaryota > Viridiplantae > Streptophyta > Polypodiopsida > Polypodiales > Pteridaceae > Adiantum > Adiantum capillus-veneris. The sequence continues at coordinate 117,647,984 of NC_140955.1, forward strand.
GTTCACAAAGTCTTGAAAGTGAGCTATAAATTTCAAGAGCACTATTCCTTCTTCTTCTTTTAGCAATACTAGCAAATATGAGCTAAGATATATTATCAAACCAAAAAGAATGGCATAGGTAGTGTGGCTCAGACTGAGCCAAGGCATCAACCGTTCAACGAATGAAGCATAAACAGTCTTATTTTGATATATTATATATGAGTGTGGCTCCATGTACAAGAGCACTATTCTTAACGTGATTCTATGTTTATAGGGGATCTAAGCTTTTGTATGGATCTATACTGAGAGCCTTTACTAAGAACAAGCATGGGTGTAGAAATTACAAGGATACCCTTACTCAATATCTAGGCAAAAGGGCATGCATTCATTTTTAATCTGGATCTTATTGGGAAGTAGGGTAGAGAAGCCCTTTAGAGGTACACAAATTGTATGATCCAATTTAAAGAAATTCAAATCTTCTCAATTCAAACTCCCATGATATTCCATGGTTTTGAATTACGCTGATGTAAAAAGATAACTGATGTGAAACTCATCAAATATTCAAATAATGGAAAAGATAAGTCAAATAATGGAAAAGATACAGTGGATCTATTTAAACATTGTCCTAGTTTTGGATACAAGCATCAAGAAGAACCACAAACTTCATTAGGAACTATCTACCTAAAGCCTACATAGCAATGAACCACATCAAAAGCAATGTAGCATATTCAAAAAAGATCAAAGAATTCTTACAAACTCATTACCTGCTTAGCCATAACCCATGGATACCATGATTTGGTTATGTTCAAACTCAATTTTTTTAGCCAATACCTTGTTCCCAAGGTTGGTACCATTGCATCTTGATCACCACTGCATTTAGTCAAAATAAACATAACTTTGTAAACATAATAGTTACAGTTGCTTTACAATAAACTTATGTACATGATTAAGCCAATATACAAAGAGAATCATACATTAAAGTAGTTACATAACTCATAATAAACCATGTGGTTTGAACATTTTTTAGTCTTTTGAGTTTAGAGACTAAGCCAAAATAGACAACTTTGTAATACCAGTCTTTCACAAGAAAATTCTTACCTATAGACCCATATGCGTAAGCCGGATCCAATCAATTCTTTGTATATAGGTAAGATTGAATCAACTCTATCTTGCCAATTATCCAATATATCGTAGCTACAAAATAAGATTGCATTGGTTATACAATATATCACAATCCACTGCAAATTTCTTTTGTATCATTTGTTACGATTTATTAAAAAAAACTCCAATCCTTCAAGCATGGGGCTTGATATGTCTTTGACTTACTTTATTACAAGGGTCTCATTTGGAAATATTGATCACAAAGGGTGATAAATGTAAATCTTTCATTCATGTGTGTAGGTAGGGTCTATTTTTAGAAAATCTTAATTTTTGTAATTTCCATAAATAACATATACCTTTTTCTTGTGAAAAATAACCTTCTATTTAGCAAAAATAATAGCCTATTTAGAAGGGCTACAAGCCTCTCATGCTTGGAGGTTGGAGAAAGGAACAAACATCATATTTATACTAGGGGGTGGGTAAGCCATCCAATTGGTATCTAATATGAGTAAGTACAATGAGAGTTTGATTTGAAGAAGGGGTTTGCTATCAGAGATTTAGCCACAATACTTATACATTAGCTTGGACATTGGTTTTGCAAAGTCTTTAGAAGGATCCATTGTATGCTTGTTTTGGAGATTGGAAAGCATTAAGCATTACCAATTAACCCAATGATAAGCTCTTCAATGGTAAACACCCCCATTCCTCATTTTAAGATTGGGTGAAAAGCCTTGACAAAGTATTTTTCAGGTTGTCCCTTTGCAAAGGATTTGTCAGGGCTCTCTGTATCATGTTGTGATTAAGGGCTCTCTGTATCATGTTGTGATTAATGCAAGCTCTACTGAGCATTCTTTTTTTTTTTTTAATGGATTGGGTGCAAAGCCCTAGACAAAGTATTATGTAGGGTGTCTCCCTTGCAATGCCAAGTACGTATTCAATTGTCTATCTCTATCTTGCTGTCAAGGAAGACTCAACATGTTTCATGCCATGGCAACTAACAAATACAAGTAATGAATATGAAGGGAGTAAATTGGAGTCTGCATAGATACTAACCAAGGTCCCACTATAGGAGGTCCTTTGCCCTCCCCCCTATCACAAGAAGATTTAGAAATTTTCTCATGTAGGAAAACGGAGTCTTTTTAAGTGGTTTTCATACAATGCATAACATCATGAGCTTCTACTCGAGAGGCACTGCATACCTAGCTAGGTATACGGTGCCTCCCTCACAGAAGCTCCATAATCTTGAGGTAAATCACAATGTGGGAATTATTGTGAGAATTTGTCCAAAGCTTCTTGTGTATATATGGCGGTATGAAGATTAACACTCCTAATTCATAGTCCTCAACCCCGTTCGCATGTCATTCATGCAAGCGTACGCTGCTTGCTTTGGTCTCTTGATTGCCTCCAGAATGCATCCTTTGTCTAGGGTGCTCTACCCACGATGGCGATGCGCTGCACAAAAACCAAATGGAGAGAGAGAGAGAGAGAGAGAGAGAGAGAGAGAGAGAGAGAGAGAGAGAGAGAGAGAGAGAAGAGAGTCCTTATTAAGGACGCACAAGCCATTCGTGTAGGCAAGATTTTTTCCCAACCGCCTCACTCAACGCTATCACTTTTCTTTCTCTCAAGCCAAAGGCATCTCTTGAGATTTTGCATTAATGAAATGATTTTGATCAACTCCTGAGAAAAGCACAGGAAAGGAAGTTAACTTTTGGGTTGTCCACCTCGATATCGCAAATAAAAGAAAACAAGCATTGGAAAAGAAGCTTGTTTAGGGATGGGTACGATGGTGTAATGACGGTTGTGGACAGGGATTTGGAACCTAAGGTGGTGCTAAATCATCCATCTGAGAGAGCTTTAGAAATTAAGATCAAGTGGAGGGACAAACATATCACCATTGCCAACATCTATGGTCCCTACATGACGAAGGAAAGAGGAAGGCTCTGGCATAACTTGAAAGATGTACACGTGGAAGGGGAATGGCTTATGATGGGAGATTTCAACATGGTGGAGAAAAGAAAGGATAAAACAGGCTTCTCGAGCATGCTTACGAGTTCAGAGAGATCCAGATGGCAAAGATTGTGTGAGAAGTGGGCTTTAATGGACTTGTGGGAGGTGTGTCCATGGAATAGCACACCAGGATTCACATATATCAGTCTCTGCAATATGCTGGCACAGCATCTCATATGGATAGATGCTATTGTTCCCATTATGCTGACTGGTTACCTCCATTGCTTGATTTGAAGGTGGTAACTTCACAATGCCTATCGGGTCACCTACCGTTAAGCATGAAATTCCAAAAACTAAGAAGAAGGTCACTGCCATCAAGGTTCAAAGAAGCTACTGACAACAACAGGGGTTCATCTCTTTAAAGACCCTCTCTTCAGAAGCCTGGTAAGAAAAGCTATAAGGAAATTGTGTAAAGACGTGGATCTGGTTAGCCCTAAGGCCTAGGATATCTTCACCAAGAATATACAAAAAGCAACCAAGACGGTCGACCCTAGAAGGAAGAAACACCGTGAGGAGCGATTAAAGCAACTTGCACACAAAGTAGAGCTGTTAACCACCAAAAAACACCACTAGCTCCCCTTTTGTTTGCCTTTCGATCTCATCCCCTAGTGACAATGCTTGAAGACAGTGCTGCAAAAGGGGAGATTCAAGGGCTATCCCTTACCAATAACGACCAAAACTTCTGGCGAAGCTGTTTGCGGATGATTCACTACTCTTCCTCAAATCTTGTCCTCGGGTGATCAAGAAGGCTCTAGAGATTGTGCAAAGATATGCGATTGCGTCAAGGTCGAAGTGCAATATTGAAAAATCTAGATTGATCTCCGTCTTAGAAGATGACTCGTTCAATCTGGCAATGTGGTCTGGGGAGATTTTGTCCAAAGTGACGGTGTTTAGGCACCTGGGAGCCCCTCTAGGGGTGGATATAGCCCACAAGCAAAGATTCTCATGGGTGTTTGTGGATAAGATAAGGAGCAAGTTGCGAAGGTGGGAGTATGTGCTCCTCCCTTTTGAGAGCAGATTGAAAGTGATCAATTCGTTTATGCTCCCATACTTACCATTTAATGGCCTGCTACTTAAGACAGCTAAATGCAACTGGAAGGAGTTCTTAACACCAGTGAAAAGATTCCTCAGGAAAAAAAACAATAAAGACTTACTACCTTGGCAATGGGCAAGCTGGGAGGCCATAGTGAGACCGGTGGGGCAAGGCGGTCTCAAAATTTTAAACCCTAGTACTCACGCGGAGGCGCAGTGTGCCAAGTTTGTGGTTGCAAATCGCAAAGCAAAATCAAACGTGGGCAGTTATGACTAAGGCCATGATGGACAGTGCCAAATTGTACTCACAAGGTGGCTAGTGGAGAGGGTTTGATATACACAACAAGTAGCTTACTCCTTAGTGGTCTTGAACCCTGGGGGCTTAACTAGCGAGCTGGTTCGAAAGTGCAACAAAGCAACGAAGGCCTTGAAATGGAGAGAGATAACTAGATACTTCCACAACTTGATGTCTCACTGGTCCCCTTGGCTGTCTAAAGCAAGAAGTGTCCTTTTGAACCCTGCTTGGAGGGAGGTGGCCAAAAAGATGAACAACAAATGACTCCATCGGTTGGGCCAGTTTTGGGACTTTAGTAGCAGCGACGACTGGAAAGGATCTGACCAACTAGCCTCCTAGTTCATTCTCAATGGGACTGACAGATTGCTGGTAAATAGAGTTTTAGAACGGCTTAATAGTTGCTGCCTACCGACCTGCGATTCTACGTTTGATTGAAAAGCATGGCAATGGCCTTTAGATAGACATTTTAATAAACCAGAGGAGGTCAGCATGGCTAGAGTGATCTCTAGAGAGACCTTTCTTCAGCTTGAGGCCTCCAATCAAGCACATTTTTTTCGAACAATGAAAATAAAGAGGAGTAGGAACCGTGTCCAGTCGCTTGTAGATGTGGAGAGGAACGCTATACAGGATCTGTAATGGCCAAGATGATGCTTGAGCATCTGAGCCAAATTGTTGACCAACCTTAGGTCCAACCTTAGGTCTGCTCTCATGAAGTGAATGAAGCCAAAGCACATCTGCTTGCTAGTGTCAGCAGGATGATAGTGTCAGTAGGACGATATCTCATGTTGAACCTAACCTTCTTGAGAAGGCCTTCTCAAAAGATGAATTCTCGCTTGCATTGCAAGCGCTAGGCAAGGAAAAGTCTCTTGGTTGGGATGGACTAACTACTGAGTTCTTTAGATTTTTTTTGGGATGATCTTAAGGTCCCTATCACAAGGATGGCTAACCAAGCCTTGCTTGAATGGACTTTGGACATTCCCCCTCCCCTTTTTGATGAGATTCATATCCTACCCTTACTTATAAGTTCAGAAGGGAAAATTATTGGGGCCTACCCCTAATTTATATGATTATTTAGGTTCTTAAAAACCCTCTCCCCTACACTCGTGTTATTTGGTAATTTTTTATGGTTGATCCCCCATCGGTGTAAGAGAAGAATTGGAAAAACCTTTTCTTTTTTATGGTAAAACTAGGATCACATCAGAGTCATGTTCAGTGATTTCTAGAAAGGAAGCAACCTTGCTAACGGGGAAGTAGAGTATGGCTTTATAGGTAGACACCCTTACAAAGGAAACCCATTAAATTAATACAATCGAGTATAGTAAAGAACATGATCTGCATGAGGACGACACCATGCCGGGTAAGATATCACCCCTCCCCCACATGTTCATCATGTAGTCAACAATCAAACCATCAAAATACACCAAGAGATCCACCTAGAGCAACCATTAGGACACCTCAGGATCATTTGATTCACCAAAGAGCTCAATCATCTCAATCTATGTGAGGTCAAATGCAACACTCGAACTGCCTTGCCACCACCACCAGGAAGTTGCACGCTCCTTGCCTCCAAAAACCACCAAAAGACAAACCAAATAGCAAGGCAAACCGGAACACGACTCCAATCTACCCCCCATCACCACACATCTACTAAAGATACACCTCTAAAGCAAGGCAATGTTGTTTCTCTTCATTGCTATGACTCAAGAGGGGGCTATCGCTAAAACCCACAACAAGACATTGGCAGTGCGATGAGGCCTCCCATGGAGAAGGGTATGGGCTAGTGAGGGTCCCCCAGGATCGACCTTTGATCTTCTATGAAGCAGATTCCCACCCCATTGGCAATAGATCCAACACATCTGACATCTTTGTAGCCATGATCCACTCTCTCAGCCCTAGCAAGACTGCTTGGAGCCCTTCTTAGCTCATGTACCTCCACTAGGGCACATAGTAGAGTGACCACGGCTAGGGTTCATCGTAGCTAGAGAGTGCAATAATATGTTTTCTTAAAGTCTCATAGCAATTATGGTTCTGAGCACCCCCTTACTACACTATTGAATCCATTTGATAAAGCTTTGATTTGTCACCCCCCTCTTTATCCTCCATAGAATATTCCAATTTAAGGGCCTTCTTGAAATCTATCCAAGTAGCCCATAAGATGTCTGAATTTCTTTAGCATGCACATGAAGTTCACGAACCACAAACAAACCAATTTTATCCACTACAGCAAGGTCTTGTCCCTTTTTTTTCATTGCTTGTTCATATAATTTTGATAATCTAGATATATCTTTACCTTCAAACCGACCCAGCTTGTCACTTTTTACCACCACCTATCTTGCCTTCTAAATTCTTGTTCCCATATCATTGGTAATTCTATAACTTAGCATTTGCTGATTATGTAAATGTTGTTGTTGCAATTCAACATCAAAATACTGCATGATATGATGCAATCTAATGTCTTGAACATTTGGCATAGCTCTAACCTCCCATCCCATTTAGATTTGCATCGGGATGACCAAATATATGTCACAAAAATTGTTGTTCAAGAGAGGCTAGGAAGACACTAGGCTCATGTTGTGAGAGAATTGAGAAATATGAATTCAAATAGACAAATAAGACACAATTAAGAGAGATTTGAACGTAAATGGATTGATTGAATAGTATGGATGTAAATATAGTGGCTTAAATTGAAAAACCACTAGCCAATATACATCAACCAAAATTTAGATCTGATCCAGCCAAAGAATACCATATTTGTTCTTCATCTATTAGTAAAGAGATTAAAGTTTTCTCGGAAACTTAAAGCATCCATGCATCGCCATGCTACACAACCATGAGTTTCTTACCTACTTGGTAGAGAGAGAGAGAGAGAGAGAGAGGGGGGGGGGGGGGGGGGGGGGGGGGGGGGGGGGGGGGCTCAAATAAATGCTCAAACTTTGCACGTGGCACCCAAGCTAACACACGCTCGCTACTACAAAGACATCGAAAATAGGTCACAATGTAGATAACGAACTGCAACATGAGCCATTAATTTATGATGAGAGAGAGAGAGAGAGAGAGAGGAGTCAGAGTTGCAACAATTGCAAATGTTTTATGAACGGATGGATTTAATGCAACACACACACACACACACACACAAGGTTGTAGCTTGAAGGTAAATTGTTTACAATTTTGTGTGATGTTTGATTAAATAAAACAATATAATTTTAGACATTAAATATATATTCTTTCAACAAAAATATAAATTACTTATAACTTAAAACCTTGTTTAATTGTGCAAAGCTTATAAGATTTGTGGCAAGTTCTTACTTGCAAATGCTCCAAGGATGTTGAATTGTCTTTGTTATGTTAGTATGAAAAGCTTTTTGAACATCCACTCTATTGAAATAAGCATCTGCATAGTTTGGCGTGCATGGATCAAACCTCGTTTCTCCACTGTTTAGCTATCACATAAACTGAATCATCAACAATAGACTTGTAATGGCCCACAAAGATGGCTCATATCAAGAATCTAGTAAATGAAACATAACTTTTGTAAATGACATCAAAACCTCATAAAACTTCTTAGGTATGGGTTTGAGATCTGAAACAAGTTCTCTAATACATAATTTACATGAAAAGCTCAAAATTTTTAAAAAGTTCATTTCTAAAATTAACAAATTATACGTAAAATTGCACCTCACTTCTTAACTTGGAGGAGTAAACAATGTTGACAGTCTTTGAGTATAGGTCAAGATAGCTTAGTACATCCATCATATACCTTTTGAGGGATTTTTCGAAGAAGACGTTTGGGTTTGCTTAGCAATGATTCAATTTACTTTCAAAAAAATAGTAAAAATTTCTCCATCTCCTTAAATTAGTTGTTTAAGACGACCATGGAAAGACACCTTTAGGCCTTGATTTAGCTTTCTATTATTTTTTATCAACTTATATTGAGTATTGGGTGTAATTCCCCATAAATTTTCTATTTAGATATCTTACATAATGTTGGAGAATTCTTTACAAAAGTCTCTGAAACCACGAAGGTGGCTATGTTTTTACAAGACTAGTGTTAATAAAACATTGATAATGGTCAAAAGTCATTATATGAAGTCGATAATTAAACCACGAGGTTAGTACCCTAAAATGGAGCATAGCAATATACGTCAATTATCAGTTTACCTAGCCACTACAAGCCTTTCTTTCAGTTGACTCAAAATCATACCAAGAGCATAAATGTACAGCCAAGCCAATTTGCAATGCACAATATGTTTACTTGTCATATTATTTTTTGATGGCTTCTAGTTCTACTGGATGTTGTTTGTTGTGATGGTTGGACTCTTTGGAAACTTGTGATTGGTGGGGTGGCTACCCAGTCAGCTTGACATAGTTGGTGTAATTTTTTTGGGACTCTATGGCTCACTTTGAGCATGGAGGAGTTCTTTGCTTTCTTTTAATATTAGTACAACTCACTCATTTGAGTGAGTACTGCAAAAAAAAAAAATTAAAAAAAAATTGTAACTACTAAGAATGGACCACAACAGTTGGATTTTTTATTTTTTTTGTCATACAATTGTGAGTTGAGAGAATTTATATTAACCCGATAAGAATACAATTGTTCTCAAGCACTACATGTGCTTTGAGGGGTGTACAAACAGAAAGAGGATGCCTTCTAGAGATGTTACTCCTACCCTCTTACGTGTTCTAAGTAGCTCAAAGCATGCACCCATCCTTCATCTTTGTCAACTACTCCTCTTCTTTCTCCTACCATATTGTGCGACTAAGCACTGAACACAGCAATTGGATTTTAGGGTCTACATTGTGCTGCTTTGAGGATGGGGGTGAAAAAGGGAAAGGTCTCAGCTTTGGGGGTGCTCCTGGGGAAGGGAGCTTTGGCTGGGAAGCCCTTGTTGCTGAAGCTAGACTGTGACAATGCTATATTTTTGGAACACGGGTGCCTCGGAGACCTCTTGCAGATTTATGAGGAGCAATTTCACTCTACTGGAAGTGGGGCGTTGACGCGACCATCGATGGAAGCTGGATGTGAGGGAGTGTGGCTCAGTGCAGTGAGCGGGCATCTTCCACCAAGTTTGGGGGCTATTGCACTCGGGCTGGGCCCTCTGTCATATGCTATAGAAGGGCCTCTTGATCCTATGGTCGGCTCAAGCATGTGCATGTTGGTGTTCTTGTGCTGGGATGTGTCTCTAAAGGGTTTGTGGCTCATGTGTGGTTCCAAAATTAATTGGTGCTGAATTTAGCTTGATGACTGGAGGTGCAGGCAGGGCAGGTCTCTCCATCTTGGTGGCATCATTGTGTCTTTTTTGAAGGTGTGAGGCTCAACCTTAATAGCTTGGTCAATGTTATTTTTTGGTGGGCTGGCGGTGGCTTGGTGCTTGTTGGTCCCGATGGTGTCATTTGGTGATGGAGCTCTCAGGCTCCCCGCATATGCGACTCTATTTTCTTTTGGGTCTGCTCTATGCTTTTGGCATTGTACTCTTTGATGGTTGTGGTAGGGTAGCCATAAGATCCCTTCTAATGTTTTTTGGTTATCATGGTTCTCACTGCTTTGATCCATGGGTTCTCATGGTAGCGGTGCTAGATTAGATTTTTTTTATAATATACTATCAACCTCCACTTGTTGCTGGAGGTACTACTTTATAAAAAAAGAATGTACCACAACAAAAAAATGTTTTTCAAAATTGTAGATTTTTTTTGGTAGCATAGTTGATTAGGTTTCCTTGGAGCCTCTCCTACATGAGATACCATGGTGAAGTAGTTCACAAGAACAAAGAGTTACCATGGTTGACATTAGAAGCACATGAGCCACCAAAACCATGTACAGTAACTCCACTTTTGAACTAAGTGAGCTGACAAAACTAAGAATGTTTAAAAATGGAGAGCCACCATATATAGCAAGCGAGGAACCATCGTGTGTTTGAAGGAGACCTTGATGTGGCAAGTTTCTCAAAGATTATTCAAGAAAGCAGAGTTATGATCTATACGCTCGAAAGCAAGCAAGACTCGAGAAACTAGTATAGGGCTACCCTTTCCATGTTGTCGGCCTGGGAGAAGTAAGAGCCTAGCAATATAGGTCACCGTTCGTGTTTAGCCTTGGTGAGAGGCAGTAGACATCCATGTTGTAATCTTCAACACCTCAAGGCTCGGTCTGAGCTTGAGGCTATTTTGTAATTTTTATGTTGTGCTTAATACAATACACTCAAACTCACAAATTGTGAGTTTTGCAAAATAAAATAAAATGGAGAGCCACCACCTAGTTCAACCAAGAACACGCCTTTTAACCATGATCTTAGGAAGAAAGATGGTACAGTAAAATCCCCACTCCACATAAAAAACGTAGCATTTTCAATTATGAAGGTCTTTATGCTCTCTATCAATGTTTCAGCATATGAGTACCGTAGAATTGATCTTCATATAGTCAATTCTACATATGCACACATAAGTATGCAATTAACATGGATCCGGGCCAAAAACAACAACATATCATGTGGGGTGTGTGAAGTTGATAGATGACTCTTGATGCTCAAGGATTGGGAAATGATCGTCATAATTGAGAGTGCACATCGTGGTTGGAAGAGGTATGTGTATAGGGAGGGCTCATGGATAAAAATGTCGAGGAAGCAAGCTCTAATTGTGATCAAAAGGTGAGCACTCAAGTAGTGTTTGATACTCAAACTTGCAAACTTGTTGGGGTTATAAAGTGCAAGCTCCTCATCATAATGTCTCAGCACCTGTCTTGCATCGTAGAGAGTGAGAGATGAACCAAATAGAGGTGATTATAAAAATCTCACTCAAGGGGATAAGCTCAAGCATGTAAGGGTGGGCGTTGTCCACTCTTTCTAGTAGAAGATGGTTTTGTAGTCGGAGGAAATATATTTGTGTAATGTATCCCATCTTCCAAACCACTTCTTCATGTCTTGCATCCATCTTGAACTTAATATCTTGCTCTTTTGCACCTTTTGGACTTTTTTTTAACATGTTTCCCATACATTTCTTGGAAGTCAATATGAAAGTTTTTGCCGCATCTTAACCATGTACTCCACAGAACTCTCTCTCTCTCTCTCTCTCTCTCTCTCTCTCACACACACACACACACACACACACACACACACACACACACCACTATGGATCAATCACACAAGCAAGGAAGAATGGCAAGCGGGCACTATATAGAGGAGGCATAGCAATCATCGGAATGTTCCATACCCCACTCCCCAAGGAGTGAATCAAACCCTACCTTGATATATATATTTTTGTCTCATGTAATGAATCCCATTGTAATCACAACTCGTAAGAATCCTATGAGCCTTAGAACTATCTAACACGGGTCTGAGTGGTGGATCTATGGTGTGGGTTGCCGGTGGGAATCTCAAGGAGGATGGGCGGTCAAAAAAACGCGCCCCATTGTAGCCAGGCGTCTCGAACCCGAAACCCCCACCTTGGGAGGCTGTTGGCATAACCAGGTCGCCTATGCGCATCAGATGCTTTCAAAGGCAAACATAAAATTGATAAATAAACTCGAACGTATGCCACTATCCCTGTCCTAGTTTACAGAATTTGTTCTTGTTTAGTTCTCAAAAATCTGACGACACTGCGGCTCTAGTGATTCCCACTCGTAATTCTTCACCGTGGATCCCATGGTGGGGGGCTTCATTTAATACTCGTGTTAGATAGTGCTGAGGTCCTACGAGTCCTTAGAAGAATTAGTTTATTCTCTTTCATGCCCTCATGGTATCAATCAAAGCGTAATGTATTATGGATGTACTTGATTTGTCCTATAGGGTATAAGAGATGCATATCCAGGAATTGGGACAATAAATCCGTGGTGCTTCAAACATTAGGTGTTATGCGACTTTTAGAAAGTGGATAAGTGCAGCCAATAGTTGAGGAGGCCATGTGCTCCAGAAAGAAGCACTAATTTTTTTATTGCACATGCAACAACTCTAACAAACTTTTCTCACTCACGGTGCAAAAATTTTGAGCTCCTGTAGCAAGAGTCTTCCTTGGTCAAAAGAAGTATAAGTTGGCGACGGGTTCAATCTCGTACATCAGCCCCAATAGAAACATTACATGTCATTTGTTCTGGCCCACTCAACCAAATTGAAGTGTCTTTTAACTAGAAATGGGGGAGAGTTTGGCCTTCTTTAGGGGTCCATCCTATTATTGGGACATTTAACCTAGGTCAACTTTGTCCTTCGAAGGATGTGAATAGAGCTTTCTCCCCCCCCCTCCCTCTCTCTCTCTCTCTCTCTCACACACATATAAACATCTACAAGCCACAGCCCCGGCCAATTTATGCTAATGCAATTATTCCATTGCTTAGTTTCACTCTCTCCACATTATCGATTAGGACTCATCTTCCGCACATGTTGCGAGGTTCAACAATATATTAGTGGTGACTTTATGCTATGCATAAGGAAATCCTAGTCAGTTGAGTAGGTGATTAGCATCTGAGTTAGCATTGCTAATTGCTAGCTAATTCCATCAACATGCTTATCAATTGACATAAGCTAGATCCCATCCCCAACACCATCATTATCATGTTTCACGTATTGTAGTTTATGCCATTAGATTGAAGTTTGTACCATTCAACTGACATTGAAACAAGTTCTTCTAATTCAAAATCTCCATACATCTCATGAGTTTCATTTCCATGCACCCCCATGGTAGTGTAGCAACCACACACTTTGATGGTGATCTAGAGAGGTACATAGGATAATGGCTTATGGGAGGATACATAGTTGTCAATAGAGCTCACATCTATGTAGCATCCAAAAGTAATCTTGGAATACCCCTTGCCAAAATATTCTCAACTTAAGCAGTGCAGTTAGCCTAAAAATGCTTAGTGTATTTTGATCGGCTAAAAATGTAAAAATATGGTTAGAATCCAAACTTGTCAATCTACTCTCATACCCCGCTAGCTCTCACCATCTTCGAAGGTGTGTGAGGTCTTGGATCTGAGACCATGAGGAAATCGATGTTGTGTTTTATAAGTGTTTGCTGAGTGCTTGAATTTTGGCAAGCTCTGCACTCAAGTGAAAGTTTAATTCACAAAGGTCTCCATCAAAGTTTGAAAGCTAGGATCCCATTTCTGTCTGTACTAACACGTGAAGCTTTGGAACTACCTTGAACATTAATATTACTCCACTTATATGTTGAAAATTTGCATTGTTAGATGTGTGTAAATCTCTTTAGAGTGATAAACGAATCCTCCTTAATCATTTGAAAATCCAATTAGCCAAAGCAAGAGGATTAGTCATAAAGGCATATTTAAAAATTATCCTTTTCTAAGGTTCTTCCTTTTATCTCAAAGAATTGAAAATTTAAGAGGACATTTTTCTAGTTCTATTGTACAATCGCATTTCCACACAAAGATTGGCATGGAGTTTAAATTTTACTGTTTAATATGAAAAATTGCAAAAAAAAAAGACAAAAACATAGAGCTCAAACATCTAGCAACAAGCAATGTGTGCCCAAGCTTTGTATGTTTTAAGAAACTACCCAATATTTAAGAATAGGACAATTATTGTTGGTGTGTATAGAGCAAATAGGCTAGCGTGCAGATTTTGAAGTTTCAAATCAGCAATAGTAGAATATACTTACAGGGTTCCAATGTTTTGCACTAATCATTCTTCGATAAGGTTCCGAGATGAGACAAACTGGTGTATAGATGGTATGAAGGTCAATATTCCCGACCTCATTATATGCTACATTGAACCATTCTTGGCACAATGTTGGTAATTTCTGACTTTTCCAAGGGCATGAGCTCAATAAACCTTGATATGTTTGGTCAGAGATGAGTGAATGTGACCAATAGAAGTCTACAATCCCTTGATTATCACTAGACCAATCTGTCACTGCATTTCCAACCTGCAAGAAGGAAATCAAATGTTATTAAAATGGTATCTTTCTTTAACTAGCTAAAATTTCAAAATCCCAGCTATAGTCCAAGCTTGCCTTGAAGAAAACCCACAAAATTTTGACCTAAAAACCTAACGAGTTTTAACTATGCTCTAATTTTCTTCAGTTAGAAAAAATGTTTTGGGGAAGCTCTGGGGTAAGCATCTCCCCTTCAACCTGGGGTAAGCATCTCCCCTTCAACCCCCCCACTGGCAATGTTTTTACCAACTATACTTGTCTTGAAGAGAACTAGAAGAATTTTACAAGTTTTGGTGTAAATATGGGAGATGCTTTAGACTTGAAAATCTAAAGAGGTTTTTTTTTTTTTTCCATACTCACAATTGTGAATGGTGAGAATTTATACCGAAAGAATACAAATGCCCTCAAGCACCGCATGTGCCTTGAGGTGTAAACGATTCCAAATGGGCCTAGAACACAGCTACAACCAAAACCAAAATAGGGGTGCTACAATGATACTCTCGAGCGGTCAAGGAAGCTTAGAGCATCCTTATCATTACATTCTAACCCTCTATTGGCTCCCACACCGTGAATAAGCTTGGAGCTCATCCACACAATTTCATCATACTGCACCACAACTAGTTTGGCCTCAAAAACCTGAAGGTTCTTAGACTTCCACACCCGATTAAGGTAACAAAATTTGGCGACATGGGTGCACAAGAGATTGGCCTGGCTTTGGAATGTGTGCCCTCTTAGGATCAAGTCACCTATAAAGAAGATTATTTTTCATGTTCTATGTACCCATTGGCAAACTTTAGTGGCTAGACCTCGCGAGACAGGGCACTTTCAAAATGGATGTAGGGGGTCCTCTAAAGCCGAACTACAACTTGAGTAGATGCCAATGCCTATCCCTCTAGTGTGCACCTTAACCCTAGTTGGCAATGCTCCCCACATCACTTTCTAGATAAAGACCTTCATGTACTCATGCCATTTGATCTCCCATATGGTATTCACACTTCTCTGTCACCGCTCTTCCGACCAATTTTTCTTCCATAATCTGATGAGTGGGGCAAATCAGTCTACTTCGTACACCAGATTAGAATAGGTATCCTAGTCTCGGGGAGCAAGAACACTCTATCTTTTGGCCAATGCCATGCTTTTTGATCTAACTTAGACCCAAAGACTGGTGATAAGGAAGAAGACAACACTTCCAAGAGTCTATTGACTAGAAGCCTTTTGTTACAAACCCAAATTATTATGTTGCACTAAAAGCTCCACGTCCTTCTAGCAGAGGATTATGTCATCCCAAAGGTGAGATAGTTTAGCGCTTCCTTTGTTGCTTACCTTGCATGCAACCTCTCCTGGTTCACGGAACCCCTTTCTAGTTTGGAGAACCAAGGGGGCCAAGGGAGAGAGGAGACCTTGAAGTATCTGAACTTCTCCCCCAAATCCAGGGTTGAAGCCGCTTTGTGATGTTTACGTGCTAGATCCCCGGTGCAGCTGTCAAGCTTCAAGAATGTCCAAAGAGGTGCCACGATCTTATCATGCTCAGTGGCCTCCTTCCATGCTCCCCCTTTAGAGGAAAGGTTGCATTGTTAATCATATCCAAGGCCATGATGGCCCATTCCGGCTTTTGATCCGTCAACAAAATGACAATCTTAGCACATTCAACTTCTGCATGCAGTATGGGCTCAATGATCCCAATGCCGCCAGGATGCCGCCTTGATTCTTTGGTCTCGCTATCTATTCCCATTTCCTCCATTGGCAAGGGGTTGTGGTTTTAGTGTTGCTCTTTCACAAGAACCATTTGAGAAGCTTCAAAAATTCTTTCCAATTTGACTTGCTCATTTTAAGAAGCGGAGACACGAACGAGATGTAAGGGATCATGAATGCATTGATCACAACAACTTTGCTATGGAAGGGAAGGTGCCAAGCTTCAAAATTTATTTCCAATTGGACGCTCATTTTAAGAAGCGGAGACATGAACGAGATGTAAGGGATCATGAATGCATTGCTCACAACAACTTTGCTATGGAAGGGAAGGAGCACAAAATCCCATCTTCTCATTTTTCTTTTTATCTTGCTCAAGATACACTCAAATCTTTGCTTATCCAATAAGCCTACCCCTAAAGGTGCACCTAGGTTCCTAAACACACTGCATTTACCAATGACTTCCCTTGACCATTGCCTTGGGTCAAACGAGTCGCTTTCTGAAAGAGAGATCAAACTTGATTTCTCAATATTGCAAAGTGAGCCTGACACATTAGCAAATACTTGTACAATCTCTAGGGCTCGTCTAAGCACATATGACTTGGATTTCAAAAATAGCAAAGAATCATCGGCAAACATCTTTGCAAGCAGTTGCTTAACTCCAAGATGTATTGTACCTTGAAGTTCCCCTTTTACCGCACTATCCTCGAGCAAGGTTATCAGAGGGTGAGAGACAATGGCAAAGAGCAGGGGTGCCTTAGCATTGCAAGGAGCATATACATTGATAATATTAATAAATTATCCTGCACACGTCACTCTTATCCCAAGGACTCTCCCTGAGGCATGGTTAAACACTACTTGTGGCTCCAATTACCTATAAAAAAATGGAGAGAACCCCGCTAAACCCAAGAGCACCATTGCCATAGAACACCAACTTACTCCATATTGCCTGCTTCCTACAATTGGAAGCATCAAGATGGTGCCCCTAAATAAGCCAACAATTTGTAGCATTTTTTTGAACCTCCTTCCATAATAGAGTGCTCTTTTAGCTGTCTTTATGCCCTTCACATTCAAGGAATTAATCTCTAGGTCGTCCATTAGGGGGAGAGGGGAACAAAATCCTCCATGTCTAGGGAGCCATCCATCTCTATCTCTCTTTTGTAATCCTCAACCATCTCACCGTGAGGACCACCCTTGAATCCACTGATGCCCTCCTCCACCACGGTCAACCGGGAGGAAGACATCTTCGAGATGAGTAGGTCCCTCAGATTCTTGGCCTGCAACACCTCAAGGAAATTTCCCAAATTAATGGGAATCTCATGACTATCTAGTGGGTTTTCCTTACGGTGGAAACAACTACATGCCAAGGTTTTTACTCGCTTGCACTAATCATAGAGACTTGTTTCTAGCCCTCATCCACCTTCTTTAGCATAGGGGCCATGTAATTTTTTTGACGAGGCTTCACTTGTGTTCTAATCATCGAGAATGTTGAGAATTGAAGACTCAAGGTGGCTTGGTTGCTGCTAAGCTTTGGACTTGGCTCAATAACAGAGTGGTCCTCTTGCTAGCTTTGAAACTTACATTTTCAGTGCAACTCCCACCTTCTCCTTGCTTAGTAACTTCGACTTCCATGTTGGATTTAGTCGGTTCATTAGATGCGGTCTCTAAGATTGTCCCACAACTAGATCGGTAAATTGATAAAGTCCACCCACACCAGACACAAATCCTTGAATATAAAAAGACTATTCCAATTTCCTCTTGTTATTCACGTACGTGCGTGCACACACACACACACACACACACACACACACACACACACACACACACACACACACACACGTGCACGTGAGAAAAGAAGATTTTAACAGCATAGGAGCAAACGTCAAAGATCAAGTTGAGGGGGTTAGAGGGAACTAAGATAACCAATCTGGCAGGACAAGGACCTAGAGGCCAGGGGCCAAGTCTGAACTTGGCTCGGGGGTTGCCTATATATTGGCAAGAGGTTGGGAGGAGAGTATGAGTTCAATACCCTTGCCTCATATCTGTACCAGAGATCATGCTATTTTTAGAAAAAAGAAAGGGTGTGGTCTCGTTGGACTTGCATGGCTTGCATGTTCATGCAAAGAGCTGTGGAGACGCAAAAGAAGAAGAAAAATTGTGAGCTTGGCTACCATGTGGGTAGGACCACTAACACAGAGACGGGGGCAAAAGCCGATTAGGGCAAAACCATGCAAAGTGGAGCTCAATAGGGTCACCACGACTAGTGGAGTAAAACTCGTCACTGTAGCCAAGCAGACCACACGACAGAACTCTCTCTCTCTCTCTCTCTCTCTCTCTCTCTCTCTCTCTCTCTCTCTCTCTCTCTCTCTCTCTCTCTCTCTCCTTCGACACTACAAAGCAATGCCATAGCTCCACACTGGGTGGCGGCCGACTTGCCAAAAAGCCAAAATTTTCAAAGTTTAAGGGGTTATGCATGCCTTGTGCACCCCTTTTATGTTGTGAAGTGAAGCGGGGATTGTGTAGAAGCACGAGGGAAAGCTCTTTGATGACTTCATCCCCAATAAGCAGATATCACTGCATAAATTGCAACTTGAGTAGTAATTGGTGAAATTATACTGCATCCTTGTCTTTCAATTGGTCCATCATCAAAACAACAATATGAGTATAGTTTTTAATGAACCTTTGATAAAAACCTGCAAATCCCAAGAAAACTTGTAACTCTTCCAGGTTTCTGGGAGAAGGCCACCTTCAAATGGCATCCATTTGGATTGATCCATGTGTAACATGCTTTAAGTAATGAATTTCCTCCTTGAGAAAATCACACTTTGATTCTTTGGCATATAACTTATTTTCTCGTAACAATTCAAACACCTGCTTCTGATGTTGTAATTGCTCTTCCTCAAAGGCACTATACACAAGAATTTCATCGAGAAAAATGATAAAGAACTTGTTCAAATATGGTTTCAAGACACCGTCCATCAGCATCATGAAAGTTGCAGATGCATTGGTTAAACCAAAGGTCATAACCAAAAACTCACATTGTCCAAACCGTGTTCGGGATGCAATCTTGGGTATATTCGCAAGCCTAATGTGTACTTGATGATACCCTGATTGTAAATCAATTTTCGTAAAGATTTGAGCATGGGTGAGCTTATTAAATAACTCATCCACTCTTGGCAATGGGTACTTGTTATCAACAATAACCGCATTCAATCCCCGATAGTCTATGCACATGTGTATACTACCATCTTTTGTCTTGAACAATAAGATGGGAGAAGCCCATGGTAAAGAACTAGGTTGTATAAAACCTCTAGTGAGATAGTTAGTAAGCTGAAGTTCCACCTTAGCAGCCTCAAAATGGATCATTTTGTAGAGAGGTTTACTAATGGGTTTATCGCCTGCAACCACGTCCATGCCATGTTGCACAGTCTGTGTCGGCAGTAACCCTAGTGGAAAATCATCTAGGAATACATCTTTATATTCTGTCAATATATTTTTTAGCTTATTAGCAACAATTGCTTATGTAGGAGAGAGAGTAGTAGCCATAGGTGGAAGAAAAGAGAGAGACTCAGAAGCATGCGAAATTGAGGAATTTTCATTCAAAACATTTGAAAGAAAATGAAACATGGAACATACAAACAGTTCATCTTGAGAAGAGAGCTACATAAGCTCGGTTGTACAAATGAGTGGCAAGGAAGGCGCATCCTTCTCTCCCAACAATAGCGTGTGCACGCCATTGCATCCGAACATCAAATTGTTGTGCTCATATCTACGTTTGAGTGATGATCCGAGACTATGTAATCACTCTTGACCAAGGACTACATCTGCCCGCTCCATATTCATGACTTGAAAATTCAACGATGTCCGATACCCTTGAATCTCCAACGATACATCTTTCACTTGAGTATCCCACAACTCGGTGTGATAGCCATTCATCATTGCTACCTTGTAATAGTGGGAACTCGGAGTCTAGGGCAATTTGAGCCGTTTCATTAACTTATAGTTAATCAAATTGTGCGAAGCACCATCATCCATCAATATTTGCACCTTGTGCTCTTGGATAGACCCATGCATACGTACCAACTCATGTGGACCAAAGGTCGAATGCCACATTGAGGCCATTATACAGCACTGGTGCACCTCCACATTGGAGAAACGAGAGGAGGACTCAAGAGGTAATAGTTGCACCATGTGTACTTCTTTCTCCTTACCTTGGGCAATAGATTTTCCCTTGGGACATTCCTTTTTGCCATGTCCACTCCCTAAACATGTAAAACATAATTTTTCCTTTTTAGCCTTCTCAATCTCTTCACTAGACATAGGGTCCCTAGACCCCTTGGGTTCTTGAATGCCTCAGATGCAGCTACTATAAACTCTCTTTTATTGTGTGCATGTATTTCCATGTTCAGTGTCAGGCACATGAGAGTTATGCAATGCTTTCTCACCAGAATCGTCGTGTATGTGTGCGTGCACTATAGCCTTCTCAAGCCTCTTGGGATCCTAGGTTTTGACATGCTTCTTAAGCTTTGGTGTCAACCCACGGATAAACTCACACACTTGCTAGAAGTCAACAAGATCTTCCAATTTGAGAATGACATCACGATAGTGCAAGATATACTCCAACATTGTCTATGCGGATGCATAGAGTACTTGTCCATGCATACCAATTTCTATCCTTTTCATGGCAGACATAAATTATTTTCATCTTAGAAGGTTTCCTATGATTGTGGTATGAGGCCCTTCTCCTTGAGAGACATCCACCATTTGTAGGCCTTGCCTTCTAGTGTCAGACTCATTTGCAGTGCCTTGACTGCATTTGGAGTGCGTCTAAGATGGTAAATCTGATCCCATTCAACGTATTTTTCAGTTTCAGACTCGTTTGTTGTGTTCCCTCTCCTCTCCCCTAAAAATTGGTGGCTTGGTATTTTTCAACAAGTCATTGATTTCTTTTTGGGACAGAAGGTTCAACCCCTCTAGATTGGAGCCTTGCTCTGGCATACCAGGTCTGCTCCCATGGGGGTCACAAAAACTCGAGGCTGCCCATTAACCTAGCCTTGACCAACTTTTGCATGAATTGCACAAGCATATCAGACATTTTGGTGACATTTGCATTCAACTGTGAAAAATGAGACTCTAAGATAGTCATGTGTGTTTGTAGTTCCCTAAACTCTGGATGCCAAGCAATTCATAGCTATCATGCGGCTCCGGTGTCGTGCGGGTACCCTCTGTGAGAGTAGCCAACCGTGGGGCAGTAATAACATTAGGTAAAACTTGTGTACAATTTTCAAAATAAAGCGTATGCTGCATGTCAATGTCTAAATCCATGGCGTGACCGTGATATGCTAGTAAAAAAAGAACAATATACCTTATTCTAAGAATTGTATGATGAAAGCACAAGAACAATTGCAATCAATATGTTGTTTGGCCATGCCAAATCAAAATGGCCCCAGTAGATGTTGTCAATGCTGAGACAAATCCATAGCCCTCATCAAAATCACCTTGATGATTTGCAAAACTCGCTTTGAAAGCGTCTGTAGTGTGAAGATATTGGAAATAAGACCTTGGACAACCTCTTCCAAAATCACCCCACCTTTTAGTGGGGTGAAGCTCAACAACAAATTTTTGATGCACTCAAGGACGCATTAGCTACAACTCTTCTTGGCTATTACAGATCCTTTGAAGCCATTCGTTTTAGAAACGGATGTCAATTATCGTGCTATTGGATTAGTTCTTCTACATGAGGGAAGGCCAATTGCATTGGAAAGCAAAAAGCTTGATTCTGCCCAGCAAAATCGTTATGCTTACAAAAGGGAACTCTATGCATTAGCATCGGCCTTGAAGACATGGCAGCATTATTATGAGCTTAGTTTGAGACTGTGTTTGACCATGAAAGCATAAAATGGTTTACACAACAAACATATTTGAAGGATTGAAAGACCAGATGGATTGAGATTCTTCAGGAGTATGATTCAAAGCTCCGGTAGCATAAAGGATGATACAATGTGGGAGCTAATGCTCTTAATCGTATGTCGGGGATCAACTCTCTTCTTTTCACAAAACTTTAAAGTGAGATTTTGGAATCTCTCAAGGCAAAATGTAAGCATGAAAAATCATACTCCAAAGTTTGGACTGGTAGAGCATATTTAACCTCCACACCCAATTCTCCTCTTTTGAGTGATGAGTTGTAGAGATGAAAGAATTATTCCATAGTTGATGGGTACCTAGTCCACAAGGGGAGAGTATGTACCAACAAATGTAGACATTTAGTGACAAATTCTTTATGAATGTTATGACAGTCCAATTGCAGGGCACCCAAGCATTAAGCAGACTTATGCTCTCGTAAGACGATAGTTATATTGACAGATTTACATGACCATGTTCAAGACTATGTCTTGCATTGCCAAAATGTCAAGTAAATAAAGCAAGGCACATGAAGGCAGGAGGTCTCACGCATCCATTGGAGATTCCCAATGGAAAATGGGAAAGTATCTCTATGGATTTCATTGTGGGTTTACCAACCACTATATGAGGTCATGACTTAGTATGGGTGGTCATAGACCAGTTGACTAAACTTTGTAAGTTTATTCCACAGTTAAGGCTCCATAGTTAGCTAAGTTATTTGTGGAAAATCTGTACAGGTTGTATAGGTTGCCAAGTATTATTATGAGTGAACATGATCCCAAGTTTAATGGTCACTTTTGGAGGGCCGTGTTTAAAAGATTACGTACACAACTCAACTTAAGTACTACATATCATCCTAAAACAGATGGTTAGTCTGAACGAGTCAACCAAGTGCTAGGGGATATGCTATGAGTATACGTTAGCAAGAAGCATTCAAATTGGACTGCTAAGCATGTCATGACTAGTTTTAGTCATGTTCCGTTTGCAACCTAGGTCACTAGTTACGATGGGATTGGCGACTGAAAAGTTTCCATAGGTCAAGGATTTCTTCCAAGACCATATGGAAATGCT
This sequence comes from Adiantum capillus-veneris, assembly GCF_014529385.1. Taxonomy (NCBI): domain Eukaryota; kingdom Viridiplantae; phylum Streptophyta; class Polypodiopsida; order Polypodiales; family Pteridaceae; genus Adiantum; species Adiantum capillus-veneris. The sequence continues at coordinate 117,670,932 of NC_140955.1, forward strand.
GAGAATGGCTTGTCAAAATGTTCAACAAGAACAAGATCGGTATAAGAAGATGCTGATGAAAAACGTTGACAAGCCGCCTTTACAGAAGCAGAAGAAGTATTTTTGTGTGTGCAAGAGCATTCCGAAAGTTTGAAGACTGGGCCAACACCTAAATTATCTTTAAGATATTGTGGGCCTTTTAAGATACTCAAGCAGGTTGGTGATATGTCCTACAAACTCTCATTATGTGCGCACTCTCGCATTCATTCGATATTCCATGTAAGTCGTTTACGTAAACGCTTACCTAAGGACGATAATGTTATTGATCAACAAATTTTGGTTACTTTCATTGAATCTCCTACTCAGTCGCATGAACGTGAGCATACATTTGACTACCATGATCTACGTACGCGTCATCATGTACGTCAACAACAAGCATTAGTCAAGTGGAAAGATAGACTTGCGGAAGGTTCCACTTGGGAAAACATTAGTGTTCTTAAGAAGAAACTTTCCACTTTTTTTGTCAAGGATGAAAATGCTTCTCCAAGGGGGAGTAATTTCAAGCCAAGGGCCTAAAGGCTAGGGGCCAAGTCTAAACTCGTCTTGGGGTTGCCTATATATTGGCAAGAGGCTAGGAGGAGAGTATCAGTTCAATACCCTTGCCTTATACAATCTACCACACTTGGATGACAATAAGGTTATTCCAGTTTCCTCTTCTTATTCACACCACATACACACACGCACACACATGATATGTTGTTAACGTTGTAGGAACAATCCCAAAAGACCTCAAATATCTATCCGAGGGTACTTGAACTCAAGACCTACTGAGAGAGAGAGAGAGAGATAAGATAAACAATCTACCACACTTGGGTGATAGAAAGGTTATTCTAGTTTCCTCTTATTATTGGCACACACTACCACATATAATCGTAGGAACAATCCCAAGAGACCTCAAAGATCTAGCCGATGAGGCTTGAACTCAAGACTTGCTACTCAAGTGGGAGCTAAAATAACCAATCTACAACACTTGGGTGATAGAAAGGATTTTCCAATTTCCGCTTCTTATCCCTCCCCCCCCCCCCCCCCCCCCCAAAACACACACATACACACACAAAGATGAGAGGATAAGGTTTATAACATTGTGGGAATTGAGATAACTAATCTACCATACTTGGGTGATAGATAGTTTATTCTACTTTCCGCTTCTTATCATGCATACACAATCCCAAGAAACCTCAAAGATTAGTCTAATGGGGATTGAGCTCAAAACCTTCTTTTTGTGTGTGTGTGTGTGTGTGTGTGTGTGTGTGTGTGAGAGAGAGAGAGAGAGAGAGAGAGAGAGAGAGAGAGAGAAGTGGAAGAAGAAGAAGAAGTGAATTTACAATGTCGTATAAGGAACAATACTAAGTGACCTCACATATAGAGATAGACAAGAGAAGAATGAGGGATATTTCATTGGGTTAAAGAAGAGAATGAGGAAAGTGTACCATGAAGCCTTTGAGATTGATACATGGCTTTCTTCTGTTTTTGTTGTGCTCAAAAATAAGGAGAGAAAGTTGGGGTACATAGTGCCCTGTATCATCATGAAGATTATACTATTGAGTGTACATTATTGAAGAATCAAACACTCTTTTGTCCTTTATTTTTTATATGATTATATTAGAAACCAAACACTTTCAACCTATTTTAGGCTTAATATGCAACATTTTGACCAAGTAAAGTATTCACATGCATGTTCCAATAGTGCCTAAATACGGGACCACAAAGCAACCATATCAATTTTTTGCAAACGGAGCAAACTCACAAAATTCAAATGCCCAAAATGCGCCTTGCCAAAGTTTTGTATATCACATATCCTTTGAATTTGAAAGTGCATGCTAAATCTTTCAAACATTTTTTGCAACCATTGAGCTTATACAACCCACAAAACAAAGTGCTAGATACCACAAGAGTATCACCAAAACTGAGAACATGCACAATACATATATTATCCACATACAAGGCTAAGTTTGCTAAGTACGAACGTAGAAAGAATGTTCTTCTTGATCCCATATACATACAAAGCATCCAAAAGTGTTAAAAAAATTCCACATGTAGCACTAAGCACAATCTTTCCACCTCCCTTACTAGGATAAGAGGCAATTTTGGCACACGCGACATCATTCTCATTAGGGATAGTCTCAAGAGAAGTGACGATGAAACATAGTGTGCTTAGTTGTACCATTGTCAAAGCAAGACACATAATCTACAGATTCTACAATACGTCCATCATGAGTAGATCGATCATATTGGCACTATGCAATATAAGCCCATTTTGCATGGCCTAACATTTGCCAAATTTTCATTTGATGAAGTATATATGATGAATGCATTTGTCTCTTTCTTATGAGCCTCCTTAGCTTTAAGCTTAGGACATTTCTTTATGAGATGATCATTTTCCCTATAGTAATGACAATTTAGGTCCTTCTTGCCTTTATTGCAAGACTTCTCAAACCTAGTGTTGTTTGAAGAAGCAGCATCTATGGGGGACATGCCACTACCTTCAAAGCATAGCGATAGTGGTATTTTCCTTTTGTTGTGTGCAACAACAAATGCTTGTGCACTACACCTCACAATGCTTAGCACTTTTCTCCTTGGACTAGGCATCTTGCAGTAATACAGATGCAATACCATCAAACTTCCTATCATCAAGTCTGTTCTCTGTCAAAATCCTAAATGTGGAGGATTTTAGAAGTCTATAAAAATTTGGCAAAGAATCAATTCGGTCTCCCCAATCTCAAAAAAATAAAAATTCTTTCAAAATATATGAGTGCATAAGTGAAGGGTGAGTTTAGGAAATGAAGAGACAGATGAAGTTGGAAAGTCAAAAGACATATGAAAGTGGAAAGTCAAAAGATCTGTTGTGTTCATATAAAGAGGTGTTTCTCTTTCTTTATTTTTCCTTTAGCGTTTTCCTCTCTTTAAAGTGTCCTTGCACTCTCTCTCTCTCTCTCTCTCTCTCTCTCTCTCTCTCTCTCTCTCTCTCTCTCTCTCTCTCAATGTTGTATCTGTCTTTCCTAGCTAATACTGATGCAAATCTATGTGCTTCGTCATTGTCCATTACTACATGCTATAGACTAGCACATCGGTTATGTTGTTGTTGAGGAAATATTTAAATTAGGGATACCTTTTAATTTTTTTGAAGCCATTAGGAAACACTTTTAATAAGAACTTTCTACACAAGAAAACTATCAGGACTGACCTCACTACTAGTGGAAATGAACAGCTCTTTGAGATGATTACTCTCCGTAAGAAATACATCCATAGCATCCTCCTTGTGCTTAACCTTCTACTCTAACTCCTTATGCAATAAAGCAATATTTGCCAAATTAGGACCTATATACGAAGTCGGCCTAATCCACACATGTTTCCATGTTTGTGATCAGAAAATGTGTGGAGTAATGAAAGACTCAAGTGAAAAAGGACAATCAATGCATGAGCTTATTTGTTTTTATCATTCTACTCTACCTGCTCAGCATAGGCAAAACAAATCTAGGAGTCGTACTACTAGAACCTGCACCTATATCCATAGAACTTGGTCATACAACATAACCACTAATAATTTGCAACGAGGAGATATTGGGGTATTTGTCCCCATCTAGTTTATCCTCAAGAACAACATGCTAAAAGCATCGTTGTTGTCAACGATGGTGGCTGATTGCACTTGATGGAGAGGGTGCCTTTGTAAGGAATATCTACACAAACCTAACTTATGATATATAGCACAACCCATAGAAGACTACAAAGTGCATGTTTTGCAAAAAACTTCAACATCAAAAACCCGCAAAAAACAAACTTGCCTATGCAAAACTTCCAATAATGGAAATAAATAAAAAAATGTACCCAAAACAAAAACTCATCTCAATCTGATAATGTGAGCTAGGAGAAAACTAGTGATATAACCCCAGATGATGAAGCCTACTTTGATACCAATTTTGAAAATAAGATTGAAGTAATGCATGCAAAGATGAAGGAAAAACTCCAGAGCACACACCGCAAGAAGTAGCATATCTAAACATGCAAAAAAAAAGATAAAGATTTCCATAAAGGGATGAACATATATACAAGCTCGGGAAAAAGATTTGCCTAGCAAGGAGAAAAAGTACTTAGGATTGTTGCCTAGCAATAGTCCTAAGTATGTTAACGCACATCACTATCATGATTGACTTTGGGTCTGGGAGAGAAGGCAAGAAGAGAAAATGTGGTGCATCCAACAATCGTAATGGTTTAGGAGCTTACAAGGATAGAGAGAGGAGGACAAGAAATTTGTTCAAAGGAGGAGTGGAGGGCACTGGTATCTGGGACAATGACTTGGCCATGAGACCTTTAGGCTTTGGAACCTTAAGCATATTCTTTTATCCACAACCACATTAATGGATTTTTTGGCTTATACACTATACGCTCATAGAAGAGCTAAGGAAAAGTCCTCCCCACTAATTACCATGGGGTTGAGTGATGGGATCAATAGTTTCATTGTGCCATCAAGATTTCCAATATAGATTCAACAACAAAATAACCTTGGATAGCAAAAGAATCTTGAGTATAAAGTAATCTAGGGGTCGGAAATTGCTTTCTTTGACAAGATCCTACGGAGATCCTATGGCACCCAATTGCCATTGACAATTGATATTGATAGGGGCCTTAGATCCTATTTCCACATGTCCGTGGTATTTGAGGGGAGAAGTGTTGTGAATGTGTAAATTCTAAGGCTACAACCTGCCAATCATCAAAGAAAGTCTTCAACCTGCCAATCATTAAAGAAAGGCTTCAACCTACCAATCATTCATGAAAATTAGCCAATGCCTCGAGGTAGAGTTTAAGAATCAATGATGGTGTGGAAACAACAAATAATGCAGAGAGATGCCACGGCTAAGGCTTAGTTTAAATAGGGTGGAGGCACAAAGAGGCGGATTTGATATGGCATGCCTTTATGTTTGTTCAGTAGAAGCAATTTTTCATGTTTTCATGGAGAAAAGCAATCTGATCAAACAAGAGTGAGTTCTAGTCCAACATGACTCATAGATGCTAGCTTTTAAGCAACATTTTGCATTTTGAGGAAGGGAGGTATGGCAGAAGCTCACATAGAGTGGAACATTTTTGTAGCTAATCGGGAGCTGACATGTGGAGGTGGTTTAGCTTGAGTTGGTTACCTCTACCCCATTTGAACCAGCCTAAATAAGCTTTGCACAAGTCATAAAAACTATTGAATAAATTTATTCAATGTTCCAAAAAAATATGACTTTATTAAGTCCAAAATGATGACGAGTTTTTGATGTGATGTGTCTCTCAACTCAAAACAATCTATAGCTTTTTAATGATTATTTGTACATGAGTTAAATGCTTTCTTTTGTTTCTCTAAAAGAAAGAAGGTTGAGATTTATATTACGATATGTGTTTTCGGGATTTGATATCACGGTGAGTATGCCCCTCTAATTTTCGGAGGGTGGAAGCGATGCGAATCTATGGAGATGCTAGGGGAAAAGCTGAGAGAAAGGGAAGCATTCATCGATGTGGTGCAACGTGGCCAACGGACGTGTCGAGACCGTCGACATCTGGGAGCTGGTTCTGGGTTGTATTTCATGATGCGTGTCCTCGCGATTTTTTTGTCTATGATGCTCTGGACCAACCGCAGGTGGTTACTATAAGTTCTCTACGTTAGCTATTGCTGCTTCTACTCTGCTGTGAGTGTGCTGGGTGCTCTCGACCAACCAATGGGTGGTTACTGTAAGTTCTCTACGTTAGTTGTTGCTGCTCGTAGTGTGTTGTGAGTGTGTTGGGTTCTGTCCATCTGTGTGTCATGGTGCGCCTAAAGTCTGAAGCTCGAGCCAGGGGGGAGGCAGAGCCGTCAACTATTTCTAAGAAAAGAAAACGTGTTGATATGCAGCCAGCAAAGGGTAGACCATCAAGAACAGCTAGTAAGATGATGGAGGTTAGCGTTACTATATCCATAGGGGGTGGGGATGTGGATGTAGGGTTGCTGTAGGAGATGGAGCAATTCCTTCAAAATGAGGCTGTAGCTGGGGTGTGTGCAGTTGAGAGGGGGGTTGTTCTTTTCCATTTGCATCTAAAATGGTGGTGCGACTCTGGGTGTCTTCACTGATTGCTGTCAACAAGAAAGTGAAAGAATACCTAGGATGGGACAAATCATTGCCTGCGGCGGGCATCATGGTGTTGTGTCGCGGGCTCAAGCAACGCAAAATGCACACTTTTGAGGGTACGATAGGGTATTGCTTGAAGGAGAGTGGTGAACCGTATTTTCAAAAAATCATGCATAATATAAGTGTTGATGATGTCAATAGAGGGATAGAATTGTATAGATTATATGGTGCGGACGAGGTAAAAAACAAGGTTTGTTTGACGCCAGAGAATATTTTCGATAGGGCGTTGATGTTTTGGAAGTATAGGTTGAGACACCCTGTGGGTAACGATTTCTTGTCAACTTTACATCGGTTAAAAGTGGTAAGTATTATCTGTCTTCGTCATGGATAACTCCGCACCAAGGGCGAGAGATGGAGTTGGGCAAAATAAAGGCCCTTTGGAGGTGCATGGTGCATCCATCAACTCCTTCGTACCAAGATATCACTAATATCTTTGTCAACAGTGATACATATAGCACGACACACCCGCGGTCAGATTGGTTTCTATCGCGTTGGCAGGAAAGAGGAAGGTAAAACACGAGCTTCGTTGAGATAATGGTTGGCAAACACAACTGTTTTTTATGCTTAGTGTGTTTGGCAGCCCGAATGTTCCTTGTGCTGATATTGTTGACGTGCATGTGCGAGATGCTGATAATGACAATATGGATCTATATGTGACAGATGCAGAAATAGGGGATGAATATATCCCGCTTGTCCATGAGATTGGTGTAACAACAGTTTCTTAGCGTAGTGATTCTGGTTGTTTGTACTCTCGTATTTGTTTGTTTTTTATTTGGAGAATGGAACTAACAGTGTACTGTGCTAATTCTATCAAGCATACAATGGACGACCAAAATCAAGATCAGTTACTAGCATCGGAGGAGATGCAAGGAGATGAGTCATTTACGCAAGTGGAAGATGGACGAATTGATAGGATTGAGGATGTGTTGGTGGACATTTTGAAGGAATTCCTTGGTGACCAGACGAGGAGTCAGCCGTCGCTACGCTCTGAACTTCTTCAAGCGATTTCTAGCATCAACAATGTGAATGAAAATTATGACGTTAATGTTGCTGATGTCCAAGTGACAAAGTTGGAAGAGCGCACTTTGTTGTTGCAGAAAGAAGTTGGTGTGTTGAAGACGCAGTTGAACCGCCTAAATGCAATAGCATGTATGCTTTCGAATCTACTTGCAAGGACTAGTATTTGAAATATGGCTACACACAAACCAGTCACCTACTGATGTACAGTTATGTCCGTCGTCATCTATGATCAGTACTTAAAACATGTGTGCGCAAAATCTGATTTTGTCTGCTTGAAAATCATCACCTGCTGATGTATATTTATCTATGTCATCATGTACGCTTTACTGTTCACGTAATGAAGCAATACTTCAGTTTTGTAGAACTCTAGAAGTCTGTGGTATGAAACTTTGTGTTCGTTGTTGCAGTCCCTTTCTCATGCTGTTTCTGTGCATCGTGAACATGTCTCATCACCTGCTGATGTGCGATTACCTATGTCACCATGAACAAATGATGCTTGCAGAAATATCTGTTGTCAAATTTTGTGCTCATTACAGTCTGGTTGTCATGCTTTGTATGTCCATTGCAAACATCTCCGTTGTGTGGAGATGGGGAGAAACAAGCTGCGATCATGACACGACTGACTCAAGTATGATGCGCGCAGTCGGCTACGCCGACTAGACTTTTCTTTTCGAAGAGGAGCGCGAAGCGAATCTTTGCGATTAATTAATTAATGCCTGGTCGAAAAGACCGAGTATGTAGCCATAAATCATTCATGATGAGAATGTTTACTTTCTTTCCTTTTGTGAAGGTTCTGTTTAAAAACTTCAAAGCCAAACCATTTTAATTTTTGATTAATTTGTTCCAAATTTTCTTTGACTCATAGTGAAGGTTGTACCAGGTTTGGTTCAGAGTAGAGGTTTGGTTCAGACTACTCTGAAAGTAAGGAGAATTACGGGGTCTCTGTAGTAGCCAATTTACAATGCATATTTAAGTGTTAATACTTAGACTTACACAACTCTCCTTGCAAATGAGGGTTGTGCTCTTAGTTAGACAATTGTTGCCTTTGTTGTGGGGTCTTGCGGTCAAGCGTTCTCCACGATTGTCGCAGAAAAGCAATGGACGATCCTTACATCCATGGGCTTGAGGTTCAAAGCCAAACCATTTTAATTTTTGACTAATTTGTTCCAAATTTTCTTTGACTCATAGTGAAGGTGTAGGGAATGGTCCCTCAAGGACCATTCCTTGTAATGCAACGACCACATGGCGACCGACGGAGGTCGAGAGCAGTGTGGGAGCTGCAAGGAATGGGACCATTCCCGATTGTCAAGGGTCAGGGGACCAATCATTGGGAAGGGAGCTAAATATTCATTGGTCAAACACCACTCAGAGAAAACTTCAGATGCCAGTATTATGCAAGGGTTGAGGTGTGCACGTTAGCATTGTGCAAAGGATGTAAAGATGTGATGGACATGTGCTCTGGCTACTACAGGGTGAAATTCCAAAGGTTGAGTTGGCACCAACAAAGGCCTTGCCAGCTAGTGAGTTGGTGCACATTGATTGGAGAATGAGGCATGCATTCCGAGAGATGAGGTGTCAGCAACGCATGCCATTCCATTTGTTGACTTGCCATCACCTAATTCGATGACTGTGCTATCCATTCCCAGTGCTGACATGGTGGTCATCCACATCGCGTGCATGCTACTATTCCGACTCAGAACTAACATGAGATGGATGATGTAGATTCAACACCCTCCGACCCCCGACCTTGACGGTTGTACTAGGTTTAGTTCAGACTAATCTGTGAAAGCAAGGAGCATTATGGGTTCTTTGTACTAGCCCAATTTACAATGACCATTTAAGTGTTAATACTTAGACTTACACCTCTCTCGTTGCAAATGAGGTTGTGCTCTTAGTTAGACAATTGTTGCCTTGGTTGTGGGGTCTCGTGGGCAAGCGTTCTCCATGAATGTCGCGGAAAAGCAATGGACGATCCTTACATCTATGGGCTTGAGGTTGCTCAATTTTTGGTGGCCTCAAATGTGCGCACCTCAATGTTTTGGCCAATGGAGTTCCACTATTGAAATTCCACACTCAAGTATTACGTGTTTGGTTGCGTACTTTGAACCAAACCTTAATAAGATCGTTTTATCAAGCCTCATGGCATGGGGGTTGTTTGGGATCTATGGTTCCATTTAGGTGTAGCAAATTGCAAGGTAATCTCTGGATCATTGTGGTGAACTTTGGGCAAACGGGGTGTGAACTTGGTGGCACCCCACTTCACCTTCAAATTTTATCATGTCATGCAGCAAATGTTATTCGATGATCAGCCATGTCTAACCTCACTGTCCTATCCTCTTCACTAATTCATATGTGGGGGTTTGTTTATGGACGATCGTCGTAGGTCAAGTGCGATCTTGGTTGTTGGATATTGAGTTGGTAAAACTAGGGAGCGTGCCCCGGTTCATAGAACATTCTTGACATGTGACACCTATTTTCAACCATACATCCCACCTTAATGACCCTACCTCGTTTGGATACATGGACATCTAATGGCATTTAGGACACATCCAATGGTCTCGAAAGAAGCTTTCTTTGAAAAAGTTGGAAAACCTACACATCAAAAACCTTAGAGGTAAATTGAGTATTTTTGAAAATGTTTTTACACGTCCAAAATTCAAATGTGCACAGTCGGAAGGTAGCTAGGAATCTACAATTACACTAAACCTAAGTTACTTCGTTAGCGTAGAAGGGAAAATCAAAATTTTGGCTCCACGTTCATCCACGTGGCTGCTCTTTATTAATGTTTTATTTTATCTACACGCTTGTCATGCGTGCTCAGCTTTTTGTCACAAGCACAACTTTTTGTCGCAAGCATATGAAAAGCGCTGAAGGCTTGTGATCTCTCTCCAAATGCAAAATCACGCACACAGGCATCTCCCAACCCCTCTACTTGAAGCCCTTAAGAGGCACTATAGTAACTCAAAACAAACAAATATGTGCTGATTACAGGAAGTTTTTTGTCGCAGGCATATGCAAAGCACCAAAGGCTTGTGATCTCTCTCCAAATGCAAAATCACCTACGAAGGCATCTCCCAACCCTTGTACCTGAAGTCCTCAAGAGGCACTATCGTAACTCAAAACAAATACGTGCTGATTACAGGAAGCACAAGACGTGCATGAGGAGGTCTCTTGGAGTGCATGGATACATGCAACATGAGCAAGGTCAGAAAGCTCAGATATGCCCAATATGCCTATCGCAAGGGTATCAGAAACCGCGATGTGATTAATAGTCGGGGGTGCAACATGTTAGTTGCAAGATATGCCCAATATGCCTATCGCAAGGGTATCATAATCCACGATGTGATTGCTAGTTGGGGCCTATTAGCGATACAATGTCATGCTTGGCGGTGGTTTGATCAATATTGTGGTTCCCTTTTACGAAACATAATGCTTGGCACTGCCTTGGTCAACATGTATGCCAAATGTGATAGGCCAACGGAGCCCTGGGCTGGGCTGTTTCCAACAGATGCAAAGTGAGGGCATCTCTCAAGATGCAATCACCTATGCTTTTATCTTGAAGGCATGTGGCACTGCCTTGATGTCCGAAATGTCATCTCTACCAGGAAGCTCTTGCTGGCTGTTTTTATAATGCAAAGCAAGGACATTTCTCCTGATGTAATCACTTATGCTTGCATCTTGAAAGCATGTGCACTTCATAGAAGCAATGATCATGTATGCGAGATGTGGTGTACTTGAGAAATCAACAAAAAGTGCTTGAGTATGCTTTCGTGTTGAAGGTAGGTGGCAGTACGCAAGATACTGATATGGGCAACAAAATTCACAATGATATTGTTAGTTAGGGAATGTTGAAAACAATCCAGAACTTCGTGGACCTCAATGCCAAGATTCCTGACGAGATTCGTGTCCGAAATGTTGTCTCTTGGAACGTATTGATTGTGGGACATCCCCAACAAGCAAAGGGCCAATAATGTTTGGGCTGTTTTCAGTAGATGAAAGGGAGGGCATGGAATCACATATGCTTGCATCTTGAAGGCATGTGGCACTACGTAGTACTCGTCTGTCATCTCGTGGGGCACATTAATTGCAAGATATGCCCCTCATGGCTGTGGCAAGGAAGTTGTGGGCTGATATGTCCTGGAAGTCAAAATCCAGATGCGAAGTGAGCTCTCTCCAACTGCAATCACCTACGTAGGCATCTGGAAGGCATGTGGCTCTATCGCGCTATGTGGCTCTGTTGCACTTTTTTAATTGATGTAGTCAAAATCCAGATGCGAAGTGAAGGCCTCTCTCTAGATGCAATCACCTACACAAGCATCACATGTCGCAAGCTTTTTTAATCACATGTCGATCACAGGCGTTGAAAACTTTGAAATCTATCATGCTCCCTGTCAGGTGTTCTGTTCATAATGTCAGCAGATGGGAAGCGAGGGCCTCTATTCAGATGCAATCACCTATGCATGCATCTTGAAGGCATGCGGCTCTATGGAAGAAAAAAAGATGTCATGCTTGGCACTGTCTTGCTCGATATGTATGCTAAATGTGGTTGTAAGATATGCCCCTCATGGCTGTGGCAAGGAAGTTGTGGGCTGATATAGCCTGGAAGTCAAAATCCAGATGTGAAGTGAGGGCCTCTCTCCAACTGCAATCACCTACGTATGCATCTGGAAGGCATGTGGCTTTCTCGTGCTACGTGGCTCTGTCCCGCTTTTTTATTCGTTGCAGTCAAAATCCAGATGCGAAGTGAGGGCCTCTCTCCAGATGCAATCACCTACGCAGGCATAGATGTCGCAAGCTTTTTTAATCACATGTTGATCACAGGCGTTGACGACTTTCAAATCTATCATGCTCCTTGTCAGGTGTTCTGTTCGCAGCGTCAGCAGATGAAGCCCTCAAGAGGCACTATCATAACTCAAAACAAAGTGCTGATTACAGGAAGCACAAAACGTGGGTGAGGAGGTCTCTTGGAGTGCATGGATACATGCAGCAGGAGCAGGGTCAGAAAGCTCAGATATGCCCAATATGCCTATCGCAAGGGTATCAGAATCCACGATGTGATTGCTAGTCGGGGGTGCAACATGTTGGTTGCAAGATATGCCCAATACGCCTATGGCAAGGGTTTTAGAATCCACGATGTGATTGCTAGTCGGGGGTTGTTAGCGGTATGATGTCATGCTTGGTGATGGTTTGATCAATATTGTGGTTCCCTTTTACGAAACGTAATGCTTGGCACTGCCTTGGTCAACATGTATGCCAAATGTGGCAGGGCCACGGAGCCCTAGGTTGGGCTGTTTCCAATAGATGCAAAGCGAGGTCATCTCTCTAGATGCAATCACCTATGCTTTTATCTTGAAGTCATGTGGCACCGCCTTGATGTCCACAATGTCATCTCTACCAGGAAGCTCTTGTTGGTTGTTTTCATAATGCAAATCAAGGACATTTCTCCCGATGTAATCACTTATGCTTGCATCTTCAAAGCATGCGGCACTACATAGAAGCAATGATCATGTATGCGAGATGTGGTGTACTTGAGAAAGCACAAAAAAGTGCTCGAGTATGCTTTTGTCTTGAAGGTAGGTGGCAATACGCAAGATACTGATATGGGCAACAAAATTTACGATGATATTGTTAGTTAGGGAATGTTGAAAACAATCCAGACCTTCCTGGACCCTCAATGCCAAGATTCCTGACGAGATTCATGTCCGAAATGTTGTCTCTTAAAACACATTGATTGCGGGACATCCCCAACAAGCGAAGGGCCAATAATGTTTGGTCTGTTTTCAGTAGATGAAAGCGAGGGCATGGAATCACATTTGCTTGCATCTTGAAGGCATGTGGCACTACATAGGACTCGGCTGTCATCTCGTGGGGAACATTAATTGCAAGATATGCCCCTCATGGTTGCGATAAAGAAGTTGTGGGCTGATATGGCCTGGAAGTCAAAATCCAGATGCGAAGTGAGGGCCTCTCTCCAGCTGCAATCACCTACGTAGGCATCTGGAAAGCATGTGTCTTCATGGCGCTTTTTTAATCTTTGCAGTCAAAAATCCAGATGCAAAGTGAGGGCCTCTCTCCAGATGCAATCACCTATGCAGGCATAGATGCAATCATCTACACAAGCATCACATGTCGCAAGCTTTTTTAATCACATGTCAATCACAGGCATTGACGACTTTCAAATCTATCATGCTCCCTGTCAGGTGTTCTGTTCGCAATGTCAGCAGATGCGAAGCGAGGGCCTCTATTTAGATGCAATCACCTATGCATGCATCTTGAAGGCATGCGGCTCTATGGAAGAAACAAAGATGTCGTGCTTGGCATTGTCTTGGTCGATATGTATGCTCAATGTGGTTGCAAGATATGCCCCTCATGGCTGTGGCAAGGAAGTTGTGGGATGATATAGCTTGGAAGTCAAAATCCAGATGCGAATTGAGGGCCTCTCTCCACCTGCAATCACCTAGTAGGCATCTGGAAGGCATGTGACTCTGTCGCGATATGTGGCTCTGTCGCGCTTTTTTATTCGTTGTAGTCAAAATCCAGATGCGAAGTGAGGGCCTCTCTCTAGATGCAATCACCTACGCAGGCATAGATGTTGCAAGCTTTTTTAATCACATGTCGATCACATAGGCGTTGATGGCTTTCAAATCTATCATGCTCTCTGCCAGGTGTTCTGTTTGCAACGTTGCAAGATATGCCCCTCATGGTTGTGGCAAGGAAGTTGTGGGCTGATATGGCTTGGAAGTCAAAATCCAGATGTGAAGTGAGGGCCTCTCTCCAACTGCAATCATCGGCTCTGTCGCGATTTTTGATTCGTTGCAGTCAAAATCCAGATGTGAAGTGAGGGCCTCTCCAGATGCAATCACCTACGCAGGCATAGATGTTGCAAGATTTTTTAATCACATGTCGATCACAGGCGGCGTTGACGGCTTTCAAATCTATCATGCTCCCTGTCAGGTGGTCTGTTCGCAACGTCAGTAGATGAAGCCCTCAAGAGGCACTATCATAACTCAAAACAAATATGTGCTGATTATAGGAAGCACAAAACGTGCGTGAGGAGGTCTCTTGGAGTGCATGGATACATGCAACAGGAGCAGGGTCAGAAAGCTCAGATATGCCCAATATGCCTATCGCAAGGGTATCAAAATCCACAATGTGATTGCTAGTCGGAGGTGCAACATGTTGGTTGCTCAGATATGCCCAATATGCCTATCGCAAGGGTATCAGAATCCACAATGTGATTGCTAGCCGGGGGTGCAACATGTTGGTTGCAAGATATGCCCAATATGCCTATCGCAAGGGTATCAGAATTCACGATGTGATTGCTAGTCGGGGGCTGTTAGCGGTACGATGTCATGCTTGGCGGTGGTTTGATCAATATTGTGGTTCCCTTTTATAATATTGATCAATATTGTGGTTTTCAATCCCGCGGTGAGTAAGCTTTATCATTTTTTTATTTTAGACACTGAGAACGCAGTTAATAAATGCACTGAAGATTGCACGCTGTCGTGGGAATGGCACGTTCCCTCGTATTATAAAAATTGGGGAGGATTGTGCAAACTCCCCCATGTAAGGAGACTTGCATGTTTTCTTTTTTTTTTTGAAACATGAAAATGGAACAACAAACAATTAATAACAATGACATCTTGTATGATCACGATCATTGAGTTTGACAAAATTCTAACCCTCCTTGTGGTTTTCTGCGAGGTACCCCTTTGAAGCACTACGATCGGTATCCCATTTCTGCAAAGAACGTCTCTGAACCACGACCCAAACACTTTCATGTAAAAAAATATAACACGCTTTGATAAAATCTCTCTTTGTGCTTCATCTTCTCTCAGATAAAAACTCTCTCTCTCTCTCTCTCTCTCTCTCCTTCGTTTTGATGTCTCTCCTCCCATTTAATAAATATTTTAGACATAAATTAATAGCATCAAATAAACATTTTCTTTCATTTGAGAAGTGCTGAAATGGGATATATAGTTTCCGATATTTTACTCAATCTTAATTCGATATGAACGCAACTAACGAAGCACTCTAGTTTTTATAAGGCAGTGGACACGTCCAAAATTCAAATGTGCACACTCGGAAGGTCGTGCTGTGTGACGTTGATCGGTGACTGCGGCATTGCGAGGTTCCCTCGAATCCTCTACACTGGAGGTTCAGATGGGTCGGCAACGACCAAGCCTGGTCTAGCGCATTTCAATTAGCACAATGAAGGGAACAGCCACTAGGGGATGATGGTGCTGTTGCTTGATTTAGAATGGGCGTCACTCATGTTCAATTATGCCCCTCATGCGAATACAAAGTAAAGCCTGGAGCAGGTAATGAATCGAGCTGTGGTTATTGAAATTATGGGTCACAGTTTGGATTAAATTGTAAGTATCAATTCACTTTCCCTGTGGTGGCAGACACATCCCCTTGGTGAGTTGCCCCATAGTGGCTTTGTACGCAAATGTCTGGAGTTGAGCAAGGATTGGGTGCCAGGGTCATGCAGTTACACGGGACATGAATGGTCGGTGGGAAAAGAATATTGGACAGTGGTAAGAGTGTGCAGCGACAGTTAACATATGGACATATTTTTGCATGTTTTTGCGCTGAGAGTATGTTCATTCCTTTGGCTAAGCTAGTACGTTCTCATCATAGGTCCTGACAATCCATTGTAGTTGTGCTAGAAATAAACGTTTCTGCTTAAATTCATTCCTTGTCAGAAACCTTCTAATTGGATGACTCCATTTCCCTTTCTTCACTTGAAAGGGTTGCAATAGGAGCATTCCTAGTGAAATTCTGATCGGTGTAGCTGAGAGAGAACCATGGGATGGTTTAACCAAGAACCATTGTAATATTAGTCACATATTTTTAGATTTCAGGGGCATAAGCCTCTTGCTCTTTCGTTGTGCTACCATGAAAGTTTTGGTATGTCAAAGATATGTCCTTGCTAGGCGAAGGCCATGCTGTGACCTATAAGCTATAGTGTAGTGGCCATTGAGAAGCATATATATTATAAGGTGTGATGGGAGCATAAGAAAGTACAAGCAAGATTGGTGGGAAAAAAGTTATAGAGTCCTATTAGTGGCATTGACTAGGAAGAGATGTTTGGCTTTTGGTTGTAAAGATGACAATGAATGCTGATTCCTTGGTGTCTGAGTGCAAGAGTGATGTAGTATCAGTTGCATTGACCCAGGAGGAGACATTTTCTTTTGTTGTAAAGATGACAATGAATGGGGATCCCTTGTATGAGTGCAAGTGTGATCTAGATATTGTGTTCGAGTTCATCTATGTGTATGAGCAAGCAAAAAATTAGATTGCCATCAGTGGCATTGACATGAATGAGAGATTTTCTTTTGCTGTAAAGATGACGTGAATGTGGATCCCTCGTTGTATGAGTGCAATAGTGATCTAGGTATTGTTGATATGGAGTTCATATTGTCTATGACATTACGGTTAGGTGACACTTTGGAGAAAGCCAGCACATAAAAGGAGTGTTGAAAAAGAATTTTATCATGAGGATGTGGGGCTCTGTATATGTGGGAATCTATGTTGCAGTGCTTTCTTGGCATTGGGATCAATTATCATTTGCAAACCTTATGGTATTTGATTTTCATAGAGACAATAAGTTCCAGTAAAGTATGAGCACTATGATTATCAGCTTGTTTTAGTGCCTTAGATGAGAATGTAATATGTATGGATGCAAGCCACCCTCTGCGAGGTGGAGGACCACTCTTGTACCGGACGATGACATACTTTTGTTCATGTTACGAATAGTGAAGTGGATTTGAGCTACACCAAGGATGGTGGGGAGAAGTTTATTATGTGTCACCATTTGGAGTTCGGATATGAGCTAAGCTGATCGGTTGGATAGTAGAATTAAGGTAGATTCATGCAAGCCACAATCGATGCAGTTAGGGGCGTTTTGGGATAACTTAGGAGCACTTTTGATTAGGATGTACCATTGGAGTGATGGAGGATTAAGTATAGAGTGGAAGTGAGGAGCTTTAGCAGCACCCATAGGTAGCTTTGCTTTGCAAGTCACTAGCTGATTTGGGATTGCAAGCTGGAAGAATCGTCAATGTTATCAACAGAAAGTTTGAGAGGAAGCCATTGTACCATGCTTGAATATAAGACATCGAATACACTAGCATTTCATTCAAGGGAGAATCCTACCATTTGAAATTGACTTGGCCTTTCTTAAAATAAAGGATAAGTAGCTGACAAAGGACACCTTCATAAAGGCATTGAGAGCTGAGAAGCTCCCTGGATTTGATGTGATGGTAGGAGTTCATAAATTGGAGTTTAGCGTGGGAGACAGTTAGATGTCAAGTTAAAGATGAGCTGGCACTCATGAAGAGGCTATGCGACTATCTTATTCACTGGTATGGTTAGCAAAGATTTTACAACTAGGCTACATTTGTGCTATCTATGCACTCCTCTGTGGCATATTTTTGTTATAGATAGCTTATATGTACTCTCTTGTTCTCCCATTGTATCCTCATAATCTCAGTGGAGGAGTCAGCTTGTGTGTTCTTGTCTAGGGCAGTGTGTGTTATAGACTTGGGCATATGCAGCGTGGTGTAGTGTTGGATCATATTAGCAGCTAGTATAAGCTTTCCCTCTGTGGTCGTAGCTAGTAAACATTTGGCTGATAAAGCAGTATACTAGCTATTACTAGGTGCAGCAGCAACTTCCCCTCTCCAGTGGGTGTTACTTGGAATGGCTACATTGGTATATTGTGGCCTATATGGCAGCAACTACCTAGGATCGTGGTTTTTGGCTTGAGTTGCAAAAGGCCCTTTCAGGTGTAGCTTCAAGAGCAGATGAATAACAACCTTAACTAGGAGGGTAAGGGATGGGCCACAATGGCATTAGGATTATCATCATTCACAATACAAGCATCTATTCTACAAAAGCCTACATAGTACAATAAGTTCAACACCTTGGGTACAAAGACCCTACACTAAATTGTCTTTTATTGAGCGCGGCTCAACAGATGAGAGTAAGGACGAGCCTAAGCTGGGAATGTCACAGGTGTTCATAAACTATAGCAAAAGGGAAAATATTGAAATGACGGATAGACAATGTCACGTCTCACCTTGGTTTGGAACTAAAATTGACTAAACAAAATTACAAAACATATACGTTAAGCTTAATCATTTCCAAGTTGAAGAATTGCACTGAGAGGTATGAAATATAGACATACAAAGGGAAATATAGATTACATTATTGCTGTCAAATGCCTCTCTTACTGTCTTGAGCCTTAGTAATACAATGAAGGAAATGGTATGGTAGAACCTTTCTAGAGATCGGTGGTCTTAGAATACTATTCATCATTGGGATCTATGCGAGGCTACTTATGTGAGGGAGTACTACCTAAGGTTGAGGGAAAAGTTTCTAGGAGAGGCTTCTTGTGTGTACCTTCCATAGTGTGTAGTCAATAACTATGTTACAGTTTCATCCCTTGTTTTTTAACGATCTTAACCTTTTTTGTATGGCTAGTGGTCTTCCTGTGTTGGTCACCCATTGCAGTGCATGTAGGATGCTTGGCTGAACACCTCGATTTTTGGTTCAGCCGGACATTTTTGGTCCTGAGTTGTGGCTTCCCATTCTTTTCATGGGTTTGTGAGTTTTTTTCCAACATTTATATTTTTGGTTGTTTGCCCTACCCACTTACTTCACTACATATGTGCCTAGGATAGGTAAATGTCCACTCATGAATTTGACTTTAGAGTTTGCCGAGATTCTCTTTGTAGCGTTCTCTGCTGCTAAATGGACTATTTTCTTAATTTTTTGAGTAATTTCTTTTTATTGAAATTAGGATATTTAAATGTGTGCACTTGAATTGTAAGGTTAGGAACCGTAGATCTATTGGAATTATTAAAAGCCATCGGGAAGGGACAACTCATATGATGGGTGACATTAAGCATTGCGAAGGGGTTGTACCGTTAGTTTGGTACGAGACATGGAAATGGATATTCTTGATGCGTCACGTGATGGGTGACGGGAGCATCGAAAAGGGAGTATTCCGTTGGTCTGGCAAGAAACCTGAACTGGAAAAAGGAATACGCGTAAAGACGCAAGCACAAGAATAAAGATGGGTTGTGAGAAGCTTTTTCTAAAAAAGCGGAATATTTATATTTTCTGTGCGAATGCTTTCATACGAGGAATCTGTGTTTGCATTGTATATGTGCGTGAGAATTGCATCCGGGGACGCCTGGAGTGTCACAAGACGGGCACCACGTGCCAATAGAAAAGAACAGACTGAACAAACTTTAAGCACTTCAATAACAACTGAACTGAAAGAGAGACGACGCGCGACACGGAGTGGCAAAATTCCACCCTAGAGAGTATTGCCCCCAAACCTTGGTGCCCCTTTCGGTATTTTCTTTATATTGCATCAACCAAGTACAAGCCGGTACTCCAAACTCTGCACCTTCTCTAGGAAGCATGCTAGAGAAATGAGCCCTAACCTCATATTTAAAGGCCCTTGACCTGAAAAGCAGTTACAGTGAAAAGCCTTCAAAACTCAAAAGCTTCTGGTCCAAAAGCAATGCCAAAAAGCTGCCAGCGTAATTTACGGAAATCCGTACAGCTACCACGTCAGCAGTCAGTGCAAAACACGGAAATCCGTACAGCCTGCCACGTCATTAACCAACGTAATTTTCGGAAATTTGCCGCGTCATCAGCAGCTACGCAATTTCTTGTGTGTGTGTCGGTCCTGCTTTATTTCCTTTATGTCACTTGGGGCCCCATCGGACGGGGTCCCCATAAGTTGGTAGGACTTCTTCTTCTGTTACTTGTTCTTCTTAGGGTTTAGGCCCCTCGGCCGGCATCTGCAGAATGGACTTCGACACGTCAGCAGTTTGTGACATGGAGTATGACTATATAGCATCAATTTTCAGCTCACTCAATTTTATTGAGTTTTGTCCAAGTTCACATTTTTTTAAAAGAAGTGACCGGCTGCCCACTCAATAAGTCGGCAGCCTTCTTAAATTAAAGCAAGGCTTAATAAAAAAAGGAACTAGTGCTGGCTGGCTGGCTGAAAATAAGGCAGCCATCTCCCTTCTTTGCCCTTGCTAATTCACCTGCCAGCCCTCCCTTATCTCTAGCATGTCCACCTGCCCCTATTCCAGCCGGCTCCGCACCGGCTATTCCTACCGGATGCGGGAGCCTATAAAATCAGCCCACACCCTCTCAGTCTACCAGAAAGCACCAGCACTAGCAGTGTTAGGTGCAGCGGAATGAATGTTGTTTTTTCTCAAGATTAGTGATCTTTATTGCTCAAGGTTCCTTTTAGTTCTTAGGGAAGGAGAGAGCCTTCCGTCTTATGGAGAGTGGTATGATCACGAACAAAGTGAGTG
Source organism: Adiantum capillus-veneris (assembly GCF_014529385.1). Classification (NCBI taxonomy): domain Eukaryota; kingdom Viridiplantae; phylum Streptophyta; class Polypodiopsida; order Polypodiales; family Pteridaceae; genus Adiantum; species Adiantum capillus-veneris. The sequence goes on from NC_140955.1 coordinate 117,691,483, forward strand.
GATATAGTGCGTGCAAGTGAATGAGACCGAGAGAAGGAGAGAGAAGAGATACGACACCCGAGAGGTTGTAAAACCCTCCTCCGAAGGCCCCACTCTCGTCGGCGAGAGTGGTCTACTTTGATTGCAATGCGTATGCAATGGACAGATGCAACTTGAACTATGCCGATGACGACGAAGACTTAGGGCTGAAATCTGGGATCTTCTAATCGCTGAAATTCGGGACTGTTTCGGTGGCTGAAAATGACTGTTTTGGCTGCGTTTTCATGGCTGAAAATGGGGGATCTTCTGCAACCAATCTGGGGCTGATCTGCTACTGTACCATAGGCTGAAAATGCTGCGTATCTACTGCAGATTAAGGCTGAAACTCAAAAACGCTGCAGCATGGCTGAGCGGGGCTGATCTGCTACTGTACCATAGGCTGAAAATGCTGCGTATCTACTGCAGATTAAGGCTGAAACTCAAAAACGCTGCAGCATGGCTGAGCGTTAGTAAAAACGCTAGGTCACTGGGCACTTCTGCTGCGAACCGGGTAGATCTGCAAACGCTAGAAGCTTTGGGGGATGAGGGCGATCAAGCATGGGCTGAAAACGCCTTGGGATCTTGGTACTGATGAGGGAAGCAAAAACGCTACAAGGCTGATGGTGATGGCGATGATGCAAGGGGGGAATGCTGGGGATCTGGTGTTGCCGGCGGTAACTGCAAGAGGAAACGCTGGGCTGATATCTGTATCCAAAAACGCTATGGCCCTGATGGTGTGGCGAGGTGGGAAGCTCCAAAACGCCAAGTGCCGGAGGTACTGCTGAGAAGTTGCTTGTTGAGCGGGAAGCTCCTGCTGCCTCTTATGCCAGAAAGTGCTAACTTGGGTTTGCTTCTATATTAACTTAGCAAAATTGCCCTACCTACTTTTGTTGGAAAGTCACTTAAAAATAATAAGTGAAAATAACCAAAAAAAGGAAAATAGGCTAAATGCACTGGAAAATTCCCCTGATTGAATCTGATGGATCCTGAAGGGAATACGCAGGGTTTCGTGTGTATGGATCTTAGTCAAGCTGACTAGACTATCCTCCATTACCTGTCGTATGAAGTGGTACCGCACATCTATGTGTTTGGTACGTACATGAAACATGGAACTTTTGGCTAAATAGACAGCACTCTGGCTATCACAACCCAACACGGGTGTATGAGCAGGCATGCCAAGTCCTTTTGCAAGTCTGCCCAACCAAATGGCCTCTTTTGAAGCCTCTGTGGCTGAAATATATTTAGCCTCAGTAGTACTCAATGCCACAATTTTCTGTAACCTAGAACACCAAGAGACTGCACCACCAGCAATGGAAAATACATATCCACTGGTAGATTTCCTGGTATCCATGTCACCTGCCATGTCTGCATCACAATATCCTTGCAACTTTAAGTCACTTTTGCCATAACAGATACACTTTGATTGTGTACCTTTCAAATATCTCAGAATGCATTTGACAGCTTCCCAATGCGCTTTGCCAAGATTCGACAGGTATTGACTAATAACTCCCACTGCATAAGCAATGTCGAGACGAGTGACAACCATAGCATACATAGAGAACCACAAGCTGATGCATAAGGGATTCCCTTCATTGCTTTCAATGCCACCTCATCCTTTGGGCAATCTACTTTGCTAAGCTTAGTGTATGGAGGTAAAGGTACTCCAAGAGGCTTAGCATCAGCCATATTAAACCTGTCAAGTACTTTTGCAATGTACCTTTCTTGAGATAAAAACAACAATTTCAGCTTTTTATCTCTTTTAATACGCATGCCCAAAATATGCTCTGCATCACCCAAATCCTTCATAGCAAATGTTGAATTTATCTTATGTTTCAGAGCATCAAGACTAGTCTTATGTTTCCTGGCAAGCAGCATGTCATCAACATAGAGAACAAGTATGATGGGACTACCATCTTCATCCCTTTTCGTATACAAACAATGATCTGCATGCCTGCATTTAAAGCCTTGAGACAACATAAAAGTGTCAAACTTCTTGTACCACTGCCGTGATGATTGTTTCAAACCATACAGAGCCCTTTTCAGTTTGCATACAAGTTCCTCACGTGTAGGAACTACAAAACCTTCAGGTTGTTTCATGTATATGTCCTCTTCAATGTCACCATGCAAAAACGTTGTCTTTACATTCATTTGATTCAATTCCAAATCAAGCACCGCAACGAGAGCTAAAAGGACACGTAAAGTTGTAAGCTTTACAACGGGAGAAAAGATTTCTTGAAAATCAATTCCGTCTTTCTGTGCATATCCTTTTGCAACCAATCTTGCCTTGTACTTGGGTTTTTCATCCACAATCTTAATCTTGTATACCCATTTGTTTGGAAGAGCCTTTCTCCCTTTAGGCAATGGCACAAGATCCCAAGTATCATTTGCATACAAGGATTTCATTTCCTCTTGCATTGCAAGCTCCCACTTACTGCTTGACTCACATGTCTTTGCCTCTTTATACGTAAGAGGCTCTCCCTCATCTGTCAACATAATGTAATGCAAAGAGGGATCATATCTACTCACAGTCCGTCTTGGACGAGTAGACCGCCTTACCCAATGATCCACATTATCCGGTAATGGGTCTACATCAGGTGGCATAATAAAATCATCAACAATGGGCTGCTGTACATCATTTTCAGCATTGTTTCGTGGCTGCAAATGCCCTTCAGGAGCCTCAATTTGTTGTCCAACATCATCTGGATCAAACACCACTGGATCATCTACATTTTCAGCCATATGGGGTGCATCCTGAGGGTCAAAAATAGGCCTAACAGGTGGCTGGTCGTGCTGAAATTTGACCCTTATATGGTCATGCTTTGAGGCACAATTGTTTTGAAGCAGCCTTGCCTCATCAAAAACAACATCTCGGCTGCGTACAACCCTTTTGAGTTGAGGTAACCAAATCCTGTAACCCATTTCACCTTCTTCACCATATCCCATGAAAAGTCCTTTAATGGATTTGGCATCTAGTTTACTCCTCAACTCGGGTCTGACATGCACAAAAGCCTCGCAACCAAAAATGCGTAAGTGATCATATGAAGCAGGCTTGCCAAGCCAAACCTCTTCAGGGATGTCACCTTTGAAAGACATGTGAGGGGATCGATTGCATATATGCACTGCAGTTTTCAAAGCTTCTCCCCAAAATCCATGAGAGAGGTTAGCTGTGGACAACATGCATCTCACCCTCTCACAAAGTGTCCTATTGAATCTTTCAGCCACACGATTAGAAGAGGGGCTGTATGGCACAGTAAGCTCCCTCTTAATGTCCAAATTTTCACAAAATTTGTTAAATTCAGCACTTGTGAACTCCCCCCCATTGTCCGTACGCAAGCATTTTAGCTTTCTACCTGTTTGGGTGGTCACAAATGCATGAAATCTCTTAAACGCAGCAAAGGCTTCATCCTTAGATTTAAGCAAATAAACCCAAATTTTTCTAGAATGATCATCAACAAAGGAGACAAAATAGCATGCACCTCCCATAGACTTAATAGGCATGCTACATACATTAGAATGTACAAGATCAAGCACACAAGATCTACGAGAGACACCAGAGTAATAAGAACGCTTTACTTGCTTGCCATATAGACATTCATTACAACAGTCAAGCTTTGTGCCTTTAGCATCAAGCTTGTTCAAAGTACAAAGTTTAGAAAGGCCCTTTTGGCTCATATGGCCAAGCCTCTTGTGCCACAACTCCATGTGAGAGTTAATCTCAGCCAATGCAATAAACTTGCCCAACACGGCCTTTCCATGTATGCAGTAAAGTGTCCCTTTCTTTGTGTCCTTTACAATCAGCCTTGAGCCTTTAGTCATTTTCCATGATCCTCTCTCAAACAAGATGCTGTAACCATGCATATCCATTTGACTAACAGAAAGTAGACTCTTCTTGATTCCCGGCACATATCTAACATCATGCAAGACAAGCTCATTTGTGCCATCTATGGAGAGATGCACAGTGCCAATACCCTCAATGGAACATGCATGATTGTTTACAAGGTATACATGGCCACGCTTGCCTGCATCAAAAGTAGAGAAACACTCCTTGATAGGAGTCACATGAAATGAAGCACCGGAATCAACAATCCAAGTCTGGGATAATGCATCATTGACAGTCAACAAAGCATCAATAAGATCACTCTTTGTGATCTGCATGTCGTGTGAATGAACATTAAGAGAGGCATCAATGTCATAAGCATCATCGTCTGACAAAGTGGCACACAAGATGTCCTCTACATCTGACAGCTCCTCAATCACAACACTAGAAGCCACATTGGCCTTCTCTTTGTCCTTTGAGCTATCCTGTGCATCTGTCTTGACTTCCTTCTTCTCTTTCTTTTTGTCTCCGCCATTCTTTTTCCGTTCTAACTTGGCTTTGTAGTACCTGCAATCGGGTTTCTTGTGACCTTTCCTGCCACACTGATAGCAAGTCGCATCACCCTTGCCTTTACTGGCATTTCCCCTTTCCTTACTCTTACTCTTACTCCTTTGTGCATAGGCATTCTTCTTTTCTGTCCTGCCTCTAACCATGTTGGCAGAGCTGCCTCCCTCTCCACTTGCTTTCCTCCTGATTTCCTCATTCAAGATAGAACTGCTAACACCATCAAAGGTCAAATTGGGGTTATTGGACAATGAAACCATCAATGTTTCCCATGACTTAGGTAAGGTCATAATCAAGAAGATAGCTTTCAGCTTATCATCAAAAGGGGGCAAGCCTGAATCATGTAACTGCGACAAAGTACCTGCGAACAACGACAAGTGCTCTGCAGCGCTCTTGGACTCATCTAGTTGCATGCCATCAAGTTTTCGCATCAAAGGCACTTGGTTGACAGGCGTTGTATTCTCATACATTCCCTTTAACTTCTCCCACACATCAAAAGCACTTGTGAGACCTTTCACATCAACGACTGTCTCATCGGTCATGGCCATTTTAATGTATGTAACAGCCTTCTTGTTCATGCTAACCGATGCTTCATCCGTCATATTCTGTGGCTTTACCTGTTCAAGTGCCCCTTCACAATCCTTAAGAAATAGGATTCCTTGGATCCTGTCTTTCCAAAGATCGAAACCCGTTCCATCGAACCTCCTAATCTCGAAGAGATTCTTCACATCCGAAGAAGATGAGGCCATAGTTGCACGAATAAGAGGGCTAATACGCTGAATTTTTGGGCAAAATGCACAAAAACTGGAGTATAGCCTCACTACAACTCCAAATGGTCACAGGAGCAATTTAGGGCAAAATAGGTCGATTTAGGCATAAAAAACAATTTCTGAAATTTATGCGCAGGAAATTTCAGCAAGCGAATTTGTGCTAAAAAACAACAATTTTAGGTGTTTTTAACCTCACAGAACATACATAAGGCTAATGCACAGCCTTTAGAAGCATGTAAGAGCAAAAGCCCCAATTTGTAGCATCAAATTGTATGAAATTGAGCCACAAATGGTCATACATAGCCAAACTTTATCAAACGTGCGTAGATTGCTTCAATTTGCACTTCCCCCAATGTAGTCACATCATAAAAACACTTGCAAAAACTTGCGTAAATCTGAAATTTGCTGAAAACACTTGTTTTAGGACCTGTTTTCCGGTAATTTCAGTGTTTTCGGGTAGTAGGGACTTAGCAAAAGTGTTCCCACACCTTAATACATCATTTGCAAAACCTGTATTTTGCTGTCATAACCTGTAATTTGCTGGTTTTGACCTAATTTCAGCCTGTTTTAGGTCAATTTGACTTGCCGGGAGCTCTCTAGTGTCCAGGGACGAGTCCTTTGGCGATGAAATTACAAAATCTCGCGTGAAAGTTGACCTCCTTGGCTGAAAATCGACGTTTGTAGGTTTGGGAGAAAACCCTAATTGGGCTCTGCTACCAGTTGATGAGCGTGCGGAGGTGTGTGTAAGTGATAGAGCACGCGAAGATGTGCAGGCCTTGAGGCTGAAGCGGCGGCACTGTGCTGCAAAAGGGAAGCGCTAGCAGAACGAAGAGGGAGAGAGAGAGAGCCCACGTTTTTGGGAAAAACTCAATAAGTGAGTTTTGGGTTTTCCCACTTTTATTATAAGCGACCTTTAAAAAATGTGTCCAGGTGCAATATGAACTTGGACAAAGTATAAAAATGTACAAAAAGGGGTTATTTAGGCCTTTAACCCAACACATCGCAGCAGACATCTCCATCATTTGTCTCACATCTTCGGCTTCACGCGGTTTGTTCAACATCAGGTGCGGAGAGGGGGTGTTAGATTTACACCACTCTGCGGCTTCACAGGTCTAGGGCATACTTGTACGGCTAGTATGTCTCTGGGCTGGCCACCCATAGTCTAGGTTTTACCTGGTCCGGCCGCCCGAGTTTGGGGCCGGCCGCCCACTTTTGTCCGAGTGCCCACATATATTTCCATATATCATTTTTCTGTTGGGTCGTGGGGATCTTTATCAGGCCTTGCCCTACCTCCCCTTGGGCACCTATTTATAGGGCCAGAGGGATACCCTCTTCCATCACATTGATTGTATTGAGGGTCTTGTGCTCATGGTAGTCATGGGGGGATTGATCGCCCCCTCCACCATCTCTTGCATTTGTCTCTCTCTCTCTCTCTCTCTCTCTCTCTCTCTCTCTCTCTCTCTCTCTCTCTCTCTCTCACGCTTTCGCACACGCGCGCTCTCACAAATCGGAGCTCTTAATTTTGTTAGATTTACACCTGTGTTGCTTCACACAGGTCTAGGGCACTTTCTTGTACGGCTAGTGTTTCCGGACTGGCCACCCATAGCATAGGTTGTACCTTGTTCGACTGCCCGAGTTTGGGGCCGATCGCCTACTTGAGTTGGGCGTCCACCTTGGGCACTCATATATATATATATATATATGGAGTCATGTCCGCAGTGTAATAGGGAACGGGCGGAACACAACCCAAATGTTCCGAAACGGCGTTCCGGATGAGTCCCGTACCAAAATGGATACTGGAACGGAACACCGTTCCGGAATGGGGTGTAACCGGATCGATGTTCCGGAACTGGGGGAACGCGGGAAACATGGGGCGGAAGGGGCAAAAGTAGGGTAGATTTGGGGCTGTTTGGGAGACATAGTTGGGGCAATTTGAAGGCAGGTTTGGGTTGTTTAGGAGTTGATTTGGGACTAAGTTGAATGGAGGTAATTCAAGCCTTACTTTAGTCGACCGTTTCGGGCCCGTTCCCGTTCCATCCCCCTTCTCCCCGTTCCGGATCCTCCCGATCGCGTTCCCCGTTCCCGCTCCCGTTCCACGTAACTATGGGCCAGGGCATCTCATTATCATCTAATCATTGTACAGGTCTCTTGTTTTGGTAGTCATGGGGGGCTGATCGCTCTCTCTTCCCCTACAACAGTGTTTTGTGTTGTGTCTACACTCTCTCTCTCTCTCTCTCTCTCTCTCTCTCTCTCTCTCTCTCTCTCTCTCTCTCACGCTTCCACACACGTTGAAACCGGCCTGTTCAATCCAAAAAGGGCGGTAGACTTTACTTTAAACCTTGATTTAGCTTTCACCCATTATTAGTCGTCTATTTTACCTGTACTTTCAAGACACAACAAAGGGGAGAGGGATACAGGCTGCTAGATTGCACCTGTATGAGTAGACAGACACCAGATTGGCCCCTAACTTAGGCGCCCCTTTCGGTATTTCTTTATTGTTCAAAAGAGGGAATAAACGTTGTGGTTCCCTACAAGCTGCCCCGCACAAACTCGGCTGAATTTCCACTGTTCCAGCCTGTTTTCGGCAGCATAACTGTACTAGAACCCTTCACGGTCAGTATTCCCACGCATTGAATGACTTTCCCGACGCATACGGGCACTTTGCAAAACCTGGCGAGAATCTGCAGCACGCTGAATTCTCTGTTTTCAGCCCTGAAAATGCGCCAGATCGCCTGTACAGCGGTCCCCTTGCGTCCCCGAACCTCCTGGGGGTATTAGGGTCCGTTTAGGGCCAAAACCCTAAACCTGCAAAAATACACAGCAGGCTGTAATTCACTGTTTCGGGCTCCGTTTCGCGTGCCGGTCGCATCCCTAGCAAGTCCTCGAGCTCCCGCACCTGTAGGGCTACTTGCCCTTTGAATTGGACGAGATTTCTGGCGTGAAACCTCTCCGAATTCACCTGTACCTGCGGGGGGATTAGCCGCTAGCTAATCCAGTACCTGTGCAAGAGGCTCTTGCCTCGGCAATCGCGCATGAACCCACACAACTGTACATTGGTCAAATGAAGAGCCCACTAGAGGGGCATAACATACTGCCAAAGGGGAGAGAGAGGGCAGTGCGTAGCGTGCAGGGCATCACTCCTGGCACCGCACTGTGCATAAGAGGGAAAGCAAGCACTCCATAGCTCTTAACCTGTGACAGCCACTTGCAAAATGAGCCTCCCAACTATAAATCACGTTTTTGCCTTCTCTATAAGTAGTAAACTGGCCTCAAAGTGCCAAGTGTCACTCATTTGTGCATTTTCCCGCTTTAGACCCTCGGGTCTAAAAATATCTCACCTGCAGCCTCTGTTGACTTGGCCACAGAGTAACAAAATGATCCCCATGTCAAACTGCACGTAATGACGCGAAGACATTTTCAGGTCCCAAAATAGCAGTTCCCTAAATTTTAGGAGATGCTGCCATTATATCTTTCTAGGTCATCCGACCCTCTTTGTACACTGTGGCCACATCCAAAACTGAAATGTAGCCTCTGTAGCAAAGGATTCCACTTTGGCTAGTCAATGACCCCACTTGGCTAACCATAGTCCTTGTCCAACCTTAGTGCTCTCTTGCCCTCAGGCCCGGACTCCCTCTGGACAGTTCCACACTAGCTATGCAATGCAGGGCAGTTAGATTTCCCGAGGGGTGTTTCCAAAAAGTGAAAGTAAATAGATAATAAGAAAGAAATCAACAAAAAGGATAGATAGTAGTCACACGCTGGTGACATACCCCCCTCTTGAAATCTCAAACGTCCTCGTTTGCATCTATGTCGTCCATGCTTACTGTCAACACTGATGTATTCAACACCTGTCGACACATATACGACACATACATGCTCATTGTCAACCCTGGTGTATTCAACACCTCGTCGACTCATGTATTGCTTGCGTGTGAACCCTGTCCCAATGACATAGTGGTAGCTTCGCACTCTGCCATTGCTTTGAGTCACGAACTTTCCAATGACAAAATGGTAGCTGCACATTTTGCCACTGTCTTATAGTACACGTTGGATCCCGTAACACTTCTGAGCATACCCAAACCGACAGTTTAAGAATGCAGTTACACATGTACTCTTTAATAGAAGCAATCACTGTATCCTTGACAGACTGACAAGAAATACTCACTTCTATAGCACTAACCAAACTTTTGGACATTCCATAAGAGCAATTGCCAAACTGACAATCTGTACAGCTCTAACATTCATGTAACAGGTATTTGATTTGAGCTCACTTTAAATACCATGTACATCATTTGTTTCAAAAGCCATTGTCACACTGACAATCCATTTAGCTTTGAAACTCAAGGGGTCAAGGTAGGTTGCAAATCGAAGGCTTCCAGGTAAAGTGATAACACAGTTGGTGACTCTGCAAGTTCACCTTCTTCCATCCACTTAGCATCCATTGGTGGATAGTTTCTGAACTTTACCAAGTAACGCCTGGCAACCTTGCCTTTCACTTTCCTTTCTTTGTGTGCCAAAATCTGTTCAGGGACCAAGATCTCGTCAAGTTCCTCGACTTCCGGCTGATCTTCAGCTGGTATATCTTCTGGCACATCACCCACATAGGGTCTGAGAAGACTCACATGAAACGCATTGTGAATCTTCCAACTGTCAGGCAATTTCAGCCTATATGCAACATCACTGATTATGCCGCATACTTGAAAAGGCCCATAGTAACGCATGCTGAGCTTTGGAAACAGTCTTTCCTTGCCCTTCATCTTCTTTAACCTTGCCTTTTCAAACCGTAGAAGCACCCAATCACCAAGTGAATATACCACTTCACGACGGTGACGATCAGCTGCTTTCTTTTGCTTTGCCCGAGTCCTTTCTAAGGCCACTTTGACCTTCTTGTACATTTCATCCATGTCTTGAACATACTTATCTGCTTCAAATATCTTGTCCTTTGTATGCAGTATGGGAGGAACTTTCTTGCCACCTTCAACTATTTCAAAAGGTGCCTTGCCAGTTGATGAATGCACTGTATTATTGTATGCATACTCCACCAATGGCAAATACTGCTCCCACTTTCCTTTATGCTCTGACACATAGGACTTCAGCAGATCTAGGACAGTAGAATTTGCCTCTTCTGACTGCCCATCTGTTTGAGGATGAAATGACGAAGAGAATTTGAGCGTGGTACCCATATTCTCAAACAAGCCTCTCCAGAACAAACTAGTCATGCGTGGATCACGGTCGCTAATAATCGACTGTGGCATGCCATGATACTTGAAAATATTGCTCATAAACAAGCGTGCCATCTGATCTGGCTTTATCTTCTTCCTGACAGGAATAAAATGAGCCTGTTTGCTGAATCTGCAAATAATGGTCCAAATACCATCATTTCCTGTCTGCGTTCTTGGAAGATCAAAGATAAAATCCATAGCAATACTTTCCCATGGTTTATCTGGAATAGGTAGTGGTTGCAATAACCCTGGTGCCTTTTGCCTGTCAAACTTGACCTTTTGGCATATTAGGCATTTTCGCACAAAGGCATCCACATCCCTTCTCAATGTAGGCCAATAGAAGAATGTCTCAACCGCTTTAACTGTAGCATCAATACCACGATGCCCTGCATACGGTGGGACATGACTCTCTTCCATAACTTTGCGTCGCAATGGCTTTGTGACACACAATCTGCCATGCATCATCATGAACCCGTCTTTAAGAAGATAGTGTTCATGATGTTGTCCATCCATTAGTTGCTCGAAGACCCTTGCAAAATCTTCATCATTTGCATACTGTTCTCTCATATCATCAAGTTCATGATGATAAGGAATCGACACAGCTGAAATTTGTGGCTTCCTTGACAAGGCATCAGCCACAACGTTCTTCTTGCCTTCCACATGCACAATCTGAAAATGGAACATGGACAAGATATTTGCCCATCGCATATGCTTTTCAGATAACTTTGTCTGTGTCAAGAAGTATCGCAAGGTCTGATGGTCCGTTTGGACAACGAAATCTGCACCTAGCAGGTAGTGTTTCCAACTTAAGAGCGCATGAATCACAGCCAGTAATTCTTTCTCATAGACCTGCATGGTCATCTCTGGCCCTTGCAAAATTCTGCTCTCATAGGCTACTACCCTGCCATCTTGCATTAGCACAGCACCAATGCTACTACCGCAGGCATCACACTGGACCACAAATGACTTCCTAAGATCTGGCAACACAATGACTGGATCCGAAGTCATCTTTTCCTTTAAGAGATTAAAAGCTGAAATCTCTTTCTGTGTCCATCTGAAGGTGACTGCCTTCTTTTGAAGAGCATGTAAAGGTGAAGCAATCTCAGCGAAATTTCGAATAAACCTTCTGTAATAGGAGCATAGTCCCAAAAAGCTTCGGACATCATGCACCGTCTTCAAATTTGGCCATGACTTGATCGCTTCGACTTTTGCAGGATCCATTCTGACACCATCCTTTGAGACAATGTGTCCCAGAAAGTGAATCTCTTCCAGAAAAAACTCACTTTTCTTTGCATTGATGAGCAACCTATGACTGCGTAGCTCTTTGAACACAATGGCCAAGTGATGCCTATGCTCCTCTTCATTCTTTGAGTAGACTATCATGTCATCAAAGAATGTACCAACAAACTGCTGGTGTGGACGGAAAATTCTGTCCATCATCCTATTGAACGTAGCAGGAGCATTTGTGAGACCAAAGGGCATCACTAAAAATTCGTAAAGGCCAAACGTTGTTCTAAAAGCAGTCTTGTGCACATCCTCTGATCTAATGCGGATCTGATGATACCCACTCTTTAGATCTATCCTGCTAAACATAGCTGCTCCTTCTAATTTGTCCATAATATCATCAATTCTAGGTATAGGGAACCTATTCTTGATGGTATTCTTGTTCAGTGCACGGTAGTCGATGCACATACGCCATGAGCCATCTTTTTTCTGCACCAACAATACTGGAGAACAGAATGGAGATGAACTGGGCTGAATCAGCCCTTTTTCTAACAGCTCCTGTACTTGGCCCATTATCTCTTTCTGCTGAGCCGCACTAACCCTGTACGGAGGCTTATTTGGTGGGCTACAGCCTGGCACCAAATCTATCGCATGGTCCTCGGGTCTCTCTGGCGGTAATTGAGACGGTAATGAATCGGAAAAACAGTCACTATACTGTTGTAAAAACATTGACCTTTCTTTATCTAGCACAGATAAATTTGATTCATCACAATCTGACACTTCACGTGCAAAAACCAAGTACGCAGAAAGATGCTTTTTCATTACAGAAGTAATAGCAGAAGCTGATACAGTAGGAATAGACTCCCCTTTAAGCTTTACATCCAGAATGTGAGTCTTTCCCCTGCTCTGTACAGTGATCTTTTTGTTGTAGGCATCCATGATTCCCTGTACACGAAATAACCAAGGAATACCTAACAACACATCACATCCGTCCAGTGGCATGATGTAAAATTCTTCAGCATCTACATAGGGCTGGATATGTAGACGCAACTTTCCGATGATGGGTGTCACAGCCTCTGTATGGCCAGGACATGCCAAACCTGCCTCTGCTGTATACCCCATCTCTTCAGGTCTGATTCCCAACTTTGAAGCCAATTCTGGGGAAATGAAGTTGGCTTTGGCACCTGGATCAAAGAAGATAAGCACTGTTTGATCCCTAACCTTTCCCCATGCTCTGCAAAGCTCACTTGCATCTGAATTTGGCTTGTCGCCCACCATATCTGGCACTAGACCAGCCATGGGCTTCTTTCCTTTCTTGTCTTCCTTGTCTTCAGAATCAGCTGGCCTTTTCTTTGTAGGACAGTTGTAAGCAATGTGGCCAGGCTGCTCACATATAAAGCATTTGTTCTCTGTCCTCAGGACCTTCTTTTGCTCTTCTGACTTGCGAGGAAAACGTCTTTTCCATTTCTTTGCTGGTCCTTTTTCTGATTCAGCCGTAGCTTTGTCTTTCCCTGTGTTGGCCGACTCCTGAGTCCCTTTAGGAGCCTCATTGGGAACGTGCTTCTTGGCTGAATTTTTCTTGCCTGATCCTGCCTTGACGCCAGTGTTAAATTCACAATCTTCTCCCTTGAGCAAACCATTGCCAGTGTTTGCTACCTCGATGAGCTGCGTCAAAGTAGTGACTTTTGTCTTCGTACAGTACTTTCTCAATCCTTTAGGTAGGCCACAACAGTATTTTTCAATCTGTTCTGTCAATGGCACAAACCTATAGGAAGTTACTGGAAGTAGAGCTTTCCAAAACTTCCGATTGTAATCATCCAGATTTCTGCAAGTGGCAGCATTAAGCTGGTGCCATTCTGTCATGACATCTGCTTCGAAATCATCAGATAACCATGCTGCTGCAAAAATCTGCTTGAAGTAAATCCATGTGGACGGAGCTTGCCCTTGAAGCAATAAAGTTGTCCACCATTGTCCCGCATTCCCTGTCAAGAAAGTGGCTGCCTTGCGGACCTTTGAAGCCTCTGTAAAGTTTCCCCCTGCATAGGCCTTGTCAAACTGCTGGAGGAATGAAAGAGCCTTCTTCCTGTCATCAAACCCTGTAAAGGTCGTGAATGACACTCCTTTGCCACCTTCTTTGTACGGAGTTGGCCTCTCCAGCGGCGTTAAATTGTCATATGGAAGTGACTGAAACATGGGAACACTATTAGGGTTCATTTGTGTTCCTTGGCCGCTATTAACTTGACCTGGAAATGCCATATTTGGCTGCTGATTTGTAATTCCAGCCATACCAAAATTTGCTTGTGGCATCCCAAATTGTCCCTGAGTGCTTTGAAACCCTGGTTGCATACCCATGACACTGTACATGGGGTTAGGCATCATCGTTTGAGCACCCGCAAACACTGTTCCTGGCGTATAAAACTGATTTCCAGGTGCATGACCAGCCATGCTCTGAAATACCGATCCACCTCCAAAATAGCCAGGGTGTACTGAAGGTGGTGGGAAGACTTGTTGCATAGCCTGTAGGTTGCTTCCCTGCCCATTAGAACCAGCTATAGGCTGCTGAAAGGTGGCGGGCTGAATTGGTACAGCTTGAAAAACTGGCATCTCAGCCACCTGTTCTTGCACCTTAGGCATACGTTGTGGAGACTGCATGTTCTCCGTCAAGTGTACAGGTGTTTCCATTGACTGTGCGGTATGAATCACCTGTGCTCGAGCCTTAACAGGCTTTTGAATATGATCCAGTGACCCAACTTGCTGAGACGGAACCGGAGGTTGCAGAAAGGCTAAAAACCTCGGATTCTGCATTACTTGTGTGAACATAGCCACAGCAGTAGCCAACTGGGTCCTGAATATATCATCATCAGTCTGTGGTGGTCTTGAGGACTCACCCACTTCATGTGTCTGTTGACCCTGTGAAGAGGAAACCTCTTCAGTCACATCATCTGGTCTGTCAGCCATAATTACAATTCCCTGTGTCTCGTCTATGATCCCCTGTGTCTTCAAGCCCAAAACTGACCAAGGCTCACTTCTATGGGAAAAAGTGATTTAATCCCGTCGATGGAACCATGAAACCGGCCTGTTCAATCCAAAAAGGGCGGTAGACTTTACTTTAAACCTTGATTTAGCTTTCACCCATTATTAGTCGTCTATTTTACCTGTACTTTCAAGACACAACAAAGGGGAGAGGGATACAGGCTGCTAGATTGCACCTGTATGAGTAGACAGACACCAGATTGGCCCCTAACTTAGGCGCCCCTTTCGGTATTTCTTTATTGTTCAAAAGAGGGAATAAACGTTGTGGTTCCCTACAAGCTGCCCCGCACAAACTCGGCTGAATTTCCACTGTTCCAGCCTGTTTTCGGCAGCATAACTGTACTAGAACCCTTCACGGTCAGTATTCCCACGCATTGAATGACTTTCCCGACGCATACGGGCACTTTGCAAAACCTGGCGAGAATCTGCAGCACGCTGAATTCTCTGTTTTCAGCCCTGAAAATGCGCCAGATCGCCTGTACAGCGGTCCCCTTGCGTCCCCGAACCTCCTGGGGGTATTAGGGTCCGTTTAGGGCCAAAACCCTAAACCTGCAAAAATACACAGCAGGCTGTAATTCACTGTTTCGGGCTCCGTTTCGCGTGCCGGTCGCATCCCTAGCAAGTCCTCGAGCTCCCGCACCTGTAGGGCTACTTGCCCTTTGAATTGGACGAGATTTCTGGCGTGAAACCTCTCCGAATTCACCTGTACCTGCGGGGGGATTAGCCGCTAGCTAATCCAGTACCTGTGCAAGAGGCTCTTGCCTCGGCAATCGCGCATGAACCCACACAACTGTACATTGGTCAAATGAAGAGCCCACTAGAGGGGCATAACATACTGCCAAAGGGGAGAGAGAGGGCAGTGCGTAGCGTGCAGGGCATCACTCCTGGCACCGCACTGTGCATAAGAGGGAAAGCAAGCACTCCATAGCTCTTAACCTGTGACAGCCACTTGCAAAATGAGCCTCCCAACTATAAATCACGTTTTTGCCTTCTCTATAAGTAGTAAACTGGCCTCAAAGTGCCAAGTGTCACTCATTTGTGCATTTTCCCGCTTTAGACCCTCGGGTCTAAAAATATCTCACCTGCAGCCTCTGTTGACTTGGCCACAGAGTAACAAAATGATCCCCATGTCAAACTGCACGTAATGACGCGAAGACATTTTCAGGTCCCAAAATAGCAGTTCCCTAAATTTTAGGAGATGCTGCCATTATATCTTTCTAGGTCATCCGACCCTCTTTGTACACTGTGGCCACATCCAAAACTGAAATGTAGCCTCTGTAGCAAAGGATTCCACTTTGGCTAGTCAATGACCCCACTTGGCTAACCATAGTCCTTGTCCAACCTTAGTGCTCTCTTGCCCTCAGGCCCGGACTCCCTCTGGACAGTTCCACACTAGCTATGCAATGCAGGGCAGTTAGATTTCCCGAGGGGTGTTTCCAAAAAGTGAAAGTAAATAGATAATAAGAAAGAAATCAACAAAAAGGATAGATAGTAGTCACACGCTGGTGACACACGTGCACTCTCACAGATTTCCTAAGTCTTTCGCTTCCCAGAAGAATCTCATCCAATAAGGAGTCTCATTCTAGATCAGAACTCTTGATTTCTTGGGTCGTTGGCTTCCCAAAAAAATCTCATCCGATAAAGACTCACATTTTAGATCAGAACTCTTGATTTCTTGGGTTGTTGGCTTCCCAAGAAAATCTCATCCAATAAGGAGTCTCATTCCAAATCGGAACTCTTGATATCCTGGGTTGTTGACTTCCCAGAAATATCTCATGCAATAAGGAATACTCAGTGGTTGGCACATCACAATGCAACACAAATGCTCACGTATGCATGTTACAAGACACAACGAACAGCGCCGCTGAGTACTCCCCCGAGACAAACGATCTGCAGTATGAAGCTATTTGATGACTACCTCGTCACTTCCCCCGCAAATAACCTAAAAAGGTCCAGGCCATGAGTTTAGAGGACTGGTACAACCAAACACTCCCCAAACCGTAGCCTGCATCGCTTGGAGGTTCAAGCATACAACCAAACGCTCCCCAGACATCCCGTTCCTCGTGGTTCGGAGGTTTTCCAGCATACAACAAAACGCTCTGCCATTAATTGGTATCACGCATGGCAAGAGGCACAGTTGACCGTGCACCTAGAGGAAGCCGAAGAAGGTGCGCCCCTTTCCTTCAATTGGGCCGACTTCCAAGACAAGCTCAAGACACAGCGTATGCCTCAGTACCTGGCGCGGTTGAAAGAAGATTGGCTCAATCTCAAGCAAAATGGTATGCCAATTATGTCTTTCTCTAATCGTGTTTTGTAGCTCGGCACCCAATTACGCAAATTGGATGATGAGCGCAAAGAGGCATTCCTTTTCGGGTTGGACGAATATATCAAGTTTGATGTAGAAGTCTTCGACCCCGTGGATCTCAACAAGATGCTAGCGATTGCTCTCGCACAGGAGATGAAGCACAACAAAGGAAAGCCTAAGGAGAACAAGTCTTCTCACAGTACCTCTCAGAACCCACAGAACGGTAAGAACGATAACTCTTCTAGCCAATCTTCCTCTAATCCTTCGGAAAAGAACTCTCACAATGAATCTAAGGGTAAAGCTAATGCACATGCTAAACCTAAGCTCACCCTAGATGAAAAAACCGCACAAGAAATTGTAGGAGGATACATAACGTGAGAAGAACAAGTCATTTATTCTAAGGAAGGTCGTTATCAATGCCACGTCAAGGGTCATATAAAGAGCATATGTGTCCCAAGTTTCTCACGATCCTCTCATTGATGAGTCTCTCATGCAGTGTTATGGTCATGTGAATGGTCAACAGATGGTGGTCTTGTTTGATTCTGGTAGTATGCATGATGTGATTGGTGACTCTCTTGTCGAAAGAGCCCGCTTGGAGGTTAGCAAGACATCTCCTCTCGAGGTGTCGGGCTTCGCTCCCGATATGGACTCTCTCATTACACGAGAGTGCCTTGATGTGTTACTCACTGTTCAACAAGCGTCCTTCCGCAGAAAATTTGTAGTTTCTCCTCTTTCAGGATGTGATATGATTCTAGGCATTCTTTGGTTTCGTGAGCATAACCCTCTCATTGATTGGGCAGACAATACTCTCACTCTAAATGCCAAAAGTGACTCTCCTGTCATCATTCGTGGTGAGGAAGTTGTTCATTCTTTACCTCTCATTTCTAATGTGCAGGCGAAGCTTGAAAAGAAACAGGAGAGGAGACTCTCTCAGTCTTTTCTTCTCCAAAGCATGACGCACATGTTTTACATGATACAAATGTGATTATTCACAAGGATGATGATTTTCATGATAAAGATGTGATTGTTCACAAAGATAATGGTTTAGATGATGATTTTTCTCGTGAAGCTAACCTCATTGCAGATACGATCAATCATGCAGAATCGATCTTGGCTCTTGAGTCGAGGTCCACAGAACCCACTCAGGAAGTATTGTGTGTTCGGATTAGTCAGCACGCATTGTTCGAGTGTTTCATTCGTGACGGTTTCTTGTATTTTCGTCACTGTCTTTATGTGTTCCCTTTTCATAGGCATGCCACATTTGTACGATGCACATGATTCACTCATGGATGAGCATGGATGCGGATTTCTTGGAGTAACCCAGGCGTCTTATGTCGATTGTACTTTACCTATTGGCAAACCAAACATTCCGTGACATATTGATCAATGTCTGCTTTAAGGCTTGGCCAAAAGAAACACCTTTCCAATGCTAAAGTCGTGAGGTGAATTCCCCGATGACCCGCATAAGGTCTTTCATGATTTTCTTCCTCAATGGCACTGCCACACTAATTGCTTGGTGGTGATAGAGGTAACCATTCCGAATGGAATAGGGATATTCATTCTCTCCGTTCTATAACTTGCTCCAATTGATACAGAGAGGACATGGTAGAGTCCCTTTTAGGAGTTGGAAAGAAATTGGCCTTTTACAAAATACATTTTCTTGATACTAGGGAGGATGGATTTATCCTATGGCTGAGATACAAACTCGCACACCTCGCAAGGGCTTCTATGTGCGATAGGCCAAATGCGCACTTCCTCACATCAGCTGGAGATAAAGACAGGGAGATACACTTTGATATCTCCGGAGCAGCGGGTATGACTATGTGACTTAGAGCCAGAGACAGAGGAACATATGCCGATGCCCACCCCTGGCTTATGAATATTATTCATCTCAAGTTTTCTGGTTATTTTATTGAGATACCATTTTGTGACACCCACTGAATTATATTAACACCTGCCAAACACCTTATGCAAGCCGTTTATGCAAAGAGGTTTCTAGGCTGACAAAGCTCAACCTAACGGACTCGTCTAGACATGCAGGTCATGAGTATAGACTCACAAATTTTCTGGTACTAAATCCCCTATGCTCTATAGACAAACTTTTGCTCTGAAGAGGAGCCCCCGTGGCACATAGAGCCATGTGCTTGTGACATCTCAAGCATGCTCACATGTGAGGTTTGATTAAGTTTGCCAGAAGGGGCATAGTGACATTCAGAAGGCTTTTGTGAACATTATCATAGCGTCGTTCTCGAATTTCTATTTCCTGTACTCCTGGTTGTTTGCTTATTGCTTGGCTCGTCTCCTGGTTGGTATTGTAGGTTCATTCCTACCATGGTCAATTTTATGGGCTAGCTCATCTATAGGGATGATTACCAGTTTGCAATAGAGTGACAATGACTGCATTTTTGAGCTCCTGTCAAGGAGATAGAAGGTTTATATGTAATGACAATGTAATTTTGATGATTTTTAATTTGTAAATGAAATAAACTTTTTAGGATCCCATTTCCTATATTGTGGTTTGCGGATATGTGAAGTGTGTGAAACTATTTGCAAAGATACGGTGATCAAAAGAAAAACAAAAGCCAAGGGTTTTTCTCTCATTGTCTTGTTTGAGCACTATGTTTACAATTATGGATGCGAATATTTCATGTTCTTAATTCACCCATTCATTTTATCAAGCCTCGAGTAAATACCTGCATAGCTTTCCCCAGTGATGTAGAATTCCCGACCATTGTATTGAGGGAATCGTTCCATCCACTTCAGCAAGAACATGAAGGAATCTGCCGCTGTATGTGCAGAGCATGAAAAGTTAGCAGTGGAAAGTTCAAATCCCAATGGGTTCTATGAACATGAGATCAACTTGCCAGTCCGAGAGTCGCCGGCTGTCATGTAGTCACTTGAAGTGTTGGAATAAGAATATCCCACTCCAGCAGGTGATTCCAAGAACAGCATGTTGGCTTCTGCTTTCATAAAGAAACCTCAAAATATTGAACGCTGAATTTATGATGGAAAGATATTGAATTTAAAGAAGTTATCAGCAGAGTCTATGCTATTCAAAAACTATTGCAAAGTTCAAACTTTCAAAGAAAGTTTACTACATTGTTCTTGCCAGTATCAAACTCGAGAGTAACATGAAGATATACCCTTTTAAGCACATGAAGATGGAGTGTGATTTTTAGTTTGTTTCATTTTGTGTCTAGTGAGAATGCAAAAAATGCACCTTTATTCCATGGATGTGGGTTTGCATATAAGCCGCTTCCATTCGGATGGATTTTGAAAGGCCCCAATTCTTCCATTGCTCCATAGCCCATCGAGGAGCATCCTGGACCTGGAAGTTGTAGAGTTGCTATTTTAGATGATACTATGGGCTATGCATGATCGAATGCTGTATTCCACATCAATACCTTGGGGTGTTTTTAAAATGCAATTTTCTGAAAGATCAAACACAGTTTCTTTCTCATGCTTTGGTGCATGAAAGTCATGTTTACATCAAAGCAATGCATGCCGACCAGTTATATACTACCAGGCGTGCTTCTTTGCCTATCAGTATAATTTTCTACATGGATAAGCTAATTATGCATATGCGAATCAGGCAAGATCAGAAGTGGATGAGATTGCCATCATAAGCTTAGCTGGGCTGAATCTTACCTCCGTTAAGCCAGAGGACAAGAGGTCGGTTTGCAGCTTCCGAAATAGCTTCCACCAGCCAGTAGAAAAGGGCCCTCCCCGCCGACTCATTCACAGTAACGTGGCCTGCATATTGACTCAATGAGAGAGTATTTGCAGGTTGCCCTGGAAGCTCAATAATCCGATCATCTTCCTGTGCTTTGGTATAATTATGACTTGTGTTGTCCTCATTGATGCATTGGGCTGTACATGCATGAAGTGCGAATATTAAAAGGACTGCAGATAAGTTGCACCACTGCATTTTTTGCTATATTTGAAAGAGAAGTCCAAAACCAGAGTTTGTAAAGGTCGATTAACTATGAGCTTAGAATGCAGCCTTTTGCTTATGTTTGGGCTTGATCAGTTACGAGCTTAGAATGCACCATTCTGCTTAGGATTTCCTAATGCTATTATGAATGTGTCAGGGGAGGTGCTTTTCAATGCTACTACTTTCAAGAGCACTCCAAACCACAGCACCATAAAATTGTGAGTGTTGTGGCATGGATGGTGTATGCACACACATATATATATATATATATATATATATATATATATATATATATATATATATATATATATATATATATATATATATATATATATATATATATATATATATATATATATATAGGAGGTCAGTTCAACAGGAGTGAAAATTAAGCATAAGATTCAGTAATATAGGAGGAGAGCTAGCCTTGTGAACCAACCTCTCTTTTAGCTGTCACATTGATACCCAAGCTAGCAACATAAACAACCTGGATTTTGCTAGGACCCAGGCCCCCCTCTTCTAGATAGCCTGCCTGCAAGGCTCCAGCAAACATCCAAGCAAGCTGCCTTGAAATTTGAAGGCTGAATTTTCTAATCATTCATGACATATTCTTAAATGTGCCAATTATGATCGCATTATCTCATTTTTCTTGTCGTTTGGAGATGTCGCGCTGCATAGCGTGCAGCGAAACTATTTCAATTTCCCTGTTAAATTATTCTGCAAGTGCACATGCATCATGTCTTGAGGGGAAAATTACTCCATATTGTCACCTCATTGAGCAAAAAATACCCAATTTTGTGAGATTTTCTTCAAATAGAGAGTACTCAAGAATGTACCTTCATTGCTTGCCTTGAAATCAAGGGCTAAACTATGGGATTCATTTGTGAACGTGTGTGTGTGTGTGTGTGAGAGAGAGAGAGAGAGAGGGAGAGAGAGAGCAGCCAGCTGTATGCGCTCGAATTTTGGAGGTAAAGCTGTGCGAAGGCGACGCTCGTGCAGGAGTCGTCGTCACAAAAACAACTCAAATAATGTCAACTAACGACTATCAATCAAGGTCTTACAATTAGGTCACCTTTCAAAGGGTTCCAAACTCCCAAGTGGTCCTCATTTGACCAACTTTTAACTCGTGAATAGTCCCATTTGGGAATTGAGAAGAATGTGTGTGTGTGTGTGTGTGTGTGTAGTGAGAGAGAGAGAGAGAGCCTTGTACTCTCTAGTTTCTTGCTTGGAGTGGCCTCCCATAGCTCCCCCATTGGGCCTTAAAAACAGTGGAGGGCAAGTAAATACATGATACCCATGTGGCTACGTGGCTAGCCTATTGCCAATCTCTCGAGAAATTAAATGACAATTTTTTCCCCAAAATTTCACTCGTTCCACTCTAACTTTGGAACCAATCAATGAAAATTCTTTCTCTATTACTTAGCCATGCTCAAAATCGGACGTGCCATGCAAAAAATGGACATGGAATTCAAGTTGATAATTTCAACTGGCAACAAGGAGTCTAGCGGCGATTTCCTCTATTCTCTGGATAATTGGAGTTTGCTAGTCTACAATGGATGCTTCAAAACAAGCAACCCTTCTAACAATCCACCTGGTGTAGCTAGTGTACGGGGACATGCTTACCACACAACTTGTAATCTATTGGGGGCTCTCTTATAACACCTCATGCCTCATATATTACATTTAGTATATGCACTTTATCATGCAAGAGACAAGGAACTTCATTATAGGAATTTTGGCTAGCATGTGAGTATACAAGAGAGCATTACGATCTATTACTTTGTGTCAAGTGTTATGATAATTTCTTTTTTCAATTGAAATAACGTTCGCACAAGTGCTCAAAGAAAACTTTAGTTTAGAGATGGTGTGATGTGTTTTTGAAAATGATGTGGGCCACCCTATGGACTTTAGTGGATGCCTTGTAATGTTTTAAAGCCTCACATGTACATATGGCATGCATGCACACAATGTACACAAGCGTTGTGTGCTAGGTGTCAATATGCATAGGCGATTACTTCGTGGGCGATGAAAGGGGACTTTGTGTAATGGTCAATTCAAAGTTGTACGCAAGTAGGGGAGGGGGATGCTTACTTCAGTTTTTTAAGGTTTTGGTGGCAAATTCTTGTATGTGAAGCTGTGAGAAGAAAGAAGAAAACAATGTGCTGCCATATTCCACCGTAAAGGGTAATTTGTACTCTATGGTCCATAGCTAGGTTCTGCTAGTAGGAGGGTCATGGTCGAGAATTGCATGCACAAAATTTTCCACACTAGGCTATCCAATTGCTCCCTTCCTATTTCTTTTCTTTGTAGAGGTTTGGAGTAGGGGATCATTGCCACTAGATTTACATGTTTTTTTCTTTTGACTCTGGATTGGCTAGTTGCTATGATATATGAGTGTCGCTAAGTAATGTTTTTCAAGACTGGTAGTTCATGTATATCTTGGTTGAGCAAGAGGCAACCTACTATGGCCACCTCTAGTTGTGAGGCTAAGTACATGGCAACTTTCACAACAACGGTTGAGTATGTGTGGCTCAAACATATAATGGCTGATTTGGGAGTAACATTCTCATTGCATTAGCAATTGTGAGGAACCCAATTTTTCATGCTTACAAAAAGCACATCGATGTGCATTATCACTGTGTCAAGGAGAGACTCTCGGCTATAGAGTTTTTTTGAGCGAGCAATCTTACTTCTAAGTGAACATAGATGGTCGTTAGGTTTTAGAATTCACTAGTTGCGTTTAAGCCAACATCTCTCACCTCCTAGTGAAGATAGATTATACAATGAGTTTATGTATTATTTGGTTGTGTCTTAGCAAGGCTCTTATCTCCATGTTGATACATGTAGAAATGTGTCTCTAGGGTTTCTTGGTGTTTTGAGCTTCTACTTGAACTTCCAGGAGATATAGATACTGGATTGTCAATTAGTGTTACTCGGTTATCTAGAGTAAGCTCTATTTACCTCTAAGTAGCCCCAGAAGTCAATGTCCATTGGTGATAGTTGTCTACACTCTAGGCTATAATATCTTAAAATTAGATTTCACTTTTACAACATTACATGTGCTTGGTTGCTTATAGTACTTTTGTTGATGAGAAAACTAATCGTAGTATGCATGAGCATAAGTAAAGTTTGAAGAATATGGTGCAAGGAAAGGAGTGGACTTACATGGAAGAGGTTGAGCGTTGGAAAACTATTTCCAAGCTCCAATTATTGACCCATGTGGTCCTTTATTCAATGGCAATACCACTTGCACCATCAAGGAGAACTTTTTTAGTGTCAACACAAATGTGACGAGCTATCCATCACCACTTGCAGATTTTTTGGTTCACTTTGCAGCTTACATAAAGGGGTATAAAGAAAAAGTCTTGCTTCACCAAAAAAGAAAGAGTGGGCTAGATATTGTTGGGCCATCTAAGGAATTTTTGATGCAAGTACTCAAGGAGAATAAAGTACCCCAACACAAATAGTCCAGTGTTCGTAGGTTCCTTTTTCAAGTGTCGATGGATCAACGGAAGCAAGCCCAAGTTTAGGGAGTGCCCACTACCCCGCAAACATTGCATGACCAAGTTTACGGAGTAGGCCCACTTCTAGATTCTGAATAGTACCAAACAGATGCATAGTACCATTGTTTGGTAGAAATTCTCCAAAGTAAAGATGCACAGTCCCAATTAGGTACTTTTTTGTCTCTGGAAGTTTGTTATTTTGGAACTATGGATCCATTTTGTAGCTTTGCAGTATACAAAAAAGTACCCAAATTGGTACTATGTAGGGTACAAACATGTACCCACTTTGGCACTAGGGATTCTGTTTGATACTATGAATTTAGGTTGTTACTATGAAATGTACAGAATTTGGTACTAGGGATACTGTTTGATACTATGAATTCAGGCTGGTACTATGCAATGTACAGGATTTGGTACTAGGGATCCTTTTTGGTACTATGAATTCAAGCTAGTACTATGCAATGTACAGGATTTGGTACTAGGGATCCTTTTTGGTACTATGAATTCAAGCTAGTACTATGCAATGTACAAGATTTGGTACTAGGGATCCTTTTTGGTACTATGAATTCAAGCTAGTACTATGCAATGTACAATATTTGGTACTAATGATCCTTTTGGGTACTATGAATTTAGGCTAGTACCATGCAATGTAGAGAATTTGGTACTGGGGATCATGTTTGGTACTATGAATTCAGACTGGTACCATGCAATGTATAGAATTTGGTATTAGGGATCCTGTTTGGTACTAGGTTTGGTACTATGAATTCAGGCTGGTACCATGCAACGTACAGAATTTGGTACTAGAGATCCTGCTTGCTACTATGAACTCAGGCTAGTACCATGCAATGTACAAAACTTGGTACTAGGGATCCTGTTTGGTACTCTGAATTCAGGCTGGTACCATGCAATGTACAGAATTTAGTAGTAGGGACCCTGTTTTGTACTATGGATTCGGTTGGTACTATGCAATGTACATAATTTGGTACTATGGACCCTGGTTGGTCCTATGAATACAGGCTGGTTCTATGCAATGTACAGAAATGTATCCACTTTGGTACTATAAATCCAGTTTGGTACTATCAATCTAGTTTGGTTCTTTTCTGCACTTAATTTGGTACTATAGCCTGAAATCTGGCAATACAGTGCCAAATTTGGTATTTTAGAATGAGTTGGTGGTTTAGATTGTTAATTTTGGTACTGTAAACTACTTTGGTGCTTTGCTATTTTATAGTAATATCGTGAGCTCTAATGTGGATCAAATTTTGTATATACGTGGAGCTCTACAGAAGATTCAAAAGCACGTATCCTTCGGTGGAGTTGTCACTTAGGTCCTTTGAGACACTCAAGCCATTCTTTGTCCGAAAATTAAAGGAGCGCTATACTTGCTGTTGTATTTACCATATCCAGATGGTATACTTCAAGGATGCTTTCAATCAAATGCGCCATAACAAGTTTGGGCATCACGCAAAGGAACATCCATGTACATGCTCCATTTGTGGTACACAGTGTGAAGTAGGTGAGTGTTCTGCAAACCAGGCAGTTTTTTAGCACATAAGTATCTTGCTGGATTTCATATTGTGCCCTCACCCTAAGGATCATGAATATCATGCACAGAGATGCTTGCTGGGAGAGTGCCCCTAGATGTGGTGTAAGGAAGTTGTCATCATTGCTCAGACGAGATTGCAGCAGATAGCAGGGAGGTGATTGTTAAGATATTTAAGGATGTGGGTATTGGATAGGTTAATGCTGAAGGAAACGAGAAGAAGA
The DNA here is from genome assembly GCF_014529385.1 of Adiantum capillus-veneris. Taxonomy (NCBI): domain Eukaryota; kingdom Viridiplantae; phylum Streptophyta; class Polypodiopsida; order Polypodiales; family Pteridaceae; genus Adiantum; species Adiantum capillus-veneris. The sequence continues at coordinate 117,717,640 of NC_140955.1, forward strand.
GAAAGGAGTTAGTCGTGGAAAGGATGAAAAGTGCAACTTTCATTCATCTTTTTTCAGATCATCTGAAAAGCTTTGTCAAGCACAACTTTGTTTTTAGGTGGCAGGCCCAACAATTTAAAGACTGCTTGCTAAAGTTTCCAAGCGACGTTGTGGTTTCTGTTGTTGATTTTTCATAGAATTACAGCTTTAAAGTGCAGAATGAGATTCAGTCCATGCATTGGTGGTCAACACATGTCACAATACTGGTGCACATCTTTTATATCAGAAATTCAGTAGGAGCCATTGAGAAGACTCTGCAGTTTTACATATCAGACGATAAGATCCATGACACACTCTTTGTTCAACATTGTTTTCTCTTGCATGATAGTTGGATGAAACAACAAGGACAGTGTTTCCGTTATCATTGGGTTTGGTCAGATGATGCCGCTTCACAGTTCAAGGCACGACGACCATGCTATTTTGTAGCCAGGTATTATCAGTTGACAGGATTGCATATGATGCACAACTTCTCCGCTTTAGGACATGGAAAAGGAGAGCATGATGGTGCAGGTGCTGTTATCAAGAGAACCTTGACGCATGAGGAGATAAAGCCCGATGGTTGGCCCATGAAGTGTGCGGCTGATGTGGTCAATTTTCTAAACGCGAGGTTTAACACAGCGAGGGAAGGTGGGGGTGCCAGCACAAGAAGGGTCTTCTGGTTGGTTTCATCGAAGATGTGTTGCGTTCTCCACTATGGGACTGCAAACCAATTGCAGGGTCTCGCTCATTCCATTGTGTTGACGGCTACTCAACACACAATCCATGTGATGTGCGTTTTCGGACGCTGTCTTGCTTTTGTGATCCTTGTGTGCATGGACAATGGAGGAGATTCAATAATAAACACCACACTGAAGAATGGAAATATCTCTCCATTGAGCCATTGATAGAGTATGTAATAAACAGCACACTGAAGAATGGAATATCTCTCCATTGAGCCATTGATAGAGTATGTACAAGTAGGTAGTGACGAGGACGAGGATGATGAGGAGAACTACAATGATCTGCTTTCCTCCCAAGTGAGTGTGGATTTAACCATGCCTATGTATGAAGGAGACCCTAAGGTGCTGAGCCAATTACTGTCCATTGGGGATAACTTTGTAATGAAAGCAGCCGAGGAGAAAGAGGACTTCTACCTTCTAAAGTGGACCAAAACCATGTACCAGGCACCAAGAGTACTGAAGGACCTTTGGCATAACAAAATCGTAAAGGGTGGAATTTTGGTTGAGGGTTTGTACTATGCCCTTGTTGAGGGCAAAGTTGATACTTATACCCTATTGAATGAGAAACCACCGGTCATGATCTACTCCCATCTTGTTAGAGCCATACGGTTCCCCATGGAGGTCAAACCGCGCCTGCATAACCATTTTAAACTATCCTCAGAGATATATGAAAATATCTACACAGTATGCCATATGACGAAGGGAGTGACCACGAGGGGAGCCATACAGCGTAAACCCCAACTACAAGTCTAGCCACTGACAGCAACAGTTGTAATTCTCTTGAATAGAATCTTACTTGTGATCAGTAGTGTGTACTTGCTAATTTGTTTTTAGCTGACTCTTGTAGTACCAAATTTGATAGCCAGACTGCCTAATCCTTGTTTGATAGCAGGATACTTTCATATGGTTGAAAATATCTTAGGTAGGTGCAAGAATCCGGGTTTAGTTATCAATGGGACATAAATTAAAGTGGGAAGGAGTAATCAATGCTTGTGGGTTATTTGACATTTCTGCTGATTCAGGCTTCACATGCAAATAGCAACAGAAAAATTACCAAACAAAGAAGTGGCAAGAAAAAGATCATGTGCAGAAAAATTAAGTGCATGTTTAAACCTTTTGCAGACGAAGGTTCATGCCTAGCAATAATTTCTTATTACATGAAAATGCCAGTCTTTTACAGAATCTTTTACACATCACGGGGGTCAAACCGGTACAAGTACCCTTCCAAAGATACAAAGTAGTCAGCAACATACAGGGAGATGTCGTCCTCTACATCAAACAGGGGTGTGCGCCGGCTATAAGCGGTGGGGAACTTCTCATCTAGCCATCCTGTGATCCATGGTAGAATGACATCCATGAGATACTTCGGCTTGTTCGGATCGTAATAGTTTGGCTCATATGTCCGAATGCAGCAGCACGACTCATAATCGTTCTTCAATGATTTGTATCTTATGTCGTCCACAAGGAGCGTGCTGGCTTCATTAAATTGAGGATGCTTGCGCCAAACTGTTCGCAGGAGCTTCAAAAATGGGCTTGTCGCCGAACTGCCCCAAAAGGCCTGTCACATCCTTCATAGAGGAAGCCCATTTTTCACAATGGGACTGGTCAAAAATATCTGTGTCAAGTAAACTAAGTTGTTAGAGCACGTATACAGTTCAGAGTACCAAAGTCTGAAAAACAACAACAAGTTCTGTACATAACAGTACCAAAGCACCAAAGTATCAAAGTACCAAAAGTACCAAAGGACTTAATCACCAAAGTCTGAAAAACAGCAAGTTCTGTACATAACAGTACCAAAACGGACACATTAACATCTGACTGACATGACACCAAACATTGACAAACGCAAAATGGGATCGTATTTCATGATAAGCCAGAAGCAAGTACAAAATGCTGTTAAATAGCTAATTCCTGGAGGTTCTCGGCTTGAGACCACGACCTTTGGGGCTCTTTTTACATTTCATAAGGAAGAGTTCGGAGAGTGTGGCACAGTCAATGCTATAACCTATTTCTAAGGTTGTCGTCGGCCCCGCACCTTCGGCCTCCTCCATGGCTTTCGTCTCCTCCGCAAGATAAGCTGCCTCCTCTGTGCCATACTCTTTCGCACCCTCCTTCGCACCCTCGGCAGGTTCCGCCTCCTTCGCACTGTCAACAAGTTCCACCTCACTCTTTGCCTGCTGCCTCGTCTTTCTGCCTGCCTTCTCTTCTACATACTTTGGAGTTGCATCCAAACACTCGACCGCCGAGGGAACTTCCATTGCCACCTCCTCATTAGCCTGAATTTCTGCGTTGTTCTTCTTGCCTAGCTCTATCTCTATGTCATCAACTTCCTCAATCGGTTCGCTTTCCTATTTATCCTTCTCCTGCACTTCAGTTTTCAGTTTAGCTTATGCCATACCAGAGCCCACACCAGCCTCAGACCCTTTCCCTTCCACTGTGCTAGCATTAGGGCCTTGCTGGATTTCCTGCATTTTTGCTTTAGTGTTATCTTCCTCCAAACTGGGGTCTAGAGCAGGCTCACCCTTTTTTCCTTCCATCGTGTTGGCACCAATGTCATGCAGTACTTCATGCACTGACTTATAAGGATCTTCCTGGAACATGTGATTGTCATCTGACTTTCCATATCCAGGAAGATCTTCCGATCCACAGGGGTGTTGGTGTTGTCATGGGTGTCCGCACCGAAAGATCCTCTCCCTACATATACACAAAGATGAAAGAGAAGATTAGATCATAAATTCAAATGATATTATAAGCATGTAGTGTCCAACACAAACACCCATTTACTCTTCAATAATGGCCTCCCTGAAATCCAGGCCTTTGCCTCTAAAGGGATTACAGTGTTGCAAAGTGCCTTCACGCACGTATCTTCCATTCTCAATACACCTGCAAAACACAGTGGATGGTACTGATGCCTGTAGGGAAGCATGAAGCATGAAGGTAAGAAGCCTCCAAAGCCTCCCCATAGGCAACACAAGAACCGAACACATGTATTGTGTTTTCAGGGTCCACAACATGAGGCCTTAGAGTCAACGTGTGAGTCATCCCTCTCTTCACATCAGCAGAGAGCTTGCTTACAAATTCGTATTGGTCTTGGGTTTCCAAGGACTCGTTGTAGAGCCTGGCATACTCTCTCTGCAAAATAGAATGCTCTCATAATTTACTTACCAAAACAACCAAGATGCATGGAAGAACACATGCAATAGCAAAAAAATATGTAGTATCAAGGTACTAGAAATATCAGAAGTACCAAAAGTTTCAACAGTACTAGAGCAGTTTCAAGCACCAAAAGTACCCAAGTCATACTCAACATTACAGTATAAGACAGTAACTAGAAAGTACCAAAATAAGTAGTCAGACTACCCAAAGAGCAGATAAACACCCAGAGTACCAAGGATTTGTAAAGAATGAGGATGCAAGAGAGCTACACAAGACAAGCACAAAGCACACAGAGATGGAAAGCTTCTTCTTCTTCTTCACAGAAAAGAGAGTACAAAATGACTAAGTGCTAAAGCTGAAAAGTAGCACATATGTACATGCGGTCACTAAGTGTGAACTCGCTAGAAGCGTACTAGGCTGGCACTATAAGTGTAGTCCAGCTGTAGAATCACTGGCAGAGATCCTCCGTGTCGGTCACCTAACGCGCTAGTGAGTAAATGCCGTAAGCGGCCAAGACCCGTAGTGGATGCCAGCTCAAGGTGTAGAGCTCGACATCTCAACACTCCCCCTCGAGCTCTGCATGTTGCAGAGTCCAAGCATAGTCCGGAAACGTCGAAGCTTCTCAGCTCCGAGGGCCTTGGTAAAGATATCCGCTATCTGCTCCTCTGTGCTGACGTAGACCAAGTCGATGTCGCCCGCCAACACTCGCTCTCGAACGTAGTGGTAATGGACCTCTATGTGTTTGGTCCTGGCATGGAACACTGGGTTCCTAGCCAACTGCATGCTACTGAGGTTGTCACAATGAATGACAATCTGCTGGTCCACCTGCACTCCCAAGTCCTCAAGTAATGTGCGTAGCCAAGCTACCTCGCACGCTGCAACTGCTGCACCTCTGTACTCGGCCTCTGTGCTCGATAAAGCAACCGTAGGCTGCTTTTTGCTGCTCCAAGTAACAGCAGCACTCCCAAAAGAGAACATAAAGCCACTCGTAGATCTCCTATCAACAATGCTACCTGCCCAATCTGCATCTGTATACCCATACAATGCTAATGGTGCATCTGCTGCATAGAACAATGCGTAGTCAAGAGTACCTTGCACATACCTAAGTGTGCGTCGTACTCCATCCAAATGTGGCTTCCTCGGAAGTTGCATGAACTGACTCTCCAAGCCTACTGTGTAGCTCAAGTCTGGCCTCGTGATAGTCAAGTAGATTAGACTACCCACAATCTTCCTGTACATGTTGACATCCTCAACAACATCACCCTTCTCTGCACTCAGCTTTGCATTCACATCCAAGGGAATAGAAATTGGCTTACAATCAGCCATACCATACTTTGACAACATGTCCAAAGCATACTGTCTCTGTGATAGCCATACACCCTCTGGAGTCCAGATCACTTCAATGCCAAGAAAGTAGCGCAACTCGCCTAAATCTTTCATTTCAAACTCCTGTTTGAGAAGACCCTTCACATGGTCAATCTCCATAGCATTGTCACCAACAATAATAAGGTCATCTACATATATGGTAATGACCACAATCCCCACATCACTCTCACGTACATAGAGTGAATGATCAGCATGAGCTCTCCTAAAACCAATACTGACAAGATACTTGGCAATCCTGTCATACCATGCTCTAGAGCCCTGCTTCAAACCATACAAAGCTTTGAGAAGTCTGCATACATAATCTGGGTAACCTGGATCGACATAACCAGGTGGCTGATCCATATACACTTCCTCTTGCAACTCACCATTCAAGAAGGCATTCTTTACATCCATTTGATGCATAATCCATCCTCTAGATGCAGCCACTGCTATGACAGCTCTCACTGTCGTCATCTTTGCCAGTGGAGCAAAGGTCTACTCATAGTCTATGCCATACGTCTGTGCATAACCCTTTGCGACCAGCCTTGCCTTGTGACGCTCAATGTTACCATCAGACTTATGCTTGGTTTTATACACCCATTTACAGCCAATAGCTTTCTTGCCACTTGGCAATGGCACCAACTCCCATGTGTCATTTGCTTCCAATGCAGCCATCTCTTCATTCATTGAATTATCCCAATGCACATTTCCAACTGCATCCTCAAAACATGTGGGCTCCACATCCTGTATCACCTTAGCCATGTAGGCTTGGTGATGCGCTAGATACCCATCATAAGTCAATTTCTGAACTGGATTTCTGACTCTATTAGATCTGCGCGGTCCTGGGTCACTCCTTTGCCCTCTAGCATCTTCTTGTACTTTCCTTACACCAGGTGTCCTGACAGCCGGAATTCCAAATTCCTCATCAAGACTTTGTTCAGAACCATCTGAATCCATGTCTACATGTGAAAAACCTGATGATGCATCAACCATAAAGGGAGGTTCATCAACCTTTTCCTTTCCTTTTCGTGATACATTCCCTGTACCTGTTGGTGGAGTAACCTGCGTACGTAGTCTACCATTCCATGGTTTCTCAACAGAGCCACAAGAAGAGGACTCTTGTGGTCCACTCAAAACCTGTGACTGTGGCCTCACATTTTGTACAACCACATCATCTTTTACATCAGCCCCAATAGTGCCATGTGCATTACTGTACCAGCTGCTCATCTCATCAAAGACTACATCTCTGCTCACTCGTAATTCTCGTGTAGTAGGATTGTAGCACCTGTACCCCTTTTGTTCAAGGGAATATCCCACAAGAATACATTTCTCTGCTTTAGGATCCAATTTCCTACGCAACTCATTTGGTACATGCACGTAAGCTATGCAGCCAAACACTTTCAAGTGTGCCAAATCAGGCTTTGTACCTGTAAACTTTTCCTCAGGTGTTACATCATGCACCGCAGCTGTAGGTGTCCTGTTCATAATGTACACAGCTGTATTTACAGCTTCAGCCCAGAAATGATGAGGCATGTTCTTCTCATTCATCAATGCACGTGCAACCTCTGCAATGTGCCTGTTTTTCCTTTCTGCGACCCCATTCTGCTGTGGAGTATATCTGCATGTAAACTGCCTGTGTATACCATGCATTCGCAGAAAATCTGAAAAATCATTGGAGAAGTACTCTCCCCCTCCATCTGACCTCAATGTCTTGATTTGCATATCTGTCTCCTTCTCAATCATGACTTTGAAGTCTTGAAAGTGACCAAACACTTCACTTTTGTTACGCATGAAGTAGACCCATACTTTCCTTGTATGGTCATCAATGAAAGAGACATAATACCTGCAACCATGTATACTTGCAGTATCGGTTGGACCCCAAACATCTGTGTGCACCACCTCAAGTGGCTTTTTACATACATTGCGCTCATGTGGAAATGAGCCCTTTGACTGTTTTCCAAACTGGCATGCTGCACACACTTTATGCATACCATCCACCTTGAATTTGGGCAAACCTTTTACAATCTGTTTTGATTGCATGCTGCGCAATCTCTGCTCATTGACATGGCCAATGCGTTTGTGCCAAATGTCAACATCAGCCACAACACCTGTGCCCTGTGCAAATAATGCAGCTTTTACCTCAGGCATGTCTACATTCAGCGTAAACATTCTGCCCACACATTTGCCCTCTGTGATCAGCTTACAGCCATTCTGGAAATCTTCTACATAACAGCCATTTGGATTGAAGCGAACCTGCAAACCCTGCTCAACCATTTGTCCAACAGAAACAAGATTCTTTGTAATGTTTGGGACATGAAGTACATCTGCTAAGTACTTTGATTTCCCACTCTTCGTATTTAGAGGTATGTCCCCTACATGAGCAATGGGGTGAGCTGTGTCATCTCCTGTCTGCACATAGCCTGACACATCTGGTTTGCGCATATCTCTAAACCACTCTCCACGAGACGTCATGTGATTAGAGGCACCTGAATCCACATACCAAACATCATCTTGGGTGGAATTCTCTGCAGTCATTGTATTCATTACATGTTGCATAACAAACATGCGCTCGTTTTTGCTGTCATCTGCATCTCTGCTAGTAGATGCATAGTTGCCCTGTTCTCTCTTTCTACTTGCTTTTCCCTTTGGACAGTCACGTGACATGTGACCTCTTTCACCACAAGTCCAACATTCTCTACTATCTGGAGTATGTTGCTGCCTGCTTGATCCTGCACCACGACCTCTTTGACTCCCCCTGCCTTGAGACTGGTTTCCCCTGCCACCTGTATTGTTTTGATTTGATTGACCTTCCAGAAATTGGCCCCTGCAACCCCTTGGGCCTCGACCACGACCTCTACCTCTACCTCTGTTGGAGTTAGAATAGAAGGCCTGTTCAGAATTATTTCTGCCATGAGAAGAAGATGTGTCAAGGTTCTTCTCCTCAAGAATAAGCATAGAAATCAAATCTTGGAACACGGGGATGCCGTCTCTTGTATTCATGGAAGACCTAAAATGTACATACTCATCTCCTAGACCATCCAAGCATGCACGGACAATGTCATCGTCTTCCACTGAGACTTTAATAGATCCAAGAGCCTCAATGATACTCTTGATCTTCAAGGCATAATCATTGATTGAGAGGTTGTTCCTCTTAACCTGATTTAGCTCCGACTTTAGTTGAAGCTTCCTGGCCTTGGTGTTCACCTCGAACACTCTGCCTAAGTTTCTCCATGCAATGGCGGGGGTTTCAGCATCCTGTAGATAGCCCATCATGCCATCTGTGATGCTCATAGAAAGCCAATAAATCACTTTGCTCTGGCCTTGTTGCCAGTCCCTCAAAGCTTTCCTTTGTTCTGCTGTAGCATTTGCCTCGGGAATCTCTGGTTCCTTTTCATTGTCTCCTTCTACATAGTCCCAATAACCTTTTCCTTTTAGGAAATTTGTTATTCTGAACTTCCATGCAGGGTAGTTATTTTTCTCAAGCTTCTCAGGAACAATCTGACTGAAACCGTCAGACATCTTGAAGCACTAAGACAAAATAGCTGCAATCTGCAAAAACCTGCAAATCTGCTGAACCTGCTATCGTGGTTCTTGTAACGCTTTCTACACTCAACGAGTGTCCACAATCAAGCGTACATACAACCACTGTACTTGTACAGTAAATCTCTGTATACTGCACTTTGGAGACCTGTTCAGAAACTTGTGCGAAAAACCCCTAAAATTTTTTTCGCTGCGCGAGGCGCCTTCGGCATCTGGTCGTGGATTGCGAACGAAGGGATTGTGATGCTCTTGCTCTCTTAGCCTCTCTTACCTGCACCAGGCTCTGATACCATGTAAAGAATGAGGATGCAAGAGAGCTACACAAGACAAGCACAAAGCACACAGAGATGGAAAGCTTCTTCTTCTTCTTCACAGAAAAGAGAGTACAAAATGACTAAGTGCTAAAGCTGAAAAGTAGCACATATGTACATGCGGTCACTAAGTGTGAACTCGCTAGAAGCGTACTAGGCTGGCACTATAAGTGTAGTCCAGCTGTAGAATCACTGGCAGAGATCCTCCGTGTCGGTCACCTAACGCGCTAGTGAGTAAATGCCGTAAGCGGCCAAGACCCATAGTGGATGCCAGCTCAAGGTGTAGAGCTCGACATCTCAACAGGATTGTGCCACATAGCACCCAAGGCAAATGTGTAAACTATATGAGTACCAAAATTCTCAAGACAGTGCCAAAATGGTCAAAGAGAGAACCAAATAAAATAAATAAGCACAAAAGGTTACAAGGAAAGTACCAAAAGTACCAAAATAGGTTCAAGTACCAAATGTTTCAATAGTACCAAATCAGTATCAAGCACAAAAGGTACCCAAGTCATACTCACCATTACAGTATAAGAATGTAAGTAGAAAGTACCAAAATAAGTAATCAGACTACCCAATGAACAGATAAGCACCCAGAGTACCAAAGATTGTGCCACATAGCACCCAAGGCAAATCTGTAGACTATATGAGTACCAAAAATTCTCAAGGCAGTACCAAAATGGTCAAAGAGAGAACCAAATAAAATAAAGAAGCACAAAAGGTTACAAGGGAAGTACCAAAAGTACCAAAATAGGTTGAGTACCAAATGTTTCAAGAGTACCAAAGTAGTATCAAGCACCAAAAGTACCCGAGTCAAACTCAACATTACAGTATAAGACTATAACTAGAAAGTTCCAAAATAAGTAATAAGAGTACCCAATGAACAGAAAAGCACCCAGAGTACCAAAGATTGTGCCACATAGCACCCAAGACAATAAATGTAAACTATATGAGTACCAAAAATTCTCAAGTCAATACCAAAATGATCGAAGAGAAAACCAATTAAAATAACTAAGAACCAAAAGGTTACAAGGGAAGTACGAACATAGCAGTTGGTGTTTGATTGAATACCCAAATCAGTTTAAAAAGTACCAAAACAGTCCAAAAATAAGCAAACCACTTAAAAAAAGAAAAAGAAAAGTACCAAGACATTTAAAGAAGATACCAAAGCACTAAGAAGCAGGTACCATAGCAGTCCCAAAATAGAATTGAGAAAGACCAAATGATAAAAAAAGCACCAAAAGTACCATGGATTGTGCCATTATAGAATCCAAAACAAAACAAATAGTACAGTGTAAGACTCAAAAGTTAGAAACAAGGAAGTATCAATATAGTACCAAGTAGTTTAAATGAGTACCAAATGAAATGAAGCAGCAACATAAAGTACTAAGGAAAGTTCCAGCACTGCCCTTAGTGTTAAATAAAAGTACCAAAGCAGTTAGAGAGAGTACCAAACCAGTCCAAGATGGTACTAAAACCCATAAAAATGTTAGCAAATAAACCAGTCAAGAAGTGAAACATGCCAAATCACCAAACCTTGTGCAGAGTAAAAACTTTCAACAGTTGTACACAATGCAATAAGCCAGAAATACAATACCTCATGCTATTCAACCTTAGCTTGGAGCTTCTTTATATTTTCGGAAACCCCGTGTCGTCGTAACAAGCACCGACTTTCTCCCAGCTCACAAGCCTCCACCTCTTCGATCTCTTCATTAGGGATAGGTATTTGCTGCCGCAGCACATCGATGCGCGCCTCCAGGGTATCAATATCCTCCATCAAACTTTTTGCCACGCCCTCTTTACCCTCATATACCAGTAGCTGGTCCTTGTTTTCTTGAATAGAGGCCTTTAGGTCTGTTAGTTTTGATGACCCTAGATGTGACACTTGCTTTTGAAGTCTTTGGAGCAATGCCTCTAAGTCAGGTAGGTAGTCAGCCACTACCCCTCTGACACCTTGCTTTGGTTATGTGCAAATGTTGCTGCCACTTTGAGTCATGCGGGCCTTCTTAACTGACTGCGGGACAGTTCTAGGGGAGGAAGCATTTTGCTTCCTCCATGTCTCAACTTTACGGTTAAGACCGCCAGTCCTAAATGATATCATCTGCAACACTCCTTCCCCAAACCGGTCCCATGCTATTCTATGCCCTGTTCGGTCTTTTCTCGCTTATGACTAGGTTTTTTGAGAGTCTTGACACATTCTCGTAGCCTCCATGCAGTAGTCTAATTAGCTACATCCCTTGGATTGACAATTGTGTCTGAGGTTCTTGCTACTATTGGAATAAGACTAGCTGAGTTGGGAAGTCCCATAAAAATATCTTGGAAAATGAGTTTTATTTTTGTGGATTATCAAGCACTGTGTTACCACCAAGCGACCACCTTTTATGTAGCCATGGATCGGGCTTGTCGGACTTGCTAGTAGTGTATTATGTTATTGTTTGGGCTTGTTGGTCAGGTAGGAATGGTTAAGAGTGATTTCCGATGAGAGGCGCACTCTGAAACTGGAAACCTATAATGTTTGGGTAAGATTGGCTAAGTGTGGACGCCTAAATGTGAATGGGCAAGCCCATATAAAAGTCAATCTAAACCTAAAATACCTCATTCTCTCATTTGTGCAATCCAAGAAGAGTTCTCTTGCTCCATCTCCTTCTCCGACTCCTTTGTGTACTAGTATGTGTGTGTGCTTGAGAGAGAGAGAGAGAGAGAGAGAGAGAGAGATCGAGCATTACGGCGGCAAGACAACGGTGAGGTGGTTGAGCGTGGTGCAGTGGCGGCTCCCTCTCCTTTGCGGCGAGGAATCCTCCACGATAGCAAGCGTAGAGCGGTGAGTGACACACCATTGTCATCTTTGAGCTTACTAGTCTAACCTAGTTGCGTGCTTGGAGCCATCTGTGGCTCGTACACAGTGTTAGGCAAGTCCCTTGCTTCAATACGTGCGGCAAAAGCCCACATTTTTGGCATCGCTGCCGGGGAATTGCCGTGCACTAAGATAAAGAGGCTCTCTGTGCTTCTTCTGTGAGTCTTTGTGTTAGGAAGAGAGAGGAAGAAGAAGAAGTTATTTTCTGCATAATCTCTGTTTTCTCCCAATGTCTGCTTGCACATAATCTTTTGTACAGTTAGTAGTTAGTGTGTTAGTAGTGAATGAGTGTTTTCTACCAATCTTTGCTTTTACACAGTTCTTTTTATTTGCACAGTTAGTAGTTAGTGTGTTAGCTACTAGTGAATAAGTAAGCAGTTAGCAGAGTAGGTAGCTTCACTGTCAGTTAGTAGTTAGCAGAGTAGTTAAGCTTAGTAAACAAAGTAGTTAGCTGTAGAGGAGATAAGGTTAGGTTAGTTAGGAGAGCAGGTAAAGGTGTAGTGTGTGTGTGGCCCAAAAATTCCATTGAAACCACGCGCACGACGATCGCCCAAAAAAAAACCCCGAGAATATTTAAGCGTGAGGAGTGAGTGTGCTTTATGAAAATTTAGGATCGGAATCATTCCCCCAAGCCCAAGCCCAAGCCCAGGCCTCAGTCCTCAGTCTTATGATATATACTAGACCCACTCTTATATATATAACCTACCCCCACAAGAAGGAATGACAACATGTGGGACAAGTTCCTCAAGTCCTCCACCATCCCCTTCACACTCACCATTTGGACTTACTAATTCTAGTCCTCTTCCCACCTAGGAAAAGACTAGTTTTAGGATTCCGAGGCTGTATGTAACCGAATCAAGGGTTGTAAAGCACGACACGTCCCTCTATCCAAGACACTCATTTTGAGCTATTACACGCCATATAATGTGGCTCGGTTAAAAAAAGGGACCAAAAATACAAAAAATTTGGGTTGTAAATACCTAAAAAACTAGGTGAGCGGCCTTCACAGGCACTCACCAACACCTCTAGAGTGTCGAGGTCACATGCACCTATGCTCTGGTCATGTGCTAGAGGATGAACACATCAAGAGTATCTCCGTTTACACGGGCACTCATTGTTCCTCTACCTTAGTCTCTAGGCCCTCAACGGGAACCCAAGGTAGTATCACTCAGGACCCTAATATTGCGTCCATTGACTCTTTCTCTGACTATGATGTCATGCAGGGTTACCCAATGCCTAATCCTGATAGCTCAAGCCAAGACATGCATGCCATGGACCCACGTTCCAGGCCGAGCGTGCTTAGCCGCTTGAAGGAAACCTTTAGTACAGCCACTCGCTCCGAACATGGAGCTTACGATGTAACTGAGGGGGGTGGAAAAGTAAATTCTCCATTCAGACCAACGTAGACCCTATGCCCTTAGAGAGTGTTCACGTGAATACTCCATTCACTGCACCCCCTGACTCTTCGAAGCTATTCCCCTCCGAGGTTATATTACTTGATGGTATAAGCCTTGCCAAAGTACCAGAAGTTGAACGATATATCATTGTGGCTAGGGAAAAGGAAATCGAGAGCTTACGCAAGGTGGAGCAATGAAGAGAGTTAAAAGTGAAAGCCCCTATGTCAATATCATTGCTAGGAGAGCAATCAAGTGCTCCTGGATTAGAGACCACTAAGGGTCAACCCATAGAGAGCCACATTGCATCTAGTCCAAAGGACACCCCTAGCACCTCAATCCTAGATGGAGCATTCCTAAATGAGAATTGGGAGTACAAACTACAAATGGAAACTCTAACCGACATATACACAAGTCACACCTATCACGTGGGTTGGTTAGACATCCTACAATCCACAACGGGTGCTACTAGTGTGGAGGATCAACAAAAAAGAGTTTGTGAGGTCATCCATAGGGTTATTGAGCTAGACAGACAGAACAAGGGGATCCACATGCCTTCAACGTCTCATGATATTCTTGGATACAAGGAAGGCTAAACAACCAACCTTATTGCAAATGGAGACTCCCTCGATAAGTCCGATAACTCCCTCAAAAATTTAGTGGAGATGGGGATGTGAGAAATCATATCGAAGTGTTTGAACAAATATGTGATTCTCTAGGAGAACACAATGACCTGCATAAGAGTAATGCTTTAAGCCTAACCTTAAGTGGGAAGGTAGGGGATTGGTATAGAACCCTAAGGGTGGAAGAAAAAACAATTTACCCTATTCTTAGGAGATTGTTCTTGAAAGAATACATACAAGAGGGAGTGCTTTGGGGTGTAGCCTCTCAGCTCCAAAAAGCCCAACGAGAGGAAGGAGAGTCGATGAGAGACTTTATTAGTCGCTTAAAGCATTTGAATTCTTGTTGTAATCCAAATGATCACTCAATAATAATCTTGCTTGATATATTCATTAGGGGATTACGACATGAGATATCTACAATGGCCTAGTCATTAGAGGTATCACCACTTGGGAAGCGATCACCACCAATGCGATCCAATTGGAGGATAATTTAATGATTCAAGGAGAAAGAGTGTCTGTTGAGCCTAAAGCTATTAGCTCACAAGCATCGGGGCATCAGCCAATGACCCTAAAGCCTATTGCTAAGGAGCTAAAGATATTTGAGATGACTTTAGCAAATCTCACCAAGGTCATTCAAGAGAGTCTTAGAGACAATCGTGCTCCACAAAACAATCATATGTATCCAAGAAGGGAGCAATAATGGTGCTCAATATGCTATGGTCTACATAGTACCAACAAATGCCCTACTTTTAGAGTGAAATTCAATGGGAATTGCAATGCCTGTGGGGAGGTATGGTCATCAAGCTAAGGATTGCATACTATTTAAGCGCGCGATGGCCAATATACCAACCTTAGCATGGACAGACACACCTCGAGTGCGTGCATTGATGCCGGCCCCACCTCTTGAACAAACATCACAACACATGGTCCCTAGGGCCCAAAATGTTGTTCAAACAACAGCCTTACCACCTCTAGTGCTAGGATCGCAACCACCACATCCAAGAATCTCTTCTGTGAATCAAGTGGATTGTGAGTCATCTATTACTTGTTTGGAAGACTATGAGTAAGATATAGACCCTAATTTGCCTATGGGATTGATGCACTTGAAGAGAGTCCACAATACTACACATAGGACTATTGGGGCAAGTCAAACCTGTCTATCAAGAAGCTGCTCTTACTGCAAGAGGAAAAAAATATCAATTACACTCCTAAGAGACCACCTCTTCAATGCTATGAGTGTGGAGGTCCACATCGTGTGGCCGAGTGTCCTACTAGGCTACAAAAGAATGCCACACTAATGCAAACCAATCAAGCAAGCACGTCTACAATGCCAATACTCATGTGTAATTAATGTGTCATAGATCATTTGATTGCCCAATGTCCGAATAATCCAAATGCACCAAAGATCACGCCATTAAACTTTGATTGAGGTTACAAAGGAGCCATCACAATGTACACCTGTGGTACCAATAAATGTACTCACACGATTGATTCCCCAAAAATAAAATTATATTCTTGAAGAAAGAGACATGGCATCAATTGCCCAATCTCAAAAAAAGAAGAAAACATGACGGAAGATATCGCAAAAAGCAGCGAAGTCATACCCCAGTTCAAAGACCAACATAGGGACTGGTGAGGACCTTGTATATATGAACGATGTTGAAGAGGATTCTGATTCAGGTGAAACCATGGAGACCAAAATGATCCCTAAGAAAGAAACCAACAAGGAAGATTGTTATGAGCCACAATGGCCAGGATCTAAGAAGAAGATAGGAACTTATCCAAACCCTACAGAGGAGATCGAACGGGTCAAGCAATTAAGGAGTTTGGTAGAAGATGCCAAAAGGGATCTAGAGCCAGCACCTAGGCAGATCCAGATTACAGACATAGTGTTCCCTACGCAACAACAGCCTCAGAAAGTCCATAGACCCCTAGCCATACCTAGTGTCATCCAAGAAGAAAGTGACTTAAAGTCATGGGAAAGTGTGCGTACTCACTTCTTTTATAGATGGACTACCTGATCCTATTGAAGAAATGGAGATCCCATCTTCCCCACGTCAAGGGACTGAAGCCCAAAAGGTGTCGTTAAATATTTCCAAATTGATGGATTTCATGGCTTCCGAAGTTAGAACCAACATCATGTCCAAACTATATGGAGATCCTAAGCTATTCTTAGCTCTTTGAGCTTTGCTCAATGGAGAACTGAAGGTCGAGCTACCACAATTTTCACAGATGGATGCAGTTAGGGAGATGCCAATAGAGGAGGAACACTTAGATCCACAACCCAACCTAGATGAGAACACTATTGTAGAAATACGTGTTAACAAGTTGGGACAATACATTGAGGGAGATGAATCCAATGCAACCATACCAATCACTACCAAGGGATTAACTGTGAAGGGAATCCTTGATGGTGGAATTGGGGTTAGCATTGTGACTAAAAATTGATGGGAAACCATGGAAAGACCTCACCTTGGAACCACAACCATAGTAGTAAAGATGGCCAATGGGTCTATTGTTAAACATATTGGGATGATAGAAGATCTCAATATCAAGGTCTTTGGACATAAAATAAGAATTACCTTCATTGCTATGGATTTCTCCAAGCATAATATGGCATCTGAGATGATCTTAGGATGTCCTTTCATGAGGGAAGCAAAAATGGTGCATGACTGGTCTAAAAACCATGTCTACTTGCAGTTCCAAGATTCTGTCATTCGAGTGGATCTTGTAACTGGTCGAGCACATCCTCTAGGAAATAGGTTTATAATTGATCATAGATCTGACACCACAGTTCACTCGGCCCTATTGCGGTATTGTTACACGTGTAAAGCGGACACTGATGTTGGGGAAGATTCTCCTTAATTGGATATACTACCTGGGATGACCGAGTCGGACAATGTGGATTGGGTCCACCTAGCAGCAACCATAGACACTTGGGGAAACAGGGGGACGACTTGGGTAACACCTGAGGGGGATGAAATACCACCACTCGTACCCTTAAATATGCTAGAAGCAATGCATATAGCTTCTGATGACCTACAAGATGAAGGTCTCATTGGCATTGGAACCAGTAGCATCTCACAAGATTATAGCGCACACGATTTGGGGTCAGAATCATTAATGAAATCAACTCTGAGGACTAAGAATTTGAGTTAAATCTTAGTGCAAATGTGGGGACAAACCATTCAGGGCCCAGTGGTACCCTAGATGAAAATCTATCCAAGGGAGCAGAAGACACAAGTAGCGATTCATCTAGTGACTCTTCACTAGAGATCGGCCGTAATAAAAAATTAGACAAGAAGAGTAAGAGATATAAGAGGAAACAATATCGAGAAAATGTGAGTGCTAGAATAAATAAAAAGAAATCTACTGCAGAACACCCTGCACCTGAACCTTTCAAATCCTACACCATAGAGGAATGTAAGGTTGTGTATACAAAGGCTCAAAGAAAACCTATCGATGGAAGCAATGGAGTCAGCTAGCAGACCCAGGAGAAGAGTCCAAACCTGTTTTCATTACCCAAGATCTGACAGAGATTGAAGAGTGTGTACTTAAATAACTTCTCAAGGAATTCAGGGATATATATTTTTGGACATATCATGATATGAAAGGTGTTCCACCTTCCGTGGTGCAACACACAATCCCCGTGAATAGCACGGCTAAACCACTTCAGCAAACGAACCTATCCAATGAATCCTAAATATACAAAGATTGTTCAAGAAGAGATTGAAAAGCTTGTGAAATGCGGATTCATATACCCTATTGAGCACTCATAATGGGTGTCTCCAATAGCGATTGTGCCAAAACGAATGGGAAACTCAGAGTGTGTGTTGATCTCAGGAAGGTCAATGCCGCCACTAGGAGGGACCATTACCCCTTGCCATATTTAGAACATGTGCTTGAAAGAGTTGCAGTTGCAAATTGTATCCATCTCAAACCCTTTCAAATGCCAATTTTGGGTTAAACATGGAGTCATTTTAAGGCATATCGTGTCCAAAAATGGGATTTCCACAGATGAGAGTAAAATTAAAGCCATTGTTGAATTGCCACCACCTATAAACTATAAAGGAGTTCAAAGGTTCATGGGCCATGTTGGTTATTATTGACGTTTTATTTTAAACTTTGCCGAGATAGCTCGTCCTTTGTACAAGCTTCTTATTGTGTTCCACTGGACCGCGGAGTGTGACCATGCTTATGAGTCATTGGAAAAGACCTTGACTAGCACTCCTATTCTATGAGTGCCCGATTGGAATGTAATTTTCCATGTGCATATTGATGCATCAAACTTTGCTATTAGGTGTGTTCTAGCTCAACCAGGAGAACATAAATCGGACTACCCCATTAGCTTTGCAAGTCGTCAATTGAATGATGCTGAGAGAAACTACACCACTACAGAGCGAGAAGGTTTAGGTATAATTTATGTAGTGAAGAAATTTTGCTACTACCTTCTGGCCAACAAGTTTGTTTTCTATGTTGATCATCAAGCCTTGTTGTATCTAGTAAATAAACCTTGTTCCACGGGAAGAATTACACGATGGTTGTTAATTCTCCTTGAGTTTGATTTTACCATTGTGGTGAGACCTGGTAAAAGACATGTCATGGCGGATCATTTGTCTCGCATACCCAATGGTGAAGCCCCTACTGGAGTCGATGATGAATTTCCCGATACTTCTTTATTCGTAGTCAAAACCATACCTGAATGGAGTGAGAAAATTGTGAACTTTCTAGTTAATGGTTTTCCACCCAAAGAGCTTCGTTAGGACATAGCTTGAAAATTGTTAAAAGAATGTGAACCTTATTATCTCATTGCAAGAACTCTCTATAGGCTAGGAATGGATGATATTCTTAGATGTTGTGCCTGTGAGAATGAGTAGTTATACATACTGCAAGAAGCTCACATGGGTATAGCCGGAGAAAATTTCTCAAGGGAGCTAACAGCTAGAAAGGTGTTGTAATCAGACTATTGGTAGCCTACCTTATTCAAAGATGCATCACTTTTTGCAAAAGGATGAGATGAATGCCAATGTTATAAGATCACATGACAAAAGGATAAGATGCCCTTACATCCTGTTAAAGTGACTCAACCATTTGAAAAATGGGGGTTGGACTTTGTAGGCCCAATTAGTACGGCAGCTCGTAGCACTCAATATTTATTATCGTTGCCATTGACTATGTGACAAAGTGGCTAGAAGCCAGGGTGACACGTAAGGCTAATGCCAGGTCAACTGGCAAGTTTCTCTTTGAGAACATTATTACAAGATCTGGTTGTCCCTTTGAGATTGTGAGTGACAATGGCACTCATTTTATAAATGGAGTGATAAAAGAACTCACTACCAACTTCATGATAGCTCATCATAAGTCCACACCTTATTATCCACAAGAAAATGGCCAAGATGAGAGCACCAACAAGACCTTAATCTCTATCTTGACCAAAACGGTGGAAGATCATCGCACAAATTGGGATTTGAAGTGAATTCAACCCTATGGGATTATTGTACTTCTTACAAAGTGGCTATTAATTGTACACCATTCAAAATGGTATATGGCCAAGAAGCAGTTATGCCATAGGAGTTTGTAATTCCTAGTGTGCATATAGCTTCACAAGAAGGTTGGGATGGTAACCCTTTAGTTGAGCGCTTATATATTAGATGAAGAAAGTCAATTGGCTGTGTAAAACGCACTTGTGGAGAAAGATAGGAGGAAGAAATGGTTTGACCGTCATCTAAAGAACAAGGATATCAATGTTGGTGATAAATTCCTTATGTATGGAGTACGTAACGAAAAGAAAAAGTTGAAATATGCAAGAAAAGGACCATATAGAGTATGTGAAATCACCCCGCAAGGGACCATTCATGTGGAGACTCTTGATGGAGTTAAACCCATTGGATTTCTCAATGGGAGAAAATGTAAAAGATACTATGATCCTTTAAGCGAAGAGGAACAATATTCCATCCATCAAAAAAGACATGCAATCTATAAACAATATTGAATAAGATACAAGCTCAAGCTGAGGCTAAGGAGCAACAACAACGCATAAGACGCCAACGAGACGCTAACCTTGGAGTTACACATGCATTCCACATTGAAACCGACGAGGATTGGTTGGAATATGACACACCTCTACGATACCCTACTGAGCTAAACAACGCCTATGGAAACGTACTATATAACACCTTATTGGACATGGGTGCTAAGTATAATTTGCTATGATATGGGGTGTGGTGTCAATTAGGAAATCCATCTCTATTTGAGAGTATTATCCAAGTCAAGGGTGTCAACAAGAAAAAAATCACAATTTTTGGTATCTAGCATACTTCTGTCAGCTATGAAAATGGGGTTGTATCTCAAGACTTTTTGGTCATGCCTACTAGAACTATGGAGGGCAACATAAACCTTGGATGCACGTGGATGTTGGCAATCAAATGCACTATTGATTGGGGTATTGGTAGTGTCAAGAATCATGCATAGTTGACCACCAACTCTTACCCCTATCATTGAAGCAAAGTCACCTATGTTGCAGACTTACTCTAGTGAAGTTACAGGATAGCTAAGATTCACAAACCAAAGTGGTTAACTCGTCCTTGTCGGCTGCCCATGAACCTAGCACTTCAACGCTTGTAGTTGCAGCAAGGACTAATATTGCAAATACTCAACCTACACGACCTAAGAGTACATATCAATGGGTCCCCAAGGCCTTACTTCCACATACCTCAACCCTTCCATCCATTTCAAGAAAAGCTTCTCTTGGAAAACCAAGAGCGCCCTCTAGGAGAGTCAAGACCAAATCACGATGGATTCCAAAACGACTATTAGAAGCCCAAGGCCACTATGATGGAAATGATCAAATTTGGATACCTAAACCTAAAATGTGTCTTTCCCTATCACCTACAAAACCATGTGAGTCAAACTACTTGCAAAAATCCTCACCTATTACCCACTGAAACAATTGGTTTCAAAGGGTGACAAGCACATTTCAAACAGTATGACCTACCCAAGGAAGGGGGAGTCCTCACTCACGTCAATATTTTGGATCCATATCCTCTTAAATTTTCTTCCCTAACATCTGAACTCTACAATTGAGGAATTGTATATACATAGCCTTATACTAGTTCTAGCAAACAACAAATAGTAAAAGAGCAAGAGCGACTAGCAACGAGAGAGCACCCTATCAGATCCTACACATAAGTCCAAATTCACCATGTCACATCAAGCAGCACACAAAGACAACTCTAATGTTTTAAAAATAACCAAATCTATCTGTATTCTTAGAGATGTCTAGTTCACCAGAGGCATGCGCTTCTATTCTTTATGAAAGGTACCCTTTTTATTTTTCTCAAGTGTTTCACATCTGCTACCCTGTACTTTCTTGCGAATGGGATTTGGTAGAGAGACTTGCACGTGAGAGAAATTTTGAGGGGTTAGATCATGGCTAATACGTCTATGGATAACTAGTGATCCTTACCCAGTAGTGAATGTTTCTCTAGTGGCACATGCTTATTCTTTTGCACAAGATGAGTATCCATGCATAGTGAGGCTCTTGATTAACATGCTTGCGCAAGAGGATGACGAAGAAGAAATAATAGAGACCAAGGAAGACTATGGCCTCACAGAAACTGATTTATTTTATCTAGATGATGAGATAGAGGCCTAGCCTTAGGGATGACATCCGATTTATATAATATTCTCTTTCCTTGATTCTAAAAGGGATGACAGATAGGTAGGTTAGGGGTCTGGAATGTGTTTTGAGTTTGTTTTCTAGGAGTTTTAATTTTTTCACATTGACATGCCTCCTCGAGGTATAGTGCCTTGTTGTTTGATATTGTTATGTAGGACTTATATGGATTTCCATCCACATGGCTGAGGACATCTGCTTCAACGAAATGAGCAACTCCATACCTCCATGTGTACTACTTTCCACGATTCATGCTAGTGGATATGCATAATTGCTAATTTTGGTTTTTCATGGTTTTTTTAAGTGCAATAGTTATGTTTGTTATCTGCCATTATAGATGTATAAATTTGTCTTTGCTTAAGTTGATTGAACTAGAGTTTAATCTTATAGATGAGCCTTGAGATTAGGAGACCGTGACTTTAGGTTAACTCATTTACTTGACCACTAGTCCTAGTTGATAAAATTATCAGAGTGTTTGAGACCTTAGGAATGTTTTAGCTAAAACCTTTAAAGCTTTCACCACACCAATGCAAGTGACATAAATAATGTTAGCCATTTTTGCCCAAAAGTTTGATGACAACAGAACTTCCAAATCCAATTGACTCGTTAATCTTTCAGTCATAACACAAACTTTAGCTCCACTATCTATGTAGATTTTTGGAGTAAGTTGATGTCTCTTGATTTGAGCCTCCACCAAAATCACTATGTCTTTGTCCGTAGGCCTTTATTGCACTTACCAACTTACTTTGCCTTGCCATTGTACTCACCATTTTTTACCACTATCATTGTAACTTTGGAGAGAGATGGAGTAGCTGTGGCCAAGTGATCTTTGGCCCTTGAGAGCTCACATTTGCCGCTAAATCATAAGATTGTGACTTAGATCCTAGTGGAAAATCTGAAATGTCAACTTGTCTTATGACAAATCGACTCTTCCTCTTCTTACCTTCTTCCTTGTTTGCCTTGGATGTACTTTCCTCCTTGGCTGCTTCTTCTTGAACCCGCACATGCTTGATAGGCATGGTCTCTAATTCATCCACCTTCATCTTACCTTTGGCCACCTCTTCCATCTTGATAACATTCACATTAGGCTGAGCATCAGGGGGTTGAGCTTGCACACAAGGTGGTTGTAGAAGGTGGATGGATGGTGCTTCTGGAGCTTAAGGTCTTACATGAGGAGGGTTTATTTTCTAGTGAGGTCCTCTCCCAGGGTTGTCATACCTCCTTTAGCAAGTCATCTTGTAGCTTTCACAAGATTAATATACTTAAGTTCTCCAATTGGTTTATAAGGTTGTTTATTTTTGGAGCATGTCTTGTGTGAAATCAAGTGCATTGGGTATGTGAGGGGGTGTTGGGGAAACATCTACGGCTAGATTGATATTCCCAAGGTTGGTTGACCAACTTGATATTGGTAAAGAATCTTTCTATTCTTCTCCCCAGCAATGGCCAAAACATTTTCAAATGTGTTAGGGAACCTCCCATGTACCTTTTCCCTGAGTAGAGGATACAAGCCTGAGATGAATTGATTTTTTTGGAGGCAGTTAGGGGCTTCCTCATTGGGGTTTAGTGTGTCTGACCAACGTACTCAAATTTTGAGAAACTCTTCCTCATAGGTTGCATAGACACGAGGGTCACTTTGATGAAGAGCCAAAAGCCATTGCCACAACTCCTCTATTGAGTCAGCATGTTGGAATATTTGTAGAAGTTTGTCTTCAACGCCTCCAATTCGGCTCTTTGAGCAGGGCCCAAAGTTTGAAACAATGTCCTTGCTTCCTCTTTAAGTAACAAGGAAAAGGCCCTTAGATTCAAGGCTTCATCATCTCTTCCCGAAACCAAAAATGCCATCTCTAGATCATCAAGAAAGTTGAAGGCATTCTCCCCCACCTTACCGTAGAAATTTGGAAATGCCATATTGATTGGTTAAGCTAGAGAAGAATGAATATGTAGATGTCACAGGAGAGATTGTGTCTTACTAGAAGTAGAAAGAAAGGGTTTACAGATGCATTCATAATTGCTAATCTCTTTGTACCAAAGACACATCTCAAAATGCGTTGAAACCTAAGCTTGGTGCATACATAGAGGTGGATGTTTTGTAGACCAAGGACATCATTGGTGTTGGGTTTGCTGGCCTCTGTTTGGCAGACCGTCATTAACTCCCGTCATTAACTCACCTAGAGTATCTTTTATCCAACTGTATAGATAATACATTATGAGAGCCTATACAAACTATCTCAATATTGTGTGATGTCTGCGTACTCTCTTCTCTATCGCAATTTCTCTCCCCGCTCTTGCACTTGATCCAATAATTGGTATCAGAGATTTTGCTTCGCGATAGATGGAGTGCTACAGAGAGTGAGATTTTGGCTATGGTGAGCTCGTTTTCGGTGGAAGCTTGAGATTGGTGAGCAACCACCATATCTGTGCACATGGAAGCTTGAGGGACATTCCCAAGCTTGAGAGCAGGGTGTATTGTAAGTGTGTATGCTTTTTTTCAGCCATGCTTGCAAGAACAATGCAAATTTTCATTTGCGCATGTCATTTTTCGGGCTCCAAAACATTGTTTTTTGCGTAACTTTTTCATACGGAATGCGATTAATGCAAGGTTAGGGTGTAACCTGGGGTTTCGGTACACTTGAGACACAATGGTGATGTCCATTTGAACTAATTTTGACCTCTAAAATTTATGCAACAGCAGCTGTTTATTGTGTGTCGAGGATTCCACACATGGTTTGCTCTCAGATGTGAGAGTGGTATTGGCTGCAAGTTTTCTCACAGGTGGGAGGATACAATGTATGATCTGTGTGTTCAGATGCTCAGAGAGTTGGTAGCACTTGTTTGAGGTCCACTTGCGGCCACATATAGGAGATGTGGTAGATATCTTGTGGTTGCCGATTTGTCTTGTCGTTATGTGAGACACTTGCAGGATACTTTGACACCTTCGTGAGCTGAATATTCAGCCAATTGGATTGCTATTTGAGATTCTATTTTCATGCATACATAGGGCTGAAATTCTCAGCCATACATAGCTTTACAGGTGCCATGTTTTTGGCAGAGGTTGCATCTCAGATTTTGGTCGTTTATGCATCAATTTTTGGCATAGTTTTCTCGACATCAGACAGGATACACAGGCTACCTTCTACGAGAATTTTGGTAGTGATTTTAAAGCTTTATGCACACAGGTTTCATGCATTGAGATCGTGGCATGGTTTATGTATCTAGGTCATTAGCAGACTTGCCCAACTAGACTATTTTATGCACAGTTGATTCCAAAGTTGGGATTTTATGATCTTTTTTGATATGCCATTTTAGAGACTTTGCTATACGTTTGTTGCATATCCTACGTTGAGAGGCTGGAGATCCCCCTTCGTGGCCTTGCCATAGGATATGTATAGAGAGGACTAGGTGCTCGTTAGCCATGATGGCTTTTGGTATGTCAGTTTGACAGTCTATGCATAGCTAGTACTCTCGAATGTTCTTATTTTTTGGTCAGAGATACCCTTTTATGAGTTTATTTACATTTCTTCGCACTTTTGGTCTCTATTTTGGTTGAGATTTGCTCCCAAAAACAAAGGAGACTCTGCCAAAAATTTGGGCTTATATTTTTCCTCGATGTCGCTTAAAGAGCATGATGTCTATGACATAAAGAAGTTTGATGACACAAAC
Organism: Adiantum capillus-veneris; assembly: GCF_014529385.1. Classification (NCBI taxonomy): domain Eukaryota; kingdom Viridiplantae; phylum Streptophyta; class Polypodiopsida; order Polypodiales; family Pteridaceae; genus Adiantum; species Adiantum capillus-veneris. Next base: position 117,742,976 of record NC_140955.1, read on the forward strand.
TTTTCTCTTTGAGAAAACCAAATGCACGATTTTCTTGTCCAAAAGAAGAAAAAGTTGCCTATCATGTACAAGGAAAGGACTGAGAAAATGGACATGACTCAGTTTCAGTGGGATAAGATGGATGAACTATGAAAGTCTACTATTAGATTGCATCTTGCCAAATTTATTTACTTTTCCGTGTTGGAATGTGAGTCTTCTTACGGGGTAAAGCAAAAGCTATATAATACCTATGAAAAGGATACGACTAGAAATAAATTTTTCTTAATGCGAAAACTATTCAACCTTCGTATGCATGAGTCTGCTACTGTTGCCAGCCATATCAATTATTTTGACTCTTTGTTTCTTTAGATACGTGCATAGTGCACGAATATGGATGATCAGATGAAAGCTATCTTTTTTCTTTGCTCATTACCTCCATCATGGGATATATTTTGCCCTGCGACAAGTAATTATGCACCTAATGGTACACTAGTGTATAATGATGTCACTAGTTTTCTTTTGTCTGAGAAAATGCGACAAAAGTCTGTGGGTATCTCGCATCATGGCGAAGCTCACAGTGTAACATTTAATGGCCTCGTAACTTGTGTGTAGCGGAAAATAACATAGACATAGTGAGCATTTCATTAGAATATATTCCTAATGAGCATAGCAATAGTGCTTGGATGGAGAGAGCAACAAAAAGCATAACACCTAGTTAGATAGGCATGAACAATATTTCAAAAGAGAGAGAAATAAGCTATTGACAATAGTTGAGTACCGGATTTACATGGATCCGTCCCCCCTCCAAAAGGCTTTGTATTATAGGTTTCCCTCATCAAGGGAGACATTTTACAATACAATTCTTTGTGTTCCTTCAATAACTAGCTAGTGCAATGAAGATGGAAACTCAAGCACTAAACAAACACTTATAAAACACAATGTCAATTCCCTCATGGTCTCAAACCCAAGACCACACACACCTTCAAAGATGGTGAGAGCTAGCGGGATATGAGAGTAGATTGAGAGGAAGGAGTAGTCTTACGAGAAATAAGTATATCTCCTCACATAATCACTCATAAAAGCTTAGCATAGCTTAGTAATTAGCATGGTAGAGGAGATGAGCATGCATTGAAGCTTGGCTCTTGGTTAGATTTGCATCACAAAGCCAAGAGTTATTGGTGTAGGCCTCCCTTCTCACAAGCTTGGAGTAGATGATGAGCTTTCCACTAAACTTGAGAAGGAGAGAGAGAGTCTGTTTGCTTCACACGTGAGATTCTGTGAGTGTGTGTGTGATAATGCCTTTGAAAAATCGGCCCCCCCTCTCTCTCTTGGTGAACCCCTCTTGCTAAATCCTCTTGCTCGCTTCCCATTGGACTTCTCCAAGCTTAGCCAATAGGGTTTAAGAAGCATAAGTGATAGCCTTGTGACATGTGTCCCCCTTGCCCCTTTTGTGAGCGCTTTAGGTAATTAAGTAATGAAACTAAACTCTCATTGGATCCCTTTGTCTTCTGGCCAATAGGAAGCAGGCAAGCCATTGGGCTGTTGAATGCTCATTGGACCCCTTGTGAGACTGTCCAATAGTCTTCTAGAGAGATTAATTCTTATTGATTCTTTTATTAAGTGTTTTCAAATAAATTAAACTAGATTTACTCTAGCCTATCTCTCATTGGTCCATCTCTATGGCCATCCAATAGGATTTGAGTGCACCTTGTGGGCAATAGTCCTAGGGAGCTGACATGCGTCCACTATGCCCTTTGTGTAAAGGGGCTTGCATGAGAGTGTGTGTGTGTGTGTGTTTCTCTCTCATCCCCTACTAAAAGGGCTCGCCCCCTCCTATATAGGAGCTTGCAAAGACATTTTGGCACACTACAAAGCATCCAATTTTCCCTAGGGTTGGACCATTGGACATAACCTTTGAATTTTGGAACCTTAGCATTTTGGAAGTCTTAATGGGATGAACCTTTGGGTCTTTGAAGCCCATTGTTGCACATTGCTCTTTTGAATATGGCCCCACATTTGGATCCCTATTTTCCCTCCTTTGGATCCCTATTGTGGCCGGTCTGCCAGCTTAACCAATATTCTAGCTTTTTCTCCCCTAGTACTTTCCCATATTAAATGATTAGTTTAACATGAGAAAATAATTTAGGAGAATTAGATATTAATTATTATGACATTACCTCTCTCTTGAAATCATATTCGTCCTCGACTATGGGGTAGAGAAGATAAAGCCTATTCATTAGTCCTTTTTCTAGCGGGTAGATGATCCCTATCTTACCCTACGACATCGTTCCAGAATGGATGACTAATCCATTTGGCGCTTGAGAGCCTAAGCTACCGCAAGCATGTCTGCACATTAGTCCTATCAATCTTCCATAATAGAGTGATAAGCTCTACTTGGTGTTTGGAAGACTTCGTCTCCACAAACTTGATTCTAAGCATGCATACTACTTAACATTTGTGCACAATAAAGAAAAAGAGAGTCTTATAAGACAAAAACTTTGTTCATTTTAAACATTTTTACATTTGCTTACTCTAGGGAAGCATTGTAAGCATTGACAAGGTTTAGGTTATCCTTTAATTGTATGCCTTGCATCCATCTAGCATCTTCAAAAGGATAATTCTTAATAAGAAATCATCGGATAGTCTTACCGCCTTCTAATACCTTGTCTTCATGTTGGAGAATGGACTCGGGCTACAACACCTCTTCTTGGTCCTTGATCTTTGGTGGGTCTTCAATAGTTGGTTCTTGAGGTGGCTCTCCTTTGTAAGGCTTTAGTAGGCTCACATGAAAAGCATTGTGTATGAGCCAATGATTGGGAAAATTGAGTTGATAAGCCATCTCATTGATTGGTCTAAGAATCTGGAAGGGACCATAGTACCTTTTTGCTAACTTAGCATAGTACTTTTGGTGTCCCGTAGAACTCTTGCCCGTCGTGTGTCTTAATCGAGCCTTGGGAAATATTTGCCTAGAGCTTGCTCAACAGGGTCGAGCCTTCGACTTTCATAGGCTATGGAGTACCCTTCTTGGAGCAAAACAGCTCCACGGCAATCACCACAAGCATCACATTGGACCTCAAATGGCTTTGAGAGATCCGGCAGTGTAAGCACAGGTTGAGAAATAAGCTTTTCTTTATGCCTTTCAAAAGCATTGTTCTCCTTGGTAGACCATGTATACCTAATGTTTTTCTTTTTTAGATCATGTAATGGTCCTACTATTAGTGAGAACTTTTCTATGAAGCGTCTATAGTATGCACACATACCTATAAAGCTTCTTAGTTCATGAAGATTCCTTGGATTAGGCCATTCTTTTATTACCTCTAGCTTTGATGGATCCATTTGGATGCCATCTTGAGAGATAATGTTACCTACATATTGAATCTCTTGTAAGAAAAACTCACTTTTCATCGATTAACATAAAGTTTATTCTCTCTTAAAACTTGAAATATTACCTGGTGGTGTTGCTTGTGTTTGTCTAGTGAATTAGAGTAGATGATATATCATCAAAGAACACTCCAGTAAAGGTTCGATAGTTATCCTATTTAGTGCTCTATAGTCAACACCCATATGATATGTGTCGTCTTTCTTTTGCACTAATAACACGAGTGAGAAAAATGGAGATGAGCTAGGCCTAACCATGCCCTTCTCAACTAACTCATGCATTTGGCGCATTATCTCCTCTTGTTGAGCTTGAGAAACTCTATAAGGAGGTTTATTAGGCGGTGAGCTTCTTGGAAGAAGTTCAATTGCATGGTCATCATTGCCTCATTTAGAAGGTAGTTCACAAGGGATTTTGCCAATAAAAACATCTTGAAATCCCTTGAGAAAATTGGATAGCTCTAATTCTTTGTGATTGTTTATATTTCCTTTTGCTAAAGAATTAGGTTCATTTTGAGAATCTTTAACAAAAATCATGTACACGGAAATAGAGCTCTTTATTGACTTATTGAACGCTTATGTATGTACAATGGGTATGGTGTTACCCATCTCTTTGGTAGCTCTGATACCAATGTAACATATAATGGCCTAGTAACTTGTGTGTAGCGGAAAATCACATAGACATAGTGAGCATTTCATTAGAATAGATTCCTAATGAGCATAACAAGAGTGCTTGGATGGAGAGACCAACAAAAAGAATAACACCTAGTTAGATAGGCATGAACAATACTTCAAAAGAGAGAGAAATTAAGCTATTGACAACAGTTGAGGACCGGATTTACATGGAGCCAGTCCCCCCTCCAAAAGGCTTTGTGTTATAGGTTTCCCCCATCAAGGGAGACATTTTACAATACAATTCTTTGTGTTCCTTCAATAACTAGCTAGTGCAATGAAGATGGAAACTTCAAGCACTAAACAAACACTTATAAAACACAATGTCAATTCCCTCACGGTCTCAGACCCAAGACCTCACACACCTTCAAAGATGGTGAGAGCTAGCAGGGTATGAGAGTAGATTGAGAGGAAGAAGGAGTAGTCTTACGAGAAAGAAGTATATCTCCTCACATAATCACTCATAAAAGCTTAGAATATCTTAGTAATTAGCATGGTAGAGGAGATGAACATGCATTGAAGCTTGGCTCTTGGTTGGATTTTCATCACAAAGCCAAGAGTTGTTGGTGTAGGCCTCCCTTCTCACAAGCTTGGAGTAGATGATGAGCTTTCCATTAAAACTTGAGAAGGAGAGAGAGAGTGTTCTTGCTTCACACATGAGATTGTGTGAGTGTGTGATAATGCCTTTGAATAATCAGTCCCCTCTCTCTCTTGGTCGACCCCTCTTGCTAAATCCTCTTGTTGGCTTCCCATTGGACCTCTCCAAGCTTAGCCAATAGGGTTTAAGAAGCATAAGTGATAGCCTTGTGACATGTGTCCCCATTTCCCCTTTTGTGAGCGCTTTAGGTAATTAAATAATGCAACTAAACTCTCATTGGACCCCTTTGTCTTCTGGCCAATAGGAAGCAGGCAAGCATTGAGCTGTTGAATGCTCATTGGACCTCTTGGGAGACTATCCAATAGTCTTCTAGAGAGCTTAATTCTTATTGGTTCTTTTATTAAATATTTTTAAATGAATTAAACTATATTTACTCTAGCCTAATTCTCGTTGGTCCACCTCTATGGCCATCCAATAGGATTTGAGTGCGCCTTGTCGGCAATTGGCCTAGGGAGCTGACATGTGTCCACTATGCCTTTTGTGTAAAGGGGCTTGCATGAGTGTGTGTTTGTGTGTGTGTGAGTGTGTGTTTGTGTGTGTGTGTGTTTCTCTCTCATCCCCTACTTAAAGGGCTCGCCCCCTCCTATGCACGAGCTTGCAAAGACTTTTTGGCACACTACAAAGCATCCAATTTTCCCTAGGGTTGGACCATTGGACATAACCTTTGAATTTTGGAGCCTTAGCATTTTGGAAGTCTTAATGGTCTGAACCTTAGGGTCTTTGAAGCCCATTGTTGCACATTGCTCTTTTGCAGATGGCCCCCCTTTGGATCCCTATTGTGGCCGGTCTACCAGCTTAACCAATATTCTAGCTTTTTCTACCCTGGTACTTCCCCATAATAAATGATTAGTTTAACATGAGAAAATCATTTAGGAGAATTAGATATTAGTTATTATGACACATTATGTGCAGAAAGATGGGAAGCAAAGAAAGGGCCGTGCTAAGCAACGTGATGCAAGTAAAGACGGCAAGAGGGACTCATCTCGTGATAGGTCAAAGTCTCACGGACGTTATAAAAATATTTAATTCCATTATTGTGAGAAATATGGTCACATGAAAAACGATTGTCATGCTTGAAAGCGTGATAAGGGCAAAGGCAAAAGTAAAGATAATGATGGTAAAGAGGAGAAGTCAAAGAGATCAGTGAAAATTGAAGAAATCAATGTGGTTTCAGATGACTGTGATGCGCAAGATATCAATATTCTGATAGATATTGATGATGTGTTCTGTGATGCAGATGAATCTCTATCATTGCAAAGTTCATTGCCAGTTCAATTGCTTGTCAGCGGTGAGGTGTCACACACCTGGATACTTGATTCGGGTGCTTCTTTGCATGTTACTTCACATAAAGAGTGGTTTACGAGGAGACTATTGGATCTTTCACACTTGGAGACAGCTATGCATGTGACATTGTGGGTGTTGGTGACATTGCTATGGTCATGGAAAATGGGATACGTTTTGTGATCTGCAATGTGTGTCATCTCTCAGATTTGACACGTAATTTGATTTCAGTTGGTTGCCTTGATGACTTGGGTTACAAAGTCACTTTCTTTCAACAGTCTTGGCATATTGCAAAGTGCAACATGATGGTTGCACAAGGTTCGAAAGTGGGTTCCCTTTATCCTCTTTATGTGTCAGCCAAAAACAATGTTCTATCTGTAACTGAGCTGCCAACTGTTGCATTGTGGCATAGCCGATCAAGACATATGTCCAAGAAAGGAATGGAGACTCTTTCTTGTTTGGGTTACTTGCCTTCTCTTTCATTTTTTTGAATTTCCTTTCTGTGAGCAATGTCAATATGGGAAGCAAACACGTGCTTCTCGTAATGGTTCATTTGAGAAAGAGCGTAAACCTTTAGAGCTTGTGGATAGTGATGTTTGTGGCCCTATGCCCACTAGATCTCTTGGTGGAGCATCTTATTTTGTCATGTTTATAGATGATGCAACACGTAAATTCTGGTCTTACGCTATGAAGTCCAAAGATGATACATTTTCTTGTTTCTAGAAATTCTTATCTAGTGTAGAGACTCTGTCTGACCGAAAGATAAAAGCTTTATGCTCATACAATGGTGGACAATACATTTCCAAGGAGTTTATAGATTTCTATTTAGGAAGGGGAATTAAGCATGAGTTCACAGCTCGCTACACCCCTGCACAGAATGGTGTTGCTGAGAGGATGAATAGGACCATCCAGCAGAGGATTATGTCTATGCTTTCACAAACTAATTTGACCCAAGGTTTTTGGGTTGAAGCACTTTATACAAAGGTTTACTTGATCAATTGATCACCACATGCTTCTTTATAGTTTAGTGTGCTTGAGGAATTATGGTCAGGACATAAGTTGTCTTATGACAAGATAAGGATGTTTAGCTGTGAGGCTTACGCACATGTGCCTAAAGAGCTTCGTGGTAATCTTGATCCCAAATCTAGGAAATGCATCTTTATAGGCTATGGACAGGATGGTCAGTTTGATTATCGTTTATGGGATCCTGAAAGTCGATCAATTATCCGTAGCAGTGATGTAGTCTTCAATGAGACTAAGATGCATAAACAACCAGAGATCCGAAAAGTGACATTTTTTGATGTATTACCTCCTTTGCAGAAATCTCATGAGCTAGTTATGCCACAAGTGAATGCTCCTGTCACTAGAAAAACTGAGCAGGCTAGTACTAGTCAGTTGAGAAGGTCTTAGAGAGCCTCAAATCTGCCATACCATTTTGTTCCTGGCCTCGATTTTGTATTGCTGACAGATAGTGGTGAGCCGTCTTGTTACAAAGAGGCCATGCTAGCCAAGGATAAGAGTCATTGGGAGCAGCGTTGAAAAGTGAGTTGTCTAGTATTCACAAAAACCAAACTTGGGAATTGGTTCCATTGCCAAAAGGTAGGAAAGCATTGGCTTGTAAATGGGTTTACAAGAAGAAGATCGCATCCAGTGTTGAGAACTACAAAGCTCGCTCACTGGGCCAAAGGTTTCAAGCAAGAATATGGTATAGATGACGACTTGACATTGCACATGCAATGGGAGTGGTCAGTAGATTTATGTCTAACCTTGGTAAAAAGCATTGGGATGTTGTCAAGTTGATTCTTAGATACTTGAGTGGCACAACGAATAGACAATTATGCTATGGTTGTGGAGATCTATCCATCAAGGGATATGTGGATAGTGATTATGCATTCTGTGTTGATACATGTAGATCAACGACAGGTTGGATCTACACATTTGTTGGTTCTGCTATCTCTTGGAGATCCATTCTTCAAGATTGTACATCGATTTCCACTACAGAGGCTGCATTAGGAAGAGGATGGCGTGTAAGAGGGCCTCTTTATTTTCCATGAGCTTATGGAGGTGATTAACATTCAGACGAATAGGTGTATGCCATGTGTGCAAGAATGGTGGGTGTGTAAGAGTGGTCAAAGGATGCACTTTTTCACCCAAAAAGGAGGTGGAGAATTTTATAGTTTTCGGTCGTCCATAACTCCCACATATGATCTCCAATTTCAGCGAAGATCATAGATCTGCAATCTACGTGTCGAGCTCTTTCTATATATATGCTACATGATATGGTTTTACCCGCTAGATTCTAAATTCCATTTTGGGGGGAAATTTTGACTTCAAATAAACTAGCCATTTTGCCTGTTTGAATTCAAAAAACTATCCTTTCATTACTTTCTTAATACTAAAGGTTTGACTTCCTTGAACTTCCAAATAAAGAGGCCCTCCTAGACCCCATTCTCTTCCTAATGGAGTATGTTGCTTTGAGCGAAGCATGCAAGGAAGCTATATGGCTTGCTCGCCTAGTGAGAAATCTTGGATTGGAGCACAAATTTTCGGTTCTTCAATGTGACAATCAAAGTGCTATTTCTTTGGCCAAGAATTTGGTGTTTCCTTTGAGAACGAAACACATTGATGTGCAGTATCACTTCGTTGGCGAGTTCTTGGCAAACAAAAAGCTTGATTTGGTCATATATCATAGAATACAGCAAATGCACTCATGAAAAGTCTCTCCAACCATCAGTTTCATCACTGTCGTGAGTGGGGTTGCTGGCCTGTGTTCGGCCCATTGTCCATTAACTCCCATCATTAACTCACTTACAGTATCTTTTATCCAACTATAAAGATAATACATTACGAGCCTATACACACTATCTCAATATTATGTGTTGTGTAGGAGGGCAAGGCTCACCCTCACCTGTGTCTTCATACTCTCTTCTCTCTCGGACTCTCTCTCCCCGCTCTTGCACTCGATCCAACAATTGGCACTCATATTAGGGTCCTAGAAAAGAATAAAGATAAACACATCAAAGGATGTTTTGTAATTAATGAGGCATACGATGGCAGGTTGAAGAGACAATAGTACTTCCCTCAAAACTTTTGAGCCAAAGAGAAGAGCAATATGTTGCATGAATTGGATTTTCCTACTAATGGTCACATGAATAGCAAGATTTTGAGTGAATTGAGAGGGGTGGAATATGGACCTTCTTGGATAATTTGTACTAACAAAATATGAGACAAGCTTGGAGCCAGCTTGCAGCTTAGCTCAGTCATAAAAACCCCCTTTAATTGTTGAAGGAGTTAACATCTTTTCTTTGGTCCAACAAGTCATACCAAAGAAAGAAGTTGGTCCCATGTGATCGATGTAGCAATTCCACTAGAGTCAAGTTTGTAAGGTCTTATGGCTACTAGCTCTAGAATCCATGGATACCCTGGCATTGCCATTACAAACAGATTTGGAGAGAGATTTGGTTATGGAGTTCCCTTCGTCTTCTTCTCCTTCACTAACCTCTCTCCTAACTAGTCATATTTTTGTGTGTGTTGCTATTTTAGCCAAAGCATTAGCATGCTTGCTTGCTTGCCTATGCAACATCCAAGACTCATCTCCATGCATGTGTTGGTAGATTAGAGTGTTCACAATGTTCTCCTTGGCATTGTTTGTAACTTCTTCTCTATTACATGTGTGTGTTTGCTTGTAGTAGAGAGGGAATATAGGTGGATTAGCAAGATCATCACATATCTTGCTATGTGTGTTTATATTAAGAGTGGTAGGTTGAGGTGAAGAGGGAAGGAAGCCCATGCCATGGCTTCTCTTCTACCTTCCTCTTTACTCACAAAGCCCACTTCTCATCTCCATATAGGATGCTCTCTCACTCATGTGAGATGTTATCATGCCCCAATTGGTGTGCGATACTATTCTTGGATTTTTTAAGGAGGTTGTTGATCTTGTGTAGGACACTATGGTAAATTGTACATTTTTTTAAGCGTCATCTTAAGGATGTGTCACCTAAGCTACATGATCTCACTTTGAGAGCTTGAGAAGAGTTTAATTCACTAGTTTTATAGTAGTTCTATTATTAGGTGTTTTGGTTTCAATAATTTCTACTTGAATGTGTAATTGGTTGATTTTTCCCTCAGGGGGTGCACCTTACAAAATACACTATATCACGTGCAAGCAAAGCCTAATAAAAATCCCCTTTACACATTTTATGGATTGGAATAAAAATATCCCTCTTCTTCATAAACACGTAACTTTTTCTAAAAATTGAATTAAAATGTCCCTCCTATAGGTGTGAATCTCTAATTCGTATGAACTTTAATATACCATCTTGCCGAGCACAGTGATACACCTAGATATCAACAAGGTGATATGTAAGTCACTAATTGTGCACTAAGCTTTCACTAATTGTTACTAATTGCGCTATCTTTTGCTTGATTTGGAAGTTGTATTGTATGATTGGATGCTTAATTTGGTGTGTATATTGTGATTTTTAACTAATTCACTCACCAATTCTTGACTGATTACATTGTCAATTTCTAATTTACCTGATTGTATTTGGAGTTGTGTATGCACACTTGTACACACACACACACACACACACACACACACACACACACACACACACACACACACACACACACACACACACACACACACACACACACACACACGCATAGATAGCGTGTGTAACTTTTCATTTTTGGAAACTTACATCCCATGGGCATTTGATGCTACATGGATGCAATATTTTGTACACAAAAACGGCTGATTTTGATCCCATTTTTACCTTGAGTAGACAAATGACCATTTGAGGAAATCGGAGACATTTTGATAATCTTTTTATTTTCAAGTTTACGCCATTATGTTGCCGATATTTCTTTCAATTTTTGTGCAAATAATGAGCATAAACTTACTTCAAAAAGTGTGTAGTCTTATTGCGCATGAGAATTGGACCAATTTGTCCTCCTTACACTTAATTTTCAATTGTGTATACTAATTTTTCATTAATTTTTGTAAAAGAACCTTGGCAATGGAAATTGGCTTCAAAAGGGGGAAAAAATTACACGAAACGACTTGGAAAGGCCAAACCATGGGTTCAATTGTTGTGGGTGTTAATAAATTTTTTGGCTACTTTTTAGCTAATGTTTTACTGCAAAATTATTTAATATCTATTTTAAAGAAAATTTAAAATCCGCATGTCAAGTCGTGCAAGACAAGTCCGGTTGTCGTATATGCCTACTTGCAAGGCTCACTTTTACTTGTGCTCACGTCACACTTTTTACAAGACAAAACCCCCCTTGCACACACTCACCCCTCTTAAGTCTCTTACTTGGAGAGCTTACACATTTTGGTGAGTGCTTCCAACACTTTAAAATCTTAAGCTACTCTCTCTCTCGTTGTGATTAAATTACAAAAACAAGAATTCATCATACAATGAGTTTGATCTTTAGCAAGGACTTCCATCATACAATGAGCACTTCCATGTGCTCATTGAACAACATAAAAAATGGACACAACCTATGTTTGCACAATGGCTAAAGTTTGCACACTACATGACCATATATTTCCAAGTGAGCATTTGTTGCTACAGTTGATGGGATTTTTGGACAAAAAGCACGCTATAGTGATTTTGAAGACCATATTAATCTCAAAAGTGAGTGCCACTTAGAGGTGAATCCCTAATCCTTCTAATAAAAGTGCACTCACTAGAATCCGAAGCCTCAAACTTCTACAAGGATAGAAGGCACCAAATAATTTTGATTTAAGGATAGTGCAAAAGTTGATATCAATGAAATCTATTGTCAAGCCTATCTAGAATTGATTGACTGCCTAACCATAATGGAGTTGCGATATGCAGGCCAACGGTCCATCAACATTGATAGCATGATAGATTCAGTGCAAAGAAGTTGAACAACAACCAAAGCCAAAACGAAAATGTTCAAACACTAACACTCAAGTTGGTGTTTGGTAACCCACCACTGACTATAGGTACCAACATGAATTTGGATTTGAGTTTTGGATGGTGAGGAAGTTGGATGAGAAGCTAGACCCTCCTCTTATGCCACAAATCAAGCCACAACAAGACCCAATCATTAGAGACAGCATGTACATGGATGCCTTGGGAAAAGAAGCTAAACAACAATCAAACCCAAAACAACAACATCAAACGCTAACACTCAAGTTGGTGTCTAGTAACCCACCACTAGACTATAGGTACCAACAGGAATTTGGATTTGAGTTTTGGGTGGTGAGGAAGCTAGTTGAGAAGCTAGACCCTCCTCTTATGCCACGAATCAAGCTAGAACAAGACTTAATTACTAGAGTCATCATGTACATGGATGACTTGGGCGATGTTCATAGAGTGGAATTTCCACTCGCTTGTCACACCATGATAACATCACTATGTGGTTCTCTCTACTTGAAAATATGGAACCAATGGAAGCCAAAAGACCTTGGATTAGAGAAACCAACCCTGAAAAGTATGCATCTGCAACTTGAGCCTCAAGTAGTCAATTAATCCCACTCGAGTTACCAATCTACAATCAAGCTGCAACTTGGGAGGGGAGAAAGCAATGAGCCTTGAAACCCTCCTAGCTTTCGATTTGCAGGTTTCCCTTCCTCAAAAGCAACCCCTAGCTAAGGATTTGAGCCCTAGGATGACTCCACCAATTGATTCAAATATGGAGAAAACTAGGAAAGGGAGACTCCAAACACAAACTTCTCTAGGTTCCCTCCCTAAGCTAGATCTTTACACTATAAGCCAAAGGTCTTATTCAAGCTTCGAGCACTGTGATGAGACTATGATGCTGACAAAGACACACCTAGTGTTGCAAAGATAGTGCCCAATATTGTCCACAAAGAACGACCACAAATACTTGAATACATAATGGTAGGCCACTTTCAATTGAAGACCATTGCTCGACTTGATAACTCTATGTGGTGGTATAAAGATGATAAGGAAGATACTTCAAGCTTCTCTCTCTTAATAAAGGTTGAACGATAAGCAAAAATACTACTCTAAATGGTCCTACTCTATTTAAGAGTTTATTTGTGAAAAACTTCACTTACAAATGAAAGGATATAGAGGGAAATCAACATGAGCTCCACTATTTGCCAAGTGCTTTGGATGTCACATTTTCTAGGGGCCCTACTCGGCTAATGGAACGCTTATATACTTTTTCAAGGAATTAGTTGTCTTGTCTTTTAAAGATGTATCAATGGATTCCAAACCATTGAGCCCTTGGGGAAAATTACTACTACATAAATCATTTGCTTTTTCTAATAGTAGCTAGCCTAATCATCCAACGCTAATGTGCAGCTAAAATTTGGGATGAAATCAAGCATTGTGAGCTTGAGTATCACCCATGTAGTGCCATCGACCTTATCATGTATTCAATGTGCATTTTGTTGTAGTCACGTAGAGAAAACCTTTCTTTGCATGGACATTAACGAAAACCTTAAGGGGATTCCAAATGATGTTGAATGAAATCCCAATTACCACAAAAGCTTGAATCCACTTTGGTGTAATTTGTGCATATCCTGTTTTTGGAAAACCGCATGCAATGTTTGCAGGATGAAGCTTCAAATGGGGTACTACTGAGGTAGGAATTGGTACTAGAATGATACCAGGTTTGGCATGCTAGGAATTGGTCAAATTTTGGTATGCTGGAAATGGTACTATGGAGCTGAGTATTCGTACAATGATTGTTGGCTAACAAGTTGTGGTATTCTGTATTAATCCAAGTGTCAAAAGGCGAGCAAGGATTACAGTGTGGGCAACACATATTACCTGAGAATCATCTAGAAGATGTATGGGATGTTTGATGACACATTTTGCCTCGATTCTGTGCTCACAAATATCCTTTTTGTTAGGAGAAACTCTTGTCTCGGATTTCTAGAAAGCGGTCACCAAATCTCTAGTTTCGATTGTGATACTTGTATGCACAGGCAACTGTCTGTGACAAGCACTAAGTGGCAACACTTCATCCTCATTTTTCATTCCCAGTAGACTGCTTGCTGCCGATATGTTACATCAATGAACACCTAAGGTAGCAGCAATTTTGGACTGGTTCACAGTGGTTATGCTCTGATCACCATTGTTCAGTATCATCGTCAAAGAGGTTCTCTTCACAAAAAGCTCAGTTGTGGGGCACTTTCAGCTGAGTCAATGTGTTGCGAACGTCGAAAAGAAGACTCGATAGCACATCCGAAATCCTCAACTTGGAAAATGGCTGATGATGCATGAGCTGCTCTAGAATTTCTTGTTGTTCTAGTGTTGTTAGTCCTTGGGTCTGCCGACGCCAACATCTAGCCATGGATTTGCATATATTGTTCCTTGATCTGGTTGTAGAAAGTTGAGCTCTCTTAGTAGGGTTGTACTCCTTGTGTCGTTGCTCACGCTTCTTTTGTGCCCAATAGCCCCACAAAAATACTTGGTTGCTGACAGGTTCATGAATGCTCGTGGTTTCCATCATAGCACCCTCTGTAGATGCATGTACCCCTGACTCAAGATAGGTGAAGGAATCACGCTTAGTATCCATCGTCATCTCTGAAGATATCGTACTGGTTTGAGCTGCCATGGCTGTATGGTGGGAGAGGGAGAGAGGGAGAAAGAGAGAGGGTGGGCGGGAAGGGTGGGTGCTTCATAGAGAACAAAATAGAGAATGTGGTTGTGTGAGTGAGTGTGTGTGTGTGTGTGTGTGTGTGTGTGTGTGTGTGAGAGAGAGAGAGAGAGAGAGAGAGAGAGAGAGAGAGAGCCAGCGGAATCTCCTTCCCCACTTCTTGCACCCACGTCGTTTATCTGCTATAACCCGTTTTGGGAAAAAAGAATAAAGTAGAGTAAATTATAAAGCCTCCAAGAAATTGATTTTATTTTTTCTCCGTTTTGTTCAATTTTGCATGTTTTACTTGGGTCTGATTCTCCTTACCACACCCACCAAGCCTAGGTGGTGTTAAGGACAACCAATTTTGTACCACCATCCCTTGCTTTCAGCCTCTGACTGTTAGTGTAGATAGTGTTGGCAGTGTCCTGTCCAACACCCAAATCAGCCATAAGGCGTCTGAGCCATACACACTCAAACGTAGATGTGAAGACTACTCTGTACTCAGCCTCACAACTCGAAGTGGCCACAGTAGGTTGCTTCTTGCTCAACCATGATATACATGAACTGCCAAGCATGAAACAAAAACCACTTGTGGACACTCGTGTGTCAAAACAACCAGCCCAATCTGAGTCCAAAAAAGCATGTAAGTGTGGCGGCAATGATCCCCCCTTGGGATAAAACATGCCAAGATGTAAAGTGCCACTAAGGTAGCAGAAAATCCTCTTGACAGCCTGCCAATGCTTATACCCTGGGCTATGCATAAATCTGCTGACCTGTGAGACTGCAAACTGAATATCTGGCCTCGTGTTGCATACATAAATGAGGCAGCCAACAACAGTTTGGTAAAGGGTGACATCAACAGGATCACCAGCATCATGTAGAATCAACTTCAAACCTATTTCCATGGGAGTGGCAATAGGTTTGCAATCCTCAAGTCCAAACTTACATAGAAATGTCTCTATGTAACTTTTTGGACACAAGGCAATACCACCATCACACTGCTTAAACTGTATACCCAAATAATGATGCAATACCCCCAAATCTTTCATCTTGAAGGTAGCATTCAAATCAGCCTTAAATTCAGCAATATGTCTCTCATTTGGTCCAGTGATCAGCAAATCATCCACATAAAGAACTACAATGAGAAGTACATCACCCTCACGCTTTACATACAATGTGCTTTCTGTTGGACTGTTACGAAAGCCTCGTTTAACCAAATGAGTGTCAGCTTTCTCATACCAAGCATGAGGAGATTGCTTCAACCCATACAAAGCCTTCTTACATCTGCACACTTTGTCCTCTTGTACTTTTATGACAAAACTGCGAGGCTGCGTAACGTAAACTTCCTCAAATATATCACCATTCAAGAAAGCAGTAACAATGTCCAATTGATGTACATCCCAACCAAAATGAGCTGCCAATGCACATAGAAAATGCACAGTAGTCATACGACAAGTGGGAGAAAAAGTCTCTTCATAATCTATGCCTTTTTGCTGTGCATAACCTTTTGTAACAAGTTGAGCCTTATGGAAATCGATCTCACCATCCGGCTTGCGTTTCAACTTGTAAACCCACTTTGTACCAATGGAATTTTTTCCAGGAGGCAAATTACATAAAGTCCATGTGTCATTTTCTATAAGTGCATCATATTCTGATTACATGACAGCCATCCAATTTTTTGAATTCTATGCTTCATCAAAAGACAGACGCTCCTCAACATCATGTAAACTAGACACAACCAAAGCATAACTATTTTGTAGCAAAGCAATTTTAGCCTCATTGAGGCTTGCATAAAGACCTGCTAGAATATCCCAAGCCTATTTTGCAGATTTTGCTGAATGGATGTGAGGAACAATGGTGCGCTTCATAGACAATGCAATCAATGCATGAGCCTGCGCATCCTTTACATCCCAACGAGCTTGTTCTGCCGTAGGCAAAACAACTCTAACAGTAGCAATCCTTGCAGCAACATCCTCAACATCGCCTACATCCTCAGAACCAGGATGTACATCAATGCCCTGCACAATGTTCCAGACGCCCTTTGACACAAGAACATGTTGCATCATATAAGCCCACATAGGGTAGTTGTCTCCATCCAACCTGTCCTCAGCAGCAAACGGAGGACATGGTAAATGCTGCACCTGATGTGAAAACTGCCCGAAAATAGGAGAAACAGAGCGGGAACAACACGTGCTATATAGCACAAACCGAAGAAGACTATAAGGCACCTGTTATGCAAAAAACAGCACTGATAGAAATTTTGCACAAAATGACGAAATAGCCTGTGCAGTATTGCCTGTAGTGGAAACAGAGGTCAAAATAAGCCTGAAATATTTGTCGACCTGCAAAGGCTCGCCAATCCTCACTGTAATCAGAGAAAGTGAGCAGGCGTGTGCTGGAGCAGCTGGCTACTAAGCCCGGGAGGACGTAACCTGCTCTGATACCAATCGTTGGAATTAGGGTTGCAGAGAAACACACACAGCTTGGAGAAGACGAAGGAAGCTCAAGGCACACAATAGAGAGTGTGTTACTTAGTGTGCAATGGAAATATGGATAGCCCTATAGTGATGGGTGTAAATACAATGCTCGGGGGAAAAAACCTCCTAAAGAGGGAAAAATGCCCCGGAAGTCCTAGTGTGTTCACACACATCACTACCACATGCATATGGTAACACTAAGGTATCCTTGTCCAATGATTTTTTTCCTCTACATGAGTGAGGGCACATCCGTCAGTGGACTCTTCTTCCACTGAAGAAGTCTTCTAATGCTAGTGTGTGGAGATGGATAGTTACTTGACTAATCAGGTCCACCCGTATGATCGACTACCTTAGTTGATCCCCACTTACCACCTGGCACTCACATATGCTTCCTTGTTTTCTAATTACTACTATAATCTTTGAGCACTTAAAATAATGGTTCATTTTAACTTCCCGTTACACTGATTCATTAAAACAAGTATTGAAAACAACATTGAAAAACATTCTTTAACAAACAAACATCTTTAATTTTAAGACATGGTACTGTCAACCAAACTATTGACCATAATAACCATGACTAGTACTCTTCTTGTCTCAAGATCACCTAAGGGTGAAAAATGACACCCATTTCTTATTCATAATCTGGGGTGAAAATATCACCAAAAAGTTTGGGATGCCCATACAACAAACCAATTGCCCATACAACTGGGCGGCTCTCCTAGGATAAAAAATGATATTCAAACTTATGTAGTAGAAACATTAAGACATGATGGAGTAGAGACTCATAGTTCATGGGGGTGACCAACTTATCAGTGGCCTTATAGCCATTATTATTCACCAATATATACCAAGGAGTCGGAGGTTTCTTGAGATAAGCTATCTTAAGGATGATCAATCATATCTTTCCTAATTCAATCGGCCCAACCAAAAACATTTATTTCCTAGCTTACAATAATTGCACGATTTGTTTCTTGGAAGATACCCTTCTGATTTTTGGCCAATTTTAACATTTCCTAAGTCCTTATCCACTCTTTAATGGGTGCAATGTTATAGCTTAGAAGGAATTTTAAGTACTTATGAACTTGATTTACAACCAAGACCCACCTATGATTGATCTGGAATCTACTGAAGCTCAGGGACCCAATCACTCTCATCTGTAGGTTTGCTACTCAAATCGGCTTCGTGATCATGTGAGGCCTTGGACCTCTTTGTATTGATTCTTCTTCAATTAACTGAGATTCCCGAGTCCTCTTGAGAACCGTGACTTCTATCCTTATAAAAAAAATGCCTAACCATTAGGTAATTTATCAAAACTTGACTTTACCATAGAATCCCATAACGTACTACCATGACTTAACCTAGTTTCTATATATATGGGGTAGTTTAATTGTTTATAGTCTTGTATGTATATTCTTGTGGATTGATATCATTTATGTAACTCTTTTTATCTTAATTTAGCCATAAGAATCCAGAAGTAATTTCCAAAAACTAATCTGCTAGCTTTTCCCTGTGAATTTGTAGTCAAAATTAGTAACTTCTTGACATAGTAATTTCCTAATTATTTTCTAACAAGGTATTATACCTCTAGTAATTATTTCAAAAAATTTTAAATGGAATTACTATTTATTTCTATTATTTTTCAACCAAAAATAGATTTTCTAGGCTAAGACAATTTTAAAAAATAATCAACTTATTGTGAGATAATTATCATGAGTCATTAACACTTAGAGCATTCTTTGATAATTATCTCACTAACTTTTAAACATGTTTGCTAATTATCTTGATTAACTTTTAGCCAGAACATAGTTTTAAGGACAAGATAATTACTAAAACTAATTAATAAATTTTAAGATAATTATCACTAGTTCTTAATACTTAGATATCTTTTGATAATTATCTTACTAATTTTTAAACATATTTGCTAATTATCTTGATTAATTTATAGTCAAAAATATAGTTTTTAGGCCATGATAATTACTAAAACTAATTAACTAATTATGAGCTAATCATCATAGGTTTTTAACACTCGAATCTTCATTTGATAGTTATCTCACTAACTTCTCAACATGTTTGCTAATTATCTTGATTAATTTTCAACCAGAAATAGAGTTTTTGAACCAAGATAATTATTTAAACTAATGAATTGTTTATGAGCTAATATTATGGGTTTGAATCACTTAGATCTTTATTTGAAAATTATCTCACTAACTTTATACATGTTTGCTAATATCTTGATTAATTTTTCTCCAAAAATAAGGATTTTAGGCCAAGGTAATTTTTAAAATTAATTAAGTGATTATGAGCTAATTATCACGGGTCTTAATACTTATTTTTTACTTTGATAATTATCTCATGCTTAGTTAAACTATAATTCTATTTTTTTCTTTAATTTTGGACTTAGAATTAGATAAATTTTGCTTAATTAAATACGTAAATTAATTAGAAAGTTATGAAATAATTCTCACAACTTCTCAACACTTTGCACTAGCTCAAAAACATAGATTAATAATTACTTTGATTACTAATCATAATTAAAAATTAAGTAATCCTCAATCAAATAGCATATAAGAGTTTAATTAATAGTAGAGAAAGGGTAATTAAGAAAATTAGATATGTATTCATATATCTTTTATTGATCAACTAGGATTAGCACTAATCACCTTAATCAATCACAAGAGATTTGCTTTCTTTGTGATCTTTGGGAAGAATCTCTCTAAGCACAAGATATTTTTGGTCAAGGTCTCCGAGTCTCAGTGAAAATGTGAAGCTTAAGGGGTCTATTTATAGGTTTTTGGCAACCACTACATGTAATGAGCATGTCCATAATGTCCCCTCCTAGCACCTATCCACTTTAATTTTCAAATCTGCTAATTTTACATTATTTTTTTGCTATCTCAAAAACCAGGTCAAATCCATTCCATATAAGGATCTATACATCCATCTTGTCAACATGAACGTGCTTGGTCTAACTGACCATTTAGAGCAATCAACAATCGACAAGTATTTTGTATTCCAACTTTGCCAATTTGAACACATCCGATGTGTTCTTGCCATTTTGAGAAATCTGCATTTGGCACAAGCTTCCAACATTGCACTAGAGGTCCCCCCTCAGTGCCCTAACCTAGTTGACCAAAAATATGTAAAGGATTTGAAGAGGTATCATACCAAGATTTTTTGGCTTTAAATTTGTCTCGTGCATTAATACTTCTATCTCTAGGTCATTTCTCAAGGAAGGCTATCTTGTGCACAAAGAATGTGAGTTGATTTTTGGATAATTAGCCCATTGCATAAGAGCCCATCCTAAATTTCTAACGGCAAGGTGCGAAGAGGGATGAGGTTGGGATTCCGTTGAGTTTGAATTCTACCTTCTTGGCTAAAATTTAAGAGAAACTCTCTTTCCCATTTTCTAGTTCTACCCTTAATTTTATGTTTGGGTACAAACTTAACTTTAGATTTCCTTAAGCATTTTGGAAAGAGAAAATATATGTACTATAATAAGATACAAGTAACTCCAAATTTTCATATTATCAATTGTAGTGGTTTACAAAACTGCCTATTTTTGTCCAGCTCTAGGGTTGTTAAATGTGGAAAATTGAGTAGTTCTTTCATCTTCCTCATTTGTTAAAGTTGGTTCTCCCATGTCTATGTAAACTCTTGCTCCTTTTCCTCGGCCACGTCCTCCATTCCTAAAACCTCTTTGATTGTCCCCTTGATTTTGGTGAGGTTGAGGAATGGTTATGGTGGTAATTCCAAGGTTTTTCTTTTCTAAACAGTTATTTCTATAATGTCCCATATGATTGCATCCATAGCACCTGGCATTGGGAAAGGTATGCTCCAAGTTCTACTCCAAGGTTATTGCAACCGCTACTCCATGTTGTTGATATCCTTGGTTGAAGGTTCCTCTAGCTCTTCCCCCAAAGTTGTTAAAACTATTATAATTCCTTGTAGGGGTGATTTTTGCTGCTCTGCAAGTGGTTTGGCTCCAAGAAGGGCATCCTTAATCGAGGTAGGCCTCATAGCTTCAAGGTGTGAACTCAAGAGTTTGTTGAGACCTTGACAGAAACGGGCAATCTTTTGCTCCATTCTCATCTAGGGAGCATAGCTTCATAAGGACACAAATTTGGTGTAGTACTCCTCTAGTGTGAGCCCTAGTTGGCGTAATCCAAAGAAATAATTTATCTTAATAACCTGGTGTGCTGTAGGGAGATAATGTTCTTTAACTTCCTGCTTCATCTTCTCCCAAGATGGGCTACTGGTGGGATTGTCTCTACAATGTTGTTTCCACCAAAGTTTAGCGTCTCCACACTGAGGCGGAACATACCTAGCATTGCTTGATTTCCTTGAGCAGTCCGTGCTGCCTGAAAGTAGTCATCCATAGCTTCCAAACATGCTTCAACATCACGCTCTAGGATGGGTCCTTCTCCCTTGAATATGGGAGTTTGACTTGCTTTAGTAATAGTTTCTTTTCTTGTGTAACTGGTAAAGGCTATTCGTGGAGTATTCATGCAAGTATTACCTTGGGATTGAATAGTGGAATTTATTACTAAGTGAGGATCTATCTTGTTTAAGCTTTCAAATTTATCTCATACTCAAATATTTACACACTAAATGAAGACAAATTCCAAACCATAAACAAAACATCTTATAACATACCCATGAAAGCCATAGTATGTACAAGAGTTGATACAATGCATGAAGGTCCTACTATGTATAAGCATAAAAACAACCCTATACTAGATTCCTGTGGACTATGGGTGGGTCAGATATAGGATCAAAATATACAACATCTTTTGGCCCTCTAAAACTAGGGCCTCATGGGTCTAATCCTACATGAGTATATTACTTTAGACACCTGATCAAACACCCACTGATTTTGTGATGCTTGAACACCGTCTACTATGGTGGTTTTATCTAGACTTTTTGTTCCAATGAAGAAGTAGACTTCAATAACCTGAAGTGCTTCAGCACACTTGAGTCTCTTCAAATTATGTGCAAAATGTCCCAAATCTCTCGCATCAATGAAGAAATCCACCAGATTCTGACAAACTAATCTTCCAAGTGGGAGGAGAAAATCTCCCGTCTCTAACAATTTCATCATGCTTCTTCACATTATATATCGTCGAGATAGGTATGCCCTCATGAACCTAATGTTGAAAACCATGAAGTTACGGTAGCCCGGGGGGTTCACCTTACATAGTATGTAACCTATCACGTGAGTTCAACAGAACGGTATTTAAATCCCTTAAAACTTACAGAAATAAATTTACATAAGGATATGTTTTTTACAAATCTCAAAAAAATTTACAGAATCTAAAAGAAAAGGGTTCATTATATTTCCTAGAAAATTCACAGAATAGGGATTTTAGAAAAAGAGCCTGAATGCACGTGATATAGTGGTCTTAAATATAGTGAACCCCCGGGTACGGTAGGCCTGATGGAAATATTCTTGCCAAGATGGAATGAATCTCTCTCTTTCTTCCTCTGCCTTTTTTCAATTAAACACCTCTTTCATTGAATTTTTCAAAAACCACTTATTTCAACCTAACACATTAAACTTTTCCTAGGTTCAGGATCTCAATTAACACATGCTTTGATACTAAGTGAGAGGTCCCTAACCCACCTTTACTAAGCTTGAGATGGGATCCTTGACAGGTCTCTAGGCCTAATAAAATCTATAATCTCTAAGTAAGAAAAGTTTGGGGAATAGACGTTTGCCTTTGCAATGGTTTGGGACTATATCCCTAGAAGAAGACCTAGTCCCGTCTCGCAAGCGAAAATGAACAAAATCTAAAAGACCCAAAAAAATTTCGGTCCTATAATTTTTACAAATGGGCTAAGGTATCCTCGTCCAACGCATTTTTTTTCTCTACATGAGTGAGGGCACACCCATTGGTGGACTCCTCTTCCACTAAAGAAGTCTTCTAATGTTAGTGTGCGGGAATGGATAGTTACCTGACTAATCAGGTCTAGCTGTCCATGATCGACAACCTTAGTCGACTCCCACTTTCCACCCTACACTCACATGTGCTTCCTTGTTTTCTAATTACTACTACAATCTTTCAACACTTAAAATAATGGTTCATTTTAACTTCCTGTGACATTGATTCGTTAAAACAAGTATTGAAAACAATATTGAAAAAAATTCTTTAACAAACAAACATCTTTAAACTTAAGACAGAGTACTATCAACCAAAACATTGACCATAATAACCATGACTAGTACTCTTTTTGTCAAGATCACCTAAGGGTGAAAAACGACACCCATTCCTTATTCATAATTTGGGGTGAAAATATCACCAAAAAGTTTGGGGTGCCTATACACCAAACTAGTTTCCCATACAATCGGCTGGCTCCCTTAGGGTAAGAAAGCGGTATCTTAACTTATGTAGAAACACCAAGACATGACTGAGTAGAGACTCATCGTTCATGGAGGTAACCGACTTATCACTGACCTCATAGCCATTATTGTTCATCAAAATATGCGAAGGAATTAGAGATGTCTTAAGACATGTTGCCTTAAGGATGATCAATTATATATTTTCTAATTCAATGAACCTAACCAAGAAACTTTCTTTCCTAGCTTACAACAATTGCACAAATTGTTTCTTGGAAGATACCCTTCTGGTTTTTGACCATTTTTTAACATTTCCTAAGTCCTTATCCACTCTTTTATGGATGCAATATTATAACTTAAAATAATTTGAAGTACTTATGAACTTAATTTACAACCAAGATCAACTTATGATTAATTATGAATCTGCGGGGCTCGATCACTCTCGTCCATAGGCTTGCTGCTCGGACCGGCCTCGTGATCATGTGAGGCCCTGGCCCTCTTCGTATTGCTATCATCTTCTTTAGTTAGCTGAGTTGTGCAGGTCCTCTTGGGAGCCATGACTTATATCCTTATAAAAAGGATGTCTAACCATTAGGTAATTTATCAAAACTTGACTTTACCATAGAAATTCCATAACGTACTTCCATGAATTAGCTTAATTTCTAGAAACTTTGGGTAGTTTAATTGTTTATAGTCTTACAAGTAGATTCTTGTGGGTTGATATCATCCTCGTAACTCTTTATACCTTAATTTAGCCATAAGAATCCATGACTAATTTATGGAAACTAATCTGCTAGCTTTTTCCTTTAAATTTGTAGTCAAATTTAGTAACTTCTTGACATAGTAATTTCCTGATTATTTATATATATAAGATATTTTATCCTAGCTTTTTTATAAGATTTCTAAGATCTCCTAATTATCTTATTACTGTTTGAATCATTTTTCTAGTTTTTTTGTTTTAATTAAGTCCAAAAATGACTTATTTTTTGCTTGGTAATTATTATAGTAATTATCCCATGGAGATATATTTATCTCAACTTGCTAACAGGGTATTATACTCTAGTAATTCTCTCAAAAACTTCTAATGGATTTACTATTTATCCCCATTGGTCTTCAACCAAAAATAGTATTTTTAGGCCAAGATGACTACTAAAACTAACTAACTAATTATGAGCTAATTATCACAGGTACATAACACCACTTAGATGTTTTTGATAATTATCTCACTAACTTTTAAACATGTTTACTAATGATCTTGATTAGTTTTCAACCAAAATCATAGCTTTTAGGACAATATAATTTCTAAACCTAAATAACTAGTTATGAGATAATTATCACCAATTCTTAAAAATTAGATATTTTTTGATAACTATCTTACTAAGTTTTAAACATGTTTGCTAACTATCTTGACTAGTTTTCATCCAAAAATATAGTTTTTAGACCAAGATAATTACTAGAACTAGTTAGCTAATTATGAGCGAATTACCATCAATTCTTAGCAATTAGATCTTTCTTTGATGATTATTTCACTAAGTTTTGAATATGTTTGCTATTATCGTGATTAATTTTCATGCAAAAATAGAGTTTTTAGGACAAGAAAATTACTAAAACTAATAAACTTATCATGAGCTAATTATTACCAATTTTCAACACTTAGATCCTTCTTTGATATTTATCTCACTAACTTGTAAACATGTTTGCTAATTATCTTGATTAATGTTTTATAAAAAAAAAGGCTTTTAGGTCAAGATGACTATTAAAAATAATTAACCATACATGAGCTAATTATCATGTATTTTTAATACTTAGTTCTTTCTTTGATAATTATCTCATGCTTAGTTAAACTATAATTCTAATTTTCCCTATAATTTTGGACTAAAAATTAGTTAATTTTTTCTTAATTAACTATTTAAATTAATTAGAAAATTATGACAACTTCCATAGAAAATTATATTGTATCTTATTAGGCTTAATTGATATATTTCTTCTAAATTAAGACCAAAATTAATCAATTTTAGTCCTAATATCAGCTAATAATTACTTTCATTCTTAATCATAATTAAATTTTAGTAATCAACAATCAAATAGCATATAAGAATGTAATAAATAGTAGAGAGAGGTTTAATATTTCCTAATTAATAGGTAGTTAAGAAAACTAGATATAGATCAATATATTTTTTACTAATCAACTAGGATTAACATTAATTATCTTAATTAATCATATGAGGTTTGATCTCTTTGTAATTTTTGGGAAGGATCTCTCTAAGCACAAGAGATTTCTAGCCAAGGTCTCCGAGCCTAAGTGAAAATGTGAAGCCTATGGGGTTTATTTATTGGTTTCTAGAAATCAGGCCCTGTAACCACTATTTCCTTGTACCCCAAGTATCCCTCCAGTTCCTCCTAGTGTCCCCTGTTGCTAAATCTAACTTTGGCAGGTCCATAATGTCCCCTCCTAGCACTTGTCCACTTTAATTTTCAAATTTGCTAATTTAAATCAATTTTTTTCTTTTTTTAATAAATATCTGGTAATTATTTGTTAGGTCATGTGACTATATATCTTCTAGGCCATGTGAAAAGTCATGTGTTTTGATGATTACTAAAAGTCTTTGATTATTTATATAAATTAAATTAGTTGTGAAAGCTTTCAAAGAGAATAGCGGGATCCGTTTTTGCCCAAATTGAGTTTTGAAATTTTTTGGCTATTGTCATGCTTATGATTCCAAATATACCAATTTTGGCTACTTTTGAGATAGTGGTTTACCAATTTGTATGTTTACTGCTCTCAAATAAAGCTTAGGGTTCATTTTCTCGCTTCTAAAAAGGTGGAAACCTTACAAGAACATCCCTAGGGCCTAAAGTCCAACAAACAAATATTGGATAAAAAATAGATACTAGACAATAAGTTTAAGTTTAGCAGAATAATTTTGACAATGGATATGCCTTATTTCTTTGTAATGTCAAGCTCTATCCACATCTACTCTCAAAATCACAAAGAGATACTTGTTACTACTAACAACAACACGCTGTTGACCAACTAAATATGGGAAAAGCCAAATTTTGTATCATTTATTATGTCAAACTCAATGTAATTATGTTTTGGGACTTGATTGACTTTCTAGATTGTAATATACTAAATGTACAAATTAGACAAACCCATGGTAGAAAGTAGGAGATGATTCTGATAAGTTTGAACCTCCAAGGTTGAGGTATAAAAGACAACTTTTGTAACCCTAAGGGAAAATTTTGAATTAATCAACCTTTGAGCTCAACTAAGTGTGCCGTGAGTTATATGTGAGAGAATGAATGATCTTCTTCTACTCTCTACATGCGCTACGAATGCTACATTGTGAAGGCGTCTTCACCCTTGTGGTGGCAATGGCGAGAGCTACTTGCCGATGTAAAGCTTACATGGTTTCAGTCTCTTTGCGAAGAGCTCTCGCACGAGCTTCAAGGTGAGTTTTCTCTCTCATCGTGCATCCAATTAGAGATTGCTATATGTCATTGCGTTCATGACGAGTACAACTACACATTAGCGTTGTTGCTGGGGACGAGAATCCTAGGTAGGTGACCTTAGACTAGTCCTACAAGGTGAGAGTTCCTCTAGTTCGCCGGAGTTGTATTTTTTACTCTAGGTAGGATCCGAAAGTAGGACTCATGAGATTTTAGAGAGGTTCTCGGGAGCGTGCGTCTCGCTTGGGTCCTTCGCGGTAGATAGGTTTTAGTTAGTTTGGTATAGTTATGATTGTTGGTGTTTGAGTGGTTGTGGAAGTTTTTACTAGTCCGTGTGTGGCAATAAAGTGTGTTTCTACCCATGATTACAAAATCCCACATGATGAGTAGGAGCAGTTGTAGATAGGACATGTAATTGTGATCTAGAGCTATCCATCATCGATATTAATTGCTTGTATGCTTGGTTGCATATGTAATCTCTAAAAAGTTGATTTTCAAAGATAACTTGCAATAAACAAGATTCAGTAGACATTTATGCATGGTTGAGTGATGCTCGGCATAAAGGAACACATATGCAAGAGATCTGGATGAAAAATTTACAATTTTTCATCTGCAGACATCATATGCATATGATGACTTAGGGCCTAGCAAGAGACCTAATTTGACAAAATAGAATTCACCAGACGGTTCTAAAGGGGTGTTTTACCCTAAGTA
The DNA here is from genome assembly GCF_014529385.1 of Adiantum capillus-veneris. NCBI lineage: Eukaryota > Viridiplantae > Streptophyta > Polypodiopsida > Polypodiales > Pteridaceae > Adiantum > Adiantum capillus-veneris. Next base: position 117,770,511 of record NC_140955.1, read on the forward strand.
CACCTTGGGACTAATGTTTGACCAACATTTGGTCCCCAAAAGATAAAAGTCGAGTGTGAAAATAGAAAAAATAAGGACTCTGTGATTCAGTGCATATTTTTGCATTGAAAATTTGTAAGAGTGCTTTGGAAGCAATGTTGAAGACTTTGGGATACTTGTGCTTGAGTTCTGTACCAAATCTCCCTAGTAGACATCATACGCATATGATGTCTCAAGAGTAGATCTGGTAATCAAACTAGGCATTTGACTTGACACCCAGTCTGCATATTATATAGAGCACATACACCAAGTTTCATCTCATTTGGGCATATGAACTGAGTATGGAGGAATTTTTACTCTTTTTGAGAAGCTTCTTGGGAGAAAGTGGTGATAAGGTGAAATTTTGATATCCAAAATTTGTTGTGAGCACTTGTGCATGTGCTGTACACATCAAGGGGCACCTATGAAAGAAACAAAAAATCATTATGACAACTTAGACATCATACTCATATGATGTCTAGGAGGCCAAATTTTGGGCTTAAAGGCATCTTTTTGTGACCCATTGTATTTAAGGGTATCTGGGGAGTAAATAGGCCAAGTCCCATTGACTTTGAAGCAATTTAAGGCTAACAGAGACCAAGATCGAGACAAATTTAAGCAAAGTGAATGCTTGATTTGACCATATCTAGCACAATAGGTGTTGAAATTACATTTTGCAAGTGGCAGTGAGTTTCTTGGGTGGGGAGATCCTGTATAGATATTAGTATAATGTCTCAGGGGTATATTTAGTGATTAGAACTACCAACACATCTTACCAGGGTGTGAAACACGTCAGGGCAAGACTAAGGACCAAGTTTCACCCAATTTGGGTCAATTTTGACCTAGTTAACATCTTGGAGAATTCGACAACGTCCAAGGCCTATATAGCAGAGATTAACCTACCTACAGGGGTTAGAACTTCAAAGTGAGCCTAGGTTTGGATTAAAAACATCAAGGACGGTTCAAGTTTGAGTCAATTCTAAGGGATTAGACATCATACATGTATGATACCTATAGACCAATTTTAGTGCTCAAGCTGAGAATCTACTCCTCCAAAAGCCTTTGCTAATATCCTAGCATTCCATTTGTCTTATAAGATTGGGGTTTGGAGCTCATATATGGATCTTATCTTGGCAGTAATAAGTGAGGATCACTAATTTGAAAAAAATTGCAGAGTCAAAATTTTGTACAGATAGCTAGAACCAAGGACCTTGCAAGTTGGTAATTAGGAACTACACAACCATGGAGAGAGAGGGATTAGCCCCCTTATACCTCGTAAACAAACCATGCAATATTGGAAGAATTGTACGATGGTTTATCATATTGCTAGAGTTTGATTTTACTGTTGTGGTAAAAAAGGAAAGACGCCTCTACGAGCAGATCATCTTTCCAGACTACCATATGAAGAAGCTTCAAAAGGGGTAGGCAATGACATCTTTGACGCATATATTTTCAACGTTGAAATGATACCAAAATGGTCTAGTAATTTTACTATCCTATGGAGGTGAGTTCAATAGAACTGGATAGGAAAGTAAAAGACGAACAATTTGACAATCATGATATTTCCAATTCCTTGGCGAAAGTTTGTATCAATTAGGCTCGAAAAACATTTTGCGACTATGCATAAGTCAAGAGGAGTACAAGTGTTATATTTTGAAAGCACATGTTCAAGATTTCGTTGCTCTCACAAAATAAAACATTCCAACGCTTGCAATAGTTAGGAGTTTATTGGATGAATATGCACACTAATGTTCATGAGTACATTACTAACTGTGCAACTTGCAGGTCTAAACCACTAGTAGAACATGCTACACTATTTCAGGTGATAATTGCACCAAAATGGAGCCAATACATAATTAACTATCTGACAATGAGGACATTTCCTGAAAATACCTCTAGGGCATGACAAAGGCTCATATAAATAGAGGTTCAAGATTTTGTACTAATTGAACATCAATTGTATAAGAGAGGAAAGGACACTCAGCTCAGTACATGTGTGACTGAAAGAATGTATTTACCAATCCTAGAGCAGGCACATGAAGGACTCAGTGGAGGCCATTTCTCTGGGGATAAGATGAAAAAAATTGTCTTAACCACCACTGGAATATGGTGGTCTACATTACCCATGTACATTGACAAATATGTTAAGAGATGGGATGCGTGTCAGCATACCAAAGTACCATTGACAAGAGATGAGATTCCTTTAAGGCCAATGATGAAGCCAGAGCTTTTGCTAAGTGGGGTATAGATTTTGTGGGACCAATTTCACCCCCTGCTTATACAGAACTCATGCCCAATATATCATTGTGGCTACAGACTATCTCACAAAGTGGGTTGAAGCTAAGGCCACATAGAAAGCAGACACAAGGACCACTACATAGTTTTTAAACAAAAATAGCTTTGTTAGACATGGCCTACCCATAGAAATTGTCAGTGATCGTGGCACACATTTCCTTAATGAAGTTATTGAAAGTATTTTGAACTAATGCATGGTAGTTCACAGGAAGTCTGCTCCATACCATCCACAAGCTAACGGACAGGCTGAAGATACCAATAAGATTCTATGCACAGTTTTGACCAAAATAGTATCTGACTCGTGAGCAGATTGGAACTAGCAGTTACACACCACATTGTGGGATTATCCAATAGCATACAAAACCTCTATTGGGACAACACCGTAAAACATGGTGTTTGGTATTAATGAGATATTGCCACTGGAGTTCTCGATCCCCACTTTAAGAGCAACTCAACAACTCAAATGGACATGACATGAATTGTCTTCCAGAGTCAATGACCTTGAAAAACTAGACGAGATTGGCCTAAAATCCATAACCTCTATCTATGCTCAAAAAAGGCGACAAAAGGAGTTTTTTGATAATCATGTATGCACGAAAGAGTTTTAAACAGGAGATTATGTCTTGGTTTACACATTGAAACAACATGCTAAAAAATTTGAAAAGCAAGGGACGGGACCTTGGTGATCACCGCTATATCACCAAGTGGACCTGTCAAGGTATGCCTAATTGGATTAGTGTCTATCTCCTTAAAAGGTATCATCTACCACTAACCTAGAGCATGCTTCAACAAATCCATGAAAAAAAAGAAATGATCTCAAGAAAATCAGTAGGTAGTCAAAGAAGCTCAAGAAGAAGCCAAATGCTTGCTTCAGGTATTTTTTGTAACCAATAGTTGTTTTTTCTACTATCACATATGCATATTTCTTTCTTTATGTTTCTCTCGTAGATAGTCACAACACGTGGTTTTTTCCCCTTTGACTAAAGCCACTTGATAGTAGTGGTGGATGTTATCAACGAATGTAGGTTGTAAATTGCATACATTATACTTCATTATTTCAATTTCTTGCACACAGGCATTGAGTACTACTTATCAATTTTGTTTATTCTTGGGGACAACCAAACATTGGTGGTGTGGTGTTCCAACTTTGGGAGACACCATACAAATGCCCTGATATTTGAGTTAAGATTCCATTCTGTATCATTTTCAATGTGGATTTCATTGCATGTGCATGTTCCTTTTCGTGACATCCCTAATGAAAATCTTATCAAGACCTTTTTTTGCTTTCATAAGGACATCACATTTGCCACATGTATTGACCAAACCATCGCCACAAACTACACATTTTTGCAACATCCCATGACTAGCAATCTCATAATTGTCCCACCAAGGAACTCATCTTGTGCAATGTTGCTTGCCTTCAAGATGCAAGCATATGTGACGGGATCTAGAGAAAAGCCTTCACTTTACATCTGGTGAAAATAGACTTGGCTTGCATTGAGCATATCCTACCATTAATGCATTACAAGGCCCAATATCTTGGATAATAGGTTCAACATGAACTTTCCTTGCTTTTGTGAGAACACCCCATTTGGCATATAGATGGACCAAAGCACTCCCAACAACCCTTGACTAGAATTCTGATTGTGAATTCTATCACCCATGTTAACACCCTTCTTCATAAAAATGACCTCAAGATGCATTCATTTTGCATGTGTTGAAAACAAGTCAGAACTTGCTTCCCATGACTGTGCTGGGCCTATCCTTCAAAGAGTGAATTCAAAGACACAACATTCTGTGCAGGAATATCATCAGTAACTTTTTGCGCTTTCATGAGGGTATTGCATTTGGCATATATACTAACCAATGATTTTACTAAATAGGAGGTCTTCAAAAGTAACATGTTTTTATAAATCATGGCATGTATACTATTGACTTCTTTTTAGCTCCTTAATTGTGCTTTTCTTGTCCATGTTTGAATTGTGTGAGGGACATTTCTCCTTTAGTAACCTTTCCTAATGCGTCACTCCAACAACTACCTCCTTTTGAGCTCCATTCTTGATTCTCATTCATTCAATGTTTTATGCATCCTCCCACATGTTAGTGGATAATGTTGAATATCGCATTTTTTAGATTCTATAGCTCACTCAAAGACCAATCTTTGAAATTCCACATTTCCCCATTTTTGACAAGCACCAAGAAATGCAAACTAGAGGTCATTCAATCAAATTTATTACTCTCATAGCTTCATCAAACTGGCTTGTATTCCCAAAAAGAACAACCATGCAGCCATAAAGCTCTTGGTCAGATATTTTTCCCTCATTCTATCAAAAACCATTGCCTACTTATCCAAACCAACATTTGACTAGTAGTTGTAGCACTGTCAACTACTAGTCAAATGTCAACCTCAACTCGCTGCTAAGAACTTTTTGATTGATAATCTCAAGGTGAACTTTCTCACTAATGCATACGTTTTTTGTAGTGCCAAGCATAGGTGATCTCATTTGGAGAAGTCTCCCATTTCACACTTAAGGAAAAGAATAGAGAGCTTATTTGTTGTGCCAATGTTGGGACATATTCCACAACACGAGAAGGCATTCCAAAAATTCATAAAGGGTTGGATGTGCTCGGACAAGTGCACCACACTAAGTTTTTAATAATGACTAGCATGTTCCTCAAGTATGTGGTTTTTGCAAGTGACATGCTATCTCAAAACATGAGCATGTAGTCTGCCAATTTGATACACATTAGGCTGTTTGTGAGGTAAGAAAAGAAACGTCTATGTGTTTCATCATGGTTAACTTGTCTAATTAATAATATTTTTTCTGTAATTTTCTCAAGGGATTTGAAGCTTCTCTACAAACACAAAACCAATATATTGACTAAACTTTCAATAGGCATGAAAAGAGAAATCATGTTCTACTCACTCTACTCTTGCTATTGAAACCGACAAATAGAAGAAGAGTGGCATTTTGTTTGATGTTTGCCAAGATCTATATAACAACATTGCCAACTCTCATTTAACAATATCAGTATGGATGTTCTCTCCTCCTCAATTGCTCCTATGTTGTGACAAGATTTTAAGATGCATGCAAAGGTCATTGCATGTGAAGAGAGGCCCTTGAACTTTATTGACAAAGGCTAGATTATTATGAGTCTTTACTCTGCTTGAGTTTTAAGAGCCAACTTCTCACATGAAAAAATTCCTTGGGACTTGCAATGAATTTGGGAAGAGGCCTTCCACCTTGTCTTCACTTGAATTGATTGAGTGCTCAAACTTAACCACTCATGGAAATCCCAACATTCATGCATGTTCTTTTGAATGAATATTTTTGCCCCTTGTGTAGTGTTGACCACACAGGTAATGAACAATGTCACTTTGCATCTGATTTACAATAGCCATAAGGGTGAAAGCATGAATAGGTGGAATGATATTTAAGCTATTAGATAGCATATCACAAAAACAATCTTGTGGAAAAAAGAATACAAACTAAATAAAATTTATAAGTGATTGCACTTCTACATTTTATTCTTTAAGAGCTATCCATTGACATATATCATGATAGAAATTTTATGTGAATTCATGTCTAATTGTAGGCCAAAGTTTTTGATAGTAGGTGTCCATGGACACAGCTATTTGAGCCACCATTCCATGCTTTCACCCATAAAGTCATGGCCAAGCCCCTTTTGGAATTCACTTATAAGAGGATATGCACAGCAAGGACTGGCCGATCTAGACTATTTTTGTTAAATGCAACAAAGGGGCCCTCCTCAACATCAATCACTTCTAGTCTACTGGATGTCATGGGATTATTGTACAAAATTTCACTTCTGAGACACGTTGATTGGAGGACATGTACCATGAAGTATACCCACATATAACTGGTGCAAGCAATTTGGATACTATAATAATATATTTTGTCTGTGACCCAGGTAGGAGATATAAGAGATGATGTTCAAGATAGGACACTCATTGTAATAGGACTAGTCTTTGAAGTTCTTAAAGTCAAAAAGAATGTAGCAGGGCATATCTTTCGTTAGCACGATTTGAAAGATTATTGAATAGTCTATTAAATAGAGCTTATACGAATGAGTTGAGATATTAAGAGAGAACATATATTCTTTTTTTTAAATAATACACTAAAGACGGATTTGATAAAGATTAATTAATAACAGATAGTCTGTCTATGAACAGTAAAATTGAGATTTTTATTAATATCAATGTTTTATATTTATGTGTTTTAGCTTAAAATGCATGGGTAGGCTTAAAATAAGTTGTAAAAGTAGTGGAGACCCAAAAATAGAGGTTTTATGAGTCGCGACCTAAAAGTTGCATGTTTAGCCAAACAAAGATGTTTTTTCACAATTTTGTTCGCGATGCCTTGTAGACCAGACCTATTCTCGTCGTTTTGAGTACCTGGATTGCTCTGTTCTGAGGTCGTTTGTAGATGTTATGATGAAAACAAACAAAAGGCAGCAGCAGTGTAGTATACACAGGGACAGACATACATACAACATCATACAACTCTCCCTGCTATCAACCAAGAAGTGGATTGTTTCTTCATGGTAGAGTATTGCAATTGATTTATGAAGGTGTATAATTATATTTTTTTACTTTGATTATCATGTTGAATTGGTTGCACGAGTATGTTCTTTTGACTATTTTGTAGGCGATGCAGAAATTAGTTTGTGAAACCGGATTTGTGCAAAGTGTCATGATAAAAATCTAACCTTTATGGATTTCTTAGCGATCACGCTTTTATCTTATTCTCGCAGGTATACTTGGTGCGAAAATCGAGTTGATTGAACGCCTATAAAGTGACTATTTTGAGAAGCCGCATGCTTTTTGAGGAAAAGAAGGATCAAAAGAACGACGGATGGTGCGTTTGGGAATCATTCACAGATCTCCTCTTCTGCGAGTGTGAGTGAGAGTGCGAGTGCGAGTGAGACGCTGCATGCAAGCGAACTGAAGCTCGCGGGTGGTCGGGAGGTTCGAGCTCCGTACAACGGAGTGCGCGTATATTCAATTGCTCTGTTGTATCAAAACTCTACAAAGATTCATCAATACAAAGATCTCTTTCTCTATCTTTTGCTGTCGATCTCTATTATTCGGTTCCCGTGACAATTGTTGAGCTTATATGTGAAGCACCGATTTTGAGTTATCGTTCGCGGACTGCGTACATACCTAAAAAGCAACTTCCGCTTTTTGTTTTTGATTTTTCTGTTAATTGGAAACGATTTTGCCGAGACTACCCATGAAAGAGACCGGAATCGATGTGGTCTACAACTTTGCAGAAGGAAGTGTTTTCAAATTCTGCACCGATTTTGAGTTATCGTTCGCGGACTGCGTACATACCTGAAAAGCAGCTTTTGCGTTTTGTTTTTGATTTTTTTGCTAATTAAAAATGATTTTGCAGAAAGTACCCGCGATGGAGACCGTAATGAATGTGGTCTACAACTTTGCAGAAGGAAGTGTTTTCACATTCTGCACCGATTTTGAGTTATCGTTCGCGGACTGCGTACATACATAAAAAGCAATTTCCGTTTTTTGTTTTTTATTTTTCTGCTTATTGAAAACGATTTTGCAGAAACTACCCGCGTGAGAGACCGGAATCGATGTGTTCTACAACTTTGCAGAAGAAACTACCCGCTATGGAAGACCGGAATCGATGTGGTCTATAACTTTGCAGAAGGAAGTTTCTCTAAATTCTGCACCGATTTTGGGTTATCGTCTCGGACTGCGAATATGTTTGAAAATCAAAATTTTACTTTTTGCTTTTGATTTTTCTCATAATTGAAAACTTCTCAATTATATTTTTCTTCATCAATCATATATATGTTACTGACGTAACTTTGCTGCAGAAGCCAGTTACACATCGTTCCGATTCAGTTGAGCCGTTGATGATCGTCCAAATTCTATCGAGCTACTGTTGGTACATGATCTTTTGTTATATGATATACTCGTTCATTGATTCTCGTATAATTATTCTTTTAGAGATATAGTTTACGTCGTTTTATTGATAATTTCTCATTGATACCATAGTGATTTTGATGGTACCATGATGATGTTTTGTTAATACTTTGGTCATGGTGATTTTCGTTGATACCATGATGATATGTCATTGATACCATGGTTATTCTCGGTGGTGCCATGATGATATTTCATTGATACCATGGTTATTCTCGGTGATGCCATGATGATGTTTCGTTGATACCATGGTTATTCTCGGTGATGCCATGATGTTGTTTCGTTGATTCCATGGTGAGTTTTGTTGATACCAGGATGATGTTTTTTTGATACCATGGTTATTCTCGGTGATACCATGATGTTGTTTCGTTGATACCATGGTTATTCTCGGTGATGCCATGATGATGTTTCGTTGATACCATGGTTATTCTCGGTGATGCCATAATGTTGTTTCGTTGATACAATGATTATTCTCGGTGATATCATGATGCTTTTCATTGATACCATGGTCATTTATTCATTTTTATTGATATAATGATGATATTTTGTTAATACTTTGATGGTATTCATTGATCACTACATTGATAAATGTTGTTTTATGTAGTATATACACATATCATTTGTATCACGTAATCACACATTTTGTACTTTTACGTTTATACTTTATGTACCATATGTTGTCGTGCGTATATATGTCATCAAAAGAGTGGCGTCGCGAACCATCTCTTATGGCATTGTGAACGTAATTATTTCATTAACGATGCTAATAATTTTCATGACATTTTCTTTTTGGAGTCTATGATCTATGTAGGATTGATCAAAGAATTGATTTTATGAAGAAAAACTTGGTGACAATAAAAGATTTATGAAGATATGTTTGGTGATGCCATATTGATGACAACATGAAGACATGTTTGGTGATGCGATATTGATGACAAGCTACACAACAGATTCACGGAGACACTTTTGATTACAAGCTAATCGATAGCTTTTATACCTCTTTATTGAACCTTTGTATTCATTATTGTATTTGATAGGATAGGAGTAATGTAACTCCTCATAAAACATTCATTGTAAAAGGAGTGATGTAGCTCCTCGTAAACATTTGTATATTTAATGATTTTTATAATATAACGGTGGGTGTATATAGAGCTGTGGGTTTTTCCCTTGATCCCCCAAGGGTTTTTTCATCCACAGTTAGGGACCCTTATTTGAGCGGGGGTGTTGAGCTTATATGTGAAGCTACTCAATATATGGATTCTCTATATATGGCACCCAGGTCCCCTCTATATATACATCATCTCATGTGTGTATTCTACACACTTTGGGGTTCTACTTCTGTGTTCTCTCCTTCTCTCTCAACAACTATATATTGAGTAGCTTCACATATAAGCTCAACAACAATTGGTATTAGAGCAAGTGGTTGATTCTGGACATGGAAGGATACGAGAGGAGGATGAAGGAGCAAGAAGACCTGATTCGGCGACTATGAGAAGATCTGAAAATTGCAAATCGGGAGCGTGCTGAGGCTCTGCGGGGCAAAGCAACACGAGAGCTTGATATCTATGTAGACCTTGATGGCCAACATGAAGGTGAAAACCATGCTAATCCACTTGGAAACAATAATCATCGTGGTGGCGCTGGGGTACCGCCAAAAGAAACGATGACGATATGGGAGAAGCGACAACCAAATCATTCTTAACGAAGGCTAAGCTTAAAGAGTTTGATGGCATAAGAAAGATATGCAAAGATTTAGAAGCGTGGATTGAAGAACTTAAAGATTTGGATTATACTTTCAATATCGAGAACACGACCACGAGACTTTCGAATGCTCAAGCAAGGTGACCGATAAGACAATACGTACCAAGATGGCTCGATTGGAGACTTTTGGCGATGCGTACGATAAAGGTAAGTCATCTACCCCTTCTTTGTGATGTTTTATGTCTTTGATACGTCCTTTGAAAGCTTCTGTGAGATTGAATTTATACGTAGAAGTTGAGATTAAAATTTGAATTTCTTAATTGATTTGGATAGTATTCATTGTTTCTTATCGTTTAAATTGATTGAGAAATTAAACTTGAAATTAAATCGAGAAGTTAAAAGACTTGTGGACTTAACTAGTGGTAATAATAGTTTCACGAAAGAGTTAGTAGAAAATTTGTTTTTTTTTTCTTTGAAGAGTCGAACTCATAAAGATTATTTCTATAACATAAACATTGATATGCATGATGTTATCATTGGTATCAATTAGATCATCGAAAATCATGTTTTGATTGATTGTTAAGAAAGAAAAATATATCTTTAATCATTTGATGATGATAAGTCACACTCTTTGTGGAAAGAAAAAGATTCTAAATTTAGTTTTGGCAATGGAATTGATAAGGTGACTTAGATAAGAGTGTGAGACGTTGCTTGTGTTTGCTTGTGTGAGATGTTGCTTGTGTTTGCTAATGAGATTAAAGAAGAATCTGGGGATAAACATAAAGAGACAAATCCAGAATTTATAGAGGATCTATTACATGAAGTTAAGGATGTGTTCTGGACGATCTTCCTGGTATACCTCCGCCTAGAGCGGTAGACCATGCCATAGATCTATATCCAAGAGCGACACCTTATTCCAGATCTCCATACAGGTTCAATATTGATGAGCTTAAAGAGCTCAAGATACAACTTGATGATCTTTTGAAAAAGGGTTTCATTAAACCTAGTGTATCTCCTTGGGGTAGTCCTGTGTTATTCCAAAAGAAAAAGGATGGTACATATAGGTTATGCATCGACTATAGGGGATTAAACAAAAAGACCATTAAGAACAAATATCCTCTTCCTCACATAGATGAACTGCTTAGTCATTTGAGTGGTGTCACAATATTTTCAAAGGTTGACCTTTGTTCGGGCTACCATCAAATCCGTATCAAGGCCGAGGACATTCCAAAGATTTATTTTCTTACACGTTATGGGCATTATGAATTTACAGTTCTTGCTTTTGGTTTGACTAATGCACCAACAACTTTCATGTGCTTAATGAATATTACTTTTCACCCGTATCTTGATGACTTTATTCTGGTATTTTTGGATGATATTTTTGTGTATTCTAAGAATGAAGAAGATCATGCATTGCATTTAAAGAAAACATTTGAAGTTTTGCGTGAACATAAATTGTATGCCAAAGCAAGTAAGTGTTCTTTTGCAAAGGATCAGATTGTGTATTTGGGAAGAGTGATTTCTAAAGAGGGGATTCACATTGATCTTGATAAAGTTAAGACTATGTCAATAAGAGATGTAAGAAGCTTTATGGGTCTAGCACAATATGAGAGAGCACACATTAAATATTTCTCTAAGATAGCAAGTCCTTTGACCGAATTGACCAAGAAAGACAAGGGTTTTGTGTGGACTTCTACCTGTGAGATTGCTTTTGAGACCTTGAAGGCTAAAATAGTGAAAAATTGTGTTTTAAAAGTTCCTTAGATGGGCAAACCATTTGTTGTGTCATGTGACGCTAGTGGTGAACAATTAGGTTGTGTTTTGATACAAGAAGGAAGAGTGGTTGCATATGAGTCTAGAAAATTAAGACGACATGAATTGAACTATGCAACACATGACCTAGAATTGCTTGCTGTTGTTCATGCATTGAAACATTGGCGTCATCTTTTGCTTGGTGTCAAATTTGAATTGCGTACTGATCACATCAAAGTTTGAAGTATATTTTCACTCAGCCATTGTTAAACAATAGACAAAGGAGATGGATTGAATTGCTGGCTGAGTATGATTTTGATTTGAAGTATTTGTGTGGAAAAGAAAATAAATTTGTAGATGCATTGAGTCGTAGGTCCATGTGTAATCTGTTGACTGTTGTGCGGTCCAATTTGATTGATGATATACATGCTGAAGTTGAAAATGATTCTTTTTATATGCCTATTTTGAAATTCTTGCGTGAGAATATTGGTGAGATGTATGAGAACAGATATCACTTGTATAAGGAAAATCTGTATCATTATGACCGCTTGTGTATTCCTACAAATTCTGCATGAGTGTCGTAATTTACCTTTTTTTGGTCATCATGGATTGAATAAGACATATATGAAAAGATTAAAAGTTTTTTCTTTTCGCAGCGTATGAAATTGGATGTTAAGAATTATGTGCGTAAGTGCTTTCAATGTCAACAAGTTAAGATTGAACATAAGAGGATGGCTGGTGACCTTCAACCCTTAGACATTCCTTTACAGAAGTGGGAGTCTATATCCATGGACTTTATCACTAGACTTCCTACTACTCGTGGAGGGTATGATTCGATCTTTGTGGTGGTAGATACACTCACAAAACAAGCTCACTTCTTTCTTGTAAAAATAAGTGATGCTGCATTGACCATTGCACGCTTGTTTGTGAAAGAGATATTTCATTTGCATGGCATGCCCAAGAGTATAGTGTCTGACAGAGATTCTAAGTTCACTTCTCATTTTTGGAGAGAAACTTTTGACTCTATAGGTACCCAGTTACGCATGTCTACTGCTTTCCATCCTCAAACAGGTGGGAAAACGGAGAGAGTGAATCGTATTTTAGAAGATATGTTATGAATATATGTCAATGAAAACCAATCTAATCGAAATGAATATCTGCCTTTGGTTGAATTTGCATATAACAGTTCATATCATTCATCTATTAGGATGACTCCGTTTGAGACCATGTATGGCTACAACTGTCCCACACCTATTAATTTCCTTAACTCGAGGAATAAGGTAGAACTGTCACGTGAGATGCTTGAGAAAATGGATAGCGAGTTGGTCAAAATCAGGGGGAATATTAGAGAAGCTCAAAAGAGACATAAATTGTATTATGACAAGAAACATCGTGTTGTGGAGTATAAAACTGGTGATATGGTTTTTTTAAAGGTTATTCCTGAGAAGTCTCATTTGATTCTTGGAAAGGATAGAAGATTGTCTCCACGATTTGCTGGGCCATTTAAAATTTTGAAGCGCATTGATTCATTAGATTACAAATCGGAATTGCCTTCTCATTTTAAAGTGCATCCTGTATTTCATGTAAGTTTATTAAAAAAAAAGTATATTCGTAATGTGCATCATGTTTTACAAGACAACTCTAAGTTGAAAGATGATGAAACATTGACTGTAGAACCAGACTTAGTGCTAGATAGGCGTGTTAAACATCTGAGAAATAGAGACATTGTGAAAGTTTTGGTTAAGTGGAAGAACTATCCAGTAGAGGATGCATCATGGGTTGATCTTAGTGTTTTGCAAAGAGAATTTTTCTCTCTTTCGATCACCAACTCTAAGGACATAGTTAATTTTGATAAGGGGAGAATGTAATAGGACTAGTCTTTGAAGTTCTTAAAGTCGAAAAGAATGTAGCAGGGCATATCTTTCGTTAGCACGATTTGAAAGATTATTGAATAGTCTATTAAATAGAGCTTATACGAATGAGTTGAGATATTAAAAGAGAACATATATTCTTTTTTTTAAATAATACACTAAAGACGGATTTGATAAAGATTAATTAATAACAGATAGTCTGTCTATGAACAATAAAATTGAGATTTTTATTAATATCAATGTTTTATATTTATGTGTTTTAGCTTAAAATGCATGGGTAGGCTTAAAATAAGTTGTAAAAGTAGTGGAGACCCAAAAATAGAGGTTTTATGAGTCGCGACCTAAAAGTTGCATGTTTAGCCAAACAAAGACGTTTTTTCACAATTTTGTTCGCGATGCCTTGTAGACCAGACCTATTCTCGTCGTTTTGAGTACCTGGATTGCTCTGTTCTGAGTTCGTTTGTAGATGTTATGATGAAAACAAACAAAAGGCAGCAGCAGTGTAGTATACACAGGGACAGACATACATACAACATCATACAACTCTCCCTGCTATCAACCAAGAAGTGGATTGTTTCTTCATGGTAGAGTATTGCAATTGAGATTATGAAGGTATATAATTATGTTTTTTTACTTTGATTATCATGTTGAATTGGTTGCACGAGTATGTTCTTTTGACTATTTTGTAGGCGATGCAGAAATCAGTTTGTGAAACCGGATCTGTGCAAAGTGTCATGATAAAAATCTAACCTTTACGGATCGCTTAGCGATCACTCTTTTATCTTATTCTCGGAGGTATACTTGGTGCAAAAATCGAGTTGATTGAACGCCTAAAAAGTGACTATTTTGAGAAGCCGCATGCTTTTTGAGAAAAAGAAGGATCAAAAGAACGACGGATGGTGCGTTTGGGGATCATTCACAGATCTCCTCTTCTGCGAGTGTGAGTGAGAGTGCGAGTGCGAGTGAGACGCTGCATGCAAGCGAACTGAAGCTCAGGGGTGGTCGGGAGGTTCGAGCTCCGTACGACGGAGTGCGCCTATATTCAATTGCTCCTCTGTTGTATCAAAACTCTACAAAGATTCATCAATACAAAGATCTCTTTCTCTATCTTTTGCTGTCGATCTCTATTATTCGGTTCCCGTGACACTCATCAATAACTTTTTGTGATGCCGCATTCACCATACAGATACATCAAAGCATTGGTAACAATAAGAAAAAGGAGTGGAGCGGGGTAAAGTGGGGAAGTAAGTTGGTGAAAAGGGAGGAGGGGTCCAAAAAAGAGGAAAAAGAGGGGGTTTAGAGAAGAGATGATGGAACCACAAATTATGGTGCTCAACAACTACTTCCTCCTCCATTGCAGGTTTTTTGAATACCTAGGTTTTTTAGGAAGGTTGGATGAGGGATGGGGATATTTAGAGGGAAGAGGCAAAAGGGTGGGAGAGGGGTTGCTAGAACATGGAGGGGCATTAAGGGGGTATTTAGAAATTTCAGAAAATGTGGGATGGGTGGGGAAAGGAGGCCCAAAGAAGAGGGGGTTTTTCCAAGCAAGATGGTGAAGGGAGAGGAGGAAGAGTTATATTAAGGTTTTTTGAATGGTTGACGGATGTATTTCCCAAGGGGAGCTTTATACTTGGCAAAGGAAGACAAAGGTCATGAGGGAGAAAAAGCAAATGGTTTTTTAGAGGAAGGGTTTTTACAAAAGTTTAAAGGTGTCTTTGGGGAGGAGCTTGCTCATTTGAGTAATAACCTCATGTTGAAGGAGCTCACTCACGGTGTCTTCTTTGGGTAATGTCATTGCTTTGGCAAAGAGGGTCTCTTGGGATGTGTTTTTTGCATTGTGAGCCACTGATTCAATGTAGGTGGCTAAATGTGCTTGTAGGATGGAGTTTTGAACAAAAGAGTCTAGCTCCAAGAGAGAAGAATGTGCTTGTAGGATGGAGTTTTGAACAAAACAGTCTAGCTCCAAGAGAGAAGAATGTTTCCACATAACAAGTTGATTGGCCCATGCTTTGCGGTGAACTCTAGGGAAGGAAAAGGGTGAGAGCTTTTTAACAAGATCTTCCAAGCATTCTTCTACAACCTCATGGAAGAAGTCAAAAAACTTTTGGAGGTTTTCTACTAGGAGAGCTTGGGCTTGTATATAAACATCGAAAGAATCAAGTTGGTATTGTAACAAACTTGGCATTGAGAAGGGCTTGTGAACCAAAATATTAAGGGTAACAAACTTGGCATTGAGAAGGCCTTGGGCACCAAAATATTCCAAAACAATGTGTGGTGGTTTCATGCATAGGCTATTGGGGGCTTTATTGTTAGCATGACATTTTGGAGGTGTAGCAGATGAGATTTGGCTTTGGAAAGCTTGATATTAATAGTCTTGAATTTGTGTAAGGAACCAGATACAATTTTGTCAAACTCTTGAGGTTTGGTGATGGTAGGAATGGTGGGGAGGGGAGCAGTAGAGGGGATAGGATAAAGGGAAGAGGCATAGGAGTGAAAAGCGGAGGGGGAGGTGGCAAACGAGGAGGAGAAAGCACCAAAAGAGAAAGGAGAAATGAGGGGGGGGGGATTGGGGAGCACTCCCCTTTGAGAGGTAAGGTCGACGGGCGCACCGTAGCTTTTGGCGCCTTTCGAGGAAGGAGGGGAGAAATCAAATTCCTCCACGGGGAGGTTTTCCGTGAGCCCTTGAAGTTCTTTCGTGCTAAACATAGATTTCTTATAGGAGGAAGCAAGAGTCGACTTGTTCGATTTGTGCGGAAAATGCAAAGGGCTTAATGAGGGCGGAAACCGAAATGAAATTGGGAAGAGTGGTAGGAAAAGTTGAAGAAGAGGATATCGATGCGAGAAAGGAAAAAGAGGTATTAGGGGAGGGGGCGCCAACGATGGAAAACCTGGAGTCGTTGGAGGAAAAATCGGTTGTCGAGCTAGACGGTGAGAGGAAAGGGGGGGTTCCAAAGGAGGGTGCGGGATTACTATGGAGGGCATGGGTGGATGAGGATTCCATGACTTTTTGGAATGGCAGGCAAGGACATTACAAATGGAGGAACAAAATGTGGAGTATGTAAAAGCATATGGAGTGGTAACTGTGGGCTAACTAACATTGCCAAATGAGGAAAGCTACTGAGAACTTTGGAGGAAAGTGTGTAGGCTTCAAGTTGGTGAAAGCTTATTGGAAACCGTAGCCAAAGACATGATAATTGCAGAGGGTACTCACAAGGCTCCTTTGGGCTTAAGTCAACCGTGTGCACGTATCCATGAGTTATGGCCGTAGGCCATGTGCAAGGGCTGCAAGTACCCGTGAGTTATGGTAGACCATGTGCAACGGCTGCAAGCAAACTGTGTTGCCTCCTTAGGCTTGAGCTTCAAAGCATGTACGATGTCTGTTGTCAAAGGCTGTAGACGAAGGCTTCAGGAACTGAATCACATGCAGAAAGCTCAATTTATTTTAGCCTCCAAAGTTGAGTTTGTTTTGCCTGCGAAGTTGAGCGGCTTATGAATTTGATCTTGTGAAGTTACAACACATAAAGCTAGCCCTTGATGTAGAGTTTGAGCATGCAAGTGACACTGGCCCGCGAAGTAGAGTAGGTGACACTGTGCAGGTAGAGTTTGAGCAGAGTTTAAGCAGGTGCAGCCACTAGGCCTGCGAAGTAGAGTAGGTGATGCAGTGTTCTAGCATGTGTGTAATGTGAAAATAAAAATATCTACCTCACTCTTAATGTTTTTGATGTGTGGGACCAAATGCTACAATGTACATAGTGTGATATATGCGAAAATGGATGCCATGGTTGCAGGCGTGGTATGTGGCACTGTTGCATCTTTTACCATGGATTGTACAAATTTCAAGTGTTTCGAAGTGGAACGCTCGTTTTCCCTAGAAAGTTCAATGCGGACGATCTTGGCAAAAAATAACAGGTTTCTTGCACGGGCATAAAAGACGTGTCCAAAGTGCTTACAAAGTGGGAAAATGAGGTTCATAATTTGAGCTAAAAGAAAAGTTCTCTCAAAAATAGGGATTTTCCCCAGCTCGTTTGGGTGTTTTACGAACAAAAATGGGCATTTTTGGGCAAAAAAGGCAAAAAATGGCCATAGAATGGTAAACAATATCCAAAAAATAGCACAAAATGGCTCAAAATTCCACATCAACACTGATGCCACCGTTGCTCAAGTGAAGAGGAATGTTTTAGAGACAAGAATGAGCTCATCTGGACATAAAGCAAGGAGATACAACCATTACAAAAAGGGTGCTAGTGCAGTCCCGTGCTGCTTCCACTATATGTTCGAGGCTGTGAGGCATCCAATTAGGGTTTATCCTCCTCAAATAACTACTTGGTCTTCTCCAATGAAGTTCTAAAGATTCCATAAAATTGTCATAACAAAAAATTGAAGTGTCAATTTACGGTTTTTAACAGGTCGAAAGAGCACGGCATCTGTGCAATTGGGAGCGAGGCTACACCTAATCTTCACACACACAAGAGTTTTGAGTTAATCTTGGTTCTTTTTCAAAGTGAAGCTATCATGACTGTGTTAAGTATGGAGCCTGATTTACCCTTGTAATTTTCTGTGGTAAAAGCGTACATTTGTAAGGCCCCCATTATGAGGAGAAGCCATCGTGCGTGAAGGAAAATCACTCACCGGAAACCAAAATTTTCACGGACAAGAATCAGGGGCAACTTTAGAGGCCTCGGGGGCGGAGGCCCCCGATAATTTTTTTTTCGCCGAAATATTCCTTTTCGCCGGAATATTATGACTGGCCGGCGGCCGGAAAGTGGTCAGAAAACAACCGGTCGGTTGGTCGGTGGCCGGTAGTCAATGGCCGATGGCCGGTGGTCGGAAGTCAATGGCCGGTGGCCGGTGGCCGAATTCAATGGCCGGTGGCCTAATTCAAAAGTGAACTTGTCTTCTCAAGGGTGGCCACACATGGGCGGATTGGAGGGTCCGATTTGGACTTATTCGCACAAGGGCGGCTACACATGGCTGTCTCTCATAAGAGAGGGCAGCCCTTTTGGCCTATAAAAGGAGGCCATTTTTACACACATTTCATAGTGTGAAGTTGATGCAACAAGGTGAGTTTGAGGTGGTGAGAGTGAAGCAAGGCGGGAGCTCTATCAAGGGTTTAATCCCTTTGTAAACTACTTCTTCTTTTGAAGTGCTAAAGCCATTGAGTGGCTGCTTTCCCGTGGACGTAGCCCACATTGGGTGAACCACGTATATCGTGTGTACTCTCTCTCTCTCTACTCTAGTATAATCTCTTGTGTGTGAAATCTATCTCTCTCCATTAAGTAATCTACTCAAAAATCTAGCTAGCTACGTCTTATTTTCTGACAACTGGTATCAGAGCAAGGTTTGCTCGTAGCTAAATTATCTCAAGGAAAGGATTCCTTGAATTGAGTGGGAGTTATGGCGGAGGAAGGGAAGCTCAAGATTGAGAAATTCAATGGAAAAAACTACCAACATTGGAAGATGCAGATTAAAGACTATCTCTACCAGAAGGACCTCTATTTGCCACTAGGCGATCTTGCGAAGAAGCCCGCAACAATGGCAGATGAAGCATGGATTGTCCTTGATCGAAAGGCACTGGGAACAATCCGGTTAAGCTTGGTATCAATTGTGGCCTTCAATGTTTCGGAGATGAAGACCACGGAGGACTTGATGAAGTCACTTGACGACTTCTACGAGAAACCATCGGCATCCAATAAGGTATTTCTTATGAAGTGCTTGTTCAATCTAAAGATGGTAGAGAATGGTTCAGTTGCAGAACACCTAAATGAATTTAACACAAATATAAGTCAAATTAGATCAGTGAAAATCAATTTCGATGACGAAGTGAGAGCTCTCCTTATACTATCATCTCTACCGGATAGTTGGGACAGCCTTGTGATGGCTGTAAGTAATTCTATCTTTGGCACAAATACTCTTAAGTTTGATGATGTTGTGGGTGTTCTCCTAAGCGAGGAAATGCGAAGGAGAAGCACAGGAGAATCATCAAGTGCTGCACTATCAGTGGAAACAAGAGGAAGGCCTAAGGAGAGGTTCAAAAACCAAAAGGGTCGTGATCGCTCAAGGCGGAGCAAGTCACGCACAAAGTCAGTTCTTGAATGTTGGAACTGCGGCAAGAAGGGCCATGTCAAGAAGGATTGCTGGTCCAAGAAGAAGAAGGAGACTGAGTCTCAAGACAACAAGCGAACATCGGAGGCCAATGTGGTAGGTAAAGTAGAGCAAGATGCTCTATTTCTCTCATTAGACAATGTGTCTAATTCCTGGATAGTAGATTCCGGGGCTTCATTCCATGCGACACCACACAAGAAACATTTCCAAGACTACACCAAAGGTAATTTTGGGTATGTATACTTGGGAGATGATGAAGCTTGTGAGATTGTCGGCAAAGGTACAGTTTCTGTCAAAACTGCTAACGGAAATGAATGGAAGCTTAAATATGTTAGGCATGTTCCTTCTCTTCGCAAAAATTTGATCTCTATAGGACAATTGGACGATGAAGGTCACAACATTGCATTCGGAAACAAACGGTGGAAGATCTCAAAGGGATCTTTGGTGGTTGCCAAAGGAGAAAAAGTCGGTACACTTTACTTGTGTACTGTTAGCACGCAACTTTCAGCTTGTGCAGCAACTACAGAAGTTGATAGTGCGGTGTGGCACGACCGACTTGGGCATATGAGTGCCAAAGGAATGCAAATCCTTCAAACAAAGAATCTTCTACCAGGTTTGAAAGAAGTGGACTTAGAGTTCTGTGAAGATTGTGTTTATGGTAAACAAAAGAGGGTAAAATTTCAAAAATCAGGAAATGAAAGAAAAAATAAAAAACTTGAGTTGGTTCATTCTGATGTTTGGGGTCCTACAAATACACCATCACTTGGTGGCTCATTGTACTATGTAAAATTCATAGACGATGCGACTAGAAAAACATGGGTTTATGTCATGAAGAATAAATCCGATGTATTTTCCATATTTCAAAGGTGGAAAGCCTTTGTGGAGAATGAAACAGGTACCAAGGTTAAATGCTTCAGATCCGACGATGGAGGGAAATATTGTAGCCAAGCTTTTGAAAGCTTTTATGCTAGCAATGGCATTCGGAGGCAAAGGACAACCCCAAGGACACCTCAACAAAATGGGATTTCGGAAGGATGAGAAGGACAATCATGGAACGAGCACGAAGCATGCGGCTACATGCACGCCTACCGCTTGATCTTTGGGCGGAAGCTGTAAGTACGTCTGTGTACTTAATCAATAGGTCACCCTCAACGGCATTGGATGGGGGAGTTCTAGAAGAGGCATGGACAGGTAAACCGGTGAATTATGCATTTCTCAAAGTGTTTGGGTATGAGGCTTTCATGCACATAGATAGAAGCCTAAGATCAAAGCTAGATGCAAAGTCCAAAAAGTGTTTCTTCATTGGCTATGGAGAAGGAGACTTTGGGTATCGCCTATGGAATCCTGAAGATGGTAAAATCTTAAGGAGTAGGGATGTAATTTTTAACGAACAAAATATGTACAAAGATTACTTGGAAAGAAAACAAACAAAAGAAGCAGGTGATGAGTACATGGAGCTTGAGGATGGTGAAGACTCAAGGACTGCAAACGGTGACAATGTGCAACAACGTCAACCAAATGAGGAGCCTCAACCTATTCCCCGAAGATCTACAAGAGCAAGTAGACCTCCAGAAAGTTTTGTTCCTTCCTTCAACCATCTCTTAATCTCAGGTTCTGGAGATCCGGAATCATACGAAGAAGCTATGCAACATGAATCCAAAGAAGAATGGACGAAGAGCATGCAAGTGGAGATGGACTCACTACATCGCAAACAAACATGGGAGTTGGTTGAGTTGCCTATAGGTAAGCGGGCACTTCAAAACAAATGGGTGTACAAGATGAAGCTAGAAGAAGGTGGGAAGAAAAGGTACAAGTCTAGTCTTGTGGTAAAAGGGTTTTCTCAAAATAAAGGTATTGACTTCAATAAAATATTTTCTCCTATTGTAAAAATGAGATCTATTAGGCTTGTCTTAAGCCTTGTGGCTGCTCATGATCTAAATCTCGAGCAAATGGATGTAAATACGACATTCCCTCACGATGACTTAGAGGAGGAAATCTACATGCTTCAACCAAAGGGGTATGAAGTAAAAGGTAAGGAGAAAATGGTTTGCAGATTAAAGAAGAGCTTGTATGGTTTCAAGCAAGCATCAAGACAATGGTACTTGAAGTTTGATCGATGGATGTTGGATCATGGATTCACAAGATGCAACTCGCATCACTGCGTCTACACAAAGAATTTGGGAGATGGTAAATTCATCATCCTAATGTTGTATGTTGATGACATGTTGATTGCAAGTGCTAACATGCAGGACATCAAAGACCTAAAAGAGGAGCTGTCCAAATCTTTTTCAATAAAAGATTTAGGTGCTGCAAAGAGGATACTTGGTATGAAAATATCAAGGGACAGGACGAAGAAGACAATAAAGCTATCTCAAGAAGGTACTAGAAAGGTTTTCAATGCAAAATGAAAAACCATTTTCTACACCTTTGGCTGGTCATTTTAAACTAACGAAGGATATGTGTCCAAAGACACAAGAGGCGATAGCCTATATGTCTAAAGTTCCATATGCTGCATCGGTAGGTTCTCTAATGTATGCTATGGTTTGGACAAGGCCAGACATTGCACATGTAGTGGGAGTTGTGAGTAGGTTCATGGACAACCCAGGTAAAGAGCATTGGCAAGCTGTGAAGTGGATACTTAGGTATCTAAAAGGCACAACAACAAATGCTTTGTATTTTGGAGGAACTGATATTTTTCTAGAAGGGTATGCTGATGCAGATATGGCAGGTGACAAAGATACTCGAAGGAGCACTACTGGCTATGTGTTCATGGTTGGAGGCACAGCAGTAAGCTGGGCTTCAAAGTTGCAGAAAGTGGTTTCACTTTCTACCACAGAAGCAGAGTATGTAGCAATGACGGAGGCAAGCAAAGAAATTCTGTGGCTTCATAGATTCTTAGAAGAGCTTGGATTCAAACAAGACAATTGTGTCTTGTACAGTGATAGCCAAAGCGCTATCCATCTTGCGAAGAACTCAACCTTTCATTCAAGGACAAAGCACATTGAGGTGAGATATCACTTCATACGCACTCTTTTGGAAGAGGGACAACTAAAGCTAGGAAAGGTGCATACAAGTGAAAATCCTGCAGACATGTTTACAAAGGTGGTCAACAAGGAGAAGTTAAGCTTTTGCTCATCTTCAATCGGCATTCAAGGATAAGAAGCCAGAATGGAAAGCAGTCACAGGTTTGGTTTGGAGATCAGTCTCCAAGTGGGAGATTGTTAAGTATGGAGCCTGATTTATCCTTGAAATTTTCTGTGGTAAAAGCGTACATTTGTAAGGCCCCCATTATGAGGAGAAGCCATCGTGCGTAAAGGAAAATCACTCATCGGAAACCAAAATTTTCACGGACAAGAATCAGGGGCAACTTTAGAGGCCTCGAGGGCGGAGGCCCCCGAGACTTTTTTTTTCGCCGAAATATTCCTTTTCGCCAGAATATTATGGCCGGCCGGCGGCCGGAAAGTGGTCAGAAAACAACCGGTCGGTTGGCCGGTGGCCGGTAGTCAATGGCCGATGGCCGGTAGTCGGAAGTCAATGGCCGGTGGCCGATGGTCGAAAGTCAATGGCCGGTGGCCGGTGGCCTAACTCAAAAGTGGACTTGTCTTCTCAAGGGCGGCCACACATGGGCGGATTGGAGGGTCCGATTTAGACTTAATCGCACAAGGGCGGCTACACATGGTTGTCTCTCATAAGAGAGGGCAGCCCTTTTGGCCTATAAAAGGAGGCCATTTCTACACACATTTCATAGTGTGAAGTTGATGCAACAAGGTGAGTTTGAGGTGGTGAGAGTGAAGCAAGGCGGGAGCTCTATCAAGGGTTTCATTAGAAAGTTTCGAAGGTCATTTGGAGGGCCTTGTAAGAAATTGTATTTCTCTCTCTGGAAACTTTTTTTAAAATGCACTTGCACCTTGTGAGTACGTCCAAAAGGACAACCAGACACTTTAAAAAGTAGATTTATATTCCCAATCGTCCTTGAAAACGATCACTTTTTTATTTAATGTGAGCGTCTTTTTTAGGAGGCAGGTGCGGTGCATTCAAGGCAGCTTACGCCATCACTGAAAGTTGAAAAGTCACAAACTGTCAAATAGTGATAGATTTTGAGGCTTTTGACACCACCAATGCGTTCGGAACGCCAAAATACCCTAACAACGAATGTCTACTTGTCTCATTCCGACATCCGGAGAGGCAAAAAATGTCAAAAAACCCCAAAAAATGGGCTTTTTACTTAAGGCGCGCGAGGAGGCATTCTAAAATGCTAAAATGCCCCTCTGCACGTCGTTAGTACAAAGCTTCTTTTAGTGATTTTTGGACAATTATCTTTCAAGAAAGCCTACCCATGTTTCTCTATTGCACTTTTGCACCATGCTCTCTCTCTCTCTCTCTCTCTCTCTCTCTCTCTCTTTCTCCCTCTCCCTCTCTCTCTCCTTTCTATAGCTTAGCATATTTAAAGAGAGAGAGAGAGTGAGAGACTCCCATTACTAACGGCGCGCGTGGAGCATGTTTTGACCTCAAAAAACACCTCCTCGCGCCGTTAGTATAAGGTAACAGAAAGACTCTCTCTCTCTCTCTCTCTTTCCCCCGCCTTACTTCCTCTCTCTATAACACTCACACATACACACATAAACACATACACTGGTGGATGCACAGTACTAAAGGCGCGCATAGAGACATGCACACCGGTTGTGCCTCTCTACGTGCGCCTATAGTAGAGAGAGAGAGAGAGAGAGAGAGAGAGAGAGAGAGAGAGAGAGAGAGAGAGAGAGAGAGAGAGAGAGGCTCTTTGTGTTTGTGTGTGTGTGTGTGTGTGTGTATGTTATATTTGTGTGTCTGTGTGTTTGTGAGTGTGTGTGTCTCTGTGTGTGTCTGTGTGTGTGTGTGTATGTTATATTTGTGTCTCTGTGTGTTTGTGTGTATGTTATATTTGTCTGTCTCTGTGTGTGTGTGTGTGTGTGATCAAAATGCACTTTGTAGAATTGTAACAATGGGTGTGCGTGCTCACTCTTATAGACCCGAAATTATGATCTCTAAGGCTAAGATGATGAAGAAAAAACCTATGTGATAGATGGAGGCCTTTCTAGAGATTTTTTGACATTTTCCTCTCAAAAAGCTCTCTAAAAGAGGAAAAAAGGGGCTTTTTACTAACGACGCGTGATGAGGCATTCCAAAATTTTGGAATGCCCCCTTGCGCGCCGTTAGTAAAATGTTCTTTTAGGGGTTTTTTACATTATTTGCCTCTTTGGATGTCGGAGCTAGGCAATTGGACATTCATTTCTAGGATATTTGGGCGTTCCGGACGCATTGACAGTATCAAAAGTTTCAAAATCTTCCACCACTTGATAGTTTTGTAACATTTTGAATTCTAGTGATGACGTAAGTCGTATCAAATGCACCGCATCTACCTTCTGAAAAAGGTGCTCGCATTAAATGAAAGAGAGTGATCCTCTTCAAGGACCTCTAGATTATTAAATGAAGAGAGGGACATCTTTTATATTTTTGTTAATATCAATCTATTTTTCTACGTAACGTAGGCTCTTCTCTCATTGGAGGAGCTTATTTTCCTCTCTCTTCCAAAAGGCCCTCCAAAAGACCTCCGAAATCTTCTAATGAATCCCTTTGTAAACTACTTCTTCTTTTGAAGTGCTAAAGCCATTGAGTGGCTGCTTTCCCGTGGACGTAGCCCACATTGGGTGAACCACGTATATCGTGTGTACTCTCTCTCTCTCTCTCTCTCTCTCTACTCTAGTATAATCTCTTGTGTGTGAAATCTATCTCTCTCCATTAAGTAATCTACTCAAAAATCTAGCTAGTGATGGGGGCTTTTCACAAGCCAAGCTCCCATACCCCTCTTCTCTCGTCCCCACCCCATGAAAACCCCCTCTTAGGGAGGGAGTGATAAAAGGCATTGGAAAAAGTAAGAAAAAGAAAAGTATGATTATGTAAATATATAAGAAAGGTAAAATAAGCCACCTCATGCCTGCGGGGTAGCCCATCCCCACCTTGCCTCCTTTTTCTTCACTGTTGCCCCGCCGGGTGTCCCTTTTCCTCTCCTCCACTCAAAAGGTCAACTCCCCTCTCTCTTCCCCTTGTCCTTTCTCCTTTCTCTCTCCGCTCAAGCTACCCCACCTCTCACCAATAATGCATTATAACTCACCAATAATGCACCCTAACTCACATGCAACTTACCCTATCTTCCAAAATAGTATACCCCACCCCCTCTTTCTCTCTCCTATCATATCCCATGACCCAAATACCCCCCTCTCTCTCTAAAGGGCGCCATGTCTCTTGTCTTGTAGCTAAATAACCTCCCCCACACTCACACACACTCAGTTTCACTGAAAAAGGTGCCCACAGATCCATCCCCACGCGGTGGTTACCTGATTTTTCTTATGTTCACACACATCTGCACACAGATTCACCTCTGAACACACTCCCCTCTCTACCCTCTTGTAATTACTTTATTCTCCATGTCACCTCTCACTTTTTTTCATCAACCCATCTCTCTCTCTTAGTCTCTCTCTCATGAGACTGCTGTTCTGGCACATATACACACAGCCAGACAAGTGGGGCCCATAGTCACATGGCCTATGTAGATAATGATTTCTTCATTTCTAAATTCTAAAATTTCTCCCCCCTCCTCCCCTATATAAAGAGGGGTCACCATCACACTAAGGACACACACCATCACCAAAGAGTACACTATGCACTGTGTGTGCCTAGTGCACACACACACACCCACACCCACACCCACACCCACACCATCACCATCACCATCACCATCACCATCACCGCAATCACCATGCTCGTATTGAGCATGACCTCTACACCCTTGGGCTATGGAAGATGAAGGGAAACTAAATGAAAGATGATGGCCATAACCCTCGTGTGAGTCTTCGCCATCAACTCCCACCTATCCGCCATGTGCTCTACCACTCTCTCCCTTCTCATTCCCCTACCCTATGCTCCCCATTTCATCGCCTTATTCTCTAAATAAAGCTTGAGGTTTTGTGAGTATGTTTTCTTGAAATGTTTTGCCCATGTGAGGTGTGCGGAATCGCCACCTAGTCTTGTGTTTGGAGTCAGCTTGTGTATGTGTGAAGGGTGTGCGGATTCGCCATCCTTTTGTGGTGCCTAAGTACTAAGCCGCTATACCCCCTCCCTCACTCTCTCTCTCTCTCTCTCTCTCTCTCTCTCTCTCACTTGATCTCATTCCCTTTCCTCTTCATCATTACTCCCAAGCATCCATCTCTCTTGGATGAAAACTTTGTTATGGTGGTGTGTTGTTTGCGTCCTAGCCGCTGAAGCTAGGTGGTGCCCCCTGTTTGCTTTACCATGACAGGCTCGAGGCGCGCCATTCGGTCCTCGGTGTTTTAGAGGCCGTCGGGGTTCGGGGTTCGCTTTGATCCGGTCACTAGCTACGTCTCATTTTCTAACAGACTGGAGTTTTGTTCTTTTGGAGTTTGTTTTAAGCTTCAAATCATCTATGCATTGCTTGATTTTGCTACGAATCCTCACAATTAGAGGCCCAACACTTTCCTAGTCGTACTGCACACTTCTTGACACATTTTTTGGAAGCCCAACGTGAAGTAGGCTAGGGTGAGGGTTCAAAAGCTTCATTGAAAGTCTCAAATCAATTCTTTAAAGCTATGGAGCAACAAGAGCAATAGGGAGTGCAGCTTGATCCTGCCACAATGCAAATGTTTCAAGCCTTTGTGGTGTTTATGCAGTAGCAGGAAGCTACTGAAAGGAGGGATCTTTCCTCAACCAAAGCACTCCAATCAATGGTAAAGAAAATGGATCAATTCAATGGTAAAGATGTAGCAAAGTATCTTTGTGGGTATGTAAAGGAGATGGAGCTGCAACGAGTGCCTGCAGTACAGATGGTACAAGGTTTTGAGCTAGCTGTGGTTCCCAAGGTTAGAGAGCATGTAAGGGAAATTAGAAATGAGCATGGGGAAACTTGGGAAGCATTGAAATTAGCCTTAAAAGAAGAGTATTTCATGGAAGTCTTCAAAAGGGTGATAAAGATGACTTTTTTAGAGTGGCTAGTTAGGCCAAAAGAGGGTCTTTCGCCTATCGAATTGCTAAGGAAATTTGAATGCTGCTATGGTCAATTGTCAAGGACTGAAAAGGCTACCCTAAACTTAGAGAAGAAATAACTCTTTTTGTAGGCTGCAGGTAAAGAGATTCAAGATAAGTTAGAGTTGCTACATGAGGATAAGGATGCAGAACAGGGGTTGACAACTGATTGGAATGAGGTCGAAGATGCAATTTCACTGCTAGCCAAGTGAGAATGACGGAGAGACAAGATGATAGTTAACCCTAATCAAGCCCCAATCATTCCTGAGAGTCCCATAAAGCCTATTATTGTGGTTCCAAAGAATGACAAGTCCATTCTAGATGATATTGTCAAGGGAATGCAAGAGCTAAAGCTAAAGCTTACAAGGCTAGAAGAAAAGGGACAACCATCAAGTCAATCTACACACCAAAGACCTCAAAACAGAGAAGGCTTTGTAAATAGATGCATATGGTGTGATAGTACTGACCATGCAAGGAGAGATTGTGAAAGTTTCAAAGATGCATTGATGAAGGAGCTTGTTTTCTCTACAGATGGCAAGATTCACTTAGTTGAAATAGGTAAGATCTTCGGGAAAAACTTTGGAAAAGGTGGGATGAAGAAGCTAGTTGAGGATATGGCTACTAGCCATGCCATGTCTATGGTTGAGGCAGCTGCCTATGGGTTGAAGGTAGAGCCTACTAAGAGAAAAGGATCAATCAAGGTTGGAGAAGATGAACCTAATGGGATTGGAGAGCTATGGCCATGTGCAATAGAATTTTCTATGAAGGGTAAGATGACTATAGCAGTTTTGCATGAAGTCAAAGATTGCATTCGGCTAGAAACAGGTTGGAATGACCCGTAGATTCTTTGTCAGTGCATGCATACATTGAAAAAGTTCAAGCCAATGAGGTCAAAGTTGAAGAGAAACTTAGGCATGAGAATGAGGATGAAGGGCCTTAAAAAAGGGCCACAAGGAGTGGAGGTAGAAACGACTCAGTGCCTCCTAGATCAAGTTCTCCACAACAAATGTCTACCCCTGAGGTGCCTATGCAAGAAGCCTCTAAAGAGAAGAAGAAGGAAGCAACAAAATTCAAAGCAAAGGGTCCACGGCCTACAGACTCCAATCTGATATAGAGGCAGCAACAGATCTCAAACAGATTTTGGAAGAGAGGATTTTGAGCAGTAAGGTGGAATTTACCTTGGGTGAGGTCCTTCGTACAGAAATCGAGAGTTTCATGAAGAAATAATTGATATTATAAAGAGAAAGAGAGATTCTCTTACTAAATCTATCCATGTACAGGGTGAAGGAGAGACTTTAAATGCACAGGGAGTACAAGTCTATGGCGAGCAAGGTGATGAAACTATAGTTAATTGCTACAAGTCTAGGGGAGGAGTAAAACAAGATCGCTTTTTGGATGATTTACCCATTGGCCATGCACTATAAGTGGGTAGTAGATCTAGTTACAATGCCATTGAGCTTATGGAAAATAAGATACATAATGCTTGCACGGGAAGATTTAACCAACCAACTTAAAGGTAGTAGATCTCGTTACAATGCCATTGGGCTTATGGAAGATGAGATACATAGTGCTTGCACGAGAAGATTTAACCAACCAAGTTAAAGGTCGTGCTCTAAGAATATAAAGCACAAAAGGGGTATTTAAGTTCCTCTTGGATGATGTAATTTGACGTTATGGAAGTGTTACAAAAATAATAAAAGACAGGGGTGAGTTGGTGGATGCCGACAAAGCTAGGGAATTTTTCTCTAGGTTGGGCATTAAATTTGCTCTCACTACTGCATATAATCCTGAGGGAAATGGTAAATCAGAGAGTGGGCATCTTCCTATCATTAAAGCTTTGGCTAAGGCCTGCAAAGGTAAAATGGGAGAGTGACATAGGTTATTGCCTTATTCTTTATGGGTAGATCGTACAAGTCAACGCTCAATTATTGGTTCTATGCCTTTTGAGTTGATGAACGGTAAAAATACTATTATGCCAATTGAGGATGCAATTCCCACATGGAATGTTTTACATTGGGAAGATGGAATGAGTAGGGAAGACCTTCTTACTTTGCACATACAAAAGGCCTCAAGATATTGAGAATGCAGTTGCATGATTGAAATATGCAAGGTTAAAGAATAAAGAAAGATTTGATAAGAGGGATAGGCTCAGACCTATGCTATTGAGGAATAGGCTCAGACCTAAAGCTATTGAGGAAGGTAATTGGGTGTTGATATATGACAACAGTCTTGACAACCAACATTCAACAATAAGAAAGCTTTCAAAGAGATGGTTTGGTCCTTATGTGGTTCAACATATACATGGGAATGCAACTTATACCTTGCATGAGTTGGACGCGACAAAAATAAAGATTCCCATTGCAGGAAGAGAATCAAGTTATTCAAAAGAAGAGGTGATACAGATCCCTTTGATTCACAGGAAAGTCAGAATGATTGCTCTGATGAAAATGTTATGGACGTGGACAATGCGTTAGATTTTGTTTGAAAATGACGATGAAATCGACATGTATGTTGATTTAAATGAAGACTAAACCTGCTGCAAAAAGTTATGTGTGGCACATGCCAAAGGATTTGCAGGTTTAGAGGGGGTGGATATTTTGCTGTAGCACTTGTGTAATGTGAAAATAAAATATCTACCTCACTCTTAATGTTTTTGATGTGTGGAACCAAATGCTACAATGTACATAGTGTGATATATGTGAAATTGGATGCCATGGTTGAAGGCGTTGTCTTGTCATGGTAGGTGCATAATGTGAAAATAAAAATATCTATCTCACTCCTAAAGTTTTTTATGTGTGGGATCAAATGCTACAATGTATATAGTGTGATATATACGAAAATGGATGCCATGGTTGCATGCATGTACATACCTTGCCGGGCAGGCGAGACCGGGGACGTGGCACTCGTGCATGTTTTAAAACATTTAATTATTCTTAATTTGCTTAATGAATGTACAAATATCAAGTGTTGCGAAGAGGAATGCTTGTTTTGCCAGAAAGTTTAATGCGGGCAAAAATAGCAGGTTTCATGCACGGACATAAAAGACGTGTCCAAAGTGGTAACCAAGTGGAAAATTTAAGTTCAACATAAAATTTGAGCTAAAAGGGATTTTTACACCTAAATAGGGATTTTCCGCAACTTGTTTGGGCATTTTATGGACAAAAGGGGTATTTTTGGGCACAAAATAGCCAAAAACTGGTCAAAAATAGCTCAAAATGCCACATCAACGACGGTGCCATCATTTTTCAAGTTGAAAAGGAACTTATAGAGCCAATACCGAGCTCATTTGGGCATATAAGCAAGGAGATACATCCATTACAATCCAAGATGCTAGTGCAGTCCCTTGTTGCTTCCACTACATGTTCGCGGCTATGAGGCCTCCAAGTAGGGTTTCCCCTCCTCAAATAACTACTTGGTCTTTTCCAATGAAGTTATGAATCTTCCATGAAATGGTCACAACAAAGAATCAAAGCATCAATTTAGGTTTTTTAACAGGTCGAAATAGCACTCCATTTGTGCAATTGGGAGACAGGCTACACCTAATCTTCACATACACAAGAGTTTTGAGTCAACCTTGGTTCTTTTTCAAAGTGGATATTTCATGGTTGGAGTTTTCTTTTTTTGAGTTTTTTTTAGCTTCAAATCATCTACGCCTTGCTTGATTTTGCTATGAATCCTCACACTGAGAGGCCCGACACTTTCCTAGCCGCGTTGCGCACTTCTTGACACATTTTTTAGTGAACCCGATGAAAAGTAGGCTAGGGTGAGGGTTGAAAAGCTTCATTGAAGGTCTCAAAACAAAGATTTAAAGCTATGGAGCAACAAGAGCAACATGGGGCTCTATTTGATCAAGTCACATTGAAAATGTTTCAAGGTTTTGTGGTGTTTCCGCAACAACATCAAGCTGCAGAAAGGAGGGAGCATTCCTCAACCAAAGTGCTTCAATCTGTGGTGAAGAAAATGGACCAATTTAATGATAAAGATGTAACAAAGTATCTTTGTGGATAAGTAAAGGATATGGAGCTTCATCAAGTGCCCGAAGCAGAGATAGTACAAAGTTTTGAGCTAGCTGTGGTTCTTGAGATCAAAGAGCATGTAAGGGGAATTAGAAATGAGCATGGGGAAACATGGGAGAAGAATTAAAGTTAGCTTTAAAATAAGAGTATTTCATGGAGGACTCTGAAAGGGTAACAAAGAGGACTTTTTAGAGTGGGTAGTTTGGCCAAAAGAGGGACTTTCACCTACCAAATTGCTAAATTTGAACGTTGCTATGATCCACTTTCAAGGACCGAGAAGGCTATTTTAAACTCAGAGAAGATAGATCTATTTTTTAATGCAATAGGTAAAGAGATTCAAGAGAATTTAGAGTTACTACTTGAGGATAAGGATGTAGAACAAGGCTTAAAGGCTGACTGCAATGAGGTTGAAGATGCAATTTCACCGCTAGCCAAGCAACAACGACGGAGAGACAAGATGATAGTTAACCCTAATCAATCCCAAAGTGTTCTTGAGAGTCATGTAAATCCTTTTATTGTGGTTCCAAAGAGTGACAAGTCCATTCTAGATGATATTGTCAAGGGAATGCAAGAGATAAAGTTAAAGCTTACAAGACTAGAAGAAAAGGGGCAACCATCGGGTCATCAATCTAAAGGCCAGGCAACGATCTCAAACTAGAAAAGTCCTTACAATAAATGCATATGGTGTGATAGTACTGACCATGCGAGGAGGGATTGTGAAAGTTTCAAATATGCTTTGATGAAGGAGCTTCTTTTCTTAAAGATGGCAAGATTCACTTAAGTGAGACAGGTAAGCTCTCGGGGACAATTTTGCAAAGGTGGATGATTGATTGAGCCATGCCATCTCAATGGTTGATGCAGCCACATATAGGTTGAAGGTGGAGCCTATGAAGAAAAAACGAGTCAAGGTTGGACAAGAAGCATCTAATGGGATTGGAGATTGTGGCCATGGGCAATAGAGTCTGTTGTGAAGGGTAAAATGACGAAAGAAGTCTTGCATGAAGCTGGAGATTGCATTCGGCTAGAAACAGGTTGAAATGACAATGTAGACTCATTGTTAGTGCATGCTTACATTTCCAAAAAATTTCAAGCCAATGAGGCCATTGTCAAAGAGAAACATAGGAGTGAGAATAGGGATGAAGGGCCTTCAAAGTAGGCCGTGCAAGGAGTGGAGGTAGAAATGACACAGTGCCTCCTAGATCAAGTTCTCCACAACAAATACCTACCCCTAAGGTTCCTATGCAGGAAGCCTATAAAGAGAAGAAGAAGGAAGCAAAAAAATCCAAAGAAAAGGGTCTGGTCTACAAACTCCAATCTGATATAAATGCAACAACGGATCTCAAAAGGTTTTGGAAGAGAGGATTTTAAATAGTAAGGTGGAATTTATCTTGGGTGAGGTCCTTGGCATAGGAAAGCGGGAGTTCTATGAAGAAATAATTGATAGTATAAAGAGAAAGAATCAGTCTCATATACTGAATCTATCCATGTACAGGGTGAAGGAGAGACTTTAAATGCACTGGGTGTACAGGTCTATAACAAGAAAGGTGAAGAAAATGTTGTTGAATGCTACAATTCTAGGGGAGGAGTAAAACACGTTCGCTTCTTGGATGATGAAGATGACATCGAAACCACTCACAAGAGTTACTACTTGAAGATTCACTGGGCAAGAGTAAGTACTGAGACCCTCGTAAAAGTGGGAGACTTAGAAGAGCCATACATTGCATTGATAGATCATGGGTCAAAAGCTAACCTCATGTCAAAGAGTCTTTATCAAAAAGGAAACGGCCAATCAATATAAATCATGGATGGATGATTCGTGAAGCAAACAACTCAGCAAGGCAACTGTATGGAGCTTATCCAAATGTAAAGGTGACTATAGGGGATGTGAAAGATGACCATAATTTCTTTGTACAGGAGATGTCTACATACCCTCTTATCCTTGGGCAGCCCTACATCACTGCTACTCGCATGGAAACCAAGGTGATGGACGATGGGTCAGCTTATGCTAGGATAAGGAGAAGGGATGATAAGCCTTCAGTACAGTTCCTTACTATTTGTGTGGACCATGAAAGGAACCGTGAAAGTCTTCGAGAGAAACCCTTGCCAAAGACAAGCAAAGCATTCAAGGACTACAGAGATATGAGGGGTTTTGCCCATGTACCATTGTAGAGTGGGATTGCAATGGTACAAGAAGAGAAAAGTTCTTCCATGATGTATATGCAAAGGAAACGTTTTCTACAGGTTTTGTAGGATTAATAAACTATGGATCTATTACTTTTACAAATTGAGACTTAAAGAGAGGTGAGAAAACATGTAAATAGTGTACAGAAGGGTTTGATGAACAATGGTTTGGTAGAAGTCGATGAATGCATTGCAGGTGTGTTTGATGAGTATTCGTTTGTGGATACTATGCAAGACTAGGAGTCTTTAGTGGATTGCAATTTGCGTAAGGGAAGTGACGTCATGAAAGTACAAATTCAACGAGGATTTCAAAAATTCTCCAGGTATTGATGTATGAGTGGAGACCAAGTACAAGTCTGTGGCAAAGAAAGTGGAACCAGTGGCATTACCTCTACCAAAATATTGTACGGATAAGATGGATCAAGAAGCTGCTCTGCAACCTAGCCTTTGTGAGTCAAGCAAGATTGGACATATAAGTCTACACATGATACGTTGAAGGAGTTATAGATTGGTTGCAAGGACAATTTGACAGAGGTTGAAAGAAAATTCTTTGAAGAAATGCTTGCCAAACATGGGAAGGCTTTTGTATTCAAGCCGCATGAGATAGGGTGTTTTGATCCATCCATTGTTACTCCTATAGTGTGTACCTTGGAACTTGAGGCCTATTCCGGTTC
This sequence comes from Adiantum capillus-veneris, assembly GCF_014529385.1. Lineage (NCBI taxonomy): Eukaryota > Viridiplantae > Streptophyta > Polypodiopsida > Polypodiales > Pteridaceae > Adiantum > Adiantum capillus-veneris. The sequence continues at coordinate 117,805,165 of NC_140955.1, forward strand.
CAAAGGTTCATTTGTCAAAACTCATTGAGCTGCTTAATGAAAAGATCAAGATAAATATTTTGGAGCCTTCTTGTGCTCCATATTCAAACAGATGGTTCACAGTTCCGAAGAAAAATTATCTTTACATATTATTCAGGATATGCAATATGTAAATAAGGTGACAATAAATGTGGGTACATGGCTAGTTTTAGATGAGTTTGTAGAGGCATTGCAGGAGGGGCAATATATTCTATGGGGTATTTTTACTCAGGGTATGATCAGTTCCAACTAGCTATGGAAAGTAGGGACATTAATACCATGAGAACACCTTTGGGTTTGGTAAGGATGTGCACCTTACCTTAGGGAGCAGCTAATTCAGTTGCACATATGATGAATGGTATGAACCATGTCCTACGTGACTTCATACCTCAAACTACAATGCCCCTTCTTGATGGTGTGCCAATTGAAGGATGCGATGTGACTGATATAGATGAGGCTCTAGAGTCGAGGGGATGCCGCAAGTATGTGGAAAATCATATCAATGATTGTGATGAGATCTTATCAAGATTGCAAGAAGTGAACCTTACCTTGTATGGGCAAAAGTTAGTGTTTGATGTGAACAAAGTTCTTATTGTGGGACATATGTGCAGGCCATATGGTAGAAGGTCTTGTTCAAAAAAGACTGATGTGATTCAAAGAATGACAAAGACATGTATTAATGTAACTGAGGCTCAAAGGTTTGTGGGTGCATGTGTGTTCTATGTTATTTGGATTCCACATTATGCGCATGTGGCAAAACCTTTGTATCAATTTTTGAGAAAGCTCCAAAAGTTTCAATGGGAAGAAATGCATACCCATGCCATGATAAAATTAAAGAAGTTGCTACTTATGTCTCCAAATTTGAGGGAAGTAAACTATGAATTTGAAAGATATATAATTGTGACAGTGGATACTAGCCCCACATGAATTGGATGGGCGATTGGGCAAGATGATGATAATGGCAAGCGATATGTGGTGAGATTTGGAGCAAAAGTCCTAAGTGCTCGTCAACACAACTATCCACAGGTAAAAAGAGAGTTATGGGGAGTAGTCACAACTTTTAAATGTGACAAAGAGTATTTGATAGGAGCAAATGTAATAGTGGAGACTGATTGTTTATGCCTTCTTGGAATGATCACAAGTTGCTCAACTCCCGACATTGCTCTGTTGAGATTTCTTGCCTACATAAAGTCCTTAAATCCATTATTTAAGCATATTGCAGGGAAAGATAATCCAGTTGTAGATATGCTTTCAAGAGCAAGGTATAAAAATGAAAAAGACATGGTTGTCGAGGGCGATGATGTAGGAACAAGGTTGTATAGTATCTCTCATTCCAAGTGTGATCATGTTTTCCTGTCAGATGCACTTGAGTCATTTATAGAGGACCTATATCAAGGTGGCTGGTTGCTCATTGGATGCTATCTAAGCACTTTGACAAGGCAAGAAGGGTGGATTGATCAAGAGTTCAAAAGAATACGGAGAAAGGCCTATGGATACTTTTTGAAAGATGGGTACTTATGGAAGCATTGGAAACAAAGAAATGGAATTCCGTTGAGAGTCGTAAATAATAAGGACGCTCAAATTAATCTTATGAAAAAGTTTCATGAGAGTCTTTATGTTGGACATAGAGGTGTGTGGGCCACCTTTACAAAAATGAGACATATGTATTGGTGGAAAGATATGTATAAAGATGTATCTCACTTTGTGGAGTCTTGTGAAACCTGTCAAATGTATTCGAATGTATGTCATCGTAATGGGCTGCACCCTACTTACCCAATGGCCATGTACTATAAGTGGGTAGTAGATCTCTGGTTACATTGCCATTCGGCTCATGACAAATGAAATACATAGTGCTTGCATGGGAAGATTTAACCAGCCAAGTTGAAGATCGTGCTTCAAGAACAAAAAGCACATAAGGGATATGTAAGTTCCTCTTGGATGATGTAATCAACTGTTATGGCTGTGTTGGGAAAATAACATCAGAAAGAGGTGAGTCGGATGCCGACAAAGCCAGAGAATGTTTGTCTAGGTTGGGCATTAAACTTGCTCTCACTACTGCATATAATCGTGAGAGAAATGGTAAATCAGGGTGTGGGCGTCCTCCTATCATTAAAGCTTTGGCTAAGGCTTGCAAAGGTAAAATGGGAGAGTGGCCTAGGTTATTGCTTTATACTTTATGGGCTGATCGTACAACTCATAGCTCAGTTACTTGGCTATATGCCTTTTGAGATGATGTATGGTCAGAAACCTATAATGCCAATTGAGGATGTAGTTCCCACATGAAATGTATTGCCTTGGGAAGATAAAATGAGTAGGGAAGTCCTTCTTGCTTTTTACATACAATAGTTAGAAAGAAGGCCTCAAGATATTGAGATTGCATTAGCACAATTGAAAGATGCAAGGTTAAAGAATAAGGATAGATTTGATAAGAGGCATAGGCTTAGCCCTAAAGCTATTGAGGAAGGTGATTGGGTATTGGTGTATGACTGTAGTCTTGATAACCAACATTCAACAATAAGAAAGGTTTCAAAGAGATGGTTTGGTCCTTATGTGGTTCATCATGTACATGGGAATGCCACTTATACCTTGCATGAGTTGGACGGGACATAAATGAAGATTCCCATTGCAGGTAAAAGAATCAAGTTATCCAAAAGAGAGGTGATACAAATCCCTTTGATTCCTAGAAAAGTCAAAATGAAGGCTCTGATGAAAATCTTATGGATGTGGACAAAGAAAGAGATAATGTTGCGTTAGATTTTGTTGCAAGCGATGATGAAATCGACATGTATGTGGACTTAAATGAAGACTAAACCTGCTACAAAAAGATATGTGTGGCACATGTCGGAGGATGTGTAGGTTTAGAGGGGGTGGATGTCATGCCATGGCACATGCATAATTGAAAATAAAATATCTACCTCACTCTTAATGTTTTTAATGTGTGGGACCAAATGCTGCTTCACTACATGTTCGAGACTGTGAAGCCTCCAATTAGGATTTCTCCTCCTTAAATAACTACTAAGTCTTCTCCAATCAAGTTCTAAAGCTTCCATAAAATGGTAACGATGAAGAATTGAAGCGTCAATTTAGGGTTTTTAACAGGTCAAAAGAGCACGTCATCTGTACAATTGGGAGCTAGGCTACACCTAATCTTCACACACACGAGAGTTTTGAGTTAACCTTGGTTCTTTTTCAAATTGGAGTTTTGTTCTTTTTGAGTGAGTTTTTAGCTTCAAAGAATTAATGCCTTGCTTGATTTTGCTACGAACCCTCACGGTTAGAGGCTCAATGCTTTCTAGCTAGCTGCACTGCACACTTCTTGATAGTGTGCACATACCTTGCTGGGCATGCAAGGCCGAGGATGTGGCACCGTTTTATTTTTTACCACATTAAAGAGTGCCTAATTTTCTTTAGGAATGTACAAATGTCAAGTGTTTTGAAGTGGCATGCTCGTTTTGCGTAGAAAGCTCAATGCGGCGATCTTGACCAAAAATAGTAGTTTTCATGCGTGGGCATAAAAGACGTGTTTAAAGTTCTTACCAAGTGGAAAAATGAGGTTCAAAATTAAATTTGAGCTAAAAGGGAAATTTTTACAAAAATAGGAATTTTTCCTAGTTTGTTTGGACATTTTACGGACAAAAAGAAGCATTTTTTGGGCAAAAAATGGCCATAAAATGATAAAAAATAGCCTTAAAATAGCAAGAAATGGCTCAAAATGCCGCGTCGATCACAATTCCATCGTTTCTCAAGTGAAGAGGAAAGTTTTAGAGCCAAGAATGACCTCATTTGGGCATATAAGCAAGGAGATACATCCATTACAATCCAGGGTGCTTGTGAAGTCCCATGCAATTTCCACTACATGTTCGAGGCTGTGAGACCTCCAATTAGGGTTTTCCCTCCTCAAATAACTACTTGTGCTTCTCCAATGAAGTTCGCAAGCTTCGATGAAATGGTCATGACGAATAATCGAAGCGTCAATTTACGATTTTCAACAGGTCAAAAGAGCACTGCATCTGTGCAATTGGGAGTGAGGCAGCTACACCTAATCTTCACACACACACAAGTGTTGAGTAAATCTTGGTTATTTTCAAAGTGCATCTTTCATGGATGGACTTTTGTTCTTTTCTAGTGTGTTTTTAGCTTCAAATCATCTACGCATTGCTTGATTTTGCTACGAATCCTCACAGTTAGAGGCCCGACGCTTTCCTAGCCGCAATGCGCACTACCGGACAACGTGACGCTCGCTTGTGAAGATGTGCAGGTGATGTTGAGTAGATGTCTCTGGTGGCAAGTGAATGCTTCTGATGGCCCATGATGAAGAGCAAAAACACCTCCCTTAAGTGCATCAAGCTTGAGGCAATAGCACATAGTAAACTTTGAGAAAGCAAGGGGAGCAAAAGAAGGTATGTGCACTGAATGACTATCACTCTGAGTCGCCTGACCAAAGAGATGGTCAAGTATTGAGAGCATCACACAAAATTGGATACTTGGCGATGGTTGTTGGAGAACAATCATATCTCTCTCCAGCAGTTTGACTCAGCTATCGGATCTCTACAGGCAATAAGTTTAAACAAACCATATTGTATTAATAATCGTTTTGAGTTGCTAGTTAGTTTTCTTTTTTTTTGGTTAATGGAGAGTCAGGGTGATCAAACATATGAACCAGGGTGATCAAACATATGAACCTATGGACGATGAAGAGAACGAGATGGAAGAGGAGGGCTTGGATAGATAAATAAACTTTGTAGCCCTCTTTTACAAGTGCAAATGTGGCACAAAGAACTCTATGATCACATGTATATAAAACTCAATTAGAATTTTGATCTTATCTGTAACTTTTTTAAACTATTGGTTTTTGCACTTGAATTTGTCAAGGTAATTTATTTTTTAAATCTGATGTTTATTTTTTTAATTTGTACATTTTTTCAAAAAACAATTGATGCTTTATATTTTTTACGTAGGTAAAAAATAAAGGTGCTCATTTGGGCCATCCAATTTTGGGTGGCCCAAATGAGCACCTTTATTTTTGTATAGGCGCATGGCGGTAATAGCAACAGCAATAGGCATGGATATATTGCCACCATTATTACTGTGGATATTGCTGTTAAACCATTCCCGCAGAAATTCCCGCTCCTATTATCGCTCACCCATTTTTTCTCTTCAGTTCCATGTGTTATTTGACGGTAATAGAAGCGGTTCTCAATCTTTCTTCTTATAGTGTGGTCTTGGTCCTAAGAAAACACTATAGTAGGCCTCCTTCCTATGGTCTTGGTCCTTAGCAAATACTATAGTAGGCCTCCTTCCTATGGTTGAACGTCTTGGTGACATTGTGAATATCTGGTTGACTCTGAATTCTAAATGGGAGATTGGTTTTTATGAAGAGATCTAGCTTGAGCACCACCTTGATCGCCAAAATGGAATGAGCTGGTCACTTGACAACTATTCCAAGTTAGAACTCTAGAGTTGGATGTCGTATCATATCAGATAGGATGAATAGAATCAGACTTCAGATGAATAATTTAAAAAAACTAGATAGATAGCTGAAATTAACTGAAAGAATAAAATTAGATGCGACAACAAGACATCTAGAATAGATTACTAAGTCAAAATTACAACTGAGCTTACACTGAATCCTGGATTACAAAGGAGTACAAGAGTCCAAAGATTTATGGCAACACAACTTTGTTTGAGACTAGCCGACATGAGACAAATTGACCCCAAATTAAGGAAAGTAGCAGATCGTAGTTATAGGTGCTCTTATTGGGTTCTCACAGATTATCCCCTACTATATAGTTTTCGATCGGTAATTACTACATGTATTGATAATTATAATGTATACAAGCACTTCCCTAGCGTCGATGTTTGCTATCTACAGAGAGGCCACCAGGGCATGAGTGGAGACGAGGAGTTCACATCACCTTAGTAGTGGCGGTTGGGTGACATATGAGGAGGAGTTTGTGAGTGTTTTTGCAGTGCTTTAATAGTTAAAGATTTGTCAATTTGTAATTGTTTGTTTGTTGTGTTTATTGTTTCTAGTTATGTGGGAAAATTAAGCAAAGGGAGCCTGCCAAACTCGAGCATAGATATGGCACAAAGAAAGTTCTCCATACACTGATCAAGAAGTTGAAATGTCGAGCCAGGTCGGTAAGCAGTATAGACTTTCCACACAGTTTACATTAATATTACTTTGCGTTTTTGTGTTCTCTCTTTTTTATTTGTAGGATCTGTTTGAGCTTTAGCTACAAGGGGAGGGGCTATTGTCATATGAGTAGCACATTAGGGTGCTGATATATTTTTATTTATCAATATATATATATATATTTTTTTTTTCTTATTGTGGATGTCATGCATACCCACATTCAATTGTTTATCTTATTGTGGGTGTCACACATTCAATTGCTTTTTCACTTCGCAATTAGCGCATTTAATGTATTGTACCACTTGAAAGCCAGTGGTCCCAAGGTTCTCTCTCTCTCTCTCTCTCTCTCTCTCTTCGGAAATCTGTTTTTTTTCTATTTTACATTATCTCAAACACTTTCAAAAAGCATGTAATATTGAGTCGGATTGACATGTAGCGATCAGCTTTTTTTTTTTGAAGTAAGCAAGCTGATCCACTTTCACGTAGCGAAGTTTGGAGAGTGAGTGTAGGTGCTCCCCGCAATTACTTGCAGCCAACGACAGATCAGAGAGAGAGAGAGAGAGAGAGAGAGAGAGGGAGAGTGTGGGCCTGTCTTTTCCATTGACTTTCATCGCTGGAGCCCTAATTAACGCTTCTACTTTAAAAGGAATTAGGGCTCTCAAGTGCTGCACCAATAGAGACAACGAATATGGCTGCCACAGCTTATAATACGGCGATGCCGCCGATTACGTCGGAGCAGCTTGCCCTAGCTGATCACCTGCAAGTCTCTCTCCCAGTACAACCGGAGCAAGGTATCCATTAATATTGCCATTCTCTTCACTCTTCAATATATCCAATACCCTAATGTGGGGAAGACCATGCAATAATCTGGCTGTATCAATAGCGTTAATTGTAAAAAACGCAATAACTATACAAAAGATTATCCACTAACTACTCAATTTCTCAATACTTCACTAGCTAACCTGTGTGTTTAAGAATAACCAGCGTTTTAATAAGAGTGGTTACAATCACAAGAAGTTTTGGATAAATTCTCACAATAATTCCCACATTGTGACTTACCTCAACATCATATTGAGCTTCTCTGAGGGAGGCACCGCATACCTAGCTAGGTACAATTGGGGGCAGCTGCCCCCAATCGTACCTAGCTAATGATGTTATGCATTTATGTAAAACACTGAAAAAGACTTTGTTTTCCTACATGAGAAAATTTCTAAATTTTCTTGTGAATGAATGCAAGGTGATTACAAGGAGCAAAGGAAAACAACCTTCTTTGGCAAGGACGCGACTTATTGGGTGCTGATGATAGCAAGCATTGCAGCTCTAGTGCTGGGTCTATCATCTGCCTCTTTGTTGGGGAGGTATTATTTTGTCCATGGAGGCTCTAGAAGGTGGCTGTATACATGGATACAGAGCACGGCCTGGCCAATCCTCATTGTACCGCTCGTTCTCGGCTACTGGCGAAGAGGCCCAGCCACATTGCTACATATATTGATAAGGCCAAGACCAACTCATTCAATCACACCAAAGTTGTGCTTCATCTATGCTTTTCTGGGTGCATTGACAACCTTTGATAACCTGCTTTACTCTCTTGGTTCCTCGTACTTGCCCGTCTCTACAAACTCTATCCTTTGTGCCAGTCAGCTTGCTTTCAATGCCGTGTTTGCGTATTTCCTGGTGGGACAGAAGATGTCAGCTAACATTCTCAACTCTATAGTCATCATCAGCATTGGCACTGTCTTACTAGGGACTGCTTCGGACTCGGACAAGCCCCTTGGAACGACCCAAAGGCAATATATAATAGGCATTGTTTCCACCATTGGTGCCTCTTGCCTCTTTGCTCTTCTCTGGCCCTTGCTTCAGAAGGTTTATGCATTGAAAGATGTGCAAGCAGCCCCGAGTGTGGCTCCAACTCGTATCGGATGCTCGATCCTCTCTTCGGTAAGGCCTACAAGTTCTCCATTGAGCTTGCCCAACTGGGAGAGCAATGGTGAATCAACCCCTCCTTCCACCACCCCCTCCTTCCTCTTGGTTCTCGAGGTTCAAATTGCAGTATCTGCCTTCGCAACCATGTTTTCCTTTATCGGCATGTGCATCAGCCGGGACCTTGCGGCAATTCATGCGGAGGCGCTCCATTTTGATGGCGGCTTGCTGGCCTACATTATGACTCTCATTTGGTCAGCTATAGGCTGGCAGCTCTACATCCTTGGAGGTTCCGGCATCATCTTCTTATCGTCGTCGCTCATGTCGTGCGTGTTTTCAACTGTAATGATTCCCATTATCCCTGTGTTGGGGATCTTCTTCTTCCATGATAGTTTCTCTGCAACAAAGGGCATAGCCATGGTGCTATCCATATGGGGCTTTATATCTTACATATATGATGGTTATGTGGCACATAAGAGCAAGAAGGAAAATGCAAGTGAACAATTTTGAAGGAGTTTAGACAAATTCAGGTAAATGAGATGGGTTTTAAAGTTAAATTTAGATATAGAAATTGATGAAAGCAAAGGAATGGGAGCTTAGAAATGTATATTATTTTAAAAAATAATGAGCCTTTTTTTGCAGAGTTGCCTGAAAAACTGAAGCTTTTTTATTTTTTTGCAGAGTTTGCTGGCCTTGATTGCTTTGGGTTATGAAGATGTGAAGTCTACAGCTTTCTATTTAGCAAGTGCTTCTTGTACCATCTTAGAGTTCAACCTTCAGAATCGATTTCCTTTTTAGTATCTTTGAAGTTTGACTACGTCCTGAGTTCAAAGCTCTCTCACTACATGGAATTTTTCTCAATTTTTGGCATTCTAATTTTGTAACGCTGTATACATTGATTTATATCTCTTATGTGCAAGTAGTAGGGGGCACCCGCTGCATCTCAGTTGATGCGAGCACAGGCGGAGATGTCATGAGGCGAGATAGAATGAGAGCGAGCGGAGGCGCAGGCGAGGCGGAGAGCAGATGAGCAAGGTGGTGGGTTGGCCGAGAGCAGATAAGGAAGGTGTCGGGTTATAGGACGAGAGCAGTGAGCGCCGTGCTGGGGACTGGGAAAATACCCCTCAAATTTCAAATAGTCTTGCTTGGTGGGCCTTGCTATATAACATCTATAGAATACATGTAACTTCACCTTCTCTGTTCTGTGCTATGGCATCGACAATGCATGTTGCACCGGTTGCCGCACCGATTGTCAAGTTGATGTTTCAGTGATCATGCAGCGCATGCCAATTGCGATCGAATCTAGCTCGTTGAACTTAGGGTCTACGAGCCACTACTGAAGAAAATTTATGTTTCCTCCGTTCGTCTTTATTTCAATCTTTGTACGTCTTTATTTCAATCTTTGTAATGTCAATTTGATTGTACAACTTATTCAAGGCAAGGTTGTTATACTATTATATGTGTGATCTTTGAGTACGGATATCGGAGTAGAGTTGTTGATGTAGTCATGCACATGTGCTTCATCTATAATACATGTACCCAAGGTACAATTGATCTCATCTACAACTGATTTTCATTGACGAATAATGGTCAAGAACTGAAGCAATTTTAGGGTCTGTTGCATGTCTTACAGAGCATGACATCTTATAGAAAGTTTCATGTAGATAGTGGACCGACCTTGTGATACGGCATGTGTTACAAAGCTCCCGTGCGTGACTACAAATTGGGGGTAGTTGGGCAAGATCACCAAGCAAGAGACCACATTTGTTCGGCATACTATAGCTGAGTTTCTACCTCGATCGTCTGCTGCACCAAAGACCTTTGAGAAGGTGTGAATAGATTTTCATTGTTAGTCCTGGAGTAGCTTTCCTCCAAGGGAAAATGAGGGTTTGTGTTGGCTACAATGCCAAACTGATGTCTGTCATATGTAGCCATCTGAACTTGGTTCGATAGCTGCTGCATACATGGATCTTTGCTCTTAGGATCCGCGACCAAATCGTGGTTATATATTAGCAAGAGAAGCTCTTTACAAGACGAAATATTGGCCATATTGTCTGTAAAGTTTTTGCTATCCCACCCAATTGTTGAATGTGCAACAATGAACTGCTGCTGGAGGCTAATATGTGCTAACATATTGGTATGCCTCTCTCCAAAAATTCCATTACTCCGTAGTCCGTGTTCTTCAGCTTCTCCAACATCAAATCTCTTTGTGTGGAAAAAAGGATTAGCTTCCGCTTCTGCTCTTGGATTATTCTTTTGATCCTTGTCGGCAGTATAGGCACATGCATGGTTTACTACTTGACTTCCGCTGCAACGCTGTTGCATCTCCTTAGAGCTACACATTAACCAACTGGTGCGGACATCATATTCTACATTGAATTGGTCATGAGAGATATTTTTGTTTGTCTGTAGATCGTTTTGAAATGCTTGCCTCATCAAATTTTCATATAGGCTATCAACAGAACTGGAAGACGAGTGCGATTGAAGCCAACGGCTCATCAAACCATGCACTAGAACAGACCTCTGCCATGGGATGATCGCACAAAATATCTGATCTTTGAACGTGCTAATCACGTCGGCAAGCATCGGAAGTACCCTCTAGCTTTGTAAGGTCTCTGATCCCGACCAAAAGAGCACCATTGTACCATGGAATAAACATAATGGAAAAAGTTACTATTTTTAGCAGTTTTCTAAATTCTCTCAGTGCCATGATGTTTAGAATTTTATAAAGATTCCCAAAGTGAATTAAAGTAATTTTTGTGAAAAATTTCCAAAAATAGTAAGTTTTTGGTCACCCTATCCGTCTAGTTTTGACCGTCTCGAAAAATCGCACCCGTACCTCGAATTTGAAAAATGCATTTTCAGACCCCGAGGGCTGCTAAATATGGTAGGTACTCGGACATATACACCTTAGTTAGAGATTAGTATAGCAATTTATGGCATTAAAATTGGACTCGTATGGCCCATCTTAGCCTAAAACCAAAATTTCCTAAGGTTGTGCGGGGAGGCACCAGGGCTGGAGGCTGTGTGGGAACAGGTTCCATGGCACTCAGAGCTTGCTTTAGTAGCTAGGGGGCGGCCTCTCTTCTTTTGGGAGTTGTGGGAGAGTTTCCATGCTTGAGAGAGAGTGTGAGAGTCAGTTACACTAGCTAACTAGACACTTGGTAGGCATGTAAATCGACTTGCCATGCTTAAGTGGAGTAGCTCTCGGATACAAATAGCAAGCAAGGTCGATTTTCAGCATGGAGGGGCCTATTTAACAGTGTGCTCACACACTCATACACACACATATGCTCACACACCCACTCAGTACACACACACACACACACACACACACACACACACACACACACACACACACACACACACACACCTTGGGGAGGTGCTGCCGGCACACATAGTTTTTGGAGAAGAAGCAAAGAAGGGAAGTGCTGACCGATTCTCATCTCGAGGACTCCATTGGATCAGAAATTCGAGTAGATTTCAGCCCCTAATCACGGTAATATCGATTTATTTCATGCTTTGCTGCAAATCTCTCTACCATCCTCTTAATCTCGCAACTATTATGCTTAATCATAGCCATATTTCTCAATAGCTGTTCTCTAATTCTCCATATCATTAGTCTACTACATAATTCTTAATCTAATTTCTTATTATGCAAGCAATTAACCTCTCCTTATCATAGATTAATGCATGATTAGTAAGAAAAAATCTCCCGCTAGTCAACAATATAGTAGATAATTGTCAAGCCGGAAATGATGTGGAATTGGCCATTTTCATCCTATTACCACACAATGTTTGAGTAACTAAGTTAGATTCAATCTGTTCATAGATTAGGATGTAATTAAGGGAAATTAATCCGTCATTAATCCACTAGAAAGGGAATTTCCTCTCACCCATGCATACGGTAATTCTGCATCTACTTACATTAGGAAGGTGATTGAGCATGTCTAATTCACCCCTCTAGTAATTCAATTAGTAAAATTCTGAAATTCTAGTTCTAGTTAATGCCGCAGTGGTACAACCAAATGTGGGAGACAAAGCAATGGAGAGAGCAACCTTGCATGCTGCAATTGACAATCCCAATGGTTGCGAGAAATACGCAGTCATTCATACGCCAGGATCTCTCAGAGGTGAACAAGTTAACTTCCTTCTAGATTGTGGTAGCACTCTTTCATTTCTTTCACCCAGATGCATGAGGAAGCTAAAGCTAGATAAGTATCCAACAAGCAAACTAGTTGTAGAGTTAGCAAACGGCAAGGAAGTAGTATCTCAACACTCCGTAGGAAAAATGGACTTTGATTTAGAGGGACACCTTGGAACCTCTACCCAATTTCAAACCCTACCCTTAGGATTCTTTGATGGGATACTAGGGATGGACTGGTTAAAGTAAAATGAGGCCCACATCCATTGTGCACGAGGGAACTTTACTTTTACAGATAACTTGGGTAACGAAGTCTTAATCTAGGGGGGAAATGGGAGACCTAGGGCTACTCTAGTTAAGGCCAACAGACTTTTGAAGGGACTGAGAAAGGGGCAGGAAATTTATGCGATAAAGCTCAACAAGGTGGACCAATCAAATACCACACTTCGACCAAACTGGTTGAGGGAGTTTGATGATGTATTCCCTGAAGACCTTATCATAATCTTCCTCCACATAGAGAGGTAGATCATGAGATTGAGACTATTCCTAGATGTGAACCTATCTCAAAAAGACCTTATAAAATGTCACTTCGAGAGGCCATCGAACTCAAGGAACAACTTAGGAAACTCATTGAGCAAGGATTCATTCGACCCAGTACTTCTCCTTGGGGTGCACTAGTTCTTTTTCAGAAGAATAAGGATGGCACCTTAAGGCTATGCATAGATTACCGTGGACTGAACCAGGTAACTGTCAAAAACAAGTATCCAATTCCAAGGATTGACGAACTCTTGGACAGACCAAAATATTTACAAAGATTGATCTAAGGTCAAGATATTACCAAATCAGAATCAAGGAATCAGACATTCCAAAGACAGCTTTCAACACTAGGTATGGGCAGTACGAACTCACAATAATGTCTTTTGGTCTAACAAATGCTCCTGCAAGCTTCAATCGACTTATGCAGGATATTTTCAGACCTTATCTGGATGATTTTGTCTTGGTTTTCTTTGATAACATTCTGATTTATTCTAAGAATGAGACAGATCATGAAAAACATGTTCGCAAAGTACTTGATCTTCTTCGAGAACACCAACTTTACGCTAAAGCGAGCAAGTGTACCTTCTACTCATCAAAGGTCAATTATCTTGGATTTGCTATATCGGCTGAAGGGATTTCAGTGGACCCAGATAAAGTCAAGGATATCGTTGATTGGCCTCAACCATCCACCGTCAGCGAAGTAAGAGGATTTCTTGGGATAACGGGATGGTACATGATTTTTTTCAAGGACTATGCACGTATTGCTGCACCTTTGACGGAACTCCTGAAGAAAGGAATGAGGATTGAATGGAAGACCGAACACGAGTCTAGTTTTGCTAAGCTAAAAGAATTCTTGGTCTCAGCTCCTATCTTAAAGCTCCCATATTTCAGTAAAGAATTTGAAGTAGCGACAAATGCTAGCAAATTTGCTTTAGGCGGAGTTCTTACTCAAGAAGGAAGAACGGTGGCGTATACTTCGCGAAAGCTGAGGGATCATGAGAAGAGTTATCCTACTCGATCATGATTTGGAACTATTAGCGGTTATTCATGCGCTGAAATTATGGAGACATTATCTTCTCGGACGCAAGTTTCAACTAGTTACAGACCACAAGAGCTTAAAATGGATTTTTGCTCAACCTATTCTCAATATGCGACAACGGCGATGGATAGAGCTTTTACAAGAATATGACCTTGACATAAAGTATAGACCAAGGAAGGAAAATGCAGTTGCAGATGGACTTAGCCGAAAATATTTTTTCGGAGCTATCTCTATTCCAAATAACCCTATCTGGGACAGAATCAAAGGAGCATCTTTGGTAGATTTAGAATACCAGCGTATAGTATCATTAGTCCAGCAAAATAAGATGCCTGAAGCTAAAGATTACTGTTACTCTCTTATGGGAGGATGTCTTTACAGCAGACAAAGACTTTGTGTACCCAGAGACCCAGCTTTAAAGAAGGCTATTCTGTATGAAGCACACGATAGCCCTACATATGGACATCCAGGTTATGCTAAGACTCTTCATGCTTTCAGGAGGAGTTATTTTTGGTCTGGAATGAAAGGAGACATACTTCGCTATGTGAGGTAGTGTCTTTCTTGTCAGCGGATAAAAGCTGAAAGGATCAAGTTACCAGGGAAACTTCAACCTCTTGACATACCCCAGATGAAATGGGAATGCATCAGTATGGACTTTGTTACATGATTACCTTCTACAGGCGGTTATGACTCTGTTTTCGTGGTTGTTGATATGCTCACAAAAGTGGCTCATCTAATATCCATAAAGACAACCTTTACTGCTTTGGATATTAGGTGGGTATTCATCAAGGAGATTTTTAGGTTACATGGTTTACCCAAGCGTATCGTCAGTGATAGAGATGCCAAGTTTACATCAAAATTTTGGACTTCTCTTTTCCAATCTATTGGGTCACAATTAGCCTTCAGTACAACGTATCATCCGTAGACAGATGGGCATACTGAAAGAGTAAAGCAAGTCATTGAGGACATTCTCAGGGCCTATTGTTCGCAAGAGCCAAAGAAGTAGTTACAATATCTTCCTTTGGTAGAATATGCTTATAATTCTTCCAAACATAGAAGCATTGGAATGTCACCTTTAGATCTCTTTATGGACAGGACTGTTTAGCACCACTGAACTTCTCAGATCCAATTATCAGAGTAGAAGCCTCTAGGAAGATGTTAGAAGATATTGAGGCTCAGACTAGATCTATTCGCGAAGACATTCAGGCAGCTCAGGATAGACAGAAGCATTATGCAGATAAGACCCATTCGGAAAGAACTTTCAAAGAAGGAGATAAGGTTTTTCTGCGAGTCCGACCAAAGAAAAGCAACTTATCACTAGGCACATACAAGAAGCTAAGCCCAAGGTATTGTGGACCATTCGAGATCGTTAAAGTTGTGAGTGACCATGCCTACAAGCTAAAGTTACCTACAAACTAAAGGTTCATGATGTATTTGAAGGAGTACGAGAGGAAGTGCGACGCGAGAGAGAGAGAGAGTGCGAGAAGAAGAGCACGACGATATGGTGAACTCGCTCTACTGTAATGTGTAGAGCATAGTGAGTTCTTATTAGGTTTTTACAAAAGAACATGTGTACATACCTGGTGGCCCGCCCACTTACCTGGGCGACCACATTGGGCTTTATACCCCAACAACCTCCCACTTAAAGTCCAATGTGGTACTTTAAGTGTGAGAGAAGCTACTATACAAGCTAATATACAAGAGATGTAGAGAAGTGATGTACTACCCTACACCTAACTCCTTGAGAAAATGCGCAAAGCTCTCTGAGGGAAGTCCTTTTGTAAGTAGATCAACAGGATTTTCTGTGGTGTGAACTTTGACAAGCTGAAGTTGCTTATTCACATCCACATGCTTTGTCTTTGAGTGATAAACTGGATTGCGAGCCAATTGTATAGCACTTTGACTATCACAATATAACACAGGCATCTCTTCTTTGATTCCCAAATCTGTTACTAGTCGATTAAGCCAAATTGTTTCTTTGCATGCCTCTGATGCTGCAGCATATTCAGCCTCTGTAGTAGACTGAGTAACACAATCTTGTAATCTAGAACGCCATGATACTGCTCCACCAGCCAATGTAAAGACATACCTTGACGTAGACCTTCGGTTGTCTAAGTCACCTGCATAATCTGAGTCTGTAAAACCCTTTACACTTAGCTCCTGACTCCCATAGCATATACGCATACTCTTTGTAGCTTTCAGGTATCTCAATATTCCTTTCACTGCCTCCCAATGTTTCTTGCCTGGGTTTGACATGTATCGACTTACTACTCCCACTGCAAATGCAATGTCTGGGCAAGTAGCAATCATTGCATACATCAAACTACCCACTGCAGACGCATATGGAATCTTATCCATTTTAGCCTGTTCTTCCTCAGACACAGGAAAATCTTGTTTGCTAAGTTTCACATATGGTGGCAATGGAACACTAAGTGCCTTTCCCTCCTCCATATTGAAACGTTGCAAAACCTTGTCAATATACTCTGTTTGAGATAACCAAATCAACTTCTTTGATCTGTCTCTCTCAATGCGCATACCAAGTATATGACTTGCCTCACCCATGTCTTTCATGTCAAACGATTTTGCCATCTTTGACTTCAAAACTGAAATTTCTTCCAAGTGCTTGCCAGCAATCAACATGTCATCCACATACAAAATAAGGATCAGCCAACTGCCATCCTTAGCCTTCTTTGTATATAGACAGTGATCGAACTCACTACGTTTGTAGCCTTGAGAAATCATAAACTTGTGGAATTTATGGTACCATGCCCTCGGTGATTGCTTTAAGCCATAGAGACTCTTTAACAACTGGCATACCCAATCTTCCTTGCCTTTCTCAACAAACCCTTCTGGCTGCTGCATGTAAATTTCCACATCTAAATCACCATGCAAGAACGCTGTCTTGGCATCCATTTGGTGCAACACCAAATCTAATATGGCAACCAATGCAAGAAATCATCTCAATGTAGTCATCTTGACCACCGGAGAGAAGACTTCATCAAAGTCAATGCCTTGTTCTTGCTTAAAGCCCTTGGCAACAAGCCTTGCTTTGTACTTTGGCTGACTATCATGAGCGGTGATCTTATACCTGTAAACCCATTTACAAGGTCGAGCCTTTTTGCCCCGTGGTAATTTAACTACCTTCCATGTCTGGCTTTTATGCAGAGCTGTCATCTCTGCCTGCATGGCCAATTGCCAAATCCCGGAGTCCTTCATTTGCACTGCTTCCTTGTAGCATGAAGGCTCATTGCAATCAGTCAACATGACATAGTTCATAGATGGAACAA
Organism: Adiantum capillus-veneris; assembly: GCF_014529385.1. NCBI lineage: Eukaryota > Viridiplantae > Streptophyta > Polypodiopsida > Polypodiales > Pteridaceae > Adiantum > Adiantum capillus-veneris. The sequence continues at coordinate 117,822,243 of NC_140955.1, forward strand.
ACCTATCAGGAGGTCGCGTGACACGTCCAGATCTACGCACAATAGGTGGCTCAGGCTCAGCCACAACCTGTGGTTCCAATCTATCCTGTCCTTGCTCCTCTTGAGCCCTGACATTTTGTCTTGCACGTGCAGGTCCATCTTCTTGGAAGACAACTCTTCTAATCTCCTCAACCCTCTCTGGTTTAGAATGATATTTGGATTCATTAAAGTGAACATCATTGCTGCGGACAACCTTTCTGGATTCGGGATCCCAAAGTCTGTACCCTATCTCACCAGAATTACCATAGCCTAGAAAGATGCACTTTCTACTCTTTGGCTCAAGTTTGTTCCTAAATTCCTTTGGAACATGAGTATATGCCTCACAGCCAAAGACTCTGAGATGCTTGTATGTGGGCACCTTGCCTGACCATACCATCTCTAGCACTGCATCCTTCTCCAAAATCTTGCTAGGAGATCTATTTACAAGATGAACAGCTGTTGATACAGCTTCAACCCAAAACCCATTTGGCAGCTGTGCATTAGACAACATACTTCTGACCTTCTCTTGTATGGTCCTATTCATCCTCTCAGCAACACCATTTTGAGGAGGATTGTAAGGAGCAGTAAGTTCACGTTTTATACCTTTTGACTCACAAAAGTCCTGAAAGGCCTTTGAAACATGCTCTCCACCATTGTTAGTGCGTAAGCATTTAAGCTTCTTGCCACTCTGATTCTCCACAAGTGTCACAAACGTTTTGAAAACACTAAACGCTTCATCCTTGTGCTTGAGAAAGTAAACCCATACTTTCCTCGAGTAATCATCTATAAATGTCATAAAGTAAGAAGCTCCCCCTAGAGATAGGTTAGGCATAGGTCCACACAAATCACTATGAACAAGTGCCAACTGTGTATCTCTTCTACTGCTTCTATGCTTATGTGGTTGCTGTGTTTGCTTACCATACAGACAATGTTCACATAATTCAAAATCATTAAGTGAAAATCCAGGCAAATAACCAAAACGAGACAAGATTTCCATTCCCTTGTTGGACATATGTCCTAACCGGCTATGCCACAAAGAAACGTTCGGCTGCTCGGTTACATTGATTGCATTTTTAGAGAGATTTGATACATAAATCATGTAAAGTCCTCCAGACTTTACTTCATGTGCTACTGTGATAGAACCCTTGGATATCTTCCACATGTTCTGTCCAAAAGTGGTGACGTAGCCAGCATCATCAAGTAAACATGTGCTGATCAAGCTCTTTGTAATTGCGGGAACATGTCTCACATTCTTCAGCGTGAAAGAAGAGCCATTCTGAAACTTCAATTGAACATCTCCAGCACCTAAGATCTCACATGTCTGCCCATTGCCTAGCCGAACATGATCTTTAGTGGTCACATAAGAGGTAAACCACTCCTTGTTTGGAGACACATGAACTGATGCCCCTGAGTCTATAATCCATTCACTCAGTGCATTTCCATCAGATGCTGTAAGAAGAGCTGAGTCCATTGTATTCTTCAAGAAGTAGATGTCTCCTGACACTAGACTGTCATCCTCTGCAACAATGTTTGTCACATTTATTTCTTGAATCTTCAATGAGGACTTGTTCTTCTCACCATGGTCTTCAGCTTTCTCTTTGCCTTTTTCTGCTTTCCATTCTCTGCAGTCTCTTTTCATGTGACCCTTCTTGCCACAATGGTAGCATTCTATGTCACTCTTGCTTTTAGCACTGCGAGACTTGCTACGAGACTGATTCCTCTTTCCACCTTTGTACTTTTCTTTGGTCCTTCCCCTGACAACTAAGGCTGTTCCTTTGCCTTTGTCCATTGTCTTTCTATTGGTTTCTTCAGTAAGCAGACTTCCTTCTACACCTGCTATGTTCAAACCATCTGGAGGTGCAGAATTACTCAAAGCTGTGCGAAAAGTGTCCCAACTTTCCGACAATGTGATCAACAGGAACATAGCTCTAACAGGTTCATCAAACTTGACACCTTGAGCTGACAACTGACTGTAGATTGTGTTGAATTCATTCAGATGATTGGACATAGGTGTCCCTGTAAAGAATGAGGATGCAAGAGAGCTACACAAGACAAGCACAAAGCACACAGAGATGGAAAGCTTCTTCTTCTTCTTTACAGAAAAGAGAGTACAAAATGACTAAGTGCTAAAGCTGAAAAGTAGCACATATGTACATGCGGTCACTAAGTGTGAACTCGCTAGAAGCGTACTAGGCTGGCACTATAAGTGTAGTCCAGCTGCAGAATCACTGGCAGAGATCCTCCGTGTCGGTCACCTAACGTGCCAGTGAGTAAATGCCGTAAGCGGCCAAGACCCGTAGTGGATGCCAGCTCAAGGTGTAGAGCTCGACATCTCAACACTCCCCCTCGAGCTCTGCATGTCGCAGAGTCCAAGCATAGTCCAGAAACATCGAAGCTTCTCAGCTCCGAGGGCCTTGGTAAAGATATCCGCTATCTGCTCCTCTGTGCTGACGTAGACCAAGTCGATGTCGCCCGCCAACACTCGCTCTCGAACGTAGTGGTAATGGACCTCTATGTGTTTGGTCCTGGCATGGAACACTGGGTTTCTAGCCAACTACATGCTGCTGAGGTTGTCACAATGGATGAAAATCTGTTGGTCCACCTGCACTCCCAAGTCCTCAAGTAATGTGCGTAGCCAAGCTACCTCGCACGCCGCAACTGCTGCACCTCTGTACTCGGCCTCTGTGCTCGATAAAGCAACCGTAGGCTGCTTTTTGCTGCTCCAAGTAACAGCAGCACTCCCAAAAGAGAACATGAAGCCACTCGTAGATCTCCTATCAACAATGCTACCTGCCCAATCTACATCTGTATACCCATACAATGTTAATGGTGCATCTGCTGCATAGAACAATGCGTAGTCAAGAGTACCTTGCACATACCTAAGTGTGCGTCGTACTCCATCCAAATGTGGCTTCCTCGGAAGCTGCATGAACTGACTCTCCAAGACTACTGTGTAGCTCAAGTCTGGCCTCGTGATAGTCAAGTAGATTAGACTACCCACAATCTTCTTGTACATGTTGACATCCTCAACAACATCACCCTTTTCTGCACTCAGCTTTGCATTCACATCCAAGGGAATAGAAATTGTCTTACAATCAGCCATACCATACTTTGACAACATGTCCAAAGCATACTGTCTTTGTGATAGCCATACACCCTCTGGAGTCCTGATCACCTCAATGCCAAGAAAGTAGCGCAACTCGCCTAAATCTTTCATTTCAAACTCCTGTTTGAGAAGACCCTTCACATGGTCAATCTCCATAGCATTGTCACCCACAATAATAAGGTCATCTACATATATGGTAATGACCACAATCCCCACATCACTCTCACGTACATAGAGTGAATGATCAGCATGAGCTCTCCTAAAACCAATACTGACAAGATACTTGGCAATCCTGTCATACCATGCTCTAGAGCCCTGCTTCAAACCATACAAAGCTTTGAGAAGTCTGCATACATAATCTGGGTAACCTGGATCGACATAACCAGGTGGCTGATCCATATACACTTCCTCTTGCAACTCACCATTCAAGAAGGCATTCTTTACATCCATTTGATGCATAATCCATCCTCTAGATGCAGCCACTGCTATGACAACTCTCACAGTCGTCATCTTTGCCACTGGAGCAAAGGTCTCCTCATAGTCTATGCCATACGTCTGTGCATAACCCTTTGCGACCAGCCTTGCCTTGTGACACTCAATGTTACCATCAGCCTTATGCTTGGTTTTATACACCCATTTACAGCCAATAGCTTTCTTGCCACTTGGCAATGGCACCAACTCCCATGTGTCATTTGCTTCCAATGCAGCCATCTCTTCATTCATTGCATCATCCCAATGCACATTTCCAACTGCATCCTCAAAACATGTGGGCTCTCACATCCTGTATCACCTTAGCCATGTAGGCTTGGTGATGCGCTAGATACCCATCATAAGTCAATTTTTAAACTAGATTTTTGACTCTATTAGATCTGCGCGGTCCTGGGTCACTCCTTTGCCCTCTAGCATCTTCTTGTACTTTCCTTACACCAGGTGTCCTGATAGCCGGAATTCCAAATTCCTCATCAAGACTTTGTTCAGAACCATCTGAATCCATGTCTACATGTGAAAAACCTGATGATGCATCAACCATAAAGGGAGGTTCATCAACCTTTTCCTTTCCTTTTCGTGATACATTCCCTGTACCTGTTGGTGGAGTAACCTGCGTACGTAGTCTACCATTCCATGGTTTCTCAACAGAGCCACGAGAAGAGGACTCTTGTGGTCCACTCAAAACCTGTGACTGTGGCCTCACATTTTGTACAACCACATCATCTTTTACATCAGCCCCAATAGTGCCATGTGCATTACTGTACCAGCTGCTCATCTCATCAAAGACTACATCTTTGCTCACTCGTAATTCTCGTGTAGTAGGATTGTAGCACCTGTACCCCTTTTGTTCAAGGGAATATCCCACAAGAATACATTTCTCTGCTTTAGGATCCAATTTCTTACGCAACTCATCTGGTACATGCACGTAAGCTATGCAGCCAAACACTTTCAAGTGTGCCAAATCAGGCTTTGTATCTGTAAACTTTTCCTCAGGTGTTACATCATGCACCGCAGCTGTAGGTGTTTTGTTCATAATGTACACAGCTGTATTTACAGCTTCAGCCCAGAAATGATGAGGCATATTCTTCTCATTCATCAATGCACGTGCAACCTCTGCAATGTGCCTGTTTTTCCTTTCTGCGACCCCATTCTGCTGTGGAGTATATCTGCATGTAAACTGCCTGTGTATACCATGCATTCGCAAAAAATCTGAAAAATCATTGGAGAAGTACTCTCCCCCTCCATCTGACCTCAATGTCTTGATTTGCATATCTGTCTCCTTCTCAATCATGACTTTGAAGTCTTGAAAGTGACCAAACACTTCACTTTTGTTACGCATGAAGTAGACCCATACTTTCCTTGTATGGTCATCAATGAAAGAGACATAATACCTGCAACCATGTATACTTGCAGTATCGGTTGGACCCCAAACATCTGTGTGTACCACCTCAAGTGGCTTTTTACATACATTGCGCACATGTGGAAATGAGCCCTTTGACTGTTTTCCAAACTGGCATGCTGCACACACTTTATGCATACCATCCACCTTGAATTTGGGCAAACCTTTTACAATCTGTTTTGATTGCATGCTGCGCAATCTCTGATCATTGACATGGCCAATGCGTTTGTGCCAAATGTCAACATCAGCCACAACACCTGTGCCCTGTGCAAATAATGCAGCTTTTACCTCAGGCATGTCTACATTCAGCGTAAACATTCTGCCCACACATTTGCCCTCTGTGATCAGCTTACAGCCATTCTGGAAATCTTCTACATAACAGCCATTTGGATTGAAGCGAACCTACAAACCCTGCTCAACCATTTGTCCAACAGAAACAAGATTCTTTGTAATGTTTGGGACATGAAGTACATCTGCTAAGTACTTTGATTTCCCACTCTTCGTATTTAGAGGTATGTCCCCTACATGAGCAATGGGGTGAGCTGTGTCATCTCCTGTCTGCACATAGCCTGACACATCTGGTTTGCGCATATCTCTAAAGACCATATTAGGTATTTTGGTAAAAATCTCACATTATGGGAATCTCCAAATCGACCGAATTCATGTAATTTGGGAATTTTCCACTTAAAGTGGGAAAAATTGAGGTGTGTGGCTAGTAAATAAAGTGAAAATCTCATAGGATTGTGGTGTTGATAAACACCAAAAGTCAAGAGGATGTACAACACATGGATTTGAATAATAACTATAAATTACATAAAACAAAGGAAGATACAAAAAAGATTTTGTTTACAAATTGACTAGTATAGTCACAATAGAAGCTCCACATAATTCTACTCCACATTTGATACCATATCTGAACTTTGATCCAAGTGTGGCTGATGTGCACGAGTGAGGCCTTCTTTGGCTTTTAGAGCATGTCTTTCTGGAATCTTTATTCTAGAAAATGGTCCTTCTTTGTTGGGTCTCCAGGACCAAACAATTGCATCTATAGTTTCCCACACTTGTGGGTCCTTATAGTTGACAGCCCAATAACCCTTCCAACAATTACTGTAAGCTTGAGTATCTGTCATCCCACTTTTTCTCGCGCAAGGTGCCCAATATTGAATCAAGAGTTTTCTGTAGTTTGGTGATGTAGGCTCATTATCAATGTCAGATAAAGCCATTGCAAGCCACACTGGATAGATTTCTGTGTCACTCGGAACAAGCATAAGAAAGTCACCTTGGTGCACATCAGACATAGGGTCAAACTCTTCCCTTGGCCTATCTCGTTGAGGCCCACAAAAATGATCGTTCAACTCTTCAAGGCCTAGGAATCTTTCTGCTCCTTGTTGCAAATTCATTGTAGTGCTTTGTAGATGAGAATATTCTTGAGTTTTTGGCCAAAACATTTCATACAAGACTGCCTCTGATATGATTGCTTTTCCAATCTCTTCAATTACCTTACTCCAATAATCTATCACGGGTCTATAATATCGCGGAATACTTGAACCATTCCCTAAATTTTTCCAAAATTTTATATAGTTCTTTAGCCCCAAAATGACTTCTTCGTGGGCCTTGACATACTCCGCCATTTGTACTAGAGGTGGATCTCCATGTGGTAACATTGGCTTGCCTTCTGTGTCTGTTTTCCAAAGGCGAATACTTCCACTCCAACTTGATACACCTACATGTGCCTTATATTGCATCATTGGTGTCTCATCCTGCATAAAGAACCTGAACTGAAGCGGTTTGGAATGTCCAACAAGTATGTCTTGTCCATCACAAAGATAGCCATCACAATATTGCTTGAAATCAGGGATCTTTGTGAGAAAAAATGGAGCTGGAGATGAAGATGAGCTGTTTCGTAATGTATCCATCAAATGTGGCAAAGTATAGGTTTGTGTAACTCTCAACTTCTCTGAAAACCTACTAAACATGGCGTCTATGTCCTCATGTGTATGCCCAACCATTAAAAATCCCAGTTGGATGGTTTTGAAAACACCCCTTGCAACAAGCATTGACAAATAGGCAAATAAGTATCGATTTTTGTTTTCCCCTGCACAATTATCCAATTGTAGCAACAAGTTCTCTGGCAATCTGCGAAATGTTGACCCCAATTCCTCTTCTGCAATTTCTGACGACTGCACAATGGGCTCTTTTCCATCACTCAAGTTATGGTAGTCCAAAGCATCCCTTGAGTTCAAAGCATGTAGTAGTGAAATATTGCTCCTTGGAAGTCCATTTGTTACTAGATCACCAAGAGGATGCTTATCTATCCTCTCGAGGTTATGTAAACAATTAGCAATTGAGCCAATTGTAAGATTTGGATCAGCTGGCCACAAACCATTCAAGACAAAGTGTCCGTAATGACCTTCTCCATGTCCATGAGTGATCATGCCAATCAATGCCACCTGCAGATTATATCCTGAATCCACACCCTTGGGAACAATGCGTAATCTAGGAATGGCAGTCTTCTTTTGATCCATCTTATCATGGATTATGCATACATATTTTTGTGGTTGAGTTTCTGAATACGTGCGCCATGCATAATATAGGCTTCTGCAACTCTTTTGTTGTGCCATGTGAACTTCTCTCTCCCTCAAGAGAAGAGCTCTCTCTTCAAGAGAAGGTTTAGCTTCTAACCTTGCCTTGATTGAGCTACAAATATTGCACTTAGAGAACTCACTCGTCTTTGTTAAAGTGACATGTGGGTACTCTTTGTTCCAAATTCTACCAAAAGAAGATTGGGATAGCTTCTTCTCATAGCCCATTTGGTCAAGTGTCGTGTTGATTTCACATAAAATATCCACTTGTTTGTATGTTGATGGAATCACCAATTGAGTCTCTCTTGAGCCATCTAGCAGTGTTCTACTTCTATGTGGCATCTTCTCAGAGTTATTTTCCACAAACTCGTTTAGTAGTGCTCTTGCTAAACTAGTATGTTGAAGTCCCCTTCTCAATGTACATGTGTTCCCATGTACATATTGGCGCACACCATTTTCAAAGTTCTCCTTGTATCGATAAAATGATGTCTTTGGTATTCCATGTAGCTCATACCATGCTCTACAACAAACAATAGAGCCATTTAGCCTGAATTGGTATCGTGACTTCTCATCTTTCTGATAACATATAGAAAGAACATCATAAACATAATTAGTGCGTGATTTTTGAGACTCTCCCCAAAATTGTTGTCGTAACCTTGTCACCATATCACGATCTGCAAATTGGCAGCATTTTTGTGCACAACAATCAATGCATGATACCCTTTGAATTGATTTGTTTGAAAGGTAAAAAGTCGAAGCTGGTGCTGCTTTTGATTTTTGAGTCCTGTTCATGAAAGTGTATCGTCTCTTCCTTGACAACTGGACAACATTACTCCCATCAAGTTTTTTTCCAACATTGCCATCGTTGGATACATCCTCATATGTAGCATGCATGCCATCAACAGGAACAAAGCGTTGTAATGGGCTCCCATTCAACATTGTTGTCTGCTTGATGGGCCACTTTAGCAAAGTGATGCTACCCACTTCAACCACATCATGAATGCTTGCATTTTCTCTTTCAATACCCACACCCACACAATCAGGACCAAGTTCCTGAAAGTTGACATAATCATGTGGAAATACATATAAGATGGTCCCTTCATTCATGGTTTGCATCATTGTGTCATCTTTTAAAAGGACCCTCTGATTTCTCCAAGACTCTCGAATCATTGCTTCAAATTCTGGGCTTGTCATAGGTATTGCATCTGTAACTAGAGGATCAGAATGATCATGTTCTTCATCACCATTGTAGCTTTCGTGTGGATCAATTAAGTTCCCATTTAATACAAAAGATTGCAAAAGAAGCTTTGACCATCAAACAGCACTCCATAATGAGCCTTGGAGAGATGAAGTATCCATTGTAGGAAAAGGTAGGACCACATCCTTCAAGCATTCCTCCACTAGTATGGAGACATTTCCCAGCCCTATCTTTGTACCACCACAAGTGGAATCTGGATCTGTTCTACACACACAACCAATACCAACGATTTCATTGTCAAGTATCATATGTACTTTCTCCCCAGATTCGAAGTCCATCCTGTAAGTAAAAAGATTACATTGTTAAATCCATAGTTATAGAAAAATACTCTTCAAACCAAAAATCATGCTACAACATGAAAAAGGTTTGCATAGGTTGGACAAGTGGTGAACCTTGAGACCAAATCCTCCTTGCTATATTAATGGAAGCAAGGTTGGACAAGTGGTGGACCTTGAAACCAAAGCCTCTTTGCTATATGAGAGCATAGGTTGGACAAGTGGTGGACCTAGTTGTAATACCCACTGCCACCTATCAACTACTATAGGACTATGCTTTCCAATGTCCAAGTATCCCTTGAGTCTTTCAAGGTTGAACACGTGGTGGACCTTGAAACAAAAATCCCCTTTCTATATCAGAGCATAGCTTGGACAAGTGGTGGACCTAGTTATAATGCCCAATATCCAAGGTGAAATACCTTAGGACTTTGCTACCTTGCTTGCCAATGTTTACGTAGCCCCTCATTTCTTTAATGGAAGTAAGGTTGGACAAGTGGTGGACCTTGAAACCAAAGCCTCTTTTCTATATAAGAGCATAGGTTGGACCTAGTTTTAATACCCACTGCCACCTATCAACTACTATAAGACTATGCTTTCCAATGTCCAAGTATCCCTTGAGTCTTTCAAGGTTGAACACGTGGTGGACCTTGAAACAAAAATCCCCTTTCTATATTAGAAAGGTTGAACACATGGTGGACCTTGAAACAAAAATCCCCTTTCTTTATCAGAGCATAGCTTGGACAAGTGGTGGACCTAGTTATAATGCCCAATATCCAAGGTGAAATACCTTAGGACTTTGCTACCTTGCTTGCCAATGTTTACGTAGCCCCTCATTTCTTTAATGGAAGTAAGGTTGGACAAGTGGTGGACCTTGAAACCAAAGCCTCTTTTCTATATAAGAGCATAGGTTGGACCTAGTTTTAATACCCACTGCCACCTATCAACTACTATAAGACTATGCTTTCCAATGTCCAAGTATCCCTTGAGTCTTTCAAGGTTGAACACGTGGTGGACCTTGAAACAAAAATCCCCTTTCTATATTAGAAAGGTTGAACACATGGTGGACCTTGAAACAAAAATCCCCTTTCTTTATCAGAGCATAGCTTGGACAAGTGGTGGACCTAGTTATAATGCCCAATATCCAAGGTGAAACACCTTAGAACCTTGCTACCTTGCTTGCCAATGTTTACGTAGCCCCTCATTTCTTTAATGGAAGCAAGGTTGGACAAGTGGTGGACCTTGAAAGCAAAGCCTCTTTGCTATATGAGAGCATAGGTTGGACCTAGTTGTAATACCCACTGCCACCTATCAACTACTATAGGACTATGCTTTCCAATGTCCAAGTATCCCTTGAGTCTTGCAAGGTTGAACACGTGGTGGACCTTGAAACCAAAATCCCCTTTCCATATCAGAGCATAGCTTGGACAAGTGGTGGACCTAGTTATAAAGCCCCTCCTTTCTTTAATGGAAGAAAGGTTGGAAAAGTGGTGAATCTTGAAACCCAAACCCTTTGGCTATATATAGAGGATATCTTGGACAAGTGGTGGGCTTAGTTGTAGTATCCAATGTCCAAGGTCCAAGGTGAACTATGTAAAGACCTTACTTACAAAAACAGAGTCGTACAAGTGGTTCTCCTTGAAACCAAAACCTCCTTAGTGTATTAGAACATAGCTTGGAGAAGTGGTGGACTTAGTTGTAATGGTGAATGTCCAAAGCAAACTATTATAGGACCTTGCTTCCCAAATCAAGTTTGGACAAGTGGTGGATCTTGAAACCAAAACCCCCTTACTCTATTAGAGCATAGCTTAGATAAGTGATGGACCTAGCTGCCATGGAAAATGTTCAATCTGAACTGCTGCAAGACCTTGCTATTAAATGTCTAAGTAGAGCTAGCTTCTTTAATGGAATCAAGGTTGGGAAAGTGGTGCATCTTGAAACCAAAAGCCCTTTATTGTATTAGAGCATAGCTTGGACAAGTGAGGGACCTAGTTTTAATGTGTGATGTCCAAAGAAAAGTATTACAAGACCTTGCTTTCCAATATTTGAATTGGTCAAGTGGTTAAAACTAAGTATAAAACTTTGACCATTTTCTTCTTGAATTGCCAAAAAGCTAGTTTTAGACACCCCTAAATGAAAATGGTTTAGGGTGGCCTTAAACAATGTTTTTTCAAAGACTTGAACAAAAGGGTTGTCGAAGAGTAATGACAATTTATTGTGGCTTGAAGTGCCTGAGTATGTGAAAACAAGCCTAGGTTTTCCACGAGGCAAAAGGTGACATAATAAGAACATTGGAAAGTTAGGATTGACCATGTGGCCTAAACTTTGGCAAGTGAAGTGGTGGCCAAGTTTTGTGGCACAGTGTGCACTTGGTCCTATATGTGTTGACCACTTGGCTAAATCTAGGACCATAAGGCCAAACCTTTGGCACCTTAAATATAGTATGGGACATAATCTAGAACTGCTATAGTAAATTAGTAGTATAGCTAATATGTTAATATTTGTATTATATTTAAGTATATGCTAATATAATTTATGTTCAAAATTTCACTAATGAAGAATGTTCCCATTTAACACTCCAGATGCGGGGTCTTAGGGCAATGCCACAATGGGGTGACAAGGCAGCGCTTCCACGTGAGTTTTGGGGGTAGCGCTCTTGATGGGGATGTTGAATATAGCGCTCTCGATGGCGGGGCTTGGGAGGTTGAATTTGGGATATTGTTCTGGGCGGGGTCAAGGGGCAGCGCCCCGGGCGGGGTCGAGGGGCAGCGCCCAAAGATTTTTTTTTTTTAAAGTGAATTCCTAGTATAGAGTTATGCATGTTTTTCATATTTTCAACCATGATTTCTTTAATTTTGGCCGTGTGAATTGGTTAATTTTTTATATTGGTTTTGTTTTTTTTAATCCTATGATAAAACATGGACTTGTAGCATACGTGGCATTCTAATAAACCCTATCAAGATTAGGCACACAGAGAGCGCACGAGAAACGCACACAGAGAAAGCAGGCGAGCAGCAAAAACACAGAAAGCGCACACGGATCGCACACAGTTGGAGTATACGCGCGCGTAGAGGAGCAAGCTCGGCATCGTACACAACACACAGGTGGAGTGCACAGGATTGAAAGTTCGCGCACAAGACAAAGAAACAGCAGCGTACACAACGCTTTCCAGAAGGGCAGGATCGGGCAGTCTTCTCAAGAGACATTGCACACCTCACGAATAGAGAAAAAACAGGTATTTCTCTCTCTCTCACTCTCTGTCTTTCTCCATATAGAGAAGATGGTTCTCTGTAACTCTTCTTGCACACACACTCTCTCGTCAAAAGACAGAGATACATAGTTTAAAAGTATCCCCGCACACATACACATATTCCCACACATCGTCTTCCTCTCTTCCACATACATAACCACAGTGAAATCTGTTATCTTGCTGTCTCTCTCTTGAAAATACATGCACATATTCCCACACATCGTCTTCCTCACTTCCACATACATAACCACAATGAAATCTGTTATCTTGTTGTCTCTCTCTTGAAAATACGTGCACATATTCCCATACATCGTCTTCCTCTCTTCCACATACATAAACACAGTGAAATCTGTTATCTTTCTCTCTCCTCTCTCTAAAAAACAGTTATTTATCTCTCTCTCTCTCTCTCTATCTATCTATCTCTGTATTTGCTATCTCTCTCTTGAAAATACATGCTCATGTATGTGTGCGTCTGTGTTATCTATGTGTATGTATGTATATTTGTGTTATTTCATTGTAATACTCATACATAATGCAGATACACAATTACACTTAATTACGATATGCACACATAGTATATATACATACATAAATATCACAAATAACTAACACATTGTAATACTAGTAAAATTGAATGGAAGACTTACTTGCGTGATCTGTTAAAGTTGATTCTTGTAGCGAGTTCTGGATGTATGCTGAGCTGATTTTCCTCTAATCCATTTGTAGATATGATTGTAACTTCTGTTTCTCAAAAATAGTAGTGTTGTTTAGTGATACACCTAATGGACATAAATGGTTTAAACTAGGACATGTAGACCAAAAATACGTGTATTTCTTTGGATGAATATATACACTTTTTGGTGACCCTTACCACAAGTGGTGGACCTTGAGACCAATGGACTATAAGGACCTCCAAACAATACCTTGTATACTCAATCCTTCTTGGTATCTAGGTTGGACAAGTGGTGGACCTTGTTCAAATTCTCTAACCACTCTCTCTAACATGGTGACATAATTTAGGTGTGATAAATTCATATCTATGCAAACTAATATCAGTTTAGGCTTGTTAATTTGAATTTGTTTGAATTTATGTACAATATAATGATTTGAGGTTTGCATATTTGAATTTAGGTGGTATAATGATATCTTTTTGTGGTAAACTTGAATTTAAAATCAATTTTGCGTGGAATATTTTAAATTTAAGTAGTAAAATTTAAATTTTTATAAAAAAGTTTGAATTTTAAAATTTGGGCGGGATAGTTTAAAATTTAGGCGGGATATTTAAGATTTGGGAGGGATATTTTAAATTTAGGCAGGAAGGTTTTGAATTTATAGCAAGATCTTGCTTACATAAGAGAGTATAGGTTGGACAAGTGGTGGACCTTCAAGCTAGAGCATCCATGCTACTGGACATGATAGGTAGGGAATCTAGTTGAATATTGTATGTATAATATATATGTAATAGATCTAGCTTGGACAAGTGGTGGACCTTAACACCCAGATATTCTTCATATAATGACATAGAGTGGAAAACTCGTGAATCTTGAGACCAAACCATGCTACTAGCGATAATAGCTTGGACAAGTGGTGGACCTTGAAAGTAAACCCCCCATCTACGAAATATCGTGGGTTTAAGGTATTTCGATGGAGCCTAGCATCTTGGAGACATCGTGCATCTTGCTTCTCTTCATGTTTCAATGGAACCTATCTTGGACAAATGGTGGAGCATCCTTCTCTCCATGTTTCAATGGACACTAGCTTGGACAAGTGGTGGACCTTTGTTTCTCTCTATGTTTCAATAGAGTTAGCTTGGACAAGTGGTGGACCTTGGAACCAAACCCCCATGTAAAACCTATCATGGTCACTCCAAGTGGTAATAAAGAATAACCTTTAAGATGTAGCCTTATAGGTTGGACAAGTGGTGGACCTTAACACGCGCATATTCTTAATATAACGACATAGAGTGAAAAAGTGGTGAATCTTGAGACAAAACCACTCATGCTACTAGCACTAATAGCTTGGACAAGTGGTGGACCTTGAATGTAAACCCCCCATGTTTCAATGGACCCTAGCTTGGACAAGTGGTGGACCTTTGTTTCTCTCTATGTTTCAATAGAGTTAGCTTGGACAAGTGGTGGACCTTGGAACCAAACTCCCATGTAAAACCTATCATGGTCACTCCAAGTGGTAATAAAGAATAACCTTTAAGATGTAGCCTTATAGGTTGGACAAGTGGTGGACCTTAACACGCGCATATTCTTAATATAATGACATAGAGTGGAAAAGTGGTGAATCTTGAGACCAAACCACTCAGGCTACTAGCAATAATAGCTTGGACAAGTGTGGACCTTGAATGTAAACCCCTCATCTACGACATATCGTGGGTTTAATGTTTTTCGATGGAGCCTAGCATCTTGGAGACATGGTGCACCTTGCTTCTCCTCATGTTTCAATGGAGCCTACCTTGGACAAATGGTGGAGCATCCTTCTCTCCATGTTTCAATGGACCCTAGCTTAGACAAGGGGTGGACCTTTGCTTCTCTCTATGTTTCAATAGAGTTAGCTTGGACAAGTGGTGGACCTTGGAACCAAACCCCCATGTAAAATCTATCATGGTCACTCCAAGTAGTAAGAAAGAATAACCTTTAAGATGTAGCCTTATAGGTTGGACAAGTGGTGGACCTTAACACCCACATATTCTTAATAAAAGTGGTGAATCTTGAGACCAAACCACTCAGGCTACTAGCAATAATAGCTTGGACAAGTGTGGACCTTGAATGTAAACCCCTCATCTACGAAATATCGTGGGTTTAATGTTTTTCGATGGAGCCTAGCATCTTGGAGACATGGTGCACCTTGCTTCTCCTCATGTTTCAATGGAGCCTACATTGGACAAATGGTGGAGCATCCTTCTCTCCATGTTTCAATGGACCCTAGCTTAGACAAGGGGTGGACCTTTGCTTCTCTCTATGTTTCAATAGAGTTAGCTTGGACAAGTGGTGGACCTTGGAACCAAACTCCCATGTAAAATCTATCATGGTCACTCCAAGTAGTAAGAAAGAATAACCTTTAAGATGTAGCCTTATAGGTTGGACAAGTGGTGGACCTTAACACCCACATATTCTTAATAAAAGTGGTGAATCTTGAGACCAAACCACTCAGGCTACTAGCAATAATAGCTTGGACAAGTGGTGGACCTTGAATGTAAACCCCTCATCTACGAAATATCGTGGGTTTAATGTATTTCGATGGAGCCTAGCATATTGGAGACATGGTGCAGCTTGCTTCTCGTCATGTTTCAATGGAGCCTATCTTGGACAAATGGTGGAGCATCCTTCTCTCCATGTTTCAATGGACCCTAGCTTGGACAAGTGGTGGACCTTTGTTTCTCTCTATGTTTCAATAGAGTTAGCTTGGACAAGTGGTGGACCTTGGAAACAAACCCCCATGTAAAACCTATCATGGTCACTCCAACTGGTAATAAAGAATAACCTTTAAGATGTAGCCTTATAGGTTGGACAAGTGGTGGACCTTAACACGCGCATATTCTTAATATAATGACATAGAGTGGAAAAGTGGTGACTCTTGAGACCAAACCACTCAGGCTACTAGCAATAATAGCTTGGACAAGTGGTGGACCTTGAATGTACACCCGTCATCTACGAAATATCGTGGGTTTAATGTTTTTCAATGGAGCTTAGCATCTTGGAGACATGGTGCACCTTGCTTCTCCTCATGTTTGAATGGAGCCTACCTTGGACGAATGGTGGAGCATCCTTCTCTCCATGTTTCAATGGACCCTAGCTTAGACAAGGGGTGGACCTTTGCTTCTCTCTATGTTTCAATAGAGTTAGCTTGGACAAGTGGTGGACCTTGGAACCAAACCCCCATGTAAAATCTATCATGGTCACTCCAAGTAGTAAGAAAGAATAACCTTTAAGATGTAACCTTATAGGTTGGACAAGTGGTGGACCTTAACACCCACATATTCTTAATAAAAGTGGTGAATCTTGAGACCAAACCACTCAGGCTACTAGCAATAATAGCTTGGACAAGTGGTGGACCTTGAATGTAAACTCCTCATCTACGAAATATCGTGGGTTTAATGTATTTCGATGGAGCCTAGCATCTTGGAGACATGGTGCAGCTTGCTTCTCGTCATGTTTCAATGGAGCCTATCTTGGACAAATGGTGGAGCATCCTTCTCTCCATGTTTCAATGGACCCTAGCTTGGACAAGTGGTGGACCTTTGTTTCTCTCTATGTTTCAATAGAGTTAGCTTGGACAAGTGGTGGACCTTGGAACCAAACCCCCATGTAGAACCTATCATGGTCACTCCAAGTGGTAATAAAGAATAACCTTTAAGATGTAGCCTTATAGGTTGGACAAGTGGTGGACCTTACCACGCGCATATTCTTAATATAATGACATAGAGTGAAAAAGTGGTGAATCTTGAGACCAAACCACTCAGGCTACTACCAATAATAGCTTGGACAAGTGTTGGACCTTGAATGTAAACCCCTCATCTACGACATATCATGGGTTTAATGTTTTTCGATGGAGCCTAGCATCTTGGAGTCATGGTGCACCTTGATTCTCCTCATGTTTCAATGGAGCCTACCTTGGACAAATGGTGGAGCATCCTTCTCTCCATGTTTCAATGGACCCTAGCTTAGACAAGGGGTGGACCTTTGCTTCTCTCTATGTTTCAATAGAGTTAGCTTGGACAAGTGGTGGACCTTGGAACCAAACCCCCATGTAAAATCTATCATGGTCACTCCAAGTAGTAAGAAAGAATAACCTTTAAGATGTAGCCTTATAGGTTGGACAAGTGGTGGACCTTAACACCCACATATTCTTAATAAAAGTGGTGAATCTTGAGACCAAACCACTCAGGCTACTAGCAATAATAGCTTGGACAAGTGTAGACCTTGAATGTAAACCCCTCATCTACGAAATATCGTGGGTTTAATGTTTTGCGATGGAGCCTAGCATCTTGGAGACATGGTGCACCTTGCTTCTCCTCATGTTTCAATGGAGCCTACATTGGACAAATGGTGGAGCATCCTTCTCTCCATGTTTCAATGGACCCTAGCTTAGACAAGGGGTGGACCTTTGCTTCTCTCTATGTTTCAATAGAGTTAGCTTGGACAAGTGGTGGACCTTGGAACCAAACCCCCATGTAAAATCTATCATGGTCACTCCAAGTAGTAAGAAAGAATAACCTTTAAGATGTAGCCTTATAGGTTGGACAAGTGGTGGACCTTAACACCCACATATTCTTAATAAAAGTGGTGAATCTTGAGACCAAACCACTCAGGATACTAGCAATAATAGCTTGGACAAGTGGTGGACCTTGAATGTAAACCCCTCATCTACGAAATATCGTGGGTTTAATGTATTTCGATGGAGCCTAGCATCTTGGAGACATGGTGCAGCTTGCTTCTCGTCATGTTTCAATGGAGCCTATCTTGGACAAATGGTGGAGCATCCTTCTCTCCATGTTTCAATGGACCCTAGCTTGGACAAGTGGTGGACCTTTGTTTCTCTCTATGTTTCAATAGAGTTAGCTTGGACAAGTGGTGGACCTTGGAAACAAACCCCCATGTAAAACCTATCATGGTCACTCCAAGTGGTAATAAAGAATAACCTTTAAGATGTAGCCTTATAGGTTGGACAAGTGGTGGACCTTAACACGCGCATATTCTTAATATAATGACATAGAGTGGAAAAGTGGTGACTCTTGAGACCAAACCACTCAGGCTACTAGCAATAATAGCTTGGACAAGTGGTGGACCTTGAATGTACACCCCTCATCTACGAAATATCGTGGGTTTAATGTTTTTCAATGGAGCTTAGCATCTTGGAGACATGGTGCACCTTGCTTCTCCTCATGTTTGAATGGAGCCTACCTTGGACGAATGGTGGAGCATCCTTCTCTCCATGTTTCAATGGACCCTAGCTTAGACAAGGGGTGGACCTTTGCTTCTCTCTATGTTTCAATAGAGTTAGCTTGGACAAGTGGTGGACCTTGGAACCAAACCCCCATGTAAAACCTATCATGGTCACTCCAAGTAGTAAGAAAGAATAACCTTTTAGATTTAGCCTTATAGGTTGGACAAGTGGTGGACCTTAACACCCACATATTCTTAATAGAAGTGGTGAATCTTGAGAGCAAACCACTCATGCTACTAGCGATAATAGGTTGGACAAATTGTTGATCTTGAATGTAAACTCTCCATGTACAAAATAACGTGGGTTTAAGGTATTTCGATGGAGTCTAGAATCTTGGAGATATGGTGCAACTTGCTTCTCTTCATCTTTCAATGGAGTCTATCTTGGACAAATGGTGGAGCATCCTTCTCTCTATGTTTCAATGGACCCTAGCTTGGACAAGTGGTGGACCTTTGTTTCTCTCTATGTTTCAATAGAGTTAGCTTGGACAAGTGGTGGACCTTGGAACCAAACTCCCATGTAAAACCTATCATGGTCACTCCAAGTGGTAATAAAGAATAACCTTTAAGATGTAGCCTTATAGGTTGGACAAGTGGTGGACCTTAACACGCGCATATTCTTAATATAATGACATAGAGTGGAAAAGTGGTGAATCTTGAGACCAAACCACTCAGGCTACTAGCAATAATAGCTTGGACAAGTGTGGACCTTGAATGTAAACCCCTCATCTACGACATATCGTGGGTTTAATGTTTTTTGATGGAGCCTAGCATCTTGGAGACATGGTGCACCTTGCTTCTCCTCATGTTTCAATGGAGCCTACCTTGGACAAATGGTGGAGCATCCTTCTCTCCATGTTTCAATGGACCCTAGCTTAGACAAGGGGTGGACCTTTGCTTCTCTCTATGTTTCAATAGAGTTATCTTGGACAAGTGGTGGACCTTGGAACCAAACCCCCATGTAAAATCTATCATGGTCACTCCAAGTAGTAAGAAAGAATAACCTTTAAGATGTAGCCTTATAGGTTGGACAAGTGGTGGACCTTAACACCCACATATTCTTAATAAAAGTGGT
The DNA here is from genome assembly GCF_014529385.1 of Adiantum capillus-veneris. Classification (NCBI taxonomy): domain Eukaryota; kingdom Viridiplantae; phylum Streptophyta; class Polypodiopsida; order Polypodiales; family Pteridaceae; genus Adiantum; species Adiantum capillus-veneris. Next base: position 117,841,646 of record NC_140955.1, read on the forward strand.
GAATCTTGAGACCAAACCACTCAGGCTACTAGCAATAATAGCTTGGACAAGTGGTGGACCTTGAATGTAAACCCCTCATCTACGAAATATCGTGGGTTTAATGTTTTTCGATGGAGCCTAGCATCTTGGAGACATGGTGCACCTTGCTTCTCCTCATGTTTCAATGGAGCCTACATTGGACAAATGGTGGAGCATCCTTCTCTCCATGTTTCAATGGACCCTAGCTTAGACAAGGGGTGGACCTTTGCTTCTCTCTATGTTTCAATAGAGTTAGCTTGGACAAGTGGTGGACCTTGGAACCAAACCCCCATGTAAAATCTATCATGGTCACTCCAAGTAGTAAGAAAGAATAACCTTTAAGATGTAGCCTTATAGGTTGGACAAGTGGTGGACCTTAACACCCACATATTCTTAATAAAAGTGGTGAATCTTGAGACCAAACCACTCAGGCTACTAGCAATAATAGCTTGGACAAGTGGTGGACCTTGAATGTAAACCCCTCATCTACGAAATATCGTGGGTTTAATGTATTTCGATGGAGCCTAGCATCTTGGAGACATGGTGCAGCTTGCTTCTCGTCATGTTTCAATGGAGCCTATCTTGGACAAATGGTGGAGCATCCTTCTCTCCATGTTTCAATGGACCCTAGCTTGGACAAGTGGTGGACCTTTGTTTCTCTCTATGTTTCAATAGAGTTAGCTTGGACAAGTGGTGGACCTTGGAAACAAACCCCCATGTAAAACCTATCATGGTCACTCCAAGTGGTAATAAAGAATAACCTTTAAGATGTAGCCTTATAGGTTGGACAAGTGGTGGACCTTAACACGCGCATATTCTTAATATAATGACATAGAGTGGAAAAGTGGTGAATCTTGAGACCAAACCACTCAGGCTACTAGCACTAATAGCTTGGACAAGTGGTGGACCTTGAATGTAAACCCCTCATCTACGAAATATCGTGGGTTTAATGTTTTTCAATGGAGCTTAGCATCTTGGAGACATGGTGCACCTTGCTTCTCCTCATGTTTGAATGGAGCCTACCTTGGACGAATGGTGGAGCATCCTTCTCTCCATGTTTCAATGGACCCTAGCTTAGACAAGGGGTGGACCTTTGCTTCTCTCTATGTTTCAATAGAGTTAGCTTGGATAAGTGGTGGACCTTGGAACCAAACCCCCATGTAAAATCTATCATGGTCACTCCAAGTAGTAAGAAAGAATAACCTTTAAGATGTAACCTTATAGGTTGGACAAGTGGTGGACCTTAACACCCACATATTCTTAATAAAAGTGGTGAATCTTGAGACCAAACCACTCAGGCTACTAGCAATAATAGCCTCGACAAGTGGTGGACCTTGAATGTAAACCCCTCATCTACGAAATATCGTGGGTTTAATGTATTTCGATGGAGCCTAGCATCTTGGAGACATGGTGCAGCTTGCTTCTCGTCATGTTTCAATGGAGCCTATCTTGGACAAATGGTGGAGCATCCTTCTCTCCATGTTTCTATGGACCCTAGCTTGGACAAGTGGTGGACCTTTGTTTCTCTCTATGTTTCAATAGAGTTAGCTTGGACAAGTGGTGGACCTTGGAACCAAACTCCCATGTAAAACCTATCATGGTCACTCCAAGTGGTAATAAAGAATAACCTTTAAGATGTAGCCTTATAGGTTGGACAAGTGGTGGACCTTAACACGCGCATATTCTTAATATAATGACATAGAGTGGAAAAGTGGTGAATCTTGAGACCAAACCACTCAGGCTACTAGCAATAATAGCTTGGACAAGTGTGGACCTTGAATGTAAACCCCTCATCTACGACATATCGTGGGTTTAATGTTTTTCGATGGAGCCTAGCATCTTGGAGACATGGTGCACCTTGCTTCTCCTCATGTTTCAATGGAGCCTACCTTGGACAAATGGTGGAGCATCCTTCTCTCCATGTTTCAATGGACCTAGCTTAGACAAGGGGTGGACCTTTGCTTCTCTCTATGTTTCAATAGAGTTAGCTTGGACAAGTGGTGGACCTTGGAACCAAACCCCCATGTAAAATCTATCATGGTCACTCCAAGTAGTAAGAAAGAATAACCTTTAAGATGTAGCCTTATAGGTTGGACAAGTGGTGGACCTTAACACCCACATATTCTTAATAAAAGTGGTGAATCTTGAGACCAAACCACTCAATCTACTAGCAATAATAGCTTGGACAAGTGTGGACCTTGAATGTAAACCCCTCATCTACGAAATATCGTGGGTTTAATGTTTTTCGATGGAGCCTAGCATCTTGGAGACATGGTGCACCTTGCTTCTCCTCATGTTTCAATGGAGCCTACATTGGACAAATGGTGGAGCATCCTTCTCTCCATGTTTCAATGGACCCTAGCTTAGACAAGGGGTGGACCTTTGCTTCTCTCTATGTTTCAATAGAGTTAGCTTGGACAAGTGGTGGACCTTGGAACCAAACCCCCATGTAAAATCTATCATGGTCACTCCAAGTAGTAAGAAAGAATAACCTTTAAGATGTAGCCTTATAGGTTGGACAAGTGGTGGACCTTAACACCCACATATTCTTAATAAAAGTGGTGAATCTTGAGACCAAACCACTCAGGCTACTAGCAATAATAGCTTGGACAAGTGGTGGACCTTGAATGTAAACTCCTCATCTACGAAATATCGTGGGTTTAATGTATTTCGATGGAGCCTAGCATCTTGGAGACATGGTGCAGCTTGCTTCTCGTCATGTTTCAATGGAGCCTATCTTGGACAAATGGTGGAGCATCCTTCTCTCCATGTTTCAATGGACCCTAGCTTGGACAAGTGGTGGACCTTTGTTTCTCTCTATGTTTCAATAGAGTTAGCTTGGACAAGTGGTGGACCTTGGAACCAAACCCCCATGTAGAACCTATCATGGTCACTCCAAGTGGTAATAAAGAATAACCTTTAAGATGTAGCCTTATAGGTTGGACAAGTGGTGGACCTTACCACGCGCATATTCTTAATATAATGACATAGAGTGAAAAAGTGGTGAATCTTGAGACCAAACCACTCAGGCTACTAGCAATAATAGCTTGGACAAGTGTGGACCTTGAATGTAAACCCCTCATCTACGACATATCGTGGGTTTAATGTTTTTCGATGGAGTAGGCCTAGCATCTTGGAGACATGGTGCACCTTGCTTCTCCTCATGTTTCAATGGAGCCTACCTTGGACAAATGGTGGAGCATCCTTCTCTCCATGTTTCAATGGACCCTAGCTTAGACAAGGGGTGGACCTTTGCTTCTCTCTATGTTTCAATAGAGTTAGCTTGGACAAGTGGTGGACCTTGGAACCAAACCCCCATGTAAAATCTATCATGGTCACTCCAAGTAGTAAGAAAGAATAACCTTTAAGATGTAGCCTTATAGGTTGGACAAGTGGTGGACCTTAACACCCACATATTCTTAATAAAAGTGGTGAATCTTGAGACCAAACCACTCAGGCTACTAGCAATAATAGCTTGGACAAGTGTGGACCTTGAATGTAAACCCCTCATCTACGAAATATCGTGGGTTTAATGTTTTTCGATGGAGCCTAGCATCTTGGAGACATGGTGCACCTTGCTTCTCCTCATGTTTCAATGGAGCCTACCTTGGACAAATGGTGGAGCATCCTTCTCTCCATGTTTCAATGGACCCTAGCTTAGACAAGGGGTGGACCTTTGCTTCTCTCTATGTTTCAATAGAGTTAGCTTGGACAAGTGGTGGACCTTGGAACCAAACCCCCATGTAAAATCTATCATGGTCACTCCAAGTAGTAAGAAAGAATAACCTTTAAGATGTAACCTTATAGGTTGGACAAGTGGTGGACCTTAACACCCACATATTCTTAATAAAAGTGGTGAATCTTGAGACCAAACCACTCAGGCTACTAGCAATAATAGCTTGGACAAGTGGTGGACCTTGAATGTAAACTCCTCATCTACGAAATATCGTGGGTTTAATGTATTTCGATGGAGCCTAGCATCTTGGAGACATGGTGCAGCTTGCTTCTCGTCATGTTTCAATGGAGCCCTATCTTGGACAAATGGTGGAGCATCCTTCTCTCCATGTTTCAATGGACCCTAGCTTGGACAAGTGGTGGACCTTTGTTTCTCTCTATGTTTCAATAGAGTTAGCTTGGACAAGTGGTGGACCTTGGAACCAAACCCCCCATGTAGAACCTATCATGGTCACTCCAAGTGGTAAAAAGAATAACCTTTAAGATGTAGCCTTATAGGTTGGACAAGTGGTGGACCTTACCACGCGCATATTCTTAATATAATGACATAGAGTGAAAAAGTGGTGAATCTTGAGACCAAACCACTCAGGCTACTACAAATAATAGCTTGGACAAGTGTTGGACCTTGAATTGTAAATCCCTCATCTACGACATATCATGGGTTTAATGTTTTTCGATGGAGCCTAGCATCTTGGAGTCATGGTGCACCTTGATTTCCTCATGTTTCAATGGAGCCTACCTTTGACAAATTGGTGGGGAGCATCCTTCTCTCCATGTTTAATGGACCCTAGCTTAGAAAAGGGGTGGACCTTTGCTTCTCTCTATGTTTCAATAGAGTTAGCTTGGACAAGTGGTGGACCTTGGAACACAACCCCCTTTGTAAAACCTATCATGGTCACTCCAAGTAGTAAGAAAGAATAACCTTTAAGATGTAGCCTTTAAGTTTGGACAAGTGGTGGACCTTAAACACCCACATATTCTTAATAAAAGTGGTGAATCTTGAGACCAACCACTCACGCTACTAGCAATAATAGCTAGGGATAACCATTAAGATATAGTCTTTCAAGGGTGTGAGAAAGAATAACCATTAAGATATAGTCTTATAGATTGGACAAGTGGTGGACCTTAACACCCAAATATTCTTAATATAATGATAGAGAGTGGAAAGTGGTGAATCTTGAGAGCAACCACTCATGCTACTAGCGATAATAGGTTGGACAAATTGTTGATCTTGAATGTAAACTCCCCATGTACAAAAATAACGTGGGTTTAAGGTATTTCGATGGAGTCTAGAATCTTGGAGATATGGTGCAGCTTGCTTCTCTGCATGTTTCAATGGAGTCTATCTTGGACAAATGGTGGAGCATCCTTCTCTCCATGTTTCAATAGACCCTAGCTTAGACAAGTGGTGGACCTTTGCTTCTCTCTATGTTTGAATAGAGTTAGCTTGGACAAGTGGTGGACCTTGGAACCAAACCCCATGTAAAACCTTCATGGTCACTCCAAGTGGTCAGAAAGAATAACCATTAAGATATAGTCTTATAGGTTGGACAAGTGGTGGACCTTAATACCCAAATATTCTTAATCTAATAACATAGAGTGAAAAAGTGGTGAATCTTGAGACCAAACCCCTCATGCTAATAGCGTTAATAGGTTGGACAACTGTGTGGACCTTGAATGTAAACCTTCCATGTTTCAATAGAGTTAGCTTCGTCAAATGGTGGAGCATCCTTCTCTCCATGTTTCAAATGGAGCATTAGCTTGGACAAGTGGTGGACCTTTTGCTTCTCTCTATTGAGAAGAATAAAGTTAGCTTGGATAAGTGGTGGACCTTGGAACCAAACCCTATGTAAAACATATCATGGACATTTCAAGTGGTGAGAAAGAATACCCTTTAAGATATACGCTTATAGGTTGGACAAGTGGTCGACCTTTAACACCTAGATCTTCTTTATATAATGACATAGAGTGGAAAAGTGGTGAATCTTGAGACCAAACCACTCATGCTACTAGGGATAATAGCTTGGAAAAGTGACTGACCTTGACGTTAAACCCACATGTAAACAATATCGTGGGTTTAAGGTATTTCAATGGATCCTAGAATCTTGGAGACATGGTGCAACTTGCTTCTTTTCATGTTTCAATGAAGCCTATCTTCCACCAATGGGGGATCATCCTTCTCTAATGTCTCAGTGGAGCCTAGCTTGGACAAGTGGTGGACCTTTGCTTCTCTCTATGTTCCATAGAGTTAGCTTGGACAAGTGGTGGACCTTGAAACCAAACCCCCATGTAAAACATATCACGGTCATTCCAAGTGGTGAGAAATAATACCCTTTAAGATCTAGCCTTATAGGTTGGACAAGTGGTCGACCTTAGAACCTAGATCTTCATAATATAACGACATAGAGTGGAAAAAGTGGTAAATCTTGAGACCCAACCACTCATGCTACTAGGGATAATAGCTTGGAAAAGTGACTGACCTTGACGTTAAACCCCACATGTAAAACAATATCGTGGGTTTAAGGTATTTCAATGGATCCTAGAATCTTGGAGACATGGTTGCAGATTGCCTCCCTTCATGTTTCAATGGAGCCTATCTTGGACAAATGGTGGAGCATCTTCTCTCCATGTTTCAATGGATCCTAGCTTGGACAAGTGGTGGACCTTTGCTTCTCTCTATGTTTCAATAGAGTTTAGCTTGGACAAGTGGTGGCCTTGGAACCAAAATCCCATGTAAAACCTATCTTGGTAACTTCAAGTGGTGAGAAAGAATAAAGTTTAAGATATGGCCTTATAGGTTGGACAAGTGGTGGACCTTAGCACCCATATATTCTTAATAGAATGACATAGAGTGAAAAAATGGTGAATCTTGAGACCAAACCACTCATGCTACTAGAGATAATAGGTTGGACAAGTGGTGGACCTTGAATGTAAACCCCCCATGTACAAAATATCATGGGTTTGAGGTATTTCAATGGAGCCTAGCATCTTGGAGACATGGTGTAGCTTGCTTCTCTTCATGTTTCAATGGAGCGTATCTTGGACAAATGGTGGAGCATCCTTCTCTCCATGTTTCAATGGACCCTAGCTTGGACAAGTGGTGGACCTTTTCTTCTCTCTATGTTTCAATAGAAGTTAGCTTGGACAAGTGGTGGACCTTGAAATAAAACCCCCATGTAAAACCTATGCTGGTCACTCCAAGTGGTGAGAAAGAATAACCCTTAAGATATAGCCTTATAGGTTGGACAAGTGGTGGACCTTAAACCCCAAATATCTAATATAATGACATAGAGTGAAAAGTGGTGAATCTTGAGACCAAACCACTCATGCTTACTAGCGTTAATAGGTTGGACAAGTGGTGGACCTTGAATGTAAACCCCCATGTTTCAATAGAGTTAGCTTCGACAAATAGTAGAGGATCCTTCTCTCCATGTTTCAATGGAGCCTAGCTTGGACAAGTGGTGAGGACCTTTGTTTCTCTCTATGTTTCAATAGAGTTAGCTTGGACAAGTGGTGGACTTGGAGCAAAACCCCCATGTAAAACATATCATGGACATTTCAAGTGGTGAGAAAGAATACCCTTTAAGATATACCCTTATAGGTTGGACAAGTGGTCGACCTTAACACCCAGATCTTCTAAACGTAATGACATAGAGTGGAAAAGTGGTGAATCTTCAGACCAACCACTCATGCTACTGAGATAATAGGTTGGTAAAGTGGTGGACCTTGAATGTAAACTCCCCATGTACAAAATATCATGGGTTTAAGGTATTTCAATGGATCTTAGCATCGTGGAGACATGGTGCAGCTTGCTTCTCTTCATGTTTCAATGGAGCCTATCTTGGACAAATGGTGGAGCATCCTTCTCTCCATGTTTCAATGGACCCTAGCTTAGCAAGTGGTGGACCTTTGCCTTCTCTCTATGTTTCAATAGAGTTAGCTTGGACAAGTGGTGGAACTTGGAACCAAACCCCCATGTAAAACCTATCATGGTCATTCCAAGTGGGAAGAAAGAATACCCTTTAAGATATAGCCTTATAGGTTGGACAAGTGGTGGACCTTAACACCCAGATCTTCTTAATATATGACATAGAGTAGAAAAGTGGTGAATCTTGACATCAAAACACTCATGCTACTAGTGATAATAGGTTGGACAAGTGGTGGAACTTGAATGTAAAACCCCCATGTACGAAAATATCATGGGTTTAAGATATTTCAATGGAGCCTAGCATTTTGGGAGACATGGTGCAACTTGCTTCTCTTCATGTTTCAATCAAACCTGGCTTGGAAAATGGTGGTGGAGCATCCTTCTCTCCATGTTCAATGGAGCCTAGCTTGGACAAGTGGTGGACCTTTGATTCTCTCTATGTTTCAATAGAGTTAGCTTGGACAAGTGGTGGACCTTGGAACCGTTACCCCTATGTAAAACCCATCATGTGCATTCCACGTGGTGGGTAAATAATACCATTTAAGATATAGCCTTATAGGTTGGACAAGTGGTGGACCTTAACACCCAGATCTTCTTAATATAATGACATAGAGTGAAAAAGTGGTGAATCTTGAGACCAAACCACTCATGCTACTAGGGATAATAGGTTGGACAAGTGGTGGACCTTGAATTTAAACCCCACATATACAAAATATCATGGGTTTAAGGTATTTCAATGGAGCCTAGCATCTCAAAGACATGGTGCATCTTGCTTCTCTTCATGTTTCAATGGAGCCTATTTTGGACCAAATGGTGGAGCATCCTTCTCTCCATGTTTCAATGGACCCTAGATTGGACAAGCGGTGGACCTTTGCTTCTCTCTATGTTTCAATATAGTTAGCCTATATTAGACAATTAGTAGACCTCCAATCTCTCCATGTTGTCTAGAGCTAAGCTTGGACAAGTGGTGGACCTTACTTCTCCCTTCCCTTAGTTTACTAGCTTAAATGATCACTATGTATACTTGCTTAGATCTAGCTTGAACAAGTGTGTGGAACTTGTATTCACACAAACTTAATCCATTACAAAACAGTATATGTTTAAAATAACATTTGGTTTTTTTTTGTTTCAGGAAGATGGCTCCAAAAAAAACAGTTGCAAGGGTTGCTGTCTCAGTTGGACTATACTTGCAATGATCTTAGGAAATGGTATTTGGACATACATGGATAGAGGGTGCACAATTTCATAAGGTGCATCTATTTATTGCCAAAAAGGATAATGACCAGCTTGTTTGAAGATGTTGGACAAGTTGTGGAAGCATTGTCTCTGTAGTTGATAGTCATCCAGAGGTGGAATGCATTGACATTCTAGTTCCAATGAATCTAGAATTTCAACTATCTCCAGGAGCATATGCATTGGAGCGCATGTCTAGAAACAAAGAAGAGACAATGTTTTCTAGGGATGGAAGTTTGCAGAATCAATCCAAATATCACAGTAGATCAACTTCAAAGCTCCATCATTGCCACACTACAACGAAAAAAAGGTGAAAGCTTCACGACCACCATCCACAAAGAAGCAAGCAAAAGTGCAGAAAGTAGAAGCTAAGCGAACTAGCTCCATTTTGGATGTAGACAAGGCATCTTTGGCATTCTCATCAAACAGTGGTTCAATGTCAAAGAATGAGAATTGTGGATCCAGATGTTGTAGAAGCTGAGGCCATGTGAAAGGACAAAAAAAAGATACAGCGTGGTAAAGATGATATAAGTACATAAATTTTTTTTCCTTCCAATATAGGGAATTTGATATCCCTATTCAAAATTGTTGGGCTTGACTCCTGATCACTATTAATGCACGTATTATGGATAAAAAACACGCTGAAAGTGTTGTTATTTGGATTTTCACGGAGTACGACCAAGCCTGCAGCATGTGCATAGTTGATGCCTGTTCGAAATGCAAAAATCAAAGAAGGGGACTCCTTTGGCAGTAGAAGAGGTAGAGGAGCAAAAAATTAAAGATTATCATTATTGGATTCTTGATGGGCAGCATTCAATCTATGCTGCAAAAGTTTTGCTTCACAATGAACAAAACAACAAAGAGATCTTTGAAAGACTGATTAGCGTGTATAAATTTAGAAAGGCTCGCATTGTTGTGAATGCTCCTCCATTTGTTGCAACTGCTATATCTGCCATTGCAAATGAGGAGGCTCAGGCATTGTATGTCAAGCAACCTTACAGCCAAATATTGAGACATTTACGGAGTCAATGGATCTTCTCAGGACGACCACCAAAGGCAGCAAGTGGAATTGCAGAGGGACATGCATCTCGTGCCGGATGGGATGTAAGTTATTTTCTTTGTCTTTTTGATAGTGTTTAATTAACAAATCTTGCTCAATAGTTTAATTATTTCTCTATTTCTTTTCAGGGTTTTCTTCGATTGGCAAGAATGAGTGCAGCAGCAAGTTGGATTGCTAAACAGGCACACATGGTCACCTACTCTGATTTAGTTTATGATTGCTGGATAGAAATCATTGAAAATCTAGAAGAGGAGAATAAGAAACCCCCAACAACTGTATTTAGATATCTTTGTGGCCTTGAGGAATCAGAGGTAAAGACTATTCAAGAAGAGATTAGAGATGAGAAGATTTTACTGTCAAAGAGTGCAAAGGATGGTGATGCAACTGACATGTATGATCGAATCAAGCAGTTGAAGCAAGACAAATTGATTCAAGATGCACTTCTTGAAGGCTTCAACAATTTGAATGAGTCTTCACCATGTAAAGACTGGGAGGAGGTGGTCAAAATGTATAACATCAATGATGTTGTTTATAAAACAATTTTAATGCTATGCGAGGAATGGATCAGATCTAGTTTGACGCGTGGAACAAAGAAAATGGCTTTTCCAGATGGAGCAATAAAATACATGCAATGGGCAATTCACCTTCAAAAGGAGAAAACTGAGCCTAGAGATTTGCCATGGTCAATCTATGTGGTGAGCCTACAAATGGAAGGCAATCTCTACTTGATGCGCCACTTCAATAATAAAGTGCCTATTGGCTTATGTGTTTTAGATATGACAAAAAACGTTGGAGGCAATTTGAAGTGGAGTGAGGAGACATTTAACAATGCTTTGGATGGGATCTTGGCTATTGCTGGAGGGTCAACAGATCCTGGATTTGTCTTTCTTGCATTTGTGGATTTCACTAACTTCACAAAATTGCAATGTGCCTTTCACGCCATGGGAGATAATCTGAGCTACCATTGTTGTGGTGCATTGCATCACTTTCCATCAGCTCCTTGCAAAGGAGCAATTCAATTCCTAACAGTTATTGCCTTCTTGGGACAAGGCAATGCATTTGAAGACCTGAGAAGAAGATCAGAGGAACATCCCATGCCAATTGATTGTTCTCTTCTTCAAGTAGCAGATAACGATATGTCAGATTTGCAATATTTGGAGGCCAAAAAAAGAGCTTTGGTCAAGCACTACATTCGTACATATTGTTTTGAAGACCGCAAGCTTGTTGATGTTTTTGGTGATGGCTCCTTGGTTGCACAAGAAGGAATACAACAGAAAAAAGAAGTCATCTGCTTAATTGATAGTGTGGAGGAGGCAAAAAGCATGGAGACCATGCTGCTAGACTTTGTTAAGTCTCATGAAGATATAGAAAAATGGGCTGGACTTCAACAATCCACTTCGCAATCAGGCGACATTGTGCCTGTTACAGAGGAGTGCTCTCCACAAAGAGAAGAAGAACAACAACAACACCATCCTCTGTCAATGGAGGACTTTTTGGAAATGGAGACACGTATGTTTTGAGTTTCTTGTGCATGTTAGTGTTTCTTGTTACTGATTTGATACTCTTAATGTTAGATTTTGCTTTATATAGTATTGATTGAGCTTGTATTTTTTATCTCAAGCATTCAAGGTTTGAATGTAAATAGTAAATTACTTGAGTTTTTGAATGGTGGATCTGTAGACTAAAACTAAAACATTTAATACTCACAAAGACTTAATTACTTAAGAGCTTGAACTCAATAAGTTTTGGACCTTTTATCAATACCCCCTTGATATGATACATTAGATCGTAGCATGGTTAAATGGTGATGCTTCATAAATTGAACCTAGCTTAGACAGGTGCTGGAGCCTAAATTTAAACTAACCTTGCTAGAAGGGAGCTTATGTTTGGACTTTGAGAGAAATAGCATAAGTAATCAATTAGAGCATAGATTAGACATGTGGTGGTGGCCGGCCTTAGAGACCAAAATCTTAATGAGCTTGGAAAGGTATTTAAGTACTGCAATTTACTTAGTTTTAGTACTCATTAAATGCATAGCTTGACAAAAGGTGGACCTTACATGGATCCTAATTTCAAGAGGTGTGGTAGACCTTCAAAACAAGCTCATATAGCTTGGACATGTGGTAGACCTTGCATGAAGACTAGTTTAGACAAGTGTGGTACACCTTGTAACCAACACCCATTTGTTATATTAGCTTGGACAAGTGGTGGACCTTGCTTTTATGTTTCAATGGAGCATATTTTGGACAGGTGGTAGACCTTGTTTCTCTCCATGCTTCAATGGAGAGAAACTTTAGCTTGGACAAGTGGTGGACCTTGTTTTTATGTTTTAAAGGAGCATATTTCGGACAAGTGGTAGACATAGTTTCTCTCCATGGTTCAATGGAACCCACCTCAGACAAGTGAAGTACCTTGAAACCAAACCCCCATAATACAACCTACTAAATAGGTTGGAAAATTGGTGGGATATGAAACCATCCATGATAGAGCATAGTATAGGTGAAAACGTAGTGGTCCTTATATCAATTACCCATGCATAGCTTGGACAAGTGGTGGACCTTGATTCTCTCTATGTTTCAATGGATCCTATCTTGGACTAGAGATATATCTTACTTAGTTCCATGCTTCAATGGATTGTAGCTTGGATAAGGAGTGGAACTTCAAACAAAACTCCACAGCATAGCATATATTAACAATTCATGGGTTTTATAGAGATTGTCCTGCCTATTTTGGAGAGTTGGTACACCTTTATTCTCCATTCTTCAATGGATCTGAGGTTGGACAAGCGGAGCTGGAGAAGTGGTCAACCTTAAAATGAAACCTCCCATGCTACAACCCATCATAGATCGTATATGTAGTGGACCTTGAAACTCTTTTATGTCCCTAGCTTAGAGAAGCATTGCACTCTTGATTATCTCCATACATGAAGGCAAGGTTGGACAAGTGGTGGACCTTCAAACCAGAATCTCTATGCAATAATAGGCAAGTGGTGGAGCTTGTTTTCTCCTTGTTCCAATGGAGCCTAGCTTAGACAAACAATGGATCTTGCTTCTCTCCATGTTTCAATGGATCCTAGCTTAGAAAAGTGGTGGATCTTTTCTTCTCTCCATGTTCCAATGGACCATAGCTTAGACAAGTGGTAGACCTTGAAAAACACCTCTCGTATACAACATATTATGGGGTTTTCATGTTTCAATGGCTCCTAGCTTGGACAAATGGTAGAGCTTGCTTCTCTTTATGTTTCAATGGATCCAATCTTAGCCAAGGGGTGGACCTTGAAACAAGAATCCCCCCCCCCCATGTACAACGTATTATGGGTTTTGAAAGCACTGGGAGAAAATAATAGCTTTGATAAGTGGTGGACCTTGCTTCTCTCCATGCTTCAATGGAGCCGAGGTTGGACACATGTTGGAGAGAAGATGGTTGCCCATGAAATAAGACCATGCATGCTATAATCAATCATATGTTGTACACATGGTGGACCTTGCAATTGTTTTATATGCCTAACTTGGACAAGTGGAGGACCCTTGATTACCTCCAGATATCAACAACAAGCCAAGTTTGGACAAGTGTAGTACCACCAAACCAGAATCTATATGCTACAATAGAGTATAGGTAGGACACGCGATGAACCTTGATATCAAACCATCCATGCTACTAGAGATGATAGGTTTCACATGTGGTGGAACCTTGTATCAATGTTCTATGTGTAGTTTTTGACTAGTGATAGACCTTGAAACTAATCCCTCTAGGCTACAAGAAAAAAGAGATGGATGAGGAGGCTAGACTACTTTTGTTGCATCAATGCATCCCATGTTACCACATATACTATAGGGTTCTTGGATAAGTGTTGGATCTTGTGTCAATGCTCCATGTCTAGCTTGGACAAGTGGTGGACCTTGGTTCTCTCTATGCTTCAAATGGGCAATAGATTGGAGACACAGTGGCCTTTTTTTTCCAATGATTTTATTTTTTGGAAACCTTGGAGGCACCATGTAAGAGGCACTCTAAGTCTTCCATACAATGGACCTATTGGACTATAAAATAATGATATCTTTCTTTGATATTGTCATTATTTTATGCATAATATTTTCTTCTTTTTGCAGACACAAAGGAGTTAAGTGATATAAAATCTAGATGTATTTCACACTATGATTGGCATGAAGATCCTTTTGGGACACCAACTTTTCCTATTCCCAAAGATGTAATTTTCCATATTAACGGTGTGGATTTTGAAGTGCGACTTTCATGTATTGAAGGAGCTGGTTATGGGCTATTTGTGCATACTACCCTGGAAAGTGGTTTGACTATTCTAAACTATGGAGGGCATAAGTATAGATTTCAAGACTGGAAAAAGATATGCAAAATATTTCCAAGAGCTTATAAATATTCTCTTCTAGAGGATCCAAACATAGAAGAAGAGGAAGATCAATCATACATTATTGGTTGTGTAGAAGAAGGAAACGTGTCGGGCTATATAAATAGTTCTCACAGTACAAATGTCTGTCCCAACGTACGCTATACATTTGATCCAAATTTGCCACCTTGGCATAAATGCACCTCTTCACACATCAAGTCAGAAGAATATGGCCATGTATGCATTGAGACTATTTGTCAAGTTGAAGCAGGAGAAGAGTTGTTTGCTGACTATAACTTTACTTGACATTGTAAAGTATTGTACATGGATGGAAATCTCAAGTACATGCATCATTTTCATTTTTCATGGATGAAATCTCAAGTGAATATAACATTTGATTATTGTTTAGTTTATGCTCAACGAGAATCTAGAGTGCTCTTATGCTTTGTGTGTTGTCTAACATATTTGACTACCTTGGCCATAGAATCTTGATTCTACTCTAGATTTGTGATAAATCTTACCAAAATTTAATCAATGTCTAGGTTGGACAAGTGGTGGGGCTTCAAACATTACTGTCTTAAACAAGTGGAGTTATCTTACTTGAATAAGTGGTGGCCTTTGAATCCAAATCTAAGCCAAATCTCTAATTATTTTCTTGTAGTCTAGGTTGGACATTTGGTGGACCTTGTATCCATGTTTCCTCAACAAGGGTGGCTTTTAGTTTTCACTTTAAGTACTCATCTTTAATAAAGTGTAGGATGGAAAATGTTGAGTTAGTAGATTGTATTTTAGACAAGTGGTGTTTGGTGTACGAATGCTGAAAATGGTTGCAAGGATTCTAACAACGACTTTACCTTAAATAAATTTCTTACTAGGAGTTCTACATATAAATATGGTGAATAAAATTCTAGTGGTTTTGAGATACCATTTGTGTGTGTGTTTTCTTAGATTCACAAACTGGGATGGATAACGCTCCTATGGTTCAGTCAACAACTATAGAATCCATAGATTCTATGGTTTCTAAAGTGCCCAAGATGGATGATATTTCTATACTAGAGTCTAGTGTTGTGCAACTTGAGCAAGCTTCCAATAATGAGAACCAAGAAATCGATGCTTCAAAAATGCAACATACATCAAAAGAGACTGAAAAGTCCACTCACGAGCTATTGCCAATTGGTACTACGTCATGTAGCGTAGATGTTGAGAAATCCATGCTTACAATTATATTGGATTTAAATGGTCTATTGTTGAAACGTTCCCCTCAACCATCCTCACACCACAACTCAGTGCAAATGGATTCAAAAAGATATATTATACTCAGGCCAGGTTGCATCCAATTCTTGAAGACTATTTTACAAAGGTTTAATGTTGCAATTTGGTCGACAGCTACTAGGAATAATGTGTATCAAATCCTTGCAGCACTAAACAACTTAGCTGAGGATACATTGCCTTTCTTTGCAATTTGGTCGCAAGATGTTTGCTACACCGCTCAAACTCAAAAATTGTTTAGACCCGACAATCCAAACGTTGAGGCAATGTTCAAGCCTCTAGCCAAAATTGCCATGGGGTTTGAATGTGATCCACAAAGAACAGTGCTTATTGATGACTCTCCTTACAAGGGATGTATTTCACCAGCAAACAATTGCATTTTTCCACCACAATTTGATGCTGAGAAGATGGTTGACAATATGCTCTTGGAGGAGCTACTGCCATACTTGATTCAGCTTGATGAGAGAAGGGATGTGCGTGATTTAATTGCTTCTAATCGTTATGGACAACCTATAGTGACAAATGATAGTGAATACAAACAAATCATGGAGTATTGGAAGCAGAAAAATGATGTTTGGTCAGCTAAGGTGTTCTTTACAAGAAGAATACCACCTGCAAAAGGTGACAGAGATGAAACTATCATTGAAGATGCAAGTGACACAAGCCACCGCAATGAAATGAGAAGAGCCCAAATACAAGAGATCTTGGCAAAGGAGCGTACACCCATTGAAAGCATGAAGGCGTCACAATTGACCACTTTAGCTAGGCAATTGGGTTGTAACACAAAAGGAGTTTTGAAGGCAACCACAGCAAAGGCTTATATAAATAAGGTGAAAGCTGAGAACAATCTTCTAAGGCTGGATAGAAAGCAACCCTAAGGTACTAGTGACATGTCATATATTCTTGATACACATGCTTGAACACTCATGTGCATGGTATCTAACAAATCTTTCTTTTTATTCCTTCTTGCAGGATCTTACAAAGGATACTACTAGATGGAGCTCAATCAATAGAGATTTTGATATTTTTGCTCAAAATAATGAAGCAGTCACCTACATTTTTTGTTTATCAATTTCTTGAGAGACTTTATTTTAGTTTGTAATCATCAAATGAAATGAAAAGTATCCTTCTTATTAAGATTGTTGATCTTTTTCTTGTTCAAACCTTTCAATTGTGATTTATAGTTTTGTTAGCATGAGATTGTGCTTTTTTAGTTTGAAAAAAACTGTCAAAGATCCAAGTCTTTTTGGCTTTACTTAAGTTATTAATTGTGAAAGATCCAAGTTTTTTTTCTTTACTTAAGTTATTGATTGCCTATGTAATAGTCCTTAAAACAATATCGGATGGCTTTCTTGCTCCCATGTCTCACATTGGTCTTTAGGTAAGACAAGTGGTGACCTTGAAAGTATGGTCTCATATCTCGATCAAGTGAAGAGACATGAAGCTTAAATATCACTACTATGTATCTAGTGTTAAACTCCATCGAGACAAAGACTAGATAGCCAAATTGCAGTCGAGTTTAAGTGAAAAATCCATTTGAGCTAAGGTAAAACTTATAGTGCCTCATTTTTCTAGGATTCTACCCCATCAAGGAAGTTATAATCTAGCACAAACCAATTAAGACTCTTTTGGAGCCTAGATAGGACAATTCGTGGAACTTATGAAACTTATTATTGAGTTAGAGTCTAGTTTAGATAAGCAAAAGATCTTCAAACCAGCACTTGGTCTTACTATTCAATATTCAAAGTCCCTTGAGGCTAACAAATTACATACCCACTTGTAACCTAACTAATGAGTAATTATATAGATCTAAGCAAGTATATATAATGAGTCTTCAAACTAATAATCCAAGGGAAGAGAGTAGCAAGGTCCACTACTTGTCCAAGCTCAGCTCTAGACAACATAGAAAGATGCTAGTTCTACTAATTGTCTAATTATAGGCATGGAGAAATGATAGAAGGTTGACCACTTGTCCAACCTATCATCTCTAGTAAGATGGGAGGTTTGGCCTTAAGATTCACCATGTAACCAACCTATACATCATTGTATTATGAAGAGTAAAAAAGCAAAGCTCCACCACTTGTCCAAGCTAGTTCTAAAATCCACATGGAGATAAGCAAGCTCCACCATTTGTCGAATCTCTCTTCCATTAAAACATGAAAAAACTCATCTATGTTGTACAGGGGGACTTTTTTCCAAGGTCCACCACTTGTCCAAGCTAGGATCCCTAGTAGCACGAGTGGTTTGGTCTCAAGATACACCACTTGTACACTCTATGTCATTATATTAAGAAGAACTATGTATTAAGGTCCACCACTTGTCCAACCTATAAGGTTATATCTTAAATGGTATCCTTTCTCACCACTTGAAATGCCCATGATATGTTTTACACGGGGGTTTCATTCCAAGGTCCACCACTTGTCCAAGCTAACTCTATTCAAACATAGAGAGAAGCAAAGGTCCACCACTTGTCCAAGCTAACTCTATTCAAACATAGAGAGAAGCAAAGGTTCACCACTTGTCAAAGCTAGGCTCCGTTGAAGTATGGAGAGAAGTAACCTCCATCATTTTTCCAAGATAGGTGCCATTCAAACATGGAAAGAATCAAGATCTACCATGTCTCCGAGATTCTAGGCTCCATTGAAACACCCTAAAACCATGATATTTTGTACATGGGGTGTTTGCATTCAAGGTCTACCACTTCTCTAACGTATTATACCTAGTAGCATGAGTGATTTGGTCTTAAGATTCACCACTTATCCACTCTATGTCATTATATTAAGAATAACTGGGTGTTAAGGTCCACCACTTGTCCAACCTATAAGGGTATATCTTAAATGGTATCCTTCACCACTTATCAAGGTCCATCACCACTTTTCCAACCTATAAGGTTATATCTTGAATGATATTTTTCCTCATCACTTGTAATGTCCATGCTATGTTTTACAAAGGGGTTTTGTTCCAAGACCCACCACTTGTCCAAGCTAACTCCATCCACCACTTGTCCAAGATAGGCTCCATTGAAACATGGAGAGAAGGATGATCCACCATTTCTCCAAGATAGGTTCCATTGAAACATTGAGAGAAGCAATCTCCACCATGTCTCCAAGCTAGGCTCCATTGAAATACCCTAAACCCATAATTTTGTACATGAGGGGTTTACATTCAAGGTCCACCACTTGTCCAACCTATTATCCCTAGTAGCAACAGTGGTTTGGTCTCAAGATTCACCACTTGTACACTCTATGTCATTATATTAAGAAGAAATATGTGTTAAAGTCCACCACTTATCCTTTCTCACCACTTGAAATGCCCATGATATGTTTTACATGGGGGTTTCATTCCAAGGTCCACCACTTGTCCAAGCTAACTCTATTAAAACATATAGAGAAAGAAAGGTCCACCACTTGTCCAAGCTAGGCTCATTGAAACATGGAGAGAAGGAACCTCCACTGTTTCTCCTAGATAGGCTCCATTGAAACATGGAGAGAAATAAGCTCCACCATGTCTCCAAGTTGCTAGGCTCCATTGAAATACCCAATACCCATAATTTTTTGTACATGGGGGGTTTACATTCAAGGTTCACCACTTGTCCAACCTATTATCCCTAGTAGGTTTGGTCTCATGATTCACCACTTGTCCACTCTATGTCATTATATTAAGAGGAATTAGGTGTTAAGGTCCACCACTTGTCCAACCTATAATGTTATAGCTTGAATGGTATTTTTTCTCACCACTTGTAATGCCCATGACATGATTTACATGGGGGTTTTGTTCCAAGGTACACCACTTATCCAAGATAAATCTATTGAAACATAGAGAGAAACAAAGGTCCACCACTTTTCCAAGCTAGGCTGCATTGAAACATGGACCTTAATACCAAATTATTTCTAGTAGCATGAGTGATATTTTGTACATGGGGCGTTTACATTCAAGGTCCACCACTTGTCCAACCTATTTCCCTAGTAGGTTTGGTCCCAATTTCACCACTTATCCACTCTATGTCATTATATTAAGAATAATTGGGTGTTAAGGTCCACCACTTGTCCAACCTATAAGGTTATATATTGAATGGTATTTTTTCTCACCACTTGTAATGCCCATGATATGTTTTACATGGGGTTTTTGTTCCAAGGTCCACCACTTTTCCAAGATAACTCTATTTAAACATAGAGAGAAACA
Source organism: Adiantum capillus-veneris (assembly GCF_014529385.1). Lineage (NCBI taxonomy): Eukaryota > Viridiplantae > Streptophyta > Polypodiopsida > Polypodiales > Pteridaceae > Adiantum > Adiantum capillus-veneris. Next base: position 117,861,428 of record NC_140955.1, read on the forward strand.
AAGGTCCACCACTTGTCCAAGCTAGGCTCCATTGAAACATGGAGAGAATGATGCTGCACCATTTATCCAAGATAGGCTGCATTGAAACATGGAGAGAAGCAAGCTTTACCATGTTTCCAAGCTAGGATCCATTGAAACACTCTAGGGGGTTTTATTTCAAGGCCCACCACTTGTTTAACCTATTATCCCTAGTAGCATGAGTGGTTTGGTTTCAAGATTCACCACTTGTACACTCTATGTCATTATATTGTGTTAAAGTCCACCACTTGTCCAACCTATAAGGTTATATCTTAAATGGTATCCTTTCTCGCCACTTGAAATGCCCATGATATGTTTTACATGGGAGTTTCATTCCAAGATCCACCACTTGTCCAAGCTAACCATATTCAAACATAGAGAGAAACAAAGGTCCACGACTTGTCCAAGCTAGGCTCCATTGAAACATGGAGAGAAGGAACCTCCACCATTTCTCCTAGATAGGCTCCATTAAAACATGGAGAGAAGTAAGTTCCACCATGTCTCCAAGATGCTAGGCTCCATTGAAATACGCAAAACCCATGATATTTTGTACATGGGTGATTTACATTCAAGGTCAACCATTTCTCCAACCTATTATCCCTAGTAGGTTTGGTCTCACAATTCACCACTTTTCCACTATATGTCATTATAATAAGAGGAATTGGGTGCTAAGGTCCACCACTTGTCCAGCCTATAAGGTTATACCTTGAATGGTATTTTTTCTCACCACTTGTAATGCCCATGACATGCTTTACATGGGGGTTTTGTTCCAAGGTTCACCACTTGTCCAAGAAAATTCTATTGAAACATAGAGAGAAACAAAGGTCCACCACTTTTCCAAGCTAGGCTCCATTGAAACATGGACCTTAATACCAAATTATTCCTAGTAGCATGAGTAATATTTTGTACATGGGGGGTTTGCATTCAAGGTCCACCACTTGTCCAACGTACTTTTCCTAGTAGGTTTGGTCGCAAGATTCACCACTTGTCCACTCTATGTCATTATATTAATAATAATTGGGTGTTAAGGTCCACCACTTTTCCAACCTATAAGGTTATATATTGAATGGTATTTTTTCTCACCACTTGTAATGTCCATGATATGTTTTACATGGGGATTTTGTTCCAAGGTCCACCACTTGTCCAAGCTAGATCTGTTCAAACATAGAGAGAAACAAACATGCACCACTTGTCCAAGGTAGGCTCCATTGAAACATGGAGAGAATGATGCTCCACCATTTATCCAAGATAGACTCCATTGAAACATGGAGAGAAGTAAGCTCCACCATGTTTCCAAGATGCTAGAGTCCATTGAAATACCCAAAACCCCTGATACTTTGTACATGGGGGGTTTACATTCAAGGTCCACCACTTGTCCAACCTATTATCCCTAGTAGCATGAGTGGCTTGGTCTCAGGATTCACCACTTGTCCACTCTATATCATTATATTAAGAAAAATTGGGTTTCCATATCTAAATGGATCTTTGCTTGGATAAGTGGTAGACCTTGAGACCTAAATACCCATTCTACACTAGAGCATTGGTTAAGCCTTATACACTTCAAGCATACCTTTAACAACAAGTAGTAGTTATTAGTTGACTTAAGTCTAGTTGAACTCCATGGTATTGAGACTAAGAGAGAGTGTAGCATAAAAAAGAGTCAGGATTTTAATTTGACTTTCTTTCTATTAATGAGTAGATCATAGATGGATTTTGGTATCTAATAAAACCTTAGGGTAGACAATGTAAAAATCATGTCTATTGTTGTGTTTGCATTAAGTGTTCTTGTTCTTTAATTTCAGAACCATTACAGAAAAATGGATTGGCTATATGCTGGCATAAATTGAAGAAAACTATTGAATTACCCATCCAACCTCCTCCAAGACCTTGTCCAAGGAATGAATCACCTCCTTATCACCTACCACTTGCTTTCAAGGACATCAAAAGAGTACTTATCTTGGATCTAGAGGGTTACTTCTCAAGACAGTTGAAATGAAACATGGAGATTCTATGCCATCTTGGGCTCAACACATGCGACTTGTGGAGGACAAAGATGAAGTTTATCATGTGGTGCGACCAGACGCACAAAGTTTTTTGGATTTTTGTGCTGAATACTTTGAGCTATGGATATGGAGTTGCTATAACTTAACAAGGGTGCAACGCATCACACAAAAGTGTTTTCCTGAGCAGTATACCAAGTTCAAGGTGTTTATGAGTAACAAAAATTGCCAAAATCCAAATATCATGTTAGGATTTACAAGGGTTTATCACAAAAATCTGAGTGATATTTGGAAGATATTTGAGGATTTGGATGCAAACAATACCTTAATTTTTGATGACACTCCATATAGGGTGATGTGGAACATGCCAGGGACATATCTTATATTTCCAAAGATGTGGAGGCAAACTTCCGAGCAACTTCAAAACTTCTTGCAGAGAACCATAATTCCATGGTTGGTAGGATGGTTGTATGCAAGAGATAAGAGAGTCTATACATATAACACAATTGTAAATCAGTATAGTGATTCTGAGACAAATTATGTCCTTGGTGTGTACTTGTCAACACGAAAGCATTGAATAAATATGGCTATAAGATGCTTTTTTTATTCTAGTGTGTATCTTTCAACATTTGTATAATTTGATATAGTCTTTTTTTTTATATATAAAAGGTGTGTCAATTTTATGAACACTTGAATGGAGTGCACCCTACTCTAAGGGGACTTCAATGTACTATTGGAGTGCATCCTATTGTAAGGGGACTCTGATGTATTGCTAGAGTGCACCCAAATTTTTGGGGACTCATTTTTTATTTGATTGGGGCCTATGTTGGGTCATATAGTAAAAGAAATTCATTTTTTGTCAATTCATATCGAGGTTGCATTTATTTGGAACTATGAAAGAATTGATGTTTGATGTCAAAATAAAACTTGTAAGTGTGGATCAGAGAATTCATGGACTTTAAATATGTGAGAGGGATCTTTTTCTTGGGCACAAATGTTTGCTTCAAGAATTTTGTCATTACATACTTTATGTGAAAGAGTTTTAGAACCTAAAAGACTTTGAAAACAAAACTATGGAATCTAAGTGCATGTATTCTTGAATGGCTTGAAAGTTGATGTATACATGCATGTCGCCTTGATGAAGATTTAGATCTGACAAGATGGAAAGATATAATTCTTGGACGTTACCTTTGTCAATTTGGTAATAACATATTTAACTTTCTTTTAATATGGGTGGAAAATATATTATTATGTGCATTTGGAAAATATATTATTATGTGCATTTGGAAAATATATTATTATGTGCATATTTAACTTTCTTTTAATATGGGTGGAAAATATATTATTATGTGCATTTGGAACCTAATTGCTTGACCTTCAAACCAAGATTCCTATGTTATTTTTTCATATACTTTTTTATACTGAATTAAGATTGTGGATGCAAGGTCCACCACTTGTTCAAGCTAGATCTAAGAAAGTATATATACTGAGTCTTCAAACTAGTAAACCAAGGGGAGAGAGAAGCAGGGTCCATCACTTGTCCAAGCTCATCTCTAGACAACATAGAGAGATGTTATGTCTACTAATTGTCCAATATAGTCATGGAGAAATGATAGAAGGTTGATCCACTTGTCCAACCTATCATCTCTAGTAAAATGGGAGGTTTGGCCTTAAGATTCACCATGTAACCAACATATACTTCATTGTATTATGAAGAGTAGAAAAGAAAAGCTCCACCACTTGTCTAAGGTAGTTCCAAAATCAACATGGAGAGAAGAAAGCTTCACCATTTGTCCAAGATAGGTTCCATTAAAACATGGAAAACCTCATATATGTTGTACATGGAAGCTTTTTTCCAAGGTCCACCACTTGTCCAAGCTAGGATCCATTAAAACATGGATAGAAACAAGGCTCCACAACTCGTCCAACCTTTATAGCTGCGAAGTGTACCGGTTGTCTAAACTAGGCATGGGAAAATAATAGAAGGTCCACCACTTATCCAATATATTATCTCTAATAGCATGGGAGGTTTGGTCTCAAGATTTAGGAATTGGCTGACCTGTATTTCATTGTATTATGATGAATTTGGTTTTAAAGTCAACTACTTATCCAAGCTATAAGTTTATATCTTGAATGGTATTCCTTCCCATCACTTAGAAAACCAATGATATGTTGTACATGGGAGGGTTTGTTACAAGGTCCACCACTTGTCCAAGCTAGTTTCATTGAAACATGGATGAAGACAAGCTCCACCATTTGTTAAAGCTAAACTCCATTGAAATCTAGAAAATCCATTCTATGTTGTACATGGGGTTTTTGTTTTAAGGTCCAACACTTGTCCAAGCTAAGATCCATTGAAACATGGAGTAGAGAAACACTCCACCACTTGTCCAAGCTAGGCAACATTGATAGTAGTTGGTTTATTTTGAAGATCCACCACGTGTCTAAGCTAACTCTATTGAAACATAGAGAGAAGCAAAGGTCCACCAACTGTTCAAGCTAGGCTCCATTGAAACATGGACAGAAGCAAGCTCCACCATTTCTCCAAGATAGACTCCATTGAAACATGGAGAGAATCAAAGGTCCACCATTTCTCCAAGCCAAGATCTAGTTGTCCAACCTATAAGGTTATATCTTAAATGGTAATCTTTCTAATCACTTGGAATACCCATGATATGTTTTACATGGGGGTTTTGTTCCAAGATCACCACTTGTCCAAGCTAACTCTATTGAAACATAGAGAGAAGCAAAGGTCCACCACTTGTCCAAGCTAGTCTCCATTGAAACAAGGAGAGAAGCAAGCTCCATCATTTCTCCAAGATAGGCTAGCATGGATAAGTGCACCTTGAAACCAACCTTCCTATGAGGCAATAGAGCATATGCTACATATTTTATGTATGCCCCATGCCTCAAATTAAGTAGTTATAGATTAGAAGTGGACCTTGCTTAAATGTCACATGCAATAAATTAAGGAAAAATAGCCAAGTGGATTGTATTCCTCAATGGATCCTTGCTTTCACAAGTTGTGAACCTTGAGTCACTTTTACATTAACTTGGACAAGTGGTGGACCTAGAAACCAAGCTCTCCATGTTGAGATAAGTTGTAGGTAGGACATTAGAACATAGACAACGATAATGGATGCAATATACTCCTCTCCTAATAATCCAATTGATTGAAACCATGATATTTTAGTTGTTTTCATTGTGTATTGTATGTGCATAAAGTGGAATGAGACCTTAAGAAAACTCAAATTTTTGACAAAATCTCTATATTTTATACATGATATATTGAAAGTTGTCCAACCTGGGAATTGGGATTTTCCCACTTTACCTAATATGGTCTTTCTAAACCACTCTCCACGAGACGTCATGTGATTAGAGGCACCTGAATCCACATACCAAACATCATCTTGGGTGGAACTCTCTGCAGTCATTGTATTCATTACATGTTGCATAACAAACATGCGCTCGTTTTTGCTATCATCTACATCTCTGCTAGTAGATGCATAGTTTCCCTGTTCTCTCTTTCTACTTGCTTTTCCCTTTGGACAGTCACGTGACATGTGACCTCTTTCACCACAAGTCCAACATTCTCTACTATCTGGAGTATGTTTCTGCCTGCTTGATCCTGCACCACGACCTCTTTGACTCCCCCTGCCTTGAGACTGGTTTCCCCTGCCACCTGTATTGTTTTGATTTGATTGACCTTCCAGAAATTGGCCCCTGCAACCCCTTGGGCCTCGACCACGACCTCTACCTCTACCTCTGTTGGAGTTGGAATAGAAGGCCTGTTCAGAATTATTTCTGCCATGAGAAGAAGATGTGTCAAGGTTCTTCTCCTCAAGAATAAGCATAGAAATCAAATCTTGGAACACGGGGATGTCGTCTCTTGTATTCATGGAAGACCTGAAATGTACATACTCATCTCCTAGACCATCCAAGCATGCACGAACAATGTCATCATCTTCCACTGAGACTTTAATAGATCCAAGAGCCTCAATGATACTCTTGATCTTCAAGGCATAATCATTGATTGAGAGGTTGTTCCTCTTAACCTGATTTAGCTCCGACTTTAGTTGAAGCTTCCTGGCCTTGGTGTTCACCTCGAACACTCTGCCTAAGTTTCTCCATGCAATGGCGGGGGTTTCAACATCCTGTAGATAGCCCATCATGCCATCTGTGATGCTCATAGAAAGCCAATACATCACTTTGCTCTGGCCTTGTTGCCAGTCCCTCAAAGCTTTCCTTTGTTCTGCTGTAGCATTTGCCTCGGGAATCTCTGGTTCCTTTTCATTGTCTCCTTCTACATAGTCCCAATAACCTTTTCCTTTTAGGAAATTTGTTATTCTGAACTTCCATGCAGGGTAGTTATTTTTCTCAAGCTTCTCAGTAACAATCTGACTGCAACCGTCAGACATCTTGAAGCACTAAGACAAAATAGCTGCAATCTGCAAAAACCTGCAAATCTGTTGAACCTGCTATCGTGGTACCTGTAACGGTTTCTACACTCAACGAGTGTCCACAATCAAGCGTACATACAACCACTGTACTTGTACAGTAAATCTCTGTATACTGCACTTTGGAGACCTGTTCAGAAACTTGTGCGAAAAACCCCTAAAAATCGGCATCTGGTCGTGGATTGCGAATGAAGGGATTGTGATGCTCTTGCTCTCTTGCCTGCACCGGGCTCTGATACCATGTAAAGAATGAGGATGCAAGAGAGCTACACAAGACAAGCACAAAGCACACAGAGATGGAAAGCTTCTTCTTCTTCTTTACAGAAAAGAGAGTACAAAATGACTAAGTGCTAAAGCTAAAAAGTAGCACATATGTACATGCGGTCACTAAGTGTGAACTCGCTAGAAGCGTACTAGGCTGGCACTATAAGTGTAGTCCAGCTGTAGAATCACTGGCAGAGATCCTCCGTGTCGGTCACCTAACGTGCCAGTGAGTAAATGCCGTAAGCGGCCAAGACCCGTAGTGGATGCCAGCTCAAGGTGTAGAGCTCGACATCTCAACACTCCCTTCTTTCATCTTCAAATCAACAAGCTTCTTAAGCCAGTATACCTGTGAAGCTGCACTCTGCTTCTCATAAAGATCACTCAGCACTAACCATGCTTGATAAGCCGACATCTCGTCTGCTACATTGAAGTAAACGCTTTCTGCCAAAGTCAGCATAATGGTAGAAAGTGCCAATTCATCCATTTCGCTCCGTTCATCTTCGTCCATATCTTCTGGTTTTATCCCTTTGAGCTTTATAGGTTTTATCTGCTTCTTTTGTACCAACACGTGCCAAATCTGCTTCTTCCACAATGGGAAATTGGTTCCATCCAGCTTCTTGATATTGTAAAGAGCAGTGTCCTGTGATCCAGCCATAGCTACGCTTCACAGTGGTTTACTTTCCTGGGAAAAATTCGGCAGAGTTTCCCTTGTAAATTGACCTCTGAACCAATATCAACCTGTCAAATGAACCAAAAAAGCTTCAGATTCTGCATAAATTTCGGCAGAGTTTTCTTTGTAAAATGGCTATGGTGTACGCAAAAAACATACCAAAAACAGCTCAAAAACACTGTCTCTCTGACACTGTAAGCTACGGGTAAACCTGTCCTGCACCTGTACTGTCTCTGACTGTCCTGTCACTGTCCTGTAAGCATAGACTGCGACAATGCCTCAACGGCAGTAAAGCAAAGATGCAATCCCAAACTAAAGTGAACTAAAGTGAACTAAAGTGAACTAAAGTGAACTAAAGTGAACTAAAGTGAACTAAAGTGAACTAAAGGGAGCTAGAGGGAGAGAGGGAATGAGGGAAATAGAGATAGAGGACAGGGGGTTACCAAAAATCTCTTCAAGCCCAAGATACTCGTGCATAGTCCACATAAGGATTCCCCTCACTTGAGCCTCTCTCCCCCCCTTTGCAAGTGAGACATCGACAATAGGAATGCCTCTCCATAACTCCTCCAACTCCTCGATGAGGGGCTCGAGGTAAATGCCATTATTTTACACTTTGTGCTTCCTTGGCACAAGCAAGGAACAAGCACAAGCAAGGAAAGAAGTTTGTACTTTGTACTTCCCTGGCACAAGCAAGGAAAGAAGTATATTGCCCTTCTTGGTTGTCTCCCATGGTGGAATATTGTAGTTGACGATCACCACATGCCAAGTGCTCCATGAAGTAGACTTAGTGCCGAAGGGGTTGACACCATCACTTGCTAACCCAAGCCTCAAGTGTCGAGGCTCCAACCCAAACTCTGGCCATTGATTTTAGATGTGCCTCCATGCAGGTGAATCGGCAGGGACACGCATCATTCCATCATTTGAGCGATGGTTTGTGTGCCACGCAAGAAGCTCCACGGTAGGCCTGCTTTTAAACATGTGTTGGATGCAAGGAATTAATGGAAAATGTCTTAATACCTTGCGGGGTAGGTGTGCCCCGCTCACACCTGTCTTGTATTGTGCCTCCCCACACACGGGACACGAGGTAGCATGTGCATGCTCATTACGATATAGCATGAAATTGTTGACGCACGCATGGATGCGCTCATACTCCATTGCAAGTGCAGTGACACAAAGACATACGATCTAGCTCGTCGACGATCTGGAGGCATGTGGTGATCACCTGGCAACATTTTTCCCATCAAACTACAACAAACATGCGTTAGTATAATTCCTAGAAGACGACACCATAAAGAGAGAGTATATAAAAGCCACATTCCATACTTACAGAAGTAGTGCATCGACACTTGCATTACTCCAACCAAATTTTTCTTGCAAGTTGAGTACTTCCAACGATGCTCGGAGCACCGAGTACCGTGCACCATCGTAAAGAGGTGTTTGGACACTCGTCATCAATCTATCCTCCATTTTGGCAGCCCGTTTAGTGCAAGGCTGACAATCCTCTTTGCACACGTCACGCTCATGATCTAGTAAATCATCACACATGTCAAACATGTACTCATCCTCTACCTCAAAGTGTGACAAAGACGTTGTAGGAGCTGCCGATGTAGAGCCAACGGGGCAGGATCACCATACGGTGCACCCAATTTGCCCAGTTTCTCTTGCCTCTTCCATTTGGCCTTGCGCGCCGGTGCACCACCACCGAACAGAGACCATTGGGACACCTCATCAAGCGATGGGTGAGTTGTCCTATCATCTCTCCGAGCGTTTTTTTGAGGATGCCAAAGCCCTTCGTTCTCCACGTGCTCCAAAGCAATGCGCCTCAAGCGAGGAATTGCCCTTTTGCACTTGGTGCAAAGACAAGGTAGTTTTTCCTTGAGCCAACGATCTCGCTCTGGGCCTCCAGGAGGACCACGATCATCCTAGTTGATGTCCTGCATACGCGAAAGGTTGTTTATTTAGTCACGTGTCCTAAAAAATAAATAATTAAAAAAACACTTAATTCCATTAGAAAAATCACATATAGTTAAAGTCAAAGGAAATAAATGACAATGAGTGTTAAAATTATTTTTTAACTAAAAGAGATTTAAAAAAATTCAATTAATAAACATTTAAAAGTACTACAAAATAAAGTATCCATAAAAAATTAAAAATCTTCATAAAAAAACTCAAAAGGCTAAAAAATGAAATAATATATAGCTAAGGGTGGGGGGGGGGGGGGGGGGGGTTGGTTTGTACCCCCCCCTGCAACCTCGGATTCACATGTATCCGTTTGAAATGACTGGCCGCAGTAATATGGGCGGTAATAGTCATGGTAATAGCCGCAGTAATATCCGTGGTAATAACTGGCGCTTAAAAAGGGAAAGAAGGCTGAGTATGTCGCGTTTTTTTAGCATACCCTGCGTTTCTTGCTCTCCACCATCGCTCCCAAGATTCCCCCCCCTGCCCTCCCCCACTCCCTATCTCTCTCTCCTTCAAGAAGCCTTCCCTCTTCCCCCCCCCCCCCCCCCTACCCCTCTCTCCTTCTCCAAGATTCTCAAGTTTCGTTGAAGAGGATTTCGTTCAAGTTTCGGCAAGGGGGTATTCCGCCATCTTCTTTGGATGCTGAACCTATTCGAAGCTCAATCGCGCTACAAAGAAAAAGTAAACACAAAAGCACATCCTCCCTCTTCCCCTTTTGTGTCTACTACACACACACACACACACACACACACACACACACACACCCACACAAATAAAAACAATAGAGAATCCATTATAACATACCTCGTTCATTAGGAAACGATTGTTTCGAACGGCTTGTTTGAAATGGTTGTTTTGCTAAGCACGTTTGAAAATGGTTGCTTTCCTACGCATGTTTGGAAATGATTGATTTGTCACGCACGTTTTGGAAATGATTGTTTGGATAGTGTTAGATGAAATAGAGAGAGAGAAAGAGATAAATGAAGAGAGAGAGAGAGAGAGAGAGAGAGAGAGAGAGAGAGAGAGAGAGAGAGAGAGAGAGAGAAATAGATAAAGAGAGTGAGAGAGAAAGAGCGATAGAGGTACATAAATAGAGATAGAGAATTAATGAGAGAGAGAGAGAGAGAGAGAGAGAGAGAGAGAGAGTTAAAGAGAGGGAGAGAAATGTTAAATAGAGAGAGAGAAATAGATAGAGGGAGAGAAATGTTAGATAGAGAGAAAGAAATAGATAAAGAGAGTGAGAGAGAAAGAGGGATAGAGGTAGATAGAGAGAGAGAGAGAGAGAGAGAGAGAGAGAGAGAGAGAGAGAGAGAGAGAGAGAGCAAAATAGAGAAAGAGGGAAAGAGAGAGTATAGATAGAGGGAGAGAGGCAAAGAGATAGGTATAGGGATAGAGGGAGTCCATGTTAGGGAAAGAGGGAGAGAGTAGGTTGCTAGGAAATTACAAAATGAAGATCCACTTTTACCATTAAAACATAGAGGTTAGGAATGCTCAATAGAACTCTTATTGGAAGCCATTATAATTAAAAAATGCTTATTTACAAACAACGGAGAGAGAGGAAAGCTTAAACTTTGGTAGCTTGAGCTAGATTGCAATGTTTTAGCCAAAGGAAGATCCTGTTACCTGTCACCATCACCATCAAAACAAACATAAAAATGTTAGTAAAAAATGGTGGAAGGCAGGTGTCATAGGATGATCCTACATGTCATAGATGTCAAGCTAAAAAAGAACAATCAAAAGCAAAAGTAAGCTACAAACCTGAGAGGAAGATTCCATTTGAGTAGAGTGGTGAGAGGGTGTGGTGAGATTTCTCTTTTTTTGACAGCTTGTTTGTGAAAAAATGTCACCTTGAAATGGACAACCAAACCTCTATATTTATAGGCTAGAGGGAAAGAAGAGTGCAACCTCAAAAACAAAGAGAGGGAAGCCCAAAGGGTGCACGGCTAGGGAGGGGTGGAGTGGGGGTAGTGGAGTCTTTTTATATATATATATATATATATATATAAATTGGGGGGTGAGGTTGAAGTAAAAGATACTTCCATCCAAAATCTTGTAACCTTATAAGCCTCTTGGTCTAGGCTCTAATGTGTGCACTAGATTAGTCTTTAGAGGTGGTTTTTGTGCTAGTGAGAGAGACCCTCCTCCACCCGCACTAGGAAGGATGAGGATTTGTCCCAAAGCGGGCACTAGGCCCCCCAAAAGGGTCCTAGTGCCCTCCAAAATCTAGCAAGTCCAAGAGTACAGTTGAGTGGCATGAGAATTTTGAAGCTGAAAAATCTGAAAGGAATCTTCTCACAAGTCTCCAAAGTTTAGCTCTTTCAAAACCATTGTTACAAAAAGAGTCCACAAGCATTTTAATGTCTTTAGCGGCTTCCGTAGCGTTGGAGTTACAATAGAGTATTGGTTTGAGCTGTGAGATAATGACCTTATGTGCCCATTTAGTTGGTCGGTTGCTGGATCGTTTGAGGTATCTTATGGGTGTGCACGGGATTTTATCTTCTTTTGGCGTGAGGCTTTTTGTGAGATGGCCAAATTGGGTAGACAGATGGAGGTTTAGAAATTTGGTAGAGTTACCAGAGGTGGTTTCAATGGGTAAGCAACTGGGGTAGATATTGTGTTTCTCTATGAAGAATGATGGGTTTGTAGAGTTTATGAGTAAGATATCGTCGTAATATCTAAAGGGATGGCGTAAAGTTGAGAGAATCTCTTTAGCATTATGTGTGTTGAGAGTGTTAGAGAGGAACTCAAACTCTAGGGAGTGGAGGTAGAGATTGCACCATAGTGGGGAGCATGCAAGTCCCATTGGGATTCCGTTGGTTTGCCTATATATTTTCCCTTGACATTGTAAAAACATGTTATTAATGAGCCAATCGTTAAGTTGGAGTACTTCCTTGAGATTAAATGAAAGGCTTGATTTGTATCTATAGGAAGACCAAGTACCCTCTATGCAACTCGATGGGAATCTTTTGAAAGAGATGAACGTTTCTAGAGATGCGGAGAAGGCATGGGAGATTAACAAGGTAAGATGATGGATGAGGCCTTGTACGCCTGCATGTGGGATGTTCTCGAAGCATCTTTTCACATCCCCTGAATAGAATTGTGTTGCATGAGAGGGGAGGTTGAGGATGCAATCGTAAACCGAATCTACAATCCACCAAGACTGTAAATGAAGATGGTGACATAAAAGCGCTTTGTTATTAAGTTTTTTGGCGCGTTCCTTGAGAAGTGGTATACAATTTTTTAGCAAGCAAGCCATAAGTGTAGAAATTTCTGAGTAGCAACAGGTAGCCCCACATGTAATCCATCTAAAAGAGGCCTTATGAAGTTTGTATATGCCGGTAAGGTAGGGGAGGGAGTAGTGTTCTGGAAAGGTGTATTGAGAAAGAAATGTTAGCACAAGGGAGGTAACTCCCTCGATCCCTAGAGGAGATGGTGTAAAATCGTTGCCTTGTAGGCGTTTTTGGGCTTCAAGAAGAACAAAGGCCTTACAAATGATAATCATATTCTTCGGAGTCTTGTCGATGCTAGTAATAAATAATTTGTTCCTTAGTTCTTTGATTTCTCTTGTGAGATCATTATGGATGTGGTGTTGTATTTTAGAAGGGAGGAACTTCCCACAATAAGCTGAGAATGCATTACTTAATTTTCCGAGTGTTAGGCCAGAAGGTAGAGTGATGCAACCGGATTCTATGAGATATAAGAGTGCTTGATTTAGCTCCTCAAATGCTTCTATGAAATTAGGTGGCTTAGTTGGTATGTGACCAAGACCGTGGCCACAAAGATGAGAAAGAGAGGTACTCATAAAATCACAAAAGTTCGTGGAAATTACGTGTTGTGCGGTGTTTTCCAAATTACAAAAGCATTCATGGGGTGTGAGAGAGGTGAAAACTTCCTTCGCATTATAGAGAGTTACTTTCAAAGGGGGATCAAAAGCCCAACTAAACATGCATTCATCCCATAGGGGAGTGGTGGAAATGCCAAGCCCAAAGAAAAACAAGCTAAGGAAAGAGGTGAGATTTTTGATATCAAGCAAGGGGTTGACAAAATGAAGGGGTACAAAGGTGCCCTTTGCCTTGCACTTGGGGATGAACCGAGAGCGTCCATGCACATCCTTGGAAACCTGCATCAATCATAAAGGAGGGATTTAGCACTAGTTACGCATGCCTGGGTGAAGGCTGGTTTGGTTTTTGGAGGTGGGATGGGGGGTGGGGCAGAAGCTTGGACAAAGAAAGGTGGAAAAGTGGGGGTGGGGTTTTGAGGGGTGCATCTACTAGTGGTGGAGTTGGCTGGGGAGGGTGTCTTCCATCTTGGAGGTGTAGTAGAGGTATTCGAGCGTTGAGAGGGGAAGTTCCTTCCTCTTCCACGTGCGGTTTGATTCCCTTCTCCGCGTGCTTTTTTGGCCGAACGCGTATCATGGGATGCCTTCGAAATTGGAGCAACTGCCGCATTCACAAAAGTATCCACTTCCGTGGATGAACTGCAAGAAGGTGGTTTTTGGCTAAAAAAAACAGAATGAGTGATAGCATCCTTTAGCTTTTGCCTGTAGAATGTATGGAGGAGGAGAGCTTTAATCACTTCTTGGGCTTCTTTAGCAACCCAACTCATAAAGGCAATAGTAGACCGTTTAAGGCTCGAGCTTGGGAAGAAGCGAGGTAGTTGATTGAGAACCAACCATAAAGCATGATCGAACCACAAAACATTGTTGTCCCGGCAATGATCCCCTTGCCCAATATGCTCGCAATTGCACTTAAGAAAAGGTCGGTGCACGTTCCATACTTGTGTAGTATACTTCGTATCTCGGTTTGTGGTAGAGATGAGACCCTTAACCCCGACCACGCAACCAAAAGTTGCATTACAGCGGCGTGGTTCGAAAAAAGACATAGAGAAAGGGGTAGCAATTAGAGTGTTTTCAAAAAGGTTGGAGTTATTGCCCTTAAGAATCTGCATAAGACCTTGCTTGATCGCAATCTTATCATGATCGTTAAGTAGAGTAAGGAGAAGATTCTCGGGGAGGGGAGCAAGTAGAGTAAAATTACCGAAGGACCAAGCTTCGTGGTGAGCTTTACCCAAAAACATTTACAAAAGCCGGCTCGGGATGAAGGGATCGGTGTAGGTTTCGAAGGGCTTTGTGGTGAGGCTTCGACTCGGTGTAGTAATGGTGAAGTCTTTGTTTGCAAGCATCTGCTCCTCTTCGTCAAGATCCATAGGTAAGAGTGAGCTTCCAGTAGCAGTTGGTGGCGTTGTGATGATCTCTGAAAAACCATTAAGCAAATGTCTCTTTCTCTGCCGGGTTAGTGGGTCGTTTCGCAGCCGCTTTCCATTAATCTCCATGAAATGTCGCATCAAATTTGGTGCATGCTCGAGCCACTCTTTCCGCTTACGCTCATCAGCATCAATAATTGCGGGCAAATTTGCTGCCAAATCACGTAGGCCGGTAATCGCAGTAGGAGGGTTTTCCCGTGCATGGCATACAAGCGGAACCATGAGGGAAGGTCAAGAGTGGATAGTATTGTGGTATCTTCAGCCTGCTGAGAAGGGGTGGCTCCATCAAGTTCAAGCAGAGTGGAGTGAAAGCTAGGGTCGCTAATACAAAGGAGAAAACCCTGGACAATAACTGAAGGGGGGAAATTTTGTGCAGAGTATCCTAGAGCCATAAGGCTCTCATCCCATCCTGAGAAAGCCACAGCTAGCTGTAAGGCATGGAAAAGAAATTAGAAAACAGAAGAATAAAGAAACATAAAGGGATAATTTAAAAGAATACTTGACTGTGTACGGGGTTAGGCAAATTAAGGGGAAGGAACAGGTTTGCGAAAATAAAAGTGCAGAGAGAGAGAGAGAGAGAGAGAGAGAGAGAGAGAGAGAGAGAGAGAGAGAGAGAGAGAGAGAGAGAGAGAGAGAGAGAGAGAGAGAGAGAGAGAGAGAAGGAAGAGGGCCAAAGAAATGTCTAACCAAGACGCAGAGAGGTAGAAACATAAAAAAGATACCCCAGCAAGCAAACATGCCAAGAGAAGGGAGTAAATGCAGGTTCCGATCCATGAGAATCAATCGGCCAGCAAGAGACATCTGCGTGTAGATCCGAAAAAGGGGGGAGAGGAGAGAGGCAGCGAGAGATGCCCGCCATGCTGTGTGTGATTCGAGGCTTCCTGTAGATGAAGTTAAGTAGCATAGGGAGCAAGGAATTGAAAAAAGCAGCAGCGTGTGCAGAAGCAAAATAGCATAGGGAGCTTTTGAAGGTATTGAAACGCAGCATTGTGTGCAGAAGCAGAAGATGGGTAGTACCCGTGACAGCCCTTGCTGATCGTTGCAGCGCAATCAAATATCATGGAGATAAGAGCGGTGCAGGTGAGGTCGAAGCTTTCCATGTAGTAGGAGAAGCAGACCCCTCCTGCTATAGCGCAGGTAAGAAGGGAGCAAACACACACACCCAACATGCGTGCGCACAAGACCGACCCTCCAAGGACCATAGCCCACCGAAGGGTCACCCCGCGAGGGTAGCAGAGCTCGAGATCGATTTAGCAGGAAAAAATTCATCTTTTTACCCCTTGGGAGGGAGATAGAGACAAGTCACGAATAAAGAATTCTTTTGAGGTACCCCGCTCTCCAGAGATTTGAAAGGCGGTGAGTCCAAAAAATCAAAAAGCCAAAATGAGATAATTTTTAAACAGAAGATGTGTGTGTGCCAGAAAGGAACCCAAATTTTAAAGTAAAAAAGTTCTCATCAAGGGATGTACAAAAAAGGTGAGGTTCTTTGTAACTTGCCAAAATCTGACCAAAGGGAAGGTGTAGGTGAAAGTGGAATCCATGACACCAAAAGTAGAGTATAGTGCATTTAAGGTGTGATAAAGAAAAGAGAAGTCCTTACAGATCAGAGGTAGCCCTTTTGTTTAAAAAAGGGGGATAGATTAAAAATACTACCAAGTGGGCTAGTGAAGGGCTACTCTGACCACTAGAGAGAGAGTAGGTTGCTAGGAAATTACAAAATGAAGATCCACTTTTACCATTAAAACATAGAGGTTAGGAATTCTCAATAGAACTCTTATTGGAAGCCATTATAATTAAAAAATTCTTATTTACAAACAACGGAGAGAGAGGAAAGCTTAAACTTTGGTAGCTTGAGCTAGATTGCAATGTTTTAGCCAAAGGAAGATCCTGTTACCTGTCACCATCACCATCAAAACAAACATAAAAATGTTAGTAAAAAATGGTGGAAGGCAGGTGTCATAGGATGATCCTACATGTCATAGATGTCAAGCTAAAAAAGAACAATCAAAAGCAAAAGTAAGCTACAAACCTGAGAGGAAGATTCCATTTGAGTAGAGTGGTGAGAGGGTGTGGTGAGATTTCTCTTTTTTTCACAGCTTGTTTGTGAAAAAATGTCACCTTGAAATGGACAACCAAACCTCTATATTTATAGGCTAGAGGGAAAGAAGAGTGCAACCTCAAAAACAAAGAGAGGGAAGCCCAAAGGGTGCACCGTTAGGGAGGGGTGGAGTGGGGGTAGTGGAGTCTTATATATATATATATATATATATATATAAATTGGGGAGTGAGGTTGAAGTAAAAGATACTTCCATCCAAAATCTTGTAACCTTATAAGCCTCTTGGTCTAGGCTCTAATGTGTGCACTAGATTAGTCTTTAGAGGTGGTTTTTGTGCTAGTGAGAGAGACCCTCCTCCATCCGCACTAGGAAGGATGAGGATTTGTCCCAAAGCGGGCACTAGGCCCCCCAAAAGGGTCCTAGTGCCCTCCAAAATCTAGCAAGTCCAAGAGTACAGTTGGGTGGCATGAGAATTTTGAAGCTGAAAAATCTGAAAGGAATCTTCTCACAAGTCTCCAAAGTTTAGCTCTTTCAAAACCATTTTTACAAAAGGAGTCCACAAGCATTTTAATGTCTTTAGCGGCTTCCGTAGCGTTGGAGTTACAATAGAGTATTGGTTTGAGCTGTGAGATAATGACCTTATGTGCCCATTTAGTTGGTCGGTTGTTGGATCGTTTGAGGTATCTTATGGGTGTGCACGGGATTTTATCTTCTTTTGGCGTGAGGCTTTTTGTGAGATAGCCAAATTGGGTAGACAGATGGAGGTTTAGAAATTTGGTAGAGTTACCAGAGGTGGTTTCAATGGGTAAGCAACTGGGGTAGATATTGTGTTTCTCTATGAAGAATGATGGGTTTGTAGAGTTTATGAGTAAGATATCGTCGTAATATCTAAAGGGATGGCCTAAAGTTGAGAGAATCTCTTTAGCATTATGTGTGTTGAGAGTGTTAGAGAGGAACTCAAACTCTAGGGAGTGGAGGTAGAGATTGCACCATAGTGGGGAGTATGCAAGTCCCATTGGGATTCCGTTGGTTTGCCTATATATTTTCCCTTGACATTGTAAAAACATGTTATTAATGAGCCAATCGTTAACTTGGAGTACTTCCTTGAGATTCAATGAAAGGCTTGATTTGTATCTATAGGAAGACCAAGTACACTCTATGCAACTCGATGGGAATCTTTTGAAAGCGATGAACGTT
The DNA here is from genome assembly GCF_014529385.1 of Adiantum capillus-veneris. NCBI lineage: Eukaryota > Viridiplantae > Streptophyta > Polypodiopsida > Polypodiales > Pteridaceae > Adiantum > Adiantum capillus-veneris. The sequence goes on from NC_140955.1 coordinate 117,879,315, forward strand.
TCTAGCAATGATCCCCTTGCCCAATATGCTCGCAACCGCACTTAAGAAAAGGTCGGTGCACGTTCCATACTTGTGTAGTATAATTAGTATCTCGGTTTGTGGTAGAGATGACACCCTTAACCCCGACCACGCAACCAAAAGTTGCATTACAGCGACGCGGTTTGAAAAAAGACATAGAGAAAGGGGTAGCAATTAGAGTGTTTTCAAAAAGGTTGGAGTTATTGCCCTCAAGAATCTGCATAAGACCTTGCTTGATCGCAATCTTATCATGATCGTTAAGTAGAGTAAGGAGAAGATTCTCGGGGAGGGGAGCAAGTAGAGTAAAATTACCGAAGGACCAAGCTAGAAAGAGGGAGAGGGATAGGGAAAGAGAGAGAGTAGATAGAAAGGGAGAGAGAGAGGAATAGAGATAGAGAGAAAGAAAGAGAGATAGAGAAAGACAGGAAGAGATAGAAAGAGGGAGATAGAGAGGGAGAAAGAGAGGTAGAGAAATAAAGAGAGAGAGATAGAGGGAGAGAGGGAAAGAGGGAGAGAAAGAGAGAGATAGAGGGAAATAGGGATAGGATAAGAGAGAGAGTAGATAGAGAGGGAGAGAAAGAAAGAGAGAGAAATTGATCACTTAGACGTTGAATTTAGGTGCAGCCAGCACAAAACGATGGTTACATTTACAAACTTCACATATATATGTGTGAACATATATATCTGTTTATGCATGTATGTAGGCACTAAGTACGGGAACATAGCATCCGAAGGTTAGACACTTCCTCTTGGGTATAGTTCTTTTTTAATCGTGGCGTTGCGGTCATTGATCCACTCATGCATGGATTACCGCAATGTACCTTTGGTTTTACCACGGTTGAGACTGCGATGATATCTAAAGAGGTGCAGTTGACCTTTGGTACTACTAGTCTCTACTTAGGTCTACTAGTATGTATATGTATCTACGTGTTTGTGTGGTAATATACTTGTGTACGTATATTTAGATGAGTGAGTAGGGTGGAAAGCTTAATCTTATATTGCTCTTTGTAATGTAGATGTCAGACGACATACCAACCGGTGAGGAGCAGCCAGTTGGCTCTTCTTTTGGTTGGTTCACATCTCAGATGGGCTCCCACCCGGGGTGGACATCGCCTCTAGTGGACCCGAGTCTTGAGTCGGTGAGAAAAAGCAAAGAAATAAATAATGTTTCTACGTAGTTAACCATAAACCATGAGTGTCATAGGTTTTTTTTTTGTTATTTGCAGGAATGGCGATCCTACACCTACCCTTCTGAGATTCCTGCACCGGTCATAGATCCTGACTTACAACGGGCTATCTCTTTACGAGAGTAGTACCTCCGTTAGACGTAGGATATGTTTGGCCACTACACTCCACAGCAGCTTGTGACCTACGAAATTTCTCCGTAGACTACACCATGAGGGAGTCAGGGAGGGACTCCTTACCTACAAAGCCTTGCACCGACGGCACCTCCCTCTACTCTCCCTTCCTATCATCCTACTCCTATTCCATCGCAGGGTCCTTCTTCCCTTGCATTGCAGGGTTCTACTCCCATGGAATCACAGGGTCCTACGCCACTCCATTTCACTCCGGCTTCACTAGAACATCGTCGACGAACTTCCTCTGGCAGCGCGCGCCAACGCTCGTCTCAGGGCAGCGAGCGCCGTGAGAGGCGAAGCGGCGGCGGATCTTGTGGTTTTGCATGTTTTGGTAGTGGCGGGGGAATGGAATCCCCACTTTCAGAGCGTGCCGCCCCTGACGCAGAGGACGAGGATACTGACGCACCTGTGCCAGACACGCATGGGTGCTACTACAAGGTTAAACATGGTGGGGAGGTTGATTTCGGCACAGCACAGGGCAGGGAATTTCGATGCCATCTATAAATTCTTATACATTCAACGTATAATAATTGTTTTATAAAGTTCAGAGACCAACTGCCGGATCATGCATGGTACATTGAGGACGCTTTGTTAGCTAGATTTCCAAACGCCCCCGATCAACGGTTTTCACAACAATGGTTGGAGGGCTACTTAAAGACATTTCTGAAAAACAAGCAGTCCAGTGTGTGGCGCGCAACAGCCAACCAGGTCAGAGATCCAGACAGGAGTTACCACGGTGGAAACATGGCAGACGCGGAGTGGGAGTGGGCAATTCAAGAGAAGAGCAATCAAGCTGCAAGGACGGGCTCATCATATAGACAACAATGCGAGGCCCGCGCAAGACAAACTCCCATGCACTATGGATCAGGAGGCAAGGGAGCTTGGAAGGATAAATATGTAAGATTATTTGAATTATAACGTCGATCGTTGATTAGAAAGATTGTAGTTGATAATTTGGTATTGCTATTGCTAGCTTAGGAAAATGTCACTCTCTTTTGATCAACCAGAGAGATGGTCAAGTATCGGGAGAAACATACATAATTTGATACTTGGTGATGGTTGTTTGAAAACAACCACATCTCTCGCAAGCAATTCGATGCGGCGGTTGGACCACTACAAGCGGTAAGTTTAAACAAGTAATTTTTCATTAATTGTTTTCAGTTGTGGATAATTGTTTAATTTGGTTTGGGTTTATGTGGAGTCAAAGTGATCCAACATACGTGCCTCTAGACGACGACGAGGACTAGATAAAAAAATGTTTTGTCAAAACTTTCGTAAAGTCCCAATGTAGCACAATGTATATACAACTATTTACTTTTTATTGTAACTTTTTTAAATTGTTGATCTTCTACATTTTTAATTGTCAAGATAAAGTAAATTCAATTTCAGTTCTTTGGTATTTTTAAACTCTTCCAAAAAACAATTGATGTCTTATTGTTTTTTGGGCCCAAATGAGCACCTTTATTTTTGAACTGGTGTTTAGTGGTAATATATGCGGTAAGAGCAGCGGCAAAGGTCGCGGTAATAGCAGCAGGTATATTGCTGCGACTATTACCGCGCTTATTGCTGATAAACCACTACCGCGTTCATAGCCGCGGTTATTGCCGCCCACAGAAATTTTTCTCTCTCCTTTTTCATTTGTTTTTCCGTGGCAATGTTAGCGGTTATAGACAACTCCTCTTATAGTGATATTGAAAGCGCAAAGTATACAGTGCACGTCATACAAAGGTGCCATACAAAAGTATGGCAGAGAGCTGGCATTGTGGTCTCTCCAAAAAAATATAAGAAACCAAAATCTTGCCCTGCCTCGTAGCGTTTATGTGTTGCGCCAAGCAAATGCATGCACATGGGAAATTGGATACAGATAACACACCTTGTAGTGTTGTCGAGATGGAATCGCACTTCTTCAATTAGAACGTGCATTGTTGTGGATATATGTCCTCCCTGCCATACACAAAACACGTAGATGTAACTTTATGTTCCCTGTCCTCTGATCGGTATTCCTTCTATGTGTGTGTGTGTGTGTGTGTGTGTGTGTGTGTGTGTAATGTAAGCTACTTCAATCAAAAATTATGTCTTCTTGCCTCCTTGTTGACTAACATGCATTATGTATCGTGCTTCCTAATTGCACACGATAATAAGCATCTTGAGGTAAACATCCCCATATCAAAAGGCACTATATTCAGTCTGCTCATTAATAATCCAAACGTGCATCTGGAAAAGTACTATTATGTGATGCTCATGGGCATTAGTATGTGAATAGATTTTCATTGTCCGCCCTGGAGTAGCTTTCCTCCAAGGGAAAATGAGGGTTTGTGTTGGCTACAATGCCAAATTGATGTCTGTCATATGCAGCCATCTGAACTTTAGCCAATAGCTACTGCGTACAATGGACCTTTGCTCTTAGGATCCGTGACCAAATCGTGGTTATTAGCAAGGGAAGCTCTTTACACGCCGCAGTATTGGCCATATTGTCTCTAAAGTTTTTGCTATCCCACCCAATTGTTGAATTGGGCAGCAGTGAACAGTTGGTGGAGGCTAATAGGTGCTAACATATTGGTATGCCTGTCTCCTGAAATGCCATTACTCCGTAGTCTGTGTTCTTCAGCTTCTCCAACATCAAATCTCTTTGTGTGGAAAAAAGGATTAGCTTTTGCTTCTACTCTTTGACTATTCTTTTAATCCTAGTTGACAATGTAGGCGATTGCATGATTTACTACTTGACTGACTACAATGCTGCTGCATCTCCTTGGAGCTACACATTAATCAACTCGTGCGGACACCATATTCTACATTGAATTGGTCATGAGAGATGTTTTTGTTTGTCTGCAGATCATTTTGAAATACTTGCCTCATCAAATTTTCAGATAGGCTATCAACAAAGTTGGACAAGGAGTGCGACTGAAGCCAACCGCTCATCAGACCATGACTTGCACTAGTGGCAATATTCGTCAATGCCTTTCCCTCAACATTGAGTTGTCTGCCAGTTATCTCCTCACACACTCTGCTAAAAGCGCAAGAAACTAGATGCACTGAAACCACTTGCTTAATTACTTGAGGATAACCATCACAGGCTTTTCTACTCTCATGTCCACTTTAACATTTACTCGTTCTATTTCTTCACCCTCTTCCATCCACATTGCCAACAACCTGATATCAACAGCGGAAAAACATGTTGAACAAGCCTCCGAAGCCAATGAGTCTGGTGATTCAACTGTAGATTAGGCCTACTGATCATCGATTGGAATCTAATATCTTCTGTTTCAGTAGCAGTAGAACAGACCTCTGTCATGGGTTGATCGCACAAAATATTTGATCTTTGAAAGTACTGATCATCACATCGGCAAGCATCGAAAGTACCCTCCAGCGTGATGATCTGTGAATAGAAGATCGAATTACAATGCAAAATGATTTTTTATTTTATTTGTTTGGTAGCTTTTCATGGCGGAGATTTTTCAAGAGCTTTTCAGGCAACGATGCTTTAAAAAAAAATTTAAATCCAATTGAGATATTGCAAAAAGAGGCTTTGACTGACCAACAACGTTTTGGGAGGGACAATGTAAGCAAATTTTGTGAAGGATCTGTAGAGAGAAAAGGAATAGCGGTGTCACTTTTTGATAGCAAAATAGAACAGGTAGCATGAGTAGGAAGAAAAAGGCACCCCGAGCGGCGGCTTGGGAGAGAGTAGCCATATACAAGCAGTTGAACTAAATTAATTTCCAAAAAGTGAAAAAAGCAGACATAGCAAGTAGTTTGGTGTATGTGGGCCGCTACATATTGGGGAAAAAGGAGTGTGATGTTTTAGTTGTAGGCAACCGTTACAAGTTGGGGAGAAGGTAAAAATAATGAGTTTATAAAAAAGGGAAATTGATGAGCAACTTAATAAAACAAAGCCTGCCAGTGAGAAGCTCTCACGTGGTGGCTTTTGCAATCAAGCAGCTCACCAAGTAAAAATTCTCAAAGTGCCCTTATATCTATTTTTGTTGGATTGTTCAAGATTTTCTAATCTATATTCATTTCTGACAATTGAGATCCGTTTTTGAGTGCTTAGAACGTAATTTGTCGCCAATTATCTCGCAAAAAAGGCAATTACATCTAGAAATAGTGATGCAATTCATCTCCAAAACCTATATAACGAACTCAAACTACTCTTGCTTGGTGGGCCTTGATATATAACATCTATAGAATATAACAAGACATATGAAAATTGACATTTAGCATCTAGCATTGAAGGAAACAAGAGCATGACTAATTTGGAATGGCGGCACTGCATGAAAGGCATATATACATTTGGAAAATGCTATCGTTTTTTTTGAGAGGAGGCAAAATTTAGTGTTTCAATCAATAGAGATTTTAGGGATGATTGTAAAACTGTTACTTTTTATTGTTATTATGAGAGGATACAAAGTTGTTTTATAAATAAATTAATGGAGATTGATATGAGTATTTTAATAATGAAAAAACCAATCTACTTGACATAAATTTTGCAAATGGATTATGGGCACAGTAATTGAGGAAAGAGAGAAAATTTGTTATTTTGGTTTTTCTTTAAATGCAAGGATACAAACTTGTTTTAAAAATGACATAAATAGAGATTGATATGAGTATTTTAATAATCAATGAACCACTCTACGTGATGTGAATTTTGCAAATGGTGTATGTGCACAATAATTAAGGAAAGAGAGAAACAGGATGTTGTGATAGTAGAGAGAACATCAGCTTTCAATGAGACACGTATGACAGTGGCAAGGGGAACTTAGATCTTTCTTTTTTGTTTCAAGAACATGTATTTCTTGCAGTGAGGGGGATGAGCTTGCAAAATATTATATCCAACGGAACTTATACTACTATGTCTACTGATGAATGTTTTTTCTAGTATACGTGCTACATGTAGATTCTTGGAGACAAAAAGTATGTCAAAACTAAAATTTTCATCAAATGGCTGATAGCGAAGAACGTCAAATCGCATTTTTGAAGGTGGTTGTCGAGTGTGCTCTGCCTTTCATCTTTTGAAATTGTTTGTGACACCTATGTAGTCTTGTCTGTTTCGGCGGCATGCGTTGTTTGTTTCTCTGTTGATTGTCATGCTCGAGCAGCAAAACTTGATTCTTGTTGTCTTATTCTTCATACCAAAAGCAGGAGACATGATAAGTACAAGATTGCATGCTAAAAATTGAGAATATTAGACTATATATTCAAGTAAGATATTCGATGAATTTTTTTAAAGGTGGTGCGACCTATGGGTTGTCGATGTTGATAAAAGTGTACAGATCAGAAATTCTGAATCGTGCTTTGTAAACATCTTTGATGTGTTGCCATGTCAGCTTTTGCTCTATAATTGATGGTGGCTCCTCATTGCACTGTCTCTTGTTGAAGCTTGCCAAGATCTCGCTTGCGTCATTGTTCGTTGTATCTAACAAGTCCTCAAGTGTGACATTGTAGCCATAGTGTAGCATCTCAAGAATGTAGGGCTTTATTGGTGTCTTCATTTGAAGTAAACGATTATCGTCCTCAACTATCATGAGATCCTCGGGCACGTCAATTTCTATAGTTAGTTTGTTAATGATCTCTTTCACTAGACCTGTAAAAAAGGTGTATTAGAAGGGATAAACAAAGGATTTTTTTCTTGTAAAAAAGCTTGTTTACTGTTTATTGTAGATAGCAAAGCAATGACAATAAGAAAAAAAGATAAAATTACACTCATGTTGATGTGTGTATAGAACTAACCTGTTGCTCTTTTGATACCCATGCTCGTATTTTGTTTGAGCTTTTTAACGGATCTATCTAATGATAATGGCAACTCTGCATATTTTGTAAAACCCTTGATGTAAGCGTCCAGGTGGAAACCTGCCAAGTTAAGCAGGTGCATTTGCTTCTCCGTTGAATACTGACGTGGTTCAAGTTCGGGGTGTTTCTTCGAGGTGATTTTTTTCTTGAAAAGGGTAACAAGTCTCTGCAAGGTTATACAAAAGTGATCAGTATGTGTATTTGTGTGCATTGAAGGAGCATAATGTGATATGTTTTATAGAGCAGTATACCTTTGAATTGCTCATTTTGTTCTGTTGGATATCTACATTGCTTGCAATGGTGACACAATTAGATTTTGTATTGATAAAACCGATAGTAGAATTGTGCAGAACTATTGAGAAAGTGGTCATAATAATTGAGATAAAATTAAAGCGCAAGACAATGTTATAGAAAGTGGAGTGTAAGTTAACGACACTTCCGAAAGATCAACATAGACAAAGAACTCTTGAGATATCAGTTGTAATATTTGACCCAATATTTTTCAATAAAAGTATTTCATTTACTTTGCAAGTATTTAAGGTTCACATATTATTAGGTCAAAGAGAATTCTAATGGAACAATCGGATTGAAAATCGAACTCTGGAACTATTAATTATGACCCTTATTCACTTGAAAACAATAGGTTGATAGGGGAAACCTAAGCCTCAAGATTGTATCTAAAGATAAGAGTTGACCCTTTAGAAAAAAGGAACAATTTTAGGAAAGAAAGAGTAATTATAGGACAGGGGGAATAATTTTAGAAGAGAAGGAGTAGGAGGAGTACTTTTAGGAAAGAAAGAGTATTTTTAGAAAAGTGAGAAGAGGAATCTAGTTTAGAGCTCTTTGCTTGGAAGCTAAGTTTGTTCTAAACTTAGAGACTTGAAATCGGGCATCGAAATCAGTGTCTGAAAAAAATAATAAATATATATATATATATATTTTAACAGTCACAAACGTGCACGAACTTATCTCTCCTTGCTTCCCTCTATTCTTAGATCGTGATTTTGGCCTTGAGAGCCTAAATAAAGGCCTCTTTCCCTTTACTTTCAATATACACACTCTCAGAAGCGGAAGCTCTCTTGGCTTTACGTCGGAGTTACCTTCTCTCCCTCAAGCTCTTACCCTCAACCCATCTCCATCTCCATCTCCAACTTCTTTCTCTACCATCATGATGCTGCCGCTCAAATTCTTGAGTTCTCGTTCTCTTTTCCCCCCCCCTTCTCTTTCACAGTACAATGGCCCCGAAGCAAGTGGCTTGAAGCTCGAAGGACGCTCATGCCGCTCCACCTCCAAGAAAGGTGCAAAGGAAGGCATCAACTACTTGTTAACCTTAGATATATTTTCAGTTAAGTGTTGGTAGAACCTTAGCTTATAACTTTTAGTCTTTTGTAAGTTAATTGGCTTGTACCTCTTCATTTCTGGAAGTAAGTTATCTCATGCCCCTTGTAATGCAATGTAAGAGAGAGAATAGGATGAATGAAGGGTTTTGGCTATGGAGTATCTCATTTTTTTTCTATTCTCTGTATTCAATCTCTATTCTATTCCCTAAATCTATACTGCAACCTGAATAGGTACTGAAACTGTGTTAATTTTGTGATGAAGTACTGTAAAGTCTAGATACATGATTCAATTGTAATTCCCTACTATCTCCAATGCCTCAATAACACTTGGCGATCCTGCTAATTGTGGAGAGAACATTGCTCAAGCCAACATGGGCAATGCGATTTAGCTGGGGCATATGGCGGTTGCAACTAAAAATTTCCTGACGACTTTCTCCAATTGGCAGTCAGAGGAAGAGGAGCAGGAAGAATACAACTGTATTTTCCTTCATGACCATTTTTTGACACTACCCGATGATTTAAAACTTCTAATTTCTTCTAAGGTGTTTCAGTATTATAGGGCGTTGTTAATCCCATTTGGATTATCTAATGGTCCAGTTAGTCTAACTAGCTGTTCCAGTAGTAGGCAACTCAAAAGTTTTCTAAAAATGAAAAGCGGTAGAAGATATGTATGAGTGATTTAGAGGATCCACCACCAACAATATCCTATGGCACCAGGTTTCAAAGAAGAAGATGGGATTCATGGTTGGAATCTTAACTTTAGAGAATAGGAAATCATACAGGGGAAGAGATTCCTGAACTAGGAGCACTTACAGGATTACCACCAATTCTTGAAGGGACAAGATCTAGAGAATCTAGCAGCACAAGTGGAGGTCAACGACAGGAAGTGTTGAGATGTCGATCTCTACACCTTGAGCTGGAATCCACTACGGGTCTTGGCCGCTTATGGCATTTACTCACTGGCGCGTTAGGTGACCGACACGGAGGATCTCTGCCAGTGATTCTACAGCTGGACTACACTTATAGTGCCAGCCTAGTACGCTACTAGCGAGTTCACACTTAGTGACCGCATGTACATATGTGCTACTTTTCAGCTTTAGCACTTAGTCATTTTGTACTCTCTTTTCTGTGAAGAAGAAGAAGAAGATTTCCATCTCTGTGTGCTTTGTGCTTGTCTTGTGTAGCTCTCTTGCATCCTCATTCTTTACATGGTATCAGAGCCTGGTGCAGGCAAGAGAGGCTAAGAGAGAAAGAGCATCACAATCCCTTCGTTCGCACAAGTTTCTGAACAGGTCTCCAAAGTGCAGTATACAGAGATTTACTGTACAAGTACAGTGGTTGTATGTACGCTTGATTGTGGACACTCGTTAAGTTTAGAAAGCGTTATAGGTACCACAATAGCAGGTTCAGCAGATTTGCAGGTTTTTGCAGATTGCAGCTATTTTGTCTTAGTGCTTCAAGATATCTGACGGTTTCAGTCAGATTGTTACTGAGAAGCTTGAGAAAAATAACTACCCTGCATGGAAGTTCAGAATAACAAATTTCCTAAAAGGAAAAGGTTATTGGGACTATGTAGAAGGAGACAATGAAAAGGAACCAGAGATTCCCGAGGCAAATGCTACAGCAGAACAAAGGAAAGCTTTGAGGGACTGGCAACAAGGCCAGAGCAAAGTGATGTATTGGCTTTCTATGAGCATCACAGATGGCATGATGGGCTATCTGCAAGATGCTGAAAACCCCGCCATTGCATGTAGAAACTTAGGCAGAGTGTTCGATAAACACCAAGGCCAGGAAGCTTCAACTAAAGTCGGAGCTAAATCAGGTTAAGAGGAACAACCTCTCAATCAATGATTATGCCTTGAAGATCAAGAGTATCATTAAGGCTCTTGGATCTATTAAAGTCTCAGTGGAAGACGATGACATTGTCCGTGCATGCTTGGATGGTCTAGGAGATGAGTATGTACATTTTAGGTCTTCCATGAATACAAGAGACGACATCCTCGTGTTCCAAGATTTGATTTCTATGCTTATTCTTGAGAAGAAGAACCTTGACACATCTTCTTCTCATGGCACAAATAATTCTGAACAGGCCTTCTATTCTAACTCCAACAGAGGTAGAGGTAGAGGTCGTGGTCGAGGCCCAAGGGGTTGCAGGGGCCAATTTCTGGAAGGTCAATCAAATCAAAACAATACAGGTGGCAGGGGAAACCAGTCTCAAGGCAGGGGGAGTCAAAGAGGTCATGGTGCAGGATCAAGCAGGCAACAACATACTCCAGATAGCAGAGAATGTTGGACTTGTGGTGAAAGAGGTCACATGTCACGTGACTGTCCAAAGGGAAAATCAAGTGGAAAGAGAGAACAGGGCAACTATGCATCTACTAGCAGAGATGCAGATGACAGAAAAAACGAGCGCATGTTTGTTATCCAGCATGTAATGAATACAATGACTATAGAGAATTCCACCCAAGATGATGTTTGGTATGTGGATTCAGGTGTCTCTAATCACATGACGTCTCGTGGAGAGTGGTTTAGAGATATGCGCAAACCAGATGTGTCAGGCTATGTGCAGACAGGAGATGACACAACTCACCTCATTGCTCATGTAGGGGACATACCTCTAAATACGAAGAGTGGGAAATCAAAGTACTTAGCAGATGTACTTCATGTCCCAAACATTACAAAGAATCTTGTTTCTGTTGGACAAATGGTTGAGCAGGGTTTACAGGTTTGCTTCAATCCAAATGGCTGTTATGTAGAAGATTTCCAGAATGGCTGTAAGATGATCACAGAGGGCAAATGTGTGGGCAGAATGTTTACGCTGAATGTAGACATGCCTGAGGTAAAAGCTGCATTATTTGCACAGGGCACAGGTGTTGTGGCTGATGTTGACATTTGGCACAAACGCATTGGCCATGTCAATGAGCAGAGATTGCGCAGCATGCAATCAAAACAGAATGTAAAAGGTTTGCCCAAATTTAAGGTGGATGGTATGCATAAAGTGTGTGCAGCATGCCAGTTTGGAAAACAGTCAAAGGGCTCATTTCCACATGAGCGCAATGTATGTAAAAAGCCACTTGAGGTGGTGCACACAGATGTTTGGGGTCCAACCGATACTGCAAGTATACATGGTTGCAGGTATTATGTCTCTTTCATTGATGACCATACAAGGAAAGTATGGGTCTACTTCATGCGTAACAAAAGTGAAGTGTTTGGTCACTTTCAAGACTTCAAAGTCATGACTCAGAAGGAGACAGATATGCAAATCAAGACATTGAGGTCAGATGGAGGGGGAGAGTACTTCTCCAATGATTTTTCAGATTTTCTGCGAATGCATGGTATACGCAGGCAGTTTACATGCAGATATACTCCACAACAAAATGGGGTCGCAGAAAGGAAAAACAGGCACATTGCAGAGGTTGCACGTGCATTGATGAATGAGAAGAACATGCCTCATCATTTCTAGGCTGAAGCCGTAAATACAACTGTGTACATTATGAACAGGACACCTACAGCTGCGGTGCATGATGTAACACCTGAGGAAAAGTTTACAGGTACAAAGCCTGATTTGGCACACTTGAAAGTGTTTGGCTGCATAGCTTACGTGCATGTACCAGATGAGTTGCGTAGGAAATTGGATCCTAAAGCAGAGAAATGTATTCTTATGGGATATTCCCTGGAACAAAAGGGGTACATGTGCTATAATCCTACTACACGAGAATTACGAGTGAGCAGATGTAGTCTTTGATGAGATGAGCAGCTGGTACAGTAATGCACATGGCACTATTGGGGCTGATGTAAAAGATGATGTGGTTGTACAAAATGTGAGGCCACAGTCACAGGTTTTGAGTGGACCACAAGAGTCCTCTTCTCCTGGCTCTGTTGAGAAACCATGGAATGGTAGACTACGTACGCAGGTTACTCCACCAACAGGTACAGGGAATGTATCACGAGAAGGAAAGGAAAAGGTTGATGAACCTCCCTTTATGGCTGATGCATCATCAAGTTTTTCACATGTAGACATGGATTCAGATGGTTCTGAACAAAGTCTTGATGAGGAATTTGGAATTCCGGCTGTCAGGACACCTGGTGTAAGGAAAGTACAAGAAGATGCTAGAGGGCAAAGGAGTGATCCAGGACTACGCAGATCTAATAGAGTCAAAAATCCAGTTCAGAAATTGACTTATGATGGGTATCTAGCGCATCACCAAGCCTACATGGCTAAGGTGATACAGGATGTGGAGCCCACATGTTTTGAGGATGCAGCTGGAAATGTGCATTGGGATGATGCAATGAATGAAGAGATGGCTGCATTGGAAGCAAACGACACATGGGAGTTGGTGCCATTGCCAAGTGGCAAGAAAGCTATTGGCTGTAAATGGGTGTATAAAACCAAGCATAAGGCTGATGGTAACATTGAGCGTCACAAGCCAAGGCTGGTCTCAAAGGGTTATGCACAGACGTATGGCATAGACTATGAGGAGACCTTTGCTCCAGTGGCAAAGATGATGACTGTGAGAGCTGTCATAGCAGACTATGTATGCAGACTTCTCAAAGCTTTGTATGGTTTGAAGCAGGGCTCTAGAGCATGGTATGACAGGATTTCCAAGTATCTTGTCAGTATTGGTTTTAAGAGAGCTCATGCTGATCATTCACTCTATGTACGTGAGAGTGATGTGGGGATTGTGGTCATTACCATATATGTAGATGACCTTATCATTGTTGGTGATAATGCTATGGAGATTGACCATGTGAAAGGTCTTCTCAAACAAGAGTTTGAAATGAAAGATTTAGGCGAGTTGTCCTACTTTCTTGTCATTGAGGTGATCAGGATTCCAGAGGGTGTATGGCTATCACAAAGACAGTATGCTTTGGACATGTTGTCAAAGTATGGTATGGCTGATTGTAAGCCAATTTCTATTCCCTTGGATGTGAATTCAAAGCTGAGTGCAGAGAAGGGTGATGTTTTTGATGATGTCAACATGTACAGGAAGATTGTGGGTAGTCTAATCTACTTGACTATCAGGAGGCCAGACTTGAGCTACACAGTAGGCTTGGAGAGTCAGTTCATGCAGCTTACGAGGAAGCCACATTTGGATGGAGTACGACGCACACTTAGGTATGTGCAAGGTACTCTTGACTACGCATTGTTCTATGCAGCAGATGCACCATTAGCATTGTATGGATATACAGATACAGATTGGGCAGGTAGCATTGTTGATAGGAGATCTATGAGTGGCTTCATGTTCTCTTTTGGGAGTGCTGCTGTTACTTGGAGCAGCAAAAAGCAGCCTACGGTTGCTTTATCGAGCACAGAAGCCGAGTACAGAGGTGCAGCAGTTGCGGCGTGCGAGGTAGCTTGGCTACGCACATTACTTGAGGACTTGGGAGTGCAGGTGGACCAACAGATTTTCATCCATTGTGACAACCTCAGCAACGTGCAGTTGGCTAGGAACCCAGTGTTCCATGCCAGGACCAAACACATAGAGGTCCATTACCACTACGTTCGAGAGTGAGTGTTGGCGGGCGACATCGACATGGTCTACGTCAGCAGAGAGGAGCAGATAGCGGATATCTTTACCAAGGCCCTCGGAGCTGAGAAGCTTCGACGTTTCCGGACTATGCTTGGACTCTGCGACATGCAGAGCTCGAGGGGGAGTGTTGAGATGTCGAGCTCTACACCTTGAGCTGGCATCCACTACGGGTCTTGGCCGATTACGGCATTTATTCACTGGCGCGTTAGGTGACCGACACGGAGGATCTCTGCCAGTGATTCTACAGCTGGACTACACTTACAGTGCCAACCTAGTACGCTTATAGTGAGTTCACACTTAGTGACCGCATGTACATATGTGCTACTTTTCAGCTTTAGCACTTAGGCATTTTGTACTGTCTTTTTTGTGAAGAAGAAGAAGAAGCTTTCCATCTCTGTGTGCTTGGTGCTTGTCTTGTGTAGCTCTCTTGCATCCTCATTCTTTACAGGAAGTAGGGTAAACTTCTTCACCTAGGCCAATAGGGCACGGAAGAAACCCAACTCCTGAAATGGTCATCCAATAGTTGGTTGGTATTCAAGAAATCCATCAGTTTTTGAGGGCGAGGAGGCAACCGCAGTTTCCTACACCACCACCTTTACCATTGTTAAATTTTAATACTTTGGGAGGTCCACAAATTCAACAAATACCCATTATGGCACAACAACCACTCAACCCTAAAGTAGGGGCAACAAAATTCAGTGGTGGGAAAGAATCCTAGGATGCTGACATTCATGTGGGACAGTTTGAGACAAGATGTTCTGCTAGTGGATATAATGTACTTTGTAATGATGCTATCAAGAAGGAGCATTTTGAAGCAACATTGTAGGGAAAACCCATGTCGTGGTTCATGCAATATGGTACTGCTGCATTTCCTGATTATGATAATTTGAAAATCAGATTTTTGGGATTAAAGGTAGAGAAAACCCCTGAAGGTGTTTTGAAGAAAATCAGAAAAATTAAACAAAAAGATTTGTTGGTAGAGGATTATGCCCAGCAGTTCAGAAACTTGATGAACAGGTTGCAGGCCAATCAAAGACCCTCTTGGGAGCAATTGGGTGACTACTTTTGTAGAGGTTTGAGGAAGCAATTGAGCAGTGCAGTTGCAGGTCGTGCTCCTCTTACCCAACCTCAAGATTTTGGAAACATAGTAGATGCAGCCATGGAAGCTGAGAGAAGATATGGCACCAATGAACAAAAGAAAAGTAAGAAGAAGAAGTCCAAGCAGGACTCAGATTGAGAGGATTCAGATTCAGATTCAGATTCAGATTTTGATAAGGAGACAGATTCTAAGAATGAGGAAGAGGACACATGGAGTGCCAAGGAGAAGAAGAAGAAGAAATCCAAAAAGAAACGATCGAAGTCAAAGAAACAAAAAAGCAAAGGCAATCAAACAATACAATGCAACCATGTTCTATTGTGGTACAATGGGGCATAGGCAGCTTTGATGTAAGCATAGGAATGAGACAGGGATTCCAATTGTGAATTTCAACTCTCCAAATACAGACACTAGTTCTTCTAATGATGGAAGAATGAAACAACGAGCCTAGGTTAATGCACTCTTTTTGGAAGAAATTGATATTTCAGTAGAAAAGCAGGGCAGTCAACAAGCAAAAATTTCCTGCAAACAGTTTACTGAGGAACCAGGGAAAAAAATCACAAACTCATACACCCATTCTTTACATTCTTCTTAGTGTGATTGTTCTCAATGTATTGAAATTGAAGAAGTGCTAGAGAAACCATTGGTAGCACAGAGTTTGGTTATCACTAGGTCCAAAGGGAAGTTGCCCCCACAAGAAAAGGAACAGGGGAAAGATCCCGAGGATCCTATTAATTGGAAAGCTCAGGATAAAATACGGAGAGGAGTTCTAAAGTAAATCCAATCCAATAAAAAAAATGAAGATTCAACAAATTTTTGGCCAACTAGTTCAATGCAAAAAATATGGGAGAATTTGTGCAGTAAACAATCCGATTTTGAAGAGTTACAACATCACCTGAAATCTGATAATTTAGTACAGTCTCCTGCTAAGGGGCTATCAGATTATCTTTTTGAAGCATTGATGGATGCCCCTATTTCAATGAAGGTGGGAAAACTATTGAAATTAGTTCTTGACTTTAGTCAGAGATTCCTCAAGAAATTGACAAATCAGGCGATCGAAATAGTTTTCGATCAAAAAATATCTCGATCGAAAATTGTTTTATACGGTTATTCCGTAATTATTCGGAAATACGGCGTATATTGACGTTTTATACGTATAATTTTTGTTATACCGGCGTATAAATGCAACGCAGATGGTTAAGAGCAACCAGAGTGAAACAACTTTGGGGTGTAGACACCATTGTTATTCAACAAGAAAAGAAGAAGATCAGAATGCAGATGATTCCTAGGAAAAATATCCCACCTGGTTTTCGACCCTTGTATGATGTAGAAGGCGTCAACATGGGAGAAGCTATTGAAGAAGACGAGGAAGAAGAACTCCTTCAAAGGAATGAGACATTCATTCCTACTTTTGAAGTAGATGTGCAAAAGATTGCACATGTATTTCATAATCAGGTATAGTCACCTGACATAAAACAGACAGATAGAAGAAATGTTTCAGGTAACATAGTCATTACTATAAAGCTGCAAGAGGAGCAAGAAACAGTAGAATCAATAAAGCATGGAGAGATAATTTTTGAAGAGAAAATGTGAAAGAGTTCAAGATTTAGAGAATATGATTTAGAAGATATGAATTTAGGAGACGAAAAAGAGCCCAAATTTGTCAGGGTGTCCACTGAATTGGACGTGAATTTTAAGAGGTCATTGAAAACCTTATTGCATGAGTTTAAAGCTATTTTTTCTTGGTCTTATACTGATATGAAGGGAGCAGATCCATCAGTATGTTAGCATAAAATTAATTAAAAAAAAACTGATGTAGTATCAGTCAAGCAGCAAAGATATATGATGACTCCTAACTATGCCAAACAAGTGAAAGAGGAAATAGATAAACTGTTGGAAGTAGGTTTAAGCTATCCAGTGGATAAAGGAACTTGGTTGTCACCCATTGTGGTGGTTCCAAAGAAAAATGGCAAAATCAAAGTCTGTGTGGATTACAAAAAATTGAATGCTGCTACAATTACTAATCCATTTCCATTGCCTTACTGTGATACAATGCTAGATGCAGTTGCAAGAAAGGAAATGTATAGATTTTTGGATGGTTTCAGTGTCTATAATCAGGTCAATATGGCTTTGGAGAACAGGGAAAAAACTGCATTTATTATAGAATGGGGTGTATATGCTTCCACAGTAATGAACTTTGGACTAAAGAATGCACCACCAACTTTTCAGAAATGGGTCATGGAAGTTTTTGATCCTTATGTGACAACATTTATGAAAGTATTTTTGATAGCTTGCTGCAACCTAGTAACGAGAAAATTAACATACATGGGGGCATCATCATTAGCACCTTCATGTGAAAAATAAAAGCTATCAATGTTCATTCTACTCTCTTGGTTATTCTCAGCCATGTTAACAAAATTTGTGTACGTACTTAGGGTATGCTTTGGAAATTCAAAACCTTAGTTTCCACTCCTCTTAGCCTTTGAAAATCGGCTCTTAAGTATCTACACCCACGTTGCAAAGTGGTTAATTATAGAGAGTTGTTAACCCTCACAGCTCACGGACACCCTATGATCTATAAACGTTGTATTATTTATTTAAGTAGAGTCAGGTACCGGGCTTGTCGGTCCAATAGGGAAAGGTAGAGTGATCGCCGATGAGAGGCGCACTCTAACTGGGACATTCAAGGGATTAGTTGGCTAAGCATGGGAGCCCAAGTGTGAATGGGGTGAGCTCCTATAAAAGCCAACTAAACCTAATTTTTACTCATTCTCTCATTTGTGCAATAGAAGAGTGCTCTTGCTCCATCTCCATCTTCTTCTTCTTCACCTCCTTGTGTGTGTGTGTGTGTGAGAGAGAGAGAGAGAGAGAGAGGGAGAGTGTGTGTGCGATCGAGCATTACGAAGGCACGACGGCGGCGAAGCGGTTGAGCGCGGCACGACTGCAGCTTCTTCTTCATCGCGGCGAGGAATCCACCACGAAGGCGAGCGTAGAGCGGTGAGTGACACACCCTTTGTTTTCTTGAGCTTGCTAGTTTAGGCTTGTTGTGTGCTTGGAGCCGTTTGTGGCTCGCACACGGTGTATTGGCAAGTCCCTTGCTTCGACAGTGCGGCAAGGAGCGCATATTTTTGGCGCCCCTGCCGAGGATATGCCCTACACTAAGCTCGGTTAGCACTTTACGCTTCCTTGTGGTGCAATTTCTATCATAGGAAAGGCAGGGAAGGAGTGTGTGGAGATTTCTGTTTTTTGCGTTTTCTGCATTTGCTGTCAAGTTTCAATTTCTGCTATTGTCTGCGTTTTTTCAATTTCTGCATTTTCAAGTTTGGCGTTTTCAATTTCTGCAATTTTCAATTTCTGCGTTTTAAATTTCTGCAATTCAGCGTTTTTTCAATTTTCTGCATTTCGGCATTTTCAATTTCTGCGTTTTCAATTTCTGCAATTTTCTGCATTTCTGCGTTTTTTCAATTTTCTGCATTTTTGCATTTTCAATCTGGAAATAAAAATAAAAATAAAATAAAATCGGAAAATAAAAACGCGAGTGAGCGGGCGGCGAAATTTTTCGAAAATAAAAAACGTGACTCTTAAAACGGACGGGTTGGTTTGTATAAAAGATAGATTGGCAAGCCCAAGCCCAAGCCCAAGCCCAGGCCTCAGTCCTCAGTCTTATGATATACATTAGACTCACTCTTATATATATACCCTACTCCCTCAAGAGAGAATGAGAGCATGTGGGACAAGTCCTCCACTCTCCTCCTTTCTCTTCCCACTTGCACCCTTAGACTTTCTAGTTGGGCCTAGTTCCCTACTGGAAATTGACAGTTTTAGGGATTCCGAGGGCATAGAGTGACCAAACGGAGGGCTGTAAAGCACGACACGACCCTCTGACCGATACGCTCATTTCGAGCTATCACACGGCCCATTCCACGACACGCTCTAAAAAATCTAGCAAAAAAACAAACAAAAAACACGCTAAAAACTAGTCACAAGGCCTCCTAGAGCAGCTTTTTGACACCTTAGGGTATCAGAAGCACATGCACTTACGCTCTGGGCGGGTGCTAGAACACGAGCATATTGAGGGTGCCTCTGTTCATACAGACACCCATTACCCATCCACGATAAGCTCTAGACCCTCAGCGGGGACACAAGGTAGCACCACCCAAGACCCTAAAATAGACGCTAGTGATTCCTCCTCCGACTCAGAAATCATGGAAGCATACCCTACCCAAAACACTGAGAGAGAAGGCCATGCACCTCCCGAAGCTCCACAGCCTAGTACTAGTATGTTTATCCGTTTCATGGAAACATTAGGTAGAGCTACTCGCTCGGAACCTGATGCAAATGAAGCACACGAAGGGGGTGGGGAAGTGGACTCTCCTTTCACATCGGACGTGGACCCCACACCCCCAAAGAGTGTCCATGTGGATATCCTACCAACTTCTTACCAAGAAGGCCCTGTCGAGCCGCCTCCTTCAGAAGTTCCCTCTAGAGTACCGTTGGTGACAAGTAAAACCACGGGGAGCAACATTGCTTCTACCTCACAAGAAACCGTTAACACGTCGACTCTAGAAGGATTGTTCATTAATGATCATTGGACATACGACCTCCACATTGAGGTGTTGACGGATCTACACTCTGGCCACGCCTACCATGTAGGATGGATAGAGATTGTACAATCCACCTCTAGTGCCACGAGCATCGAAGATCAACAGAAAATGATCTGTAATGTTATCCATGGCATTATTCAATCCGAAAGGCAAAACCGAGGGGTAAATATACTCTCAACTGGCCCCATGAGATTTTTGGATACGAGCAAGGCTCAACAGCCTACTCTATCACAAATGGAGACTCCTCTAATGAGCCCCATGGACCCATCTTACATCATTTCACCTGGGGTCTCTATGCAATCTGAGCCTCCGAGTGAAAACTTTAGCTTCCCTAACTTGGCTCAACCCTCTATCAAGGAAAACACAGTGCTCACTCCAGGGATAAGCCTAATAGAGAATGTACCGATGATATCTACGGTTAGCGCAGTGCCACTACCTAGTGTTGTAGTACCTAATATGGGGCCTCGACCGTATGTGCCTCTAGCCCCTTATGCACACATGGCCCCCACACCTCCAATTGTACCACTTGCTTATGCTCCTCGAGTGCCGCTCCCTAGCTCTTATCCGAGTGGACCTATGCCCGGTTATGTTCCATATCCTGCATCATCCACACATATGCCAAGACCGGTACCCGTCCCTCTCCCACATATGATTCCAAGAGTACCTCCACCGGCCCTGCCTCCTCACATAGGTGACTTGGCAGCGTTTGCTCAAACCATAGGTCGATCTATCGCGGAAAATATGCGTCATGCATCTGATAGAGAGCCTAGAAGTAAGGCAGTACAAATTGCCAAACTCACGCAAAAATTCAATGGGGACGAAGATGCTAGAAAACACATTGAAGTGTTTGAACAAGTATGTGATTCCTTAGGGGAACGCAACGAACTACATAAGTGCAATGCCTTAAGCTTGACATTAAGTGGGAAGGCTGGAGATTGGTATAGAACCCTAAGGGTGGACGAGAAAACAATCTACCCTACCCTTCGAAGGTTGTTTCTAAAGGAGTACATACGAGAAGGTGTGCTTTGGGGTGTAGCATCTCAGCTACAGAAGGCCGAACGTAAGGAAGGAGAGTCAGTAAGGGACTTCATTAGTCGTCTAAAGCACTTAAACTCTCGTTGCCCTGTAAATGAGCGCTTCAACAATAACCAGCTGCTTGATCGATTCATTCGAGGGTTGAGGAATGAAGGAATCTATAATGGACTAGTGATTAGAGGTATCACAACCTGGGAAGATGTCACTGCCAATGCAATCCAATTAGAGGACAACTTGATGATAGCAGGCATGAGGGTGTCTACTGACACGAGATCCACTAGCTCACAAGCCATTGAGTATGAACCCATGACTGCAAAGCCCATTGCCAATGAGCCAAAGGTATTTGAGACATTCTTGACAGACCTCACCAAGGCAATCCAAGAGTCTCTTAAGGATAATCGACCCCCTCAAAATAGTCACATGTATCCAAGAAGGGAGCAACAATGGTGTTCCATTTGCTTAGGTCCACATAGCACTAGTGAGTGCCCTACGTTTAGAGTAAAATTTAATGGAACTTGCAACGCATGTGGTAGGTATGGTCACCAAGCTAAGGATTGTTTAATGATCAAACGTATGATGGCAAATAGACCACCTGTAGCCTAGACGGATGCGCCTCGAGCTCCTGTATTGATGCCTACTCCACCTGTTGAGCAACTACCGCAACACATGGTCCCTAGATCTCAAAATGTTGTACAAGCTACACCGCTACCACCTCCTGTGCTAGGACCGCAGCCCCCGCATCCAAGAGTCGCCCCTATGAACCAAGTGGGTTACGAGCCATCTAATGCTTATCCAGATAGCTGTGAGGAGGAAATAGACACTAGTATTGCCTACGGACTTGATACATTGGAAGAATGTCCTATATACTACATGGAAGATTGTTGGGGACAAGTCAAGCCGGTTTATCAAGCTGCTGCTCTCGCATCCAGAGGTCAAAATATCAACACCCAGGCTAGGAGGCCACCTCTTCAATGCTATGAGTGTGGTGGACCACATCGAGTAGCGGAGTGCCCTATTAGGCTGCAAAAGAATGCTGCACAGATGCAAATGAATCAAGGGAGCACGTTTGCAATGCCAATACTCACATGTAATCGTTGTGGCATAGATCACTTGATTGCCCAATTCCCCTATAACCCAAATGCGCCTAAAATCACACCCCTGAATTTGGTCGAAATTGCTAGTGTGACATCGCCAATACCACCCGTCGCACCCGCTTATGCGATTACACGGTCCATGCTTCAAGGGCCAGGACATATCCTCGAAGAGAGAGATACCGCGTCAATTATCCAAGCAAAGAAAAAGAAGACACGAAGGAAGAAGTCGCAGAATACGGAAAATTCAAAGCCAAGTTCCAAAACAAACATAGGAACAGGAGATGACCCCGTGTATATGAATGACCTCGAGGATGATTCAGATTCAGTCGAGACAATGGAGACTAGAACCAATACCACAAAGGGAAAGACCGACAAAGAAAACCGTAACATGGAACCAAATGAAAACCGAATAAGAGAAAATCATAAAGAGCCTCTCAAAACACCACAAGTGTTTCCAAATCCAATCCAAGACCCCCAAGATAAACCGCAGGGGCAAAAAGGGAAGAATCGTAAAAAGAAGATTGGGACGTACCCAAACCCAGTAGACGAGATTGAGCAGGTGAAACATCTAAGAGTTTTAGTGGAGGAGACTCAAAGGAAACTAGAACCAGAACCCATGCATGTCAAAATTCATGACACAGTGTTTCCCACGCAAGTTCATCCACCCCACATGAACCATAGACCGTTAGCCATATCTAGTATCATCCAAGAAGGGAGTGAGGACGGGACATCAGAAAGTGAGCATACACCCTTCTTGTTGGAAAGGATGTTTAACGAAGGAATACCTGATCCCATTGAGGAATATGAGATTCCATCCTCACCAGTTCCTAGTCAAGAACCTACACCCTGCAAAACGCCAATGAATGTTGCCAAACTAGTGGACTTCATGTCTTCTGAGGTCCGAACCACGATCATAGCAAAGCTGTATGGAGATCCTGAGTTATTCCTTGCACTTCGAGCATTCCTTAACGGAGAGCTACGAACGGGATTACCGCATTTTGCGCAACCAAATAGGCCTGACTCGATTATGATTGATGAGGAAAATCATGTGCAATCACTTGACTTAGATGGACACGAGTCTGTGACTGAGGTACCCATTAACGAATTAGGGCAGTATTTTGAAGGCGACGAGTCTAATGCGACCCTACCCATCACTACCAAGGGATTAACTATAAAGGGAATTCTTGATGGTGGTGCGGGAGTTAGCATCGTTACAAAAGATTGTTGGGAATCCATGGGAAAACCCCGCCTCAGTGTTACTAACATTGTGGTAAAGATGGAAAATGGTACCATAGCCAAACCTATGGGGATGCTCAAGGATCTTAAGATCAAAGTTCTAGGACACAAGGTACGACATACGTTCATTGTAATGAATTTCTCTAAACACCTTATGTCATATGAAATGATTTTAGGACGACCATTCATGAGGGAAGCACAAATGGTTCATGATTGGTCTAAAAATCATGTCTATTTGCAATTCCAAGACTCTGTCCTTAGAGTGGATTTGGTGACTGGTAAGGTACACCCCTTAGGGAGTAAAACCATTATTGATCATCGCTCTGACACCACAGTTCACTCGGCCCCACTACAATATTGTTACACTTGTAAGAAGGATACAGACATTGGCCAAGATTCTCCTTATATGGATATCCTACCTGGGATGACTGAGTCGGACAATGTGGATTGGGTCCACCTAGCATCAACCATAGACACTTGGGGAAATAGGGGGACGACCTGGGTAACACCTGAGGGGGATGAAATTCCTGTACCCTTAAATATGCTACAAGCAATGCATATCGCTTCCGACAAGACTCATCCTAATGTAACGAAGAAAACATACAAGTGGGTCCCTAAAGCTTCTTTAGCGACCATAGCTAGTGCTAAAAAATAGAAGCCTTGTAAGAAACGTACCACTCGCTCCAAGAAAAGTAAGAAAATGTTGCGATGGATCCCTAAACGACTACTGGAAGCCCAAGGCTACTATCAAGGAAATGATCAAATCTGGGTGCCAAAATGTAGATTGTGCTCTTACCTATCACCTGACCCAAGTGAGCCCAATCCCGTAGCTCCAAAATGAATCAATGATCGTGGAAAGAAAAAAATCACAGAATGCTACACACCCGCTCCCGAGCTAGTTTGGGTACCAAAGAAAGAACGATTTGTTCCACCTAGCTCAGGAAGGGGGGAGTCCCATGAAGATTCTAGCTCCTCATGTAATACATCCATAGAGGTAAAAGCTTCTACACAGCCTCCATCTATAGTAGTGGACCTCCATGAAGCTACAAAAGAATCCACACCTCCCAGTGTTCAAGAATCACCTGATGAACCACTTCAAGTTCGATCCTGGGAGAGTACCTTACCACCCTTGCAACTTGACGAGGCACCTAGGGTAATAGAAAACTACTGGCAAAAATCCTCACCTATTACCAACTGGAACAATTGGTTTCAAAGGGTGACAAGCTCATTTCAAACGGTATGATCTACCCAAGGAAGGGGGGAGTGTTGGCTGACAGTCATCATTCATTTGTTTCCCTCTCAACCTTTTTCCCTGACCTCTCAATCACCAATCTTAGGGAATGTATATATAAAGCTTTATACTCACAAAAAAATAAATAAAAATAAAGAGCAAGAGCAATTAGCAAACGAGTATGCACAATAAAAGTCAAAACATTGACTCAGATCTACACATGTCACATCTGGTACAGTGAAACAGAAACCTATGCCATAAAACACCTTTGATCCTCATCACTTGAGTGATGGAGGGTAGGTAAGATTAGTAAGATAGGAGTGTTTCTGTTTTAGAGTTGAGAGATTAGCGAAGTTCTCTTTTCCCACTGATGTGCCTCCTAGAGGTATTGTTTGTGTTTCATAGTGTGTACAGGAACGTGTTGCTATTGATAGGATTTGGACCTTCATGGAACCTTTCTCTCGTTCAGACTTCAAATCAAGCGCGACCATCAACACAAACAGGTGTTTCTTGTCCATTAGCATTGCCCTTATCTTTTTTGCATCCATGTTTGTCTTCTTTGATTGTGATTGGTAGCATAATATTCATCGCATTTGCTTACTATCAAACATTTAATTCAATGTAATGTTTTGTCATAATCACTTGTTTAGGTGTAAAAATCAAGCAGTCCGACTAAGCTAGTTTGACCAAGCTAGGTATTAGAAATCTTCTCTTAATACCATGGGGAATGCCTTCCTAATAAACAATGGTTACTTAGGTTCTTAATCCGATTTAGGCAGCATTGTATGAAATGTACTAGGGCTTTCTAGTGGGCTTAACCCTATTGACCTTTAGTTTAAGTATTATAAAGGGAGTTTACTAATGTGATGAGCCTGGGGAGGGTAACAGTGTTATATGACCCCCCAAAGTTACAAAATTTAAATGCTGAAAATGAACAAGCAAAAATCAAAGTGCCACAATGTAAAATTTTAAGCTGGAAGAGAAATCCCTGCTTAAATTGGTACTTCACTCACATGTATCGCCTATGGTACTAGAGCCCTAGAGGTTCCCAGTGTGGGTGCTTTTCCTTGAAAAGCAAAAAACCCAAGGCATACAAAATAAGCACCCACTTCATAATTGAATCAATGTGAAAAGACTTTGGGGGGTCAAAGAAAAAGTAATCAGTCAAGCGATGATTTCA
Organism: Adiantum capillus-veneris; assembly: GCF_014529385.1. NCBI lineage: Eukaryota > Viridiplantae > Streptophyta > Polypodiopsida > Polypodiales > Pteridaceae > Adiantum > Adiantum capillus-veneris. The sequence continues at coordinate 117,904,825 of NC_140955.1, forward strand.
TGAGAAATTCCTTTTATAGTAGCTTAACTACAAGGTTTTCTAGATATAGCCTCTAGTCAGCCCTCGAACATGAATACTTGGCTCTCGCAATTAAACAACTTAATTGACCACAGATAATTAAGAAGCTTACCCATGGTATTAATATTCGATCTCTAGTACCTTTCGACCGTCAAATTAGAGACCCCAGACTTGTTAATTTTCTACCTTTACATCTGTTTATGCATTTGATTACATTGCAATTTAATGTTCATTGCTAACAAATTGTTTGAAATTCTTTTACCAATCAATGTGTCTACCTAAAACTGCATATGCTTTTTAAGAGAATGCAATTACTGTGCCAATGTTGTTTGATTTTGCAGTGACTGAAGAAGGCTAAGGACATTCATCTCAAATGATCTTCCACCTCGACGACCCAGCTTCAACTTAATAGCTTCCGAGGACGGAATCTACATCAGGAAGGGGGGCATGTTAACCCTCACGGCTCACGGACACCCTATGATCTATAAACGTTGTATTATTTATTTAAGTAGAGTCAGGTACCGGGCTTGTCGGTCCAATAGGGAAAGGTAGAGTGATCGCCGATGAGAGGCGCACTCTAACTGGGACATTCAAGGGATTAGTTGGCTAAGCACGGGCGCCCAAGTGTGAATGGGGTGAGCTCCTATAAAAGCCAACTAAACCTAATTTTTACTCATTCTCTCATTTGTGCAATAGAAGAGTGCTCTTGCTCCATCTCCATCTTCTTCTTCTTCACCTCCTTGTGTGTGTGTGTGTGTGAGAGAGAGAGAGAGGGAGAGTGTGTGTGCGATCGAGCATTACGAAGGCACGACGGCGGCGAAGCGGTTGAGCGCGGCACGACTGCAGCTTCTTCTTCATCGCGGCGAGGAATCTACCACGAAGGCGAGCGTAGAGCGGTGAGTGACACACCCTTTGTTTTCTTGAGCTTGCTAGTTTAGGCTTGTTGTGTGCTTGGAGCCGTTTGTGGCTTGCACACGGTGTATTGGCAAGTCCCTTGCTTCGACAGTGCGGCAAGGAGCGCACAAGAGTAGTGGAGTGGGTCTAATATTGTAGAATTTCCAAGGGCTAGCCCCTTTCATACTTCTTATGGCGCAATAATGGTAAAGCCATATGAAAGCCTAAAAAGACTCCATTATTAAGTCTAAAGCTCCCGAGGTGTGCACCTTATCCCAATAGTAGGCTCAACAAAACCGATAATAGATAAATATAAATAACAAAATCAACCACCTATAGGCTACCTAATATAAATAACAAAATCAACCACCTATAGGCTACCTAAGGACCTCTCTTCTTAAGAAAGAAAAGAGAAACCAAATGCTCTGATACCAATGTAATGGAATTGGCCTATTAACTTGAGATTAGTGGAAATTACAGAGAGTACTTTTGTGAAATTACTTTGTGAGCATAGTGGGTGAACAAAATTGATGGTAGTGAAGGTGTTTTTTTGGCTATCCCAATTTCCATAGTGAGCACCTTACCCTACCAAAATCATCCAAACACTATGGCTATCCCTACCATTTCATTGTATATAGGCGTGTGTGAGTTAGGGGACTTTCCCCATATGTTCTTAAAACCCTCAGCTGACTAGTCACTGGGCTAGTTGAATCAAATAAATAAATAAAAACAAAAACAAGAATATATTATGACCCATTTGTGTTTAAATATTTCATTGTATATAGGGTTTAAATATAGAGATTTTTATTATAATTATTTGGTATTTATTTAAATATTCTACTTAGGTGTGTGTTATTTGCCTATGTATGCTATGTACATTGACTCACCATTACCACAATTTTTGTTACCATTTTGCGTACTCTTTATTCCATATAGAAATATTTTCATGCAAGCTTCTTTTATTTTTGGTGTGAATCCACTCTAAGGAAAAACCTCAAAAAATACCTTTCACCATCATTCGTTGCCTTTCACTAAATTCCTATTTCCAACAGGTATTTTTTCTTACCTCTTGTAAATAAATATACATCAATAATAACAAATGAGGGCCCTCCTCATTTGATTCTCTATATTTCTCTATATTTATTTTCTATATGTATAGTGAACACTATTCTAGATGCCATGTACTGTTGATATATACTAGCCTATTTTTTCATCATATCCGTATATTATATTTATGCAATATCCACAACCATGCATATTTTCAAACCCCTAAGAATCTATTAGGTCATGCTCTCATGCAAGGAGGGGCCTACCTTTGGAGCATTATGCAAATTCAACAAAATGGGGGACCGCTGAAGACTCTTTTGTGAAGAAAATTGGGCATTTTGGTGGGATTTTTTATATCCATCTCCACTTTGAGTTTAAAGTGGTGGTTAAATGAGAAAATGTGTACCAAGAGCTGAATAATCACCTCAAGAATTTTGATAGTTTTTGAAGCAACCACGGATGAGATAGGGATTTTTTGGTGGACCCTAGTCTGCCCACTTTTCTCACAAGTAACCCATAGTTTTCTCTCACCTCCTTTCCTACTTCCACTCACACACACACACACATACACACACACACACACACACACACACACACACTCATTCCTCTCTATTCCTCACTCAAAACTGCAACTTCCATGATTTTCTCTCACCCTCTTCACCATTAGCCTCCCCTCTCGCACCCATAGCTCTCTTTTAAAGCTCTACCTATATCCGCCATCTCCATATCTCTCTCTATTACTCCCATATTACAATTTTATTCTATCCTTTCAAGAATGCATAAAAAATCAGTAACCTAACCATACTTAATCTCGATAAAATAGGGTTTTTTTATCAACAAAACCCTCATTATCTTTGTGGTGATTCAACTATGGCAGCGGAGTGAAAGAAGAAGAAGAAGAACGGTGGTCACTTTTGACAATCTATGCACGGGTGCGTCCAAGATTCCATCTCAAGGGTACACCCATCTCATTCACCCCCTCTTTTCTCATCCTTCAAGTCATTTTACCCGTTGTAAATATATTACTAACTTTTTCTAGTGATTGCTAACACTAACTACTAACACAAACACCCATTAACCGAACTCTTAAAAGCACCTTCCTCAAGACATGTACATATAGTAAAACCTCTCTCTCTCTCTCTCTCTCTCTCTCTCTCTCTCTCTCTCTCCTTTCTTAAAAATCTACTTTCACCTTATCTACCATCAATAATACGCTCTCTTAAGTCCAAAACCATGACTCAAGCAGACAAAGAAGACACACAATTTTTGGATATTAAAAAAAATCATAATCCTAATTTGTTAGCTTGTAAATTAGGTTTTTCAATAATATTAATGAGGGTTCCCCAACCTATAAATAGGCCCCTCTTCTTCTTGTAAATTATCTCCAACATCTCACATAGCATCCCAACACTCTATACGTTGTGAGGAGTTTTTTGGAGCAAGGGATTGTGCATATGTACATACACATGCATGGTGCATCAAATAAAGGATTGCCCATTTTCCAGAGCCAGGTGGTTACGTGGGGCCCACATGTGTACAGGTAGGACAACATGTACATAGTGTATCGATTTTCATCGTTACCAGTACCAGTGTGTTTTTTCTACAATAATGAGGAGTTTCTAGCGTGTAAAAATTCTCGAGGAAGCTATCCGCGGGCCGATGACATGAGGTAAGCAGGTGCGTCAGATGGCATCTAGTGGCATCAGGAGGTCGAATGGGGTCAATACTTGCACGTAGATGAGTACGGACACAACATGGGTGTTTTCTTGTGATAATTATGGAGAAAGGTCATCATGAGGACCATATTTTGGGTCCACTTCACATGGTGGTGGGATTCATTATTGAAAAAAGTCGAGTGCCAGGTGTGCGTATGGATGCAACAGGGTGACAACTATACACTACGAGGTCAGTTTTTGGCCTGTTCGGGGTACGTTTGAGGTCATCTAAAAGGCCAAGGGTGCCCAAGTAATAAAGCTAAGTGTGGGAACTGAAAAAACTGAGAGAAGACCAGAAAAAACGTGGAGAGAAGAGGAGGAACAACTGCAACTGTGTTTTTGGAATTTTTGGAGCCTGTTTTGGCCGTAAACTGCTCATCTGAGTTCGGATTTGAGCATTTTGACATTGTAGACTGGGGTTTTGGGCCATTTCGGACGCGATGGAGCTGTCCATTTTGCCAAATTCCTCAGTGTTTTTTTGCTATTTTGGCTGTGTAAGTTTCTCTTATGAGCGAATCTTCTACTCCAATTTGTGATTGTATCTGGCATATTTTATCTATATTGTGTGAACTATTTGCCCCATTGGTGTTGGTCCAAGCTCAATTGTATCTAAACATTAGAGATTCTCCTCTTTTGAGCTGAGTTTTTTGGGTGTGTGCGTGCGTGTGTCTCTCTGTGTGGAGTGGATAAACGGGTAGTCTCTCTCCTCTCACTCCATCGGTGTGTTCCCTGTCTCGGGCAGGTGGGTTGTATAAGCCGAGTGGTGCCCCATAGTGTGTGTGTGTATCTTCCCAAGATTTTGTGTTGGGTCATTATAGAGGCTTTCTGTGTGTTTTCATCCCGCTCACATTCTTTTGGTGTCCCCATTGAGGATCTTCTTCGAGTACCTTCTGCTTCGAGCTTCAAGCTTCGAGATTCAGGATTACAGGTTGCAAATTACAAGTTTTAGGTTACAGGGACAAGTACAGGTACAGGTAGCTGGAGTACAGTGATATACTAGCAGTGGTGTCACTTGCAGTTGTTGTGGGTATGCATCATTTGGCGCCTGTTTGAGTGCATTGTCTGCTGGATTGTACGCTACTTGTGAACACTACCATTGTACGCATTTGTGGAGCCATATTTGGTTTTATTTGGCAGTCCTAGACATTTCTGAGACTTGAATATACGCGATTTGCATAAGCCTTCGTGTGAGGGTCGATAGCGTGATGTTTTATTGAGCTGGGGGATTCTCAAATGTGGAGATCCTTTCGGTGATACAGGTAGCTGGAGCACCCTTTTTGTGACCTCGCCATAGGCTATGTACTAGTGATTCCTAATTGATGCTCGGGTTCTATTGTTGGCAGTTTATGCATACATCTACAGTCTATATTTTGGGTTCTTACTGCTCTACTTTTGGGGAAACTCTACCAAAATTTTTCCAAGTTGTGATGGCTGGTTTTTTGGTCTTTTGAGCCATTTATGCTATTATGCTGCTGAAATTTTGGCAAAATCAGAGGATAAGACAGGTGTGCTTTCTTGGGAACTGCATGGTTGGCTTTAATGGATGATCAAAATCGCCCTCAATTCACTCCTTTTCATTTAACTCAAAAAATCTAGATAAATGTTCATGTGTCCAGGAATATTTTTTTCCAGCAGCGCTTAGTCTTTATGTTCGGGCCAAGAAGATTAAGAGAGATCTTGGAATGTCATTTGCCTGTTGTAATTTCGATGATTAACTATGAAAACTCATTTGTGCATGTGTTTGTCCTCATCTAAAGTTAAGCTCCATTGAAGTTTCTGGGGATTGAATCAGTCAAAAGTTTTGGGTTCTTGCACGTGTGTTCGAAGGGGGTTCTCAAAGCATCGTAACTTGGGTAGCCATGGCTTTCTCTTATCCGGAGTTTCATGGAAGAAGTGATGAAGATGTGGACAACTTTTTGGAAAAGATGGAGGTTGCTTGTATTAGCAACCAGATTCATGACCCAACGCAGATGTTATGTCTTCTCCAAATTTGTTTGAAGAGTGATGCACGAGTTTGGTCCAAAGCATTTGAAGAGGAGTTGCGTGCGGCGGATCCACCTGTAAAATTGAGTTGGGACAATATAAGGCATGGATTGGAAGTGGAGTTTGTAAAGATAGAAGATCCTGACAAGGTGTAGCAATAAGGACAAGGTTTGGCACGGAAGGAAGGTGAGCAAGTAGATGCGTGCATACAAAAGTTTTCATTGGCATGGGAGAGGATGTGCAAGACCTTAGCACCACAAGTACCCCCGGCTGACATGATGAAGAAGGAGAGGTTCTTGGCTGGTCTTTGGGAGAATATACGTTGGAGAGTGGATCTAAAGAAGCCTAGAACATATGAAGATGCAGTAGAGGTAGCAAGGAACAAAGAGTGGAAGCTGAGGAAAATGAGCCAGCTAGGAGTAGAATCTTTTCCCATGAGGTCTAAATTTCAGCCTATGGATTCTTTACAAGGTCGCATGCCAGGGGTTCATCATGAACCAATGATTCCTATTACTCCTCAGGTTATGCCAACAATGGTCAATACAGCAGTGCAAGATGATGGCCTAAGGCAAGACATGAGGCAAGTGGTAGATTTAATGAAGAATCTTAGCCTAAACATGCTAGGTCAAGTGGGAAATAATCGAGGTCGAGGGAGGTTTGCAAATTAGTCAAGAGGTCAAGAAAGACCCAAGAATGGTGCTGGACAAAGTAATGGTAGGTTCTGGAGGCAGACGCCCACATGTTATAATTGCGGAGAGTTGGGCCACATCAGCCCACAATGTGATAAGCCACCAAGGATGGGGGGAGACATGTATCCATTACCAAGACAGGTGCTAACCAGGTCAAATGATTATGGCATCAAAATTAAGGGAGATGAAGGAACCAGTGGATTAACCCAGGAGGAAAAGAGAAAGACAAAAGTGATCAGTGTAGTCACCTTGGAGAAGGCATCAAAGCTAGAGGATACATTAGTGATTCCTATTGGGAAGAGGACCACATAGGACAAGGAAGGAAGAAGTGCCCCAGGTCCTAGTAAGAAGAAGGGGAAGAGCCATGAAGGCAAGGATGTCAAAGCCAAGAGGAAAAGGAGGGATCGTCGCAATTTCATGTTTCAGATTTTCCACTAGGGGATGGGCAATTAAGCTATGACTTGAAAGAGGATCTGACAAGCAGGAAGGCAGATGTTACTTTTGGGCAGCTTATAGAGATGGTGCCTAAAATAAAGAGACAGTGGACGAGGATGGTTAACCCAATGGAGAAAGAGCCAGAGAGAGGTTCAGTGAAGGTGTTGGCGATGGATGAGCTACCAGACATTTGTCCAATAGTAGATGTGTGGCATAAAAGAAAAAATCTGGGACAAGGTTATTTGGATGGTGGAGCCCAAATATGTGTCATAACACACTCATGCGTTGAGAAGATGGGTCTTACAGTGAGACTAGGGTGTCAGGCTTTCGGATCAGATTGGCAAACCATAAGAAAGTAAAATGTCTGGGTGTTGTAAAGAGCTTAGAAGTGGAGGCCTATGATGCAAAGGTAGTGGTTGATTTTCATGTGATGCCAGTGGGGTTGGGAGCATATCCTATTATACTGGGTAGACCATGGTTACATGTAGTGGGAGTGGTTCAAGATTGGCGACGTGGTACGATTAGCCTCTATGGAAAGACAGGTACCAAGAAGCTTTACAATATGGACACAAGGCAACAATTGGAGGAGCTTTATGAAGATGAAGATGAGTCTAGTGATGAAGACTATTCCACAATGACTGCTGAGGATAGTGATAGTACTACAACAGTGATGAGGATGCTGATGTTGCATTTCTTTTGATGGATAAAGAAATCCAAGAGTCCGGTTTAGTCGCATTTGCAAATGAGGTTGAAGATGAAAATCAAGGGCCTTATGAAGTGATCGAAGGGCTGATGCAAACCAAGGTTGAATTGTCAAAGAAGCAAGAATTGACGACATAAATGATCAGTGGAGACCACTCAGCTATGGAGAAGGAGATATATTTGCACATGCTAGCTAGTTTTCCTGATTAGAGGGTTCAAGGGAGAAGAGATGCATATAGAGCTGAAAGAGGGTGCTAAGCCAGTGCCACAAAGGCTAAGAAGGATGGGTCAAGAGCAAATGGAAGCCTTGCGGGAAGAGGTGGACAAGTTATTGAAGGCAGGGTTCATAGTCCTAGTGGAAACCACAAAATGGGTGAGTCCAGTAGTAGTCAATCCAAAGAATGATGGGAAGTGGAGGATTTGCGTAGATTTTAAACCCTTAAATGCAGCCACTAAGAAGAACCCATATCCTCTTCTATTCATTGATCAGATCTTGGATTCAGTGGCAGGTTAAGAGAGGTACAATGTGTGTGATGGGTTTTTAGGCTATTTTCAATTGAAGATTGCTCTTAAAGACCGAACAAAGATAGCTTTAATTACGCCGTGGGGTTGTTATTGTTACACGGTATTGTCATTTGGGTTGACAAATGGACCATCTTTCTATCAAGAGAGAGCAAATTGGGTATTGGAACCATTCATTGGTAGTTGTGTTAAAGCTTTTATGGACGACTTCTGTGTCTATAGAGCAGTAGGGCTGAACACCATGAGAAGCTGCAGATGGTATTGGCTCGATATGATGAATGTGGAGGACAACTAAATCCAAAGAAATGTCATCTAGCACAGCCAAGGGTGAAGTTATTGGGCCATATGGTGTCAAAAAATGGCATTGAGGCTGATCCAAACAAGGTTAAGTCTATTATTCTTCTTCCATCACCTACGAGTACGAAGCAATTGGCAACTTTTATACACAAAGTGAAGTACATGGCACGGTTTATTCCGTTGTCTTCACAGCTTCTTTATCCATTACAACAAGTGGCAAATCATGATCCATTGCAATGGGATAACAAGTGTGAAGAGGTGTTTCAAGAGGTGAAAGAGGTGTTGGGGGGGGGTTGTGAGCCATGCAGGCTCGTGATTGGGAGAAAGTGTTTTATGTAAATCCATCAGTAGGGGATGATACCATTGGAGCCATGCTATTGCAAAAGGGGAAGGGCAGCCATTATATGAGGCCAGTGTATTGTGCGAGCCGAGTGAAGTTGGTAGCGGAGAGAAAATTCTCGGAAGTAGAGCTAGTGATGGCCAGTGTAATATTTGCTTGTCGACGATTTCGTCATTACTTGCTACCATGACCTTTTGTTTTCTTGACGAGTTACGCCTTTTTGCCACAGCTAATTAATGGCACTAACATGTCAAATGTGGTTAAGAAATGGGTAATTGAACTGCAAGAGTTTGAGTTCTCTTTTTTAGTGGAAGACAGTACAAGAGCTACCCTAGCTGATTTGTTGACCTACAAGGAGAATCCCCTTCTTGTTAAGGAAGAGGTGGTGAGAAAGGTAGTCGATGAAGTGCCACGGATCAAAAATGCACATGTTTTGTTCTTTGATGGTTCATACAGAAAGAGACATGGTGCGGCTTCAGGGGGTATAGCACTTTATGATCTCAAGGGGAAGCTAGCATGCAAGAGAGGGTTCAAATTGGATGCACATAGTAACAATGAGGCTGAATATGCTACGTTGAATATACTAGTTGTGAAGCAAGTGCTAGGTGTGTGGAAGAGCAAGAACACTTCATTGAAGGAAATGTGTTTCCGATTTAACGGCCTGTTAAAAAATTTTGAAGCATGGAGCATCAGACACATTGAACGTTCTCTAAATAGAGGAACACATGAAGCATCCCAAAGCATGATTGGGGAGCTATTTGTGTTGAGGACCAACTTACCTCTTTATCATGGCCGAGAAAGTTTGGCTCAAGAAGAGGAGTTTTTGCTAACAGGAATCATTCCGAAGGACATTCAAAAGTCTCAGAAGTATGGTTTTGTGCGTAGATCATATAGGTACAAATTGATTGGTGATGTCTTATACATGAAAGGGGCTGATCTCGTGTTGAGACGTGTACCTTGGCGGGAGGAGCTTTACAGAGTGTTGGAAGAGAATTATGAAGGCACATGTGGCGGCCATTTTGCTCTAAAGATCACCTTGCATAAGATCTTGCAAGAGGGGTATGTATGGCCTAGCTTGCACAAGGATGTTCACCATTGGTGTAGGTCTTGCAATAGATGTCAAGCATTTGGGAAGAGAGTGTTGAAGCCAGAGCTACAAAAAACCATTATGGCATTTGATGTGTTTGAAAAGTGGGGGATTGATGCAATAGGCCCGTTACCTATCACAAGCAGGGGCAAAAGCTATATTTTGACTGCAGTAGATTATCTCTCTAGATGGGCAGAGGCTATAGCAGTAATACAAATCACTGCAAAGGATGTGGTCATTGGAGCTACTTGCGGATAAGGGGCTAGGATTCACAGCTAAACTACTAGACTTTTTATGCGCAAAGATGAAGATTAGGCATCAGCATACCACTCCTTACTACCCGCAGTGTAATGGCTTAAATGAAAGATTCAATGGTGAGTTGGTACAGATTCTTTCAAAAGTGACAGAGCACCAAGGAAAGAATTGGGATTTGGAATTGCCTAGTGCATTATGGGCTTACCGTACTTCGGTGAAGATAGGTACAGGGTTTACTCCATTTCATTTGGTGTATGGAAAGGAAGCACTATGGCCTGTGGAGGTAGAGTTGCCTACAGTCAAGATGTTAGAAAAGTTGCTTGGGCCGCCTAGTGATTCATTCAAAGAGAGGCTCTTGCAGTTACAAGAGGTTCAGTTCGATAGGATGAGCACATTGGAGCATTATGGGCAGATGCAGGATAGGGATTTGGCAAAGATAAATGAACATGTCAAAAGTAAGGGTATCAAAAAGCATGACTTGGTTTTGCGCTACAACAATAAGCTAGACAAAACCTTCCAAAAGAAGTTTCAAATTAAGTGGGAAGGCCCTTTCAAGGTAGTGGAGTGTTTTCCAAATGGTACATATCAGTTGGCTAACCTAGATGGGATTCTACATAAGTCAAGGGTAAATGGATTGCATCTTTAATTATATCATGCCAGGTTAATGATGGTGGAGCAAGATGAGCTGTCTGTGGAGCAAGTAGTGTCTGTGAGGGATGAGGAGACCTGTGATGAGGCGAGTCTCATATCTCTTTTTGTTGCTGCTGATCATGAATGATCTAGCAGGCTAGGAATTGGGAAAATTATGTAAGGAGTTTTTTGGACCAAGGGATTGTGTATATGTACATACACATGCATGGTGCATCAAATAAAGGATTTCCCATTTTCAAGAGCCAGGTGGTTAAGTGGGGCCCACATGTGTACATGTAAGACAATATATACATAGTGTATCGATTTTCATCGTTACCAGTACCAGCGTGTTTTTTCTACAATAATGAGGAGTTTGTAGCGTGTAAAAATTCTCGAGGAAGCTATCCACGGGCCGACGAAATGAGGTAAGTAGGTGCGTCAGATGGCATCTAGTGGCGTAAGGAGGTCGAATGGGGTCAATACTTGCACGTGGATGAGTACGGACACAACGTGGGTGTTTTCTTGTGATAATTATTGAGAAAGGTCATCCTGAGGACCATCTTTTGGGTCCACTTCATGTGGTGGCAGGATGCATTATTGAAAAAAGTCGAGTGCCAGGTGTGCGTATGGATGCAGCAGGGTGACAACTATGCACTACGAGGTCATTTTTTGGCCTGTTCGGGGTCCATTTGAGGTCATCTAAAAGGCCAAGGGTGCCCAAGTAATAAAGCTAAGTGTGGGAACTGAAAAAACTAAGAGAAGACCAGAAAAAACGTGGAGAGAAGAGGAGGAACAACCGCAACTGTGTTTTTGGGGTTTTTGGAGCCTGTTTTGGCTGTAAACTGCTCATCCGAGGTCGGATTTGAGCACTTTGACATTGTAGACTAGGGTTTTGGGATGTTTCGGACATGATGGTGCTGTCCATTTTGCCAAATTCCTCACTATTTTTCTGTTGTTTTGGCTGTGTAAGTTTCTCTTATGAGCAAAGCTTCTGCTCCAATTTGTGATTGTATCTGGCATATTTTACCCATATTGTGTGAGCTATTTGCCCCATTGGTGTTGGCCCAAGATCAATTGTATCTAAACATTAGAGATTCTCCTCTTTTGATCTGAGTTTTTGGGTGTGTATGTGTGTGTGTCTCTCTGTGTGGAGTGGGTAAACGGGTAGTCTCTCTCCTCTCACTCCATCAGCGTGTTCCCTGTCTCGGCCAGGTGGGTTGTATAAGCTGAGTGGTGCCCCATAGTGTGTGTCTGTATCTTCCCAAGAGTGTGTGTCGGGTCATTATAGAGGCGTTCTATGTGTTTTCATCCCGCTCACAACGTGAGGAGAGACTTAGGCATAGCAACCACTTTGTGAGCTTCACTTTGGTGTGAGAGAAGCTTTCAAGCTACATATTGCAAGTGAGAGAGCATGAGTTTAAAATCTCAAAACCACCATTGTATATGTTTCTCCATCATCAATAATTTAGGTTTGGTACATCAAAGGCATGATTTGACGTTCAAATCTTCGTCCTTCCACTTGTGCAATACGGTTTGGTGAATTCAAGGTGACTTGTGTATTTTAAGTTTCTATCATTTGATCTTGTTTAAGAAAGTGGTTTTAGTGTGTTTTCATTGCCAATTTTGTGTTTATTGTAAGAGGGTAGTGTGGTGAGAGGTCTCCCACACCCTAAGATAGTGTGTGGGTTTTGCCAATGTTTAGCATTCACTAAGCATTGACTTAGGTTTGTAAAAGCTTTATGGTAGCATCATAACAAACCATCTCCATTTTCAAGTCACAAACAAGGTATTATGCAAGTTCCATTCCTCTATTTCTTCCCTTTGCTATGACTCTCTCTTGCATCATTTGATGTGTGTCTTTGTGTGAGATTGCTTGTGTGCGTTTTGTTGCACCTTCTCTTGGTTGTGACAAAAGCTCTCTTGCGTCCTAGTTTGTATCCCATAACTAGGTGGTGCCCCTATCTTGTTTGGGTTTGGCTGTGGGTTTGTTGTTGTGTTGTGTTGTGCTTGTGGTTGCCCCAGTCCCAATTGAGTAGCACGGGAGCCTCGAGGGGTGTTTAGAGGTCATCTCTTATGTTGCCCACCCCGGACCACCTCAATTGGGTGCCCAGACTGAGGAGGACTTGTGTATGTTGTTGTGAATAATCATCCTTTAGAGTAATCAAGTAGCATACATGAATCACAAAAATTTGTATGAACCGTTTGTTCCTATTGCAAGGCAAAAGGTGCATATCATTGTAACCACAAAACTAAAATTTCAATGAGAGTAATTTGTAGAATTTTGGGCCCTCTTAGGTTGACCGAGATAAAACGCTTCAATAAATCTTTTTATTTTGCCTCTCATTAGGTATGACCTTAGTTTGGATGTCTACATTTTTGTTTTGTTTTAAGCATTAGGTCATGCATAGACCATGGATAATGGCCCAGGAACACATATTTTTCCCTTCCATTTCACTCCACACATTAGAATAAACATTGCAATTAGTAGACAGATCCATTTTCAACAACATATGGTGTTCATGTTTGGTGCCCAAAGAGTAGGAGAAATTCTTGCGTCACCAAACCCTGTCATCCTGTCTCTTGTTGACTATTATAGATCATTTGATATGCATATATTTGTTGTAGGATAGATTGCAACTCAGAAAATAATATTGTGTAGATCTTTAAAAAAAGGAAAAAAACGTGTTCACTTTGAGATTGATTCCAATGAAGGCCCAATGCTAAATATCAAGATATTCTCTTTCTTTTGGAGAGAATGGCGAGGATGCCGAGCTATTTCTAGAAAATTTCAAAATGGATTGCCACATAAAGAGAGTGATAGGAGAGGATGAACGCTTAGAAATGTTTGAGGTAGTTATGAGGAAGGATACTAGCACTTGGTTTTATTATCTATCTCATGAGGTTAAGGGAAACTATAACAAAGTCGTTGATCATTTCAAGAGATACTTCTTTGATCCCCAAAACACTCAAAAGTTATGGCAATATATTGTTTGTCACAAGCAAAAAGACCTAGATGACTGCTACATGGGTGAGAAATGTTGCTAACCTTGGTGATGGTGCAAAGTTCCTAAAGAAGGAGAGGTTCATATTTGGTATCTTTTTCACACTCAAGATAAAATTTGAGGCGTGTGCACCTGCCACCTTTGATGCAACTAAAACTAGAGTTGTTGAGAAGTATAGAAAACTCAAGTGCCTAAGGAGAGAGATTCCAATAGAGGGTCCTGGACCGAAGGGAAAATTGCAAGCATCAACATTTAGACAAATTCCTGAGGTACAACTGAGGTGATTGAGAAGCTAAATGAGTCCTTGAGAAATTTATCAATTCACCTTGCACAGGTTGTAGGTACCAAGGGACAAACAAAGAAAGTTGAGGAGCAAGAGCCACGACCCAGGCGAGTACTACAATGTTAGAATTGTAGGGAATCTGGCCATGGGATGTATAATTGTCCTTGGCCCCGTGTGTTGGGGTTTCCATCATTGCATAGCTCCAATGACCAATAAAATTATCAATTCAGAGGGTTCAGCTACCTGCCTAAGGCATGGAAACACTCACACGATTAGTGAGCTAATCATGGCAACATGTATGGTTGACTCTACGAGGTGAGCTTCTCTGCCTATGGAGGAACTAAGACACAATGATGGGCAATCTCCACATCCACTTCTCTTCACCTCTAATCAACCCAATCACACACACTAATGATTAAACACACAAAACTAATCCTATACACAACACACTAATTGCAATATCACACACATAGATCTATTGAGCACCACACTCCAATCATACCTACATGCACACAAAAGCTAGAGAGGCAATCCCACAAGACTAGAGAGGGATTAACCACTAATTAGTTACAATCTAGCTAATCTAAGAATCATAGGCAATCATAAGAAGCATGAGAGAGGCATAGTGAAAGAGAATTAAGCATTGATTAGTGTTAACCAAGTCACATGAGCAAGGAGAAGCTCAAGGACTCCATAGCCACACACCTCAAGAGATCTCACCAAAGAGTTCTCTCATGAACAAATGAGTTTGAGAACCCTAATTTCGTTTACACACTGCCTTATATACCCAGGGTAAACATATGCGATGTCCGGGCGACCAAGGCCTTTAGGGCTCCACCGTTTACTGAATCTGCAACCTAGGCACACTAACAGCTTGGAACTCTCATTGCGCCCGTAACACATTAAAATATTACAATGGCTTGAGATAAATCGGGAATTTACAATACGTGACCATTTTGAGAAAACGTGAACAATGTGTAACTCCAATCTTTACTGCTTCTTCATGTTGATCTTCAATGTGCATCCGTACCTCTTTAGCCTTTAGCAGCTCCTGTTAATTGACGTTGACTCAGTTAACATTCGCCCCTTCTGATTTTAGTGCCCGTCCTCGCGGGGCACTATTGAAAAGTGTCCGTGGAGGCTGCGGAAGGTTTTGATTGGTTGTTGATGGCCTGATTGTCTCATTTGTCGTTGGATTTGTTGATGAGGTTCAATTTGCTGCAGCATCCTGATTGGTCCAAATATGTCTATTGTGAGAGATGATGTTGCATTTGTCCATTGTAATAGCATAATGATGAGGTTGTTGTTTATTTATAAAAAGTGTGTACAAGGAAGTAGAATGATGAGGTTCTAAATCAGAGTCTAAGACCTAGATGACCAAAGGGAAAAAACCCAGTGGGAAAAAAATACCTTTGGGATACACGCATTATTGGAGTACTTATTAGCATGGGAGATATTAATAAAGTACTCAAGGGATTATTGGTTGATAAATATGGAATAAAAAAGGCAGCAAATATGAGAGGGTAGCATGGTGGAACATTGGTTTGCCTATTGTAGTTCACTCAAGGTGCATAGGTGGAAGCAAAAAAGAGTGTCTAATGCATATGTACAATGGTGGGACATCCTATTTATGCATGGAAAACAATATGCTGTGCAAGAAAGATTTTGAGGGGTTCTTCAGAAAGATGGTGTAGCTATAAAAGCATATGACATGGCTTTGCAAGCTGGCACCCCTTTAAGATGATTTTTGTTAACGAGGATATATGCTCTCATCTTACTATGCAATGTGCGTGAGTGTTGGACTCTATGAAACTCCACCGATTATAAGTTAATAGACTTCGACTCTTATTCTCATCTCATCCACCATGAGCAACCTGACTTAGATATGCTCAACTCTTCCAGCTTGAGTGTAAGCCTAATAACTATGACTCTTAGCATAGAGTTTAATATGACTTGAAGCTTTGGGACTAATGTTTTGCTCATTTTATGGCTCAGCACCCCAACTTTGACTATCCCAAAGAGTGCTTTTTGCACCCTCGCGACTTGACCTTTTTACATTCTTGTGCTTACTACAAACATTTCTTCAGGTAAAAGTAAGCTTGAATCCTAAAAAAGAGGATTAGTGAAGTACCAAGTTGGCATTGAAGGTTTTTATTGCCATACCTGTTTTATCATCTTTGAATCTACATTTGCATTGGTCAGGTTGTTTTTCTTTGACTGTGAAGACTCCATTATCTGTTTGATTCTCCAATTAAGTCTGTTGATAGAAGTCTTTGATGTTGTTGTAGGCCTCTGTTCATTGTCGAAGGTCTTGTTGAGTTTTTGAGATCTCCATGCAAGTCTGATGTAGATGCAATTGGCTTGTGGTTGACTGGTAGCCAAATCTTTGTATAACATGTGTAGAATCCTTGTCCAAGAGGAAGATTCTTTATGATCCTTCTTTGTTCTTGTTAGGAAATAACACGTAGCTAAATAGATTTTTTAGTAGATTACTTAATGGAGAGAGATAGATTTCACACACAAGAGATTATAGAGTAGAGAGAGAGAGAGAGTACACACGATATACGTGGTTCACCCAATGTGGGCTACGTCCACTGGAAAGCAGCCACTCAATGGCTTTAGCACTTCAAAAGAAGAAGTAGTTTACAAAGGGATTAAACCCTTGATAGAGCTCCCGCCTTGCTTCACTCTCACCACCTCACACTCACCTTGTTGCATCAACTTCACACTATGAAATGTGTGTAGAAATGGCCTCCTTTTATAGGCCAAAAGGGTTGCCCTCTCTAATGAGAGACAGCCATGTGTAGCCGCCCTTGTGCGAATAAGTCCAAATCGGACCCTCCAAAACGCCCATGTGTGGCCGCCCTTGAGAAGACAAGTCCGCTTTTGAATTCGGCCACCGTCCACTGGCCATTGAATTCCGACCACAGGCCACCGGCCATTGACTTCCGACCACTGGCCATCGGCCATTGACTACCGGCCACCGGCCAACCGACCGGTTGTTTTCAGACCACTTTTCGGCCACCGTCCGGCCATAATATTCCGGCGAAAAGGAATATTCCGGCGATTCTTGTCCGTGAAAATTTTGGTTTCTGGTGAGTGATTTTTCTTCACGCACGATGGCTTCTCTTCATAATGGGGGCCTTACAAATGTGCGCTTTTACCACAGAAAATTACAAGGGTAAATCAGGCTCCATACTTAACAATCTCCCACTTGGAGACTGATCTCGAAACCAAACCTGTGACTGCTTTTCATTGTGGCTTCTTATCCTTGAATGCCGATTGAAGATGAGCAAAAGCTCAACTTCTCCTTGTTGACCACCTTTGTAAACATGTCTGCATGATTTTCACTTGTATGCACCTTTCCTAGCTTTAGCTGTCCCTCTTCCAAAAGAGTGTGTATGAAGTGGTATCTCACCTCAATGTGCTTTGTCCTTGAATGAAAGGCTGAGTTCTTCGCAAGATGGATAGCGCTTTGGCTATCACTGTAAAAGACACAATTGTCTTGTTTGAATCCAATCTCTTCTAAGAATCTGTGAAGCCACAGAATTTCTTTGCTTGCCTCCGTCATTGCTACATACTCTGCTTCCGTGGTAGAAAGTGAAACCACTTTCTGCAGCTTTGAAGCCCAGCTTACTACTGTGCCTCCAACCGTGAACACATAGCCAGTAGTGCTTCTTCGAGTATCTTTGTCACCTGCCATATCTGCATCAGCATACCCTTCTAGAAAAATATCAGTTCCTCCAAAATACAAAGCATTTGTTGTTGTCCCTTTTAGATACCTAAGTTTCCACTTCACAGCTTGCCAATGCTCTTTACCTGGGTTGTCCATGAACTTACTCACAACTCCCACTGCATGTGCAATGTCTGGCCTTGTCCAGACCATAGCATACATTAGAGAACCTACCGCTGCAGCATATGGAACTTTAGACATATAGGCTATCTCCTCTTGTGTCTTTGGACACATATCCTTCATTAGTTTAAAATGACCAGCCAAAGGTGTAGAAACTGGTTTTGCATTTTGCATTGCAAACCTTTCTAGTACCTTCTTGATGTAATCTTCTTGAGATAGCTTTATTTTCTTCTTCGTCTTGTCCCTTGATATTTTCATACCAAGTATCCTCTTTGCAGCACCTAAATCTTTCATTGAAAAATATTTGGACAGCTCCTCTTTTAGGTCTTTGATGTCCTGCATGTTAGCACTTGCAATCAACATGTCATCAACATACAACATTAGGATGATGAATTTCCCATCTCCCAAATTCTTCGTGTAGACGCAGTGATCCGAGTTGCATCTTGTGAATCCATGATCCAACATCCATCAATCAAACTTCAAGTACCATTGTCTTGATGCTTGCTTCAAACCATACAAGCTCTTCTTTAATCTGCAAACCATTTTCTCCTTACCTTTTACTTCATACCCCTTTGGTTGAAGCATGTAGATTTCCTCCTCTAAGTCACCGTGAAGAAATGCCGTATTTACATCCATTTGCTCGATATTTAGATCATGAGCAGCCACAAGGCTTAAGACAAGCCTAATTGAGTTCATTTTTACAATAGGAGAAAATATTTCATTGAAGTCAATACCTTTCTTTTGAGAAAAACCTTTTACCACAAGCCTAGACTTGTACCTTTTCTTCCCACCTACTTCTTCCTTCAGCTTGTACACCCATTTTTTTTTGAAGTGCCCGCTTACCTTTAGGCAACTCAACCAACTCCCATGTTTGGTTGTGATGTACTGAGTCCATCTCCACTTGCATGGTCTTCGTCCATTCTTCTTTGGATTCATGTTGCATAGCTTCTTCGTATGATTCCGGCTCTCCAGAATCTGAGATCAAGAGATGGTTGAAGGAAGGAACAAACCTTTCTGGAGGTCTACTCGCTCTTGTAGATCTTCGGGGAATAGGTTGAGGCTCCTCATTTGGTTGACTTTGTTGCACATTGTCACCGTTTGCAATCCTTGAGTCTTCACCGTCCTCAAGCTCCATGTACTCATCACCTGTTTCTTTTGTTTGTTTTCTTTCCAAGTAATCTTTGTACATATTTTGTTTGTTAAAAATTACATCCCTACTCCTTAAGATTTTACCATCTTCAGGATTCCATAGGCGATACCCAAAGTCTCCTTCTCCATAGCCATTGAAGAAACACTTTTTGGCCTTTGCATCTAGCTTTGATCTTAAGCTTCTATCTATGTGCATGAAAGCCTCACACCCAAACACTTTGAGAAATGCATAATTCACTGGTTTACCTGTCCATGCCTCTTCTGGAACTCCCCCATCCAATGCCGTTGAGGGTGACCGATTGATTAAGTACACAGACGTACTTAAAGCTTCCGCCCAAAGCTCAAGCGGTAGGCCTGCATGTAGCCGCATGCTTCGTGCTCGTTCCATGATTGTTCTGTTCATCCTTTTCGAAATCCCATTTTGTTGAGGTGTCCTTGGGGTTGTCTTTTGCCTCCGAATTCCATTGCTAGCACAAAAGATTTCAAAAGCTTGGCTGCAATATTCGCCTCCATTGTTGGATTTGAGGCATTTAACCTTGGTACCTGTTTCATTTTCCACAAAGGCTTTCCACCTTTGAAATATGGAAAATACATCGGATTTATTCTTCATGACATAAACCCATGTTTTTCTACTCGCATCGTCTATGAATGTTACATAGTACAATGAGCCACCAAGTGATGGTGTACTTGCAGGACCCCAAACATCAGAATGAACCAACTCAAGTTTTTTATTTTTTCTTTCATTTCCTAATTTTTGAAATTTTACCCTCTTTTGTTTACCATAAACACAATCTTCATAGAACTCTAAGTCCACTTCTTTCAAACCTGGTAGAAGCTTCTTTGTTTGAAGGATTTGCATTCCTTTGGCACTCATATGCCCAAGTCGGTAGTGCCACACCGCACTGTCAACTTCTGTAGTTGCTGCACAAGTTGAAGGTTGCGTGCTAACAGTACACAAGTAAAGTGTACCGACATTTTCTCCCTTGGAAACCACCAAAGATCCCTTTGAGATCTTCCACCGTTTGTTTCCGAATGCAATGTTGTGACCTTCATCGTCCAATTGTCCTGTAGAGATCAAATTTTTGCGAAGAGAAGGAACATGCCTAACATCTTTAAGCTTCCATTCATTTTCGTTAGCAGTTTTGACAAAAACTGTACCTTTGCCGACAATCTCACAAGCTTCATCATCTCCCAAGTATACATACCCAAAATTACCTTTGGTGTAGTCTTGGAAATGTTGCTTGTGTGGTGTCGCATGGAATGAAGCCCCGGAATCTACTATCCAGGAATTAGACACATTGTCTAATGAGAGAATTAGAGCATCTTGCTCTACTTTACCTGCCACATTGGCCTCCGATGTTTGCTTGTTGTCTTGAGACTCTGTCTCCTTCTTCTTCTTGGACCAGCAATCCTTCTTGACGTGGCCCTTCTTGCCGCAGTTCCAACATTCAAGAACTGACTTTGTGCATGACTTGCTCCGCCTTGAGCGATCACGACCCTTTTGGGTTTTGAACCTCTCCTTAGGCCTTCCTCTTGTTTCCACTGATAGTGCAGCACTTGATGATTCTCCTGTGCTTCTCCTTCGCATTTCCTCGCTTAGGAGAACACCCACAACATCATCAAACTTAAGAGTATTTGTACCAGAGATAGAATTACTTACAGCCATCACAAGGCTGTCCCAACTATCCGGTAGAGATGATAGTATAAGGAGAGCTCGCACTTTGTCATCGAAATTGATTCTCACTGATCGAAGTTGACTTATGTTTGTGTTAAAGTCATTTAGGTGTTCTGCAACTAAACCATTCTCTGCCATCTTTAGATTGAACAAGCACTTCATAAGAAATACCTTATTGGATGCCGATGGTTTCTCGTAGAAGTCGTCAAGTGACTTCATCAAGTCCTCCGTGGTCTTCATCTCCGAAACATTGAAGGCCACCGTTGACGCCAAGCTTAACAGGATTGTTCCCAGTGCCTTTCGATCAAGGACAATCCATGCTTCATCTGCCATTGTTGCGGGCTTCTTCGCAAGACCGCCTAGTGGCAAATAGAGGTCCTTCTGGTAGAGATAGTCTTTAATATGCATCTTCCAATGTTGGTAGTTTTTGCCGTTGAACTTCTCAATCTTGAGCTTCCCTTCCTCCGCCATAACTCCCACTCAATTCAAGGAATCCTTTCCTTGAGATAATTTAGCTACGAGCAAACCTTGCTCTGATACCAGTTGTTAGGAAATAAGACATAGCTAAATAGATTTTTTAGTAGATTACTTAATGGTGAGAGATAGATTTCACACACAAGAGATTATAGAGTAGAGAGAGAGAGAGAGAGAGTACACACGATATACGTGGTTCACCCAATGTGGGTTACGTCCACGGGAAAGCAGCCACTCAATGGCTTTAGCACTTCAAAAGAAGAAGTAGTTTACAAAGGGATTAAACCCTTGATAGAGCTCCCGCCTTGCTTCACTCTCACCACCTCACACTCACCTTGTTGCATCAACTTCACACTATGAAATGTGTGTAGAAATGGCCTCCTTTTATAGGCCAAAAGGGCTGCCCTCTCTAATGAGAGACAGCCATGTGTAGCCGCCCTTGTGCGAATAAGTCCAAATCGGACCCTCCAATCCGCCCATGTGTGGCCGCCCTTGAGAAGACAAGTCCGCTTTTGAATTTGGCCACCGGCCACCGGCCATTGACTTCCGACCATAGGCCACCGGCCATTGACTTCCGACCATTGGCCATCGGTCATTGACTACCGGCCACCGGCCAACCGACCGGTTGTTTTCCGACCACTTTTCGGTCGCTGTCCGGCCATAATATTTCGGCGAAAAGGAATATTCCGGCGATTCGTGTCCATGAAAATTTTGGTTTCTGGTGAGTGATTTTCCTTCACGCACGATGGCTTCTCCTCATAATGGGGGGCTTACAAATGTGCGCTTTTACCACAGAAAATTACAAGGGTAAATCAGGCTTCATACTTAACAATCTCCCACTTGGAGACTGATCTCGAAACCAAACCTGTGACTGCTTTTCATTCTGGCTTCTTATCCTTGAATGCCGATTTATGCAACAAAACGTAAGAAATGACTATTTTGATGAAAATGTACTGGTCCATCAACTTTGGAGGCTTGGTGTGACCAAAAGATGAGAAATTTTACAAGTTTCTTATTTTTTCCATGTGTAGTAGGCCTTGAACTATAGCCTCATGAAAGGATTTTACAAAATGAGTGGATCTACTATGGTTTTGGAGGTTTTTTTCAAAACCCTGAAAGGACACTTTTATGTCCTGTTAGGTTACCAACCTAGTGTTAAATTGCATCATAGTGGAGTCTCTACATAATTCTACACATCTTTAGATTCTAGGGAGGTTGGGAACACCACCTTGATTACCTTTCCAATGAAGATCTATTGACGGTTGAAAGCTCCATTCATAGAAAATTAGTGTGTAAGTTAGCAAAATTAGTGAAATTAGCAAGGGGTTAGTGTGAAATTAGAGTGTGTAAACACACAATTGGCAAGATACGGTGACAAATTAGGGAATAATGAACACATTGCTTCATGCATACACATCCAAAATCCACAAAAACATAAAGACACAATTAAAATTAGTAGCGAAATTAGTGAGGAAACACATCCGATTATGCCACAATTACACCATCGTAAGCCATCGTCCCCGGCAATGGCACTAGATGTTGGAGGTTCCATCGTTGCATAGCTCCAATGAAGAACAAAATTATCAATTTGGGGGATGAGCTACTTGGCTAGGACATGGAAACACTCACACTATTAGTGAGCATGGCAACACAAATGGTTGAGGGTGAAAGCATGTTAACCTGTCATGCTTTTTCATGTCCCGGACAATGCTAACTAGCACAATTTTGACATATGCTAACTAGTACAATAACTTGAGCTATATCTCCATGATCTATGACATATGATATATCAATAGAAAGCACTTGAAACAAGGAATCCAAATGTACAACCTCCGAAAAATTTTGATATTAGTTGTAAAAATTTTACCGGTTGCCCAACTTTTCAAAGATGTGCTAACTTGAAACTGCTAACTAGCACAAAAAGCGCGACAGGTTAACATGCTTTCACCCTTGACTCTACGAGGTGAGCTTCTTGGCCTGTGGAGGAACTAAGCTACAATGATGGTCAATCTCCACATCCACTTCTCTTCACCTCTAATCAACTCAATCACACATACTAACGATTGCAAGACACACACAACACTAATCCTATCATGCAACACACTAATCGCAAGCACACACACATAGATCTATTGAGCACCACACTCTATTCAAGCCTACATGCATACACAAGCAAGAGAAGGCAATCACACAAGACTAGAGAGGGATTAACCACTAATTAGTTACGATCTAGATAATCTAACTATCATAGGCAATCATAAGAAGCATGAGAGAGGCATAGTGAAAGAGAATTAAGCATTGATTAGTGTTAACTAAGTCACATGAGCAAGGAGAAGCTCAAGGACTCCATAGCCACACACCTCAAGAGATCTCACCAAAGAGTGCTCTCAATCAATGAGTGTGAGAACCCTAATTTCTTTTACACACTGCCTTATATACCTAGGGTAAACATATGCATTATTCGGGCATCCAAGGCCTTTAGGGCTCCACCATTTTACTGAATTTGCAACTTAGGCACATTAACTGATTTATTCTTTACAGCTTGGAACTCTCATTGAGCCCGTAACACATTAAAATATTACATTGGTTTGAAATAAATCCATAAGCTATAATACATGACCATTTTGGGAAAACGTGAAAAATGTGTAACTTCAATCTTTAATGCTTCTTCATGTTGATCTTTGATGTGCATTCGTACGTCTTCGGTCTTTAGTAGATCCTATTAACTAACGTCGACTCAATTAACATCGTGGGGAGCCTGGGAGACCTAACTTGAATTACCCAGTGATGAATGCAGATGAAGGAATTGGTCAGCAACCAAGGCTTCTACATTAGGAAGTGAATGGGGTATAGGAGGGCCTCTTTATTTGGTAGTTTAAGGGAATGCTTAAAGCTTAAGCCAAGTTTGACCAAGCCTAAAAGAGAGGGAAAAAAGGCCTATGCTAAGATTTTTTTAAAAGCCATTTTTATTATTTGAATTTGAAAATAGTCTATTTAGCAACCCAAAAGATAGGTGGGTAAATGAATTTTAAAATGTACTTTTCCCACCCGTCTTCTTTCTCTAGTATATAAAACACCCTCTCTCACTTAGAACTCATTAAAGGAGGCACTTTTCAGTCCCCCCTGCCAGAAAAGTAAAATTTTCATATTCTCTCACTGCATTCTCTCTCTAAAATGTGATCCAACTCTCTCTCTTTCTTCCCCCCCCTTTTCTCTCTTGTCACTTCCTCTCCCAATCATCAAGAAACATTCTTGACTTTCTCTTTCTGAAAAAGTGCAGATCCTCCAAGGTTGCAGATCTGCCTCTCTCCCACTCTCTCTTCCTTGATTGTCTTTCTATCTCCCACTCCCTCTCTCTCTCTCTCTCTCTCTCTCTCTCTCTCTCTATCTATCTCTCTCTCTCTCATGCTTCTCCCACTCCAACTCCAACTCAGAGCAATGCAAAGCTCCATTACCTCTGTGTATAGCAGTATTTCTCTCTCTACACTCATGATCAACAATTTGAATTCAAAGGAGATTGATCTGCACTCCCCCTCTTTCTTCCCTCCACAACATAATCCTTTTCTTCTATCTCTAAGTACTCTCTACTTCTTTCCTCCATAGCCACCTTCACCTAGTTGTAGTAGTCACCATTACACATTCTCACTAATTTGCTTCATTAACTAACACAAATGTCATTCAATCCCCTTTCACTGCAAGACATTACTAACAAGTCAAAATGATATCGATTAAACACTAATTTAGAGCAGGCCCGTACACTACTGTGCAACTTGGCGCAAGTGCTGGAGACCAACTATGGAACCATGGATGCAAGGCATCTTATGGGTTGATGGCCATATTTACCCTGGCGATCCAATGATCAATGCATCACTAATTTTTGTAATGTCACTGAGCTACTGCGTTTTATTGGAGATGGGAGAGACGGGTTGTTTAGCTACTGCTAGAGATTACATTCAGCTTTTGTCAATGAAGGGAAGCAAGAAAACCTCTTTGTGCTGCCTATTCATCATTGCAAGAGAAGTACATGAAAGAAATCCAGCAAGTCAAAGAGGAATCCAACGAGAAGATGAAGCAGCTAAACAATAAGATGTCAAAGCTTATTAAAAAAGCTGAGCATCAAACAATGGAGCAAGAGCGTCGTCTAGACAATTATGTTTACCTATAACTCACACACGTAATATGCACGGCAAATCGATCATCACACACATTCCATTGGGCTATCACATTCACAAGCGCAAGAGACATGCAATGTCTATGCTATCTTCAAGCGGTGGAGCTCGAAAGAAACATATCTACATCAAACTTGGTAGGAATACAAATGCAAGCTTCTAATTTTATAATTTTTTTCACGTTGCTGTAATATTATTTCAATATGCAGGAACTTGGATCGAATGATGATGGGAATCCATTCCGATGCTGAAATGACTGGACATACTTTGCTGCAACATATTATCAAACCAAAGAAATTGGTGGAGCTATTGGATGATCCATCCAATGATGGCATTGCTAATGTTTTGCGCCAGAATTATTTTTGTGAGCTGAAGAGGATTGTGTCACCTCAAGAGATGATGGAGGTGTTTGACAACGTAGGAATAAGTTTCAAGGCCTATGAAGCTTTGTATAGACTTGTCACACTAGGTCGGAGAGAAAAAGGTTTGATTAGGTTGCTGGCAATGCCTTATAGTGTTAGCGTTGCGAAAAGGTGCACCAATAATGATGTTGCAAGCTTGTTGGGTGGATTTCAATATGTGGAGGATGCCTTGCCATTAGAAGAGAACAAATCCTTTCGTTACAATGAGCTCAATAATGTCTATGTTGACTTGTTGAAGCTCCAGGAGTCAATGATCAGATTTTATGGGTTGACATAGGAAGAGTGTGATAGAAAAGTTATATTCGTGATGAAGCTTGATGAGTGCCACATTGTCAAAGGTCAACAGCTCGAAAGGGTAAGCATTACGCTTATGAACAGATCCTTGGTGGGTGTCAATGTTGAGCTAAATGCAAGTGAGAAGGGAAACACCTATTTAGCTATTCAATCCAAGAATAATATTTGGTGGGTGACAGCTTTTCATCTCCCACTTGAGACACATGAGTCCCTAAAATGGTATTTTAATAACACCCCAATCATTGACATCATTCGGCAACAACAAGAAGGCCAACATTTGCAAGTTTCAGGTCTGGGTACGTTCTAGGTGGAGTGGCATTTGGCAGGAGACTTGAAAACACTCAAGTGTATGTTAGGATGCAAGCAAGGTGCAATGACCCTCTTTCCATGCATTTATTGCTGCCACAGTAAAGTCTCATTATAGGAACTAAGGGCAAGGGTAAGGATAAGGGTGGCAAAGCTGCAATCAACTCTGCTAAAGGTGTGATCACTACACAAACAGTGGGTAAAGCACTAAAACAATGGTTTCAAGGTATCCTTAGTTGTAACCAAAGTTTACCCCCTAATCGAGACATCGACGATCCAAATTGGGATCCTATTCTACCAATTCCTGTGATAAATATGCATGTGTGCACTCTTCATGCCCATCTATGAATTCTTGACAAGCTGCTTATGCTACAGATGGGAGCGTAGAGAGCCCTGCAAAATACTCCAAATAGCGCATAGCAAGACATAAACGAAAAAAAATACTTACCTGTCTATTCACACAAATCCATAATCGAGCACAATACGAACAGAGAGAGACAGAGAGTGGGAGAGAGCGAAAGACACGTGCAGGTGCACCTCCTAGAGCGGAGTGCTATGTCGACATGACGAGAGAGAAGAGGGAAGAGGCAAGAAGAACAATGCAAACACTGGGTGCAATCTCCCCCCGTGCAAGAGTGACCATTTCCCTCTTGCACGTATTTCATTTATAGATTTCTTAAATGGTCAAATTCAGTACAAATTGGCCGGCCGGTCATAAATGGCCAAAGCTCATAAAAGAGCACTTTAATAATAAAATGTACAATGTATATATTTTCATTCGCATAGGCCTAGCTCGGTCCTAGTCTTTTTCCACCTGTCAGCTGCAACAAATAATAAAATATCAATTCCATAACATACCTCTCCGTTGGAAAGCTACTGTCCTCAGTTGCGAAGATAGAAATCTGCAAATAATACTTGTCAAAAATAATGATTAGAAATCTGTATCAAATAGTAACAAAATTCATAAAATTAGACAATATTGCTTATGCCTGCCGTCATCCACATACTACTTATTCTAGTGTCCCATACCACTAGAATAAGCAGTATATGTCATACCCTAATGAATCAGGATATCATTGGTCATGCTCATCATCAATATCATAATGTCAAGTCTCATCACATAAACACTGCTTAATAATCACCAGATACCAAATCCCAATCCAATTCCACAATATAAGTTCAAATCCAAATCACTTTCATTATGTACCCGAGTAACAAAATCATACCAGTTGCAGTGGTGGCCAGCCACTACAGCATGATTTTGTGATTGGTGTTGCCTAAATCGGCGAATCTGCACTAATGTTGCCTAAATCGGCGGATCTGCACCAAGATGAGTATCTACACACTGCCTAGATCGGCGAATCTGTGTGTGCGTGACCAATGGACTAGGCAAGACATAGAGGAAGAAATATTTACTATGTTGTTGACATCACACTATAGTATATCAAAGCACTTACAAATTGTTGTGCACTATCCTAGAGTATTGTGGCTCACCTGAGTAGCTGCATAGCTTATTGACAAAGCATCTTAACAAAATTATCTCACAAAAATTTCTTTGAATTCAGTTAGAGGGCATAATATTTGCAGTGTTTGAGTATTCAGCTTAAATACAATGCAGAGACAAATACAATGTAGAGGAAATTGGAGTGACGTATTCGAGGTACATACCAGTAGGGTCCCAAGTGGCTACTTGATTATGCGTGTCGAGAGAGTTGTGTTGTCTCTGGGAATCGAATGCCATCAGTAAACATAACTAGGAGCTTCGCACAATCTTGTATGATAGAGTTAGTATAATCAAGCAGGAGGTAGTAAGGTTTAGGTGAGGATAGATATTGGATTGATAATAGAGTAGGGGGTATCATAAAACGCGATAAAGTATGGTGAGAAGATTAGTACGGAGCCGTAAGAATGAATTTTGCAAAAAAAAGTTAAAAGATGACTTATCTGATGTCCTCGCATTATGGTCTGCATTGGTTTTTGTGAATCCTTAAATGAGTTAGATAAATGTAACAAAAACAAGTGAAGATTTTGAAAATCATTTGGTCAAAGTCAAGCAAGACAAATAATTTTAATTTCCTATAAATTACGATAAACTGAATAAAGGTGTGGGGTTGAGCAATGCTACTGTACATTAAATAATGAGCCATTCAAAGAGGAGAGAAACCCATAAAATCTTCACAATTTGGTAAGTCCTACAACTTTCAAGTCCCTTATGAAGAATGCGGGACATTTGACAACTGCGGTCAACAGAAGGAATCGCAAAAACAATATGCAATATAGCCGCGTTACAATTAGATGAAGTTGCGAAAAGGGGTCACCGAGCAAGCTAGCAGTAGTAGTATGAGCATGAACTAACGTGTGTGAATATTAACCAACTTAAATTAAAATGCAAATTGATAGGAATTGCAAGGGTTAAATATTGTGCTACGTACCCAAAATCATGCAAGTCTTGCTGTAAATATCTTAAGATTTAGAAGTAAAATTAAATTTCTGCAAATACTGTGATAGAATCCACTGAGGACATGGGAGTTATACAGAGCTTAGAGCTTAAGTTTACTTTATGAATCTTGATTGTGTTTCCAGGATTGTGTTCTAAATACTGGCTACCTAAATTTGTGCTTTTACCTACTACAAATTTGTATGATTTGTTAATGGGCCTCACCATAGTTAGATTTGTGGATAGTATTATCTAGCCAGATTGTAGTTGGTGATTGGGTGTAGTGCCAATGTAATTGTAAGAAGGGGGGGGGGGGGTGTTAAAGGGGGAGGGATATGAGCAGAGTCCATGATACGTGGTCCAAGATAAAGGGATATGTCATTGTTCAGTATACTAGGTGTAGTATGTCAGATTTGAGCGATGTAAATGTGGTAGAAATTTGGGGAGAAGAACACGATTTTGCAAAAGTAGGGATTCCAATCTATACATTTTTAGGTTATTTGTATGTGCACAATGGTCATAATATTGTATGAAATGGGAACATACATAGGTTGCGCCTACTGTTTTAAATAAGGTGTTGTGCTTGTGCCAGGAGTAGTGTGGAAAATAGACAATAATTAAAATTTGATGATATAAAAATAAGACCAACATTGCAAGATTAATAAATTTCTACAGTGAAGAGCTATGAAAAACGAAAGTGCGAGTGCCGCCAATGTAGTCTTATTACATCAATAAAAAAAATTGGGTTTGATCTAGAGAGTGTCAACACAGGGTGTGGTGGTTTCGTTGGTGGATGGGTGGTCGAGGAGGTGTTTGGTGAGGTCGGTTAAAATGGCGTGGAGTGTGCGAACAAAAATTTTCACGTCCAAAAATCAAAGACATAGCCGACGAAAGCGGTGTTCCAGGCGGTCATAGTCGCGTCGGAGTAGAGTGAGTTGTGCCTGTAGAGATAGAGTAGTGTCGGTGATAAGAGGGTCATCGTGAGATGAAGCAAGGTCGGAGGGAACGGCGGGGGGTTGAGAATCCATGCATAATGTGAATTGTGAAGAAATGGTGCCCAAAGAGAAAACGCCGGTGAAGAGATGCAAGCGTTCAATTGAAGCGAGCCTTCCTGTTGTCAACGTCCGAAGGGTTGTGTCACTGGAGATGTGTTTGTTGGTGGAGAGTGGCGGTAAGGTCGTAGGATGCCCGATAGTGGGAGGAGGGCACTGAAGAGATTTTTCAATGAGTGCCTCTGCAAGAGCTTCGTCAATACTTTTTCATCACTAAAGGGATTCGTCAAAGTCCTGCCTCTATAGATAATCGTACAGGGAGGGGGGGGAAGGTGGCGTATAGAACTGCTGGATGATGTAACGACCTCGGCAACCTGGATGACAAGCAGCTATGGGTCCGGTTGCCCAATTAGGTAGATGCTTGTGCCGAGCTGAGAATTTGTGTATCGAGGGATGCAGGCCACTTGTAGGGCATGAATTTATTGTATTTGTGTGATGGTGGCTGCACGGCAAGCCTACAAGTGAGTGTGGCTGTGTGGATGTAGCAGACGAATAAGAGGGATGTGATAGTGTTGATGGAGGATCAGATAGAGTTAGAGAAAAAGGGGAAGTTGGTAAAAACAGAGGTAAGGATGGACGATGGGCATACTTAAGGCAGGGTTACAAGGTGGGGTGGCAGAAAGAAAACAAAAGATTGTGTGGTTGCACGACGATGGGCAGCTAGAAAATAAATAATATAAAAAACTTACTGGACTCTGGCTAATTGGAAGCCCTTTTCTCATCATGCAAAAAGTATTGGTTATGGTTACCTGCAACAGGTAAAGGGTATGGTGGAGGACTGATGGGTTGCATGCGAACGCATTCTATGTTGAAGATACTGATGGCGCTATACATAGCTAAAAAGGAAGGGTAGTTGGTGTAGTTCCCTTGCTGGGTATGACGGTGCTATGGAGGGTGAGTGGGAGTTGGTACTTGCTCCGGTCTGCATGGAGTGGGGCATGCAGGAATTGAGTGATCCATGATGGTGACGGTTGCCCGCCACTGGAGCCTGAAGTCCTACAACTTGGGTGCGTCAGCTACTGCATGCGCCAATATTTAGACTCGCTGGTAGTTATCACCGCCAGATTGGGGGGAGAGAGAGAGAGAGAGAGAGAGAGAGAGAGAGAGAGAGAGAGAGAGAGAGAGAGAAAGCTTGCTGTGTGTGTGTGGGGTTACGTGATGCCATGCACACCACAAAAAAAAAGGTGGCCTATGGTTGGCGAGAGAGAGAGAGAGAGAGAGAGAGAGAGAGAGGGAGAGAGAGAGAGAGAGAGAGAGAGAGAGAGAGAGAGAGAGAGAGAGAGAGAGAGAGAGTGGTGTGTAGGATGGTGTGCGCCAGTGGTTGGCAGAGAGAGAGAGAGAGGGTGCCATGCATGGCGTGAGTAGCCAGCCTTCAATATCTGAAGTCGACAGGGGGTCGAGTGATTGCGAGCCACTCCCTGCAAGTTTAGTTGATGCATGGTAGGTAATCAGAGAGAGGCTGGTTGGAAAACGTCGGTTTTGTAACTGGCCGATGACAGCTCGAGTGCATGTGTGTGAGAAAGTTCTCACAGTCACACTCTCTCTATCTCTCCCTCGGTCATGCATTTACTGGTGGCTGTCAACACTATCACTTCTGCTACTATTGCAGTTCGTATGTTCACTGCCAACACGCTGGGGTGGAGAGTATTGCGCCACCATGCAGGTGGGTAGGGTTGTTAGTGGGCGCAGTAACAAGGTAGAGCTAGTAACAAGGTAGAGTTGGACGAGATCCCCACTAAGCAATAGCCGTAGATGCTACCACTCTCGGATCACAGCAAATGACAACGTCACGTTGCCGTCATATGCTATAGAAAATTTGACGTATGAGCTAACGTCTCTATCCAGGGAAGGTGCTATCGATTACACTTGGTGCACCGCAGAACTACCTACATATGCCATCTACTACAGCTCAATGCACCATTCCCACGCCATACCACTGTTTCTCGTCATGGAAAAATAAATTAATTCGAAATTCGTTCCTTAGCTTATGATGTGTTAGGATCATATCCCATGTCCTCACGGTCCAAATTGGTGAGGAATATACATCCTTTCTTCTTCTGATTATGTGGATATGATTTTACTATAGAGTTCGTACTTCCCTTCTTTTTCTTCTTCATGTTTTCATTGAATTATGGTAAACAACCGTCGAGTGACATATCTATTCCTACCTTCTCCTTCTTCTTCTTCTTCTCCTATAGTATCTTCTCATTCGTACCAAACTCTCCCTTTGTTCAGTCCGAGCATGACCATTCATGTATACATTACTCGCAATGCAATCAGTTGCACACAAATGGATCCTAATAATTAAGATATTGTTCACTCTTTATAAGGCGTTTAATCTCTCTATTAATTAGTTATATCTATCTATGTATTGGTATTCAAACATATACAAATCAAGCATGAGCATTTAATTTCAAAGTTAAGACATAACATTAGAGAAGGAAAAAATAAGCCCTGCAACACTTAGCTTTAATGAATGGTGCTCTCCGCAGTATGCGAGACCATCTCCTTCTGCTCTGATACCACTGCTACATACGGGAGCGTAGAGAGCCCTGCAAAATACTCCAAATAGCTCATAGAAATACATAAACAAATAAATCTACTTACCTGTTGACTCACACAAATCCATAATCGAGCACAATACGAACAGAGAGAGACAGAGAGTGGGAGAGAGCAAAAGACACGTGCAGGTGCACCTCCTAGAGCGGAGTGCTACGCCGACATGACGAGAGAGAAGAGGGAAGAGGCAAGAAGAACAATGCAAACACTGGGTGCAATCTGCCCCCGTGCAAGAGTGACCATTTCCCTCTTGCACGTATTTCATTTATAGATTTCTTAAATGGTCAAATTGAGTACAAACTGGCCGGCCGGTCATAAATGGCCAAAGCTCATAAAAGAGCACTTGATTAATAAAATGTACAATGTATATATTTTCATTCGCATAGGCCTAGCTCGGTCCCAATCTTTTTCCACCTGTCAGCTGCAACAAATAATAAAATATCAATTCCATAACAGCTTATTCTTCATATTAGTTATGCTTGGAACATGGAGCCTGTAAATAGAAGGAAAGAGTGTATCAAAGAACTCGAATCTATTCTATCAAGTGTTGGCCTACATGGGGGTGTAGTAGAGTTATCGAAGGGCAAGAAGGCATCTCGAAGTACACAAGATCGTCCTATTGAAATATGTATGGGTGGTAGTAAAGCTAGGCATATGCTTTCAGACTATTCTTACTCTCGAAGTCCCAATGAGTTTCAATTGTAAAAAGGTGTGTGACATTACCACGTATAGAGGTAACCAAGCAGCCCTAGAAATTAAGCGTGCTCATGTGGTAGTTTGTAGATGATATTTTTCGTTTGCTTGAAAAGGCAAAGCTAACTTCTGCTGAGATATCCACCTTAAAGTTTGTAATCAATAATTTCACAACACAAATGGTGGATGCCTGGCGGGAGATGCACATAACATATTACATGGTGGGTTGAACACTTTGTCTTTGCAGTAAAAAAACATCAGTGTTTGAACTAAAGTTTTATATTTTTGCAACACATTACTGCATTGGTGGTCTACCCAAGTCACAATACTTGTGCACATCACTTATGTAAGAAATGCAACAGGTGGTGTTCAAAAGATGCTGCACTTTTACATATCCGATGACAAGCAGTATGATACATTGTTTGTACAACATTGTCTCTTGCTTCATGACAGGTGGCTGAAACAATAAGGAAATTGTTTGCAGCACCAATGGGTGTTATCAGATGGTGCAGCTTCACAATTCAAAGCACGTAGACCTTACTATTTTGTGGCCATGTATTATCAGAAGATAGGCTTGCACATGATGCATAACTTCTCAACATCCGGGCATGAAAAGGAGAGCATGATGGGGCAGGGGCAGTCATAAAGAGAACCTTGACACATGAGGAGTTGAAACCACATGGCTGGCCTATGAAGTGTGCGGCTGATGTGGTGAACTTTTTGAACGCAACATTTCAGCCAAGAGATCAGTCTCACAGGTGTATTGTCAAGTAATTTCTACACAGGCAATTACATAGGCTCTCCTTAGATGCAATCATCTAAGCATGCACCTTGAATGCCCAAGGCAATGCACAAGCACCTGATCAGTGTGAGAGAATCCACAACTAGATTGCAACCAGGGGTTACTGCAAAAACAAGCATATAAGCTAAATGCATAGTCCTCTGTGTTGATTGCAGCATATGCTTACTAACACAATTTTCTCATGGGTGAGAGGATTCACTAGCAGATTAGTAGTCGGGGCATGCTGGAGAAATGTGTCATGCTTTGCTTGATTTACAACTTCCAAATGTGCCCCCCTCATTGAAGAGAGAGAGAGAGAGAGAGAGAGAGAGAGAGGGAGAGAGAGAGAGAGAGAGAGAGAGAGAGTACCTGAGTCCCGCTTCCCCTTCCCTGCATGCATGTATTTGACATTGGGGATCCTTGGGAATTATGAGCATTCAATCTTTCTCTGGGCGGAGGAGAAGCAATAGAACCTTTGCCCCTCAACTTCCTTCTCGGTGGAGTACTGTCAAGATTGCTGTCAAAGGTGGATGGCTCCAGTGGTGAGCTATCCTCCACTTGGGCTGACTGCTGGCCTCTGATTGCAGACCTGCTTGTAGCTCGCAATCGCTTTCCTCCCTCTCTCTGACCTGTGGCTTCCCTCCATGCTTCATGACTACACCACTACCTCAAAGTAATGAGTGAGATTAACTATTATAGATTTTAAAAATATTACGATTCATTTTTCAAAGTCCAAGTATTAGACTTTGTATAGTTCATGATGGTGGCCCACACACTTGAAAAAACATGACTGTCCTATCCATGTGTTATGCTTACATGATGTGCTTGTTGACATATGTTAACTAGCACAAAAAACGCGACACATTAACATGATTTCACCCTATAACAAGGCTTGAGTTACTCGGTGCATGTTCAAATGTGGTCCTCGACTTGGCTTCCGCCACTCTGAGCATTTGAGCAAGACAGTTTACAAGGAGCATGGTAGATTTTTGCCTGAAGGACATGAGCTACGTGGACCAAACATATGCTAAAATGACATGCATCTACTGAAAGCCAATGATTGAAAAAACATGTGGCTGGAGAGGGGAGATTTCATCCCACCTGGAATGAAAAGAATTTCTATTTTCATAGACCATCGCTGGAAAAAGGGAGATCAAGGCCCAAAGAGATGACCTGCAGTCTGTGGGTCAAATGCCAAAGATGTGGCTTCGACTTGAACCCAATGGAAAGTTTGCTATACCAAAAGGACCATGGGTTTTGAGTCATGCAGAAGAGCAACAAGTGAAGAAGACTATATCTTCATTCAAGACTCCCACTGAGTGCATGCGATGTTTGAAAATGGCTTTTACGAGAGATGACAATCTTAGTGGTCTTAAGTCCCACAATTGACACAAATTTTTACATTTTATCTTACCAATTACCATTAAGGATTGTTTGACGGATGACATTAGAAGGATATATCATGCTTAAATGCTATTGAATCACTGTGCATGGTGGAGAAGTACTTTCCAACAAACATTCTTACCATCCAAGTGCATGTACTTGTGCATGTGGTCAATGAAGTTGCAATTTCTGGGGTAGTCCATAGCACGTGGATGTTCTTCTTGGAGAGATTTATGAGAACTTTAAAGGGGTTCGTGTCAAAGGGCTCACCCCAAGGGTAGCATGGCCAAAGGATGGCTTGTACAAGAGTCTCTTGTCCTCATCAATGAATTTTTGGTCTCAATTGATCTAGAGATGCCCCGAATGTGGACTAATGAGGTCAACGTCAAGGTGACAGGGTACGAGCCGTAGGGACAAGGCATCATTAGGAAGATGTACATCACAATGCGAGAAAAGATTATGAGGTTTTGCCTTCTCAACCTAGACATCATGAAAAAGTGTCTAGAGACGTACGAAGGGGAAAAGCAACAATGCTTGACAAATTGCATGCAATTCAAGCGCAACCATGCCACTAGAAACCTCCTTTTCTAGATCATCTTCAAAACAAATTTGACTTTCCAACTGGGCGGTCGTTAGATGCGACAATCTCAGAGGCAAAGATGAATGGAGTGTTGATTATTGAAGAGCAAGAGGAGATGTCAAGGGGTTGTGATTGGCATGTATATTTTCACAACTTCCATTTTGAGCTCCACATGATAACATTACTTTAATGACTTTAAGTCTGTTTCAATTTTGTGGCTACAGTATCACAAATATGGAGCTTTGTGGTCGCATGGGGAACACTTCAAAGTACAACAGATCAAAAAACAAAGGGTCACTTTTGATAGTGGTGTTAGGGCAAGCTTTGTCCAAGAAAGTAGGAGTAGTGGCAAGGATGAGAACATAGAGACTAGCCAACTTGAATACTCTGGCTACATCCAAAACATCTTGAAGATTAGCTTTAGAAAGTTTGCTATTTTTATCTTTGATGTCAAGTGGTTCAAAGTTATTACCAGCGGCCCTAATGCAACTGTGCGCAAAGACAAGAGTGGATTGATTCAAGTGAACTCTAGGCGGGTGTGGACAGATGCGGGGGATACATTCATACTTCCGTAGCATTGTGAACAATTTGTGTTCACACTAGATCCACTATGGAGAGAAAATGATGAAAATGATCTATCTAAACCGTGTTGGATATATGTTGTTCAAGTTTCTCCACGGAGCAAGAAAGTGTGTGAAGGATTGGACGTTAAGGTGGAAGAGGTGATTCATGAACAAACTGCAGGGCTGACGGATTATATAAGTTTCGATTTTGAGATGGAGGTTAGTGGTTAGCATATGATTGAAACTAGAGATGAAGTGTCAAATACTGAAGCTG
This sequence comes from Adiantum capillus-veneris, assembly GCF_014529385.1. Classification (NCBI taxonomy): domain Eukaryota; kingdom Viridiplantae; phylum Streptophyta; class Polypodiopsida; order Polypodiales; family Pteridaceae; genus Adiantum; species Adiantum capillus-veneris. Next base: position 117,941,388 of record NC_140955.1, read on the forward strand.
ATGCGGAGAGCAACGAACCATAAACATAAGCACTACAAAACTGTACATGCAAACAATCACTAAGTAAGACTGAATCAAGAAGATCACAGCTAACAAAAAGATTGTACCAGGAAGGTTGTATCAAGATGACTGAGTAAGACTGTATCAAGGATACTCTCATGGTAATGCCTTCGAGTCGATGTCCTCTCCCTCCTCCTAAAGCTAGGTCAAAAGGGCCATAAGTCCATGCTTGTACCCATACTTCTCCTCTCAGCGTGTCAGAAGGGACTTCACGGAAACTTCCTGCAAAAGTATGGTTTAATCATGAGATAAATCTTCAAATAACATATATATTTTCAACAATGCAAAGCATACATATAATACTTACAAAATCATGTCAAAGTGTGTCGTAGCCTCTTCTCCCAAGATGTGACGCTCCAACAGACTCCAAAGGTGCTCTGGTTGCATCTCTCTACTGTTGAAATCTGTCTGGATTTTCTTGTGTCTCTAGTACTGCAATCCCCACCCACTTCTCAGCGTCCAACCATGCCGGATTTGGACTGCTGGCATTGTACCTGTCTCTGACCTCTGACTGAAAATGTGACATTGTGGCCTTCGCCATGCCCAAAATCCAGTCATTCAAGACTGGATCGTACTCCTCTGCCAGTCTGTACTCTCTGTAAATTGGCCTCGATGATGTAACTCCATCACAAAGTGACCAAACTCAATTGTATAGAGTTGTCAAATCCTCTGTCACATGGCATTTCCGGCCCTATCCACCACAAAAGCCCATCCCTGCTCTTGTACACCTTGTTTGGATCATGCTCGTGTGATCCCCAAGGTGTACATGGTGTGTCTTTGGTAATCAAGTTATGGTTATGGTTTTGCAATGATGGTATGGCAATCATGGTATGGTTAGGGTTTGGCAATCAAGTTATGGTTATAGATTTCAATGATGGTATGGCAATCATGTGATAGTTATGGTTTGGCAATCAGATTATGGTTATGGTTATGGTTTTGCAATGATGGTATGATTGTTATGGTTATGATATGACAAGAAAGTTATGGTAATGATTATGGTATGGGAAGCGGGTTATGTTTATGGTTTTACAGTTTTCGAATCATGTTTTGATTACCGCTATAAGATCTATGGTTTGGGAGTCAAGGTTATGGTTATGCTCTTGAGAACTTGTCATGATTAAGATTTTGATTTTGTGCTTTTGTTCCTTTTACATTTTTGCTAATTTGTATACACTCACTCTTTAGTGTCAACTTGTAGGTGGCGTGCGGTTGCTTGTGCACTCTTCCTTTAGGAAGAGAGGGTTGTTTTCTGTTGCTGTAGTACATACAACATCAGTTCCCAGTCCTCTCTGGCAATTTTTTTTTTGCAAGGTTGGTCGCGTCGGAACAGAGTTTGGTATATGAGAACGTTTCAGGTGTAGATAACTGCGTTAATTCCGATGCAAAAAACACTGTGTATTTCGGCGCATATAACAACGTGTATTTCAACGATCTTTATCGGTGCATATATCGATGCTATGATACTGGCGTTTATTACGATGCTTATTCCAGGGAATTTTAGTTTTAAAAGAAGCTTTGTCTCGTCGATATCTGCGTCGATTTTTGCGTGACGTGTTATAATGTAATGAAATCATTCATATCTTGACTAATATTTTCTCAATCAAGCACAAGAAATCAACCGCATAGTATCCTAGGTGAAATGGGTAAGCTGAAAACAACAACAAGACTATCAAAAATAGTTCAGAAGGAGCCTCATAGCTGGGATGAAAAATTATACAGTACATTATGGGTGTATCGGATTGCTCAGAAGGTTACCACTAGAATGACATCTTTCAAAATAATTTACGGCACATTGGTAATGGTACCTATGGATCGAATTCACCATTCCAGTCTCAGAGATGCACTTGAACACGATATGGACTTCAACACAAATCTATTGGATGACATCACATAAACATTTATGCTAAAACAAGAGATAGCTCAACATAGAAGAAAGCCTCAACATGATAGTAAGATCAAAACCAGTGAGATCAAGAAGGGAGAATATATGTTGTTATATCAGTCCAATTTAGGCCAAAAGAAACCTAATTTGAAAGTGGCATGGTTAGGTCCTTACGAAAGGGATTGGGTTTCTCAAATGGTACAATTAGGCTAAAAGATTTATCAAGTCTAATTTTACGAGGGGTCTAGAATGGAGCCAAGATTAAGTTTTTCTATGCTAGATCAGTTCAAGAGTCCAGTTTAGAGTTAGATGATGAGGCTCTGCATCTATTCCACATTACACTAGGTGAGGTAGAAGGGGAGGATTTCCAAAAACCAGTGATTGCTTGGGTATGGTCCCATTTCAAATTTAGACTCCAAACCAACCAGTTGAGCTTGAAAAACGTAAAGGTCACTAGCATGACATGAAGGACCAAATCATTGATAGAATCTTGCCAATAATGGTTACAAGGACCGACCACTACATGAATGCCATGTTGCAAGTGGTGGGCACAAACCCAGGGTAGTAAGGGAGTGGAGCATGCATGGTGCGGGTGCATATAACTACGCAGCAAGTGTGTGATCCATCACTTTACCCTCAATGACTTGCACATCTTGCTCCTTGGCCTGAAAACTCCCTTAGCCATTGATTGTGGCATCACCTTCTACACATCAACCTTCTTCTTTTCTCACACCATCCCCCTCGATTGTGTCTATTGTTTCACTAGAAACTCCCAAGTGCTCATCAACTTCATCTAGTGCGTACTCTCTCCCTACTCAAGACTATTTTTAAAACTCAAGAATGGGCAATCATAAGATGTCCGAGAAGATGCAGAAGACTTTAGATGAGAAAGTTGAAAAATTTCAAGCATTTCGCAGCCCACTGGCAGAAACAATCATGTTTAGTGCCGCACAGTAGAAGGAAAAAAAGCTTCTCAAGCTCTAGAGCATGGATGTTTGTCTCTGTCTAATCTGGTGGCTGAAGTTTTCTTGCTTGAACTGGTTTAGCTAACTATACTAACTCAAGAGGAATAGTTGTCAGAAGTGGCTAGCTCATTCCAATATGTCTATAAGTAACTAGAGTTTGAGAGAGAGCTTTGTAGTATCGATCAATTAAGGATTAATCTATAAGTTATCGATCGATAAGCTTATCAATCGATTAATTATTTAGTTATTCATTTATTCACGTATAATTCAAGATAACATCTTTATTTTTTTAATTGTAGATTTTTTCCATTATTCTATTGAAAATATGCAACGCAACTGCCCACAAAAGGCCTAGTCAAAAACACCTTGTAAATTCTTGATTGTGAATTGATCTCATACAAAGAGTACCGTTTATATATAAAGACTCTCTTGATCTAATATCATGCACTATCAGAGCATTGTTATCCAAATAAAAACTTGAACAAATGTCTATTATCACTCATAAACAACAAAATTTTCCTTGCAAATTGATTAAACACATGTTTTTATTTATTTGTAATTCTTCTAATATGTGTGAAATTTTTATGAAGTACCCTAATAAAATTACTTTGTCAATTATACTTTCGTTTCTCTACATTAGATATAAGTAAATGTAAAGCTCATCTTTCAAGAACCTAGAGTTATTTGATAGATATACTTTACAAATTTGATTATATCAAAATGGTGTGAATTTAACGGTTAAATTTTAGTAGATCTTTTGTATTAAAAACACCTTAACTTATTACAATATTAAAATTATTTTATAAGAAGATCATATAATGAATATTATATCATGTTTTTCCCTATGGTTTTCCCCCATTTTTTCAAAACTTTCTTGCTCTCCTCTTCTCCCTTGCTTTAGGTCTACTGTTGTGGGACTTACCGAGCTTAAGATCTCCACTCATACACTTGCCGGCAATAAGAAGGTGAAATTGTTACGCAGATTTATGGTAGATTTTTAGGCTTTTGTGTGTGTGACACATTGTGTGTGTGTGTGTGTGTGTTTGCAGATTTGGTGGCATCCTCTCAAGCATTTTGTGCTCACTTAAGGCGCTTAGTGAGTGCACTATCCCTTTCTTTTCTTGCATACACACACACACACACACATATGCACATAAATACAAAAATAAATAAAGGTATATAAATTTACATATAATTTAACAGACTAAACGCACACAAAAACACACATTTTAAAAAAAATTGAAATTCTAAAAAATATGTTAAATTCATTATTTTCAAATTTTGATTGAATATTATCATTCACAATCAAACATATTAATATTTGGTAATAAGAGTAAGTTTGAAATAGAATCATTGAGTTATTGTGGTTTAGATTAATTTATACTTAAATAAAAAACTTGTTAATTTGTTTATATTTAAATTAAAACTTAGTTCGCTTAATACGTTTGACTATTTTAGTCTGTTTAGACCTAAACACTTAGGTTAAAGTGTTAGGGTTTGGCCATTGGCTAGCTGCATGTTTCAATCAGCTTAAACTTAGCATTTGGCCATTTCAATCCGTTTAGGGCCATTTCACTTCGCTTGGAGCTAGCTACTTGAGGTTAGTGGCTTTTGGTTTGGCCGCTAATAGATGGCGCGTTAGGGTAGGTTGTGTAAAGCCGCTTAGGTTAGACCGCTCTAAATTGGATTAGAATAGTATTAGGCCATTTCAATCCGCTTAGGGCTAGCCGCTTAGGGTTAGCGGCTTAGGGTTAGAGGCTTTTGGTTTGCTTGCTAATAGATGACCGTGTTTGGACAGTTATGTATGTTGTGTAAAGCCGCTTAGGTTTGGACGCTCTAAATTGGGTTAGAGTAGTGTTTGGCCATTTCAATATAATTAGGGCTAGCCACTTAGGGTTAGAGGCTTAGGATTTGGTCACTAATAGTTGGCCATGTCCGGACGGTTAGGGTAGACTGTGTAAAACCGCTTAGGTTAGGTCGCTCTAAATTGGAATAGGGTAGTGTTTGGCCATTTCAATCTGCTTAGGGCTAGTTACTTAGGGTTAAAGGATGTTGGTTTGGCTGCTAATCATGTAAAGCCGCTTAGGTGATCCAAATTGGGCTAGGGTAGCGTTTGGCCATTTCAGTCTACTTAGGGCTAGCCACTTAGGGTTAGCGGCTTATGGTTTGATTGCTAATAGATGGCCATGTTTGGACGGTTAGCATAGGTCATGTAAAGCCACTTAGGTTTGGCCACTCCAAATCGGGTTAGGGCAGCGTTTCGCTAGTTGTCTGCTTAGGGCTAGCCACTTAGAGGTAGCTACTTATGGTTTGGTTGTTAGGATGTGGCTGTGTGAAGTATCTTATATTTGATCGCTCCAAATCGGATTAGGAAAGCGTTTGGACATTTCAATCCGCTTAGGGCTAGGCGCTAAAGGTTAGCGGCTTAGGGCTAGCAATTTTTGGTTTGGCCGCTAATTATAGATTGCCGTATTTGGAGTGTTAGGGTAGGCACACTACAACACTAAATGAAGATATCGACGCGTATATATCGACGTCCATGCTTTTCCACGCGTATATCGACGACATTAGCAGGCGTCGCTATACACGTCGCAATGTGCGTCGATATACGCGTGGAAAGGCCTTTATTTGCCACGCGTATATCGACGTGTATAGCGACACAAAAAAACATTGGGGAAAAAAAGCAAAACCCACGCGCAGGGGCCATTTTTGCCTACTCGATTCTTGGTCGAAACCTGCTGCGGAGGTATTATGTCCATCTCCACCCTCCCCAACCCCTCTCTCTCTCTCTCTCTCTACCTCTACATCGTGTGTGTGTGTGTGTAGGAAAGAGAGAGAGAGAGAGAGAGAGAGAGAGAGAGAGAGAGAGAGAGAGAGAGAGAGAGAGAGAGAGAGATCGATGTGTGTGTGTGTAGAGGAAAGAGAGAGAGAGGTGTGCGTATGTGTGTGTGTGTACAGTCTCGCTGATCGCTTGAGGTGAGACGTTAATATGTGTAAGTTGATTTAATTAAGTCAGTATATGTGAAGTAATATCAATACTAATTTTGTGAGTTGTCCTATGTGCAGGTTGCGACGCCTAGTCATTAGTGGACCAGATTTCATATATATGCTTTGTGAGACACAGACACACTTCTGTGTCTCTTTTTTGTACAAACAGTTAGTGTTCAGACAGTTATTGTTTCTCTTATGGTTATGATTATTGTCATTGTCATTGTCACTACAAGAGGCTCTTCATATTAGCGACGCTCACACAGCGACGCTTATAGCGACGCTCATAGCGACGCTCATAGCGACGCCGGCTGGGGTAAAAAAATAACCGAGCGCGCCCAAAAACTCAGATCTCAGATCTGAGTTTTTTGACGCCCTCAAGCAAGGAGCAGGTAACGCTCTCCCTCACTCTCTCTCTCTCTCTCTCTCTCTCTCTCTCTCTCTCTCTCTCTCTCTCTTTTTCTTCTCCACACACACACACACACACACGAGGAGAGGAAGGAGAGCCAGGTATGCTCCTTCCCTCTCCTCATTCTCATGTTCCCTTCCCCTCTTTCTCTCTCCCTCTCTCTCTCTCTCACATACACACATACACACACACACATAGTGTTTTTGAGAGAGAGAGAGAGAGAGAGTACAAACAAAAACAAAAACGCACACACACATACATAAACAAAGAATGCACACACACATTGAGAGAGAAAAAGAGAGAGAGAGCATGCATAAACAAAAAACGCACGCATTGAGAGAGTAAAAGAGAGAGAGAACATGCATAAACAAAAAATGCACACATTGAGAGAGGAAAAGAGAGAGAAAACATGCATACGATCCAAAAAAACGCACACACATTGAGAGAGAAAGAGAGAGAAACTAATTTAACGTCGTAGGAAACTAATTAAAATTAAAAGACCTAAAGATCTAGCCGACGAGGAGTTGAACTCAAGACCTATTATTCAAGAGGGAAATGGCATAATCAATCTATCATACTTGGCATGGGTGATAGAAAGGTTATACCATTTATCTCTTTTTATTGGCACACACATCCACACACGCGCACACACACAAGAAGAAGAGAGTTATAACGTCGTGGGAAATTATTTTAAAAGACGTTAAAGATTAGGTTATATGTAGACTTACATTAAATTAGATTTAGGTTTATTTTTAACTAGATTTACGTTTATTTAAGCTAGATTTAGATTTACGTTATATTAGATTAGATTTAGGTCTCCATAGACTGCGATGCCTGCATGAAGCGGGTGAAGAAAGCCCTCAATGGAATATAGGGTATTGCTGCCATTACTCATGGTGGGCTCCGTCGATCCAAAAGTACTGGTGAAATGTCTTCAGAAGATAGGGAAGAAGGTGGATCTTCAGGGCGGCAAGAGTCACTACATCCCCGACACAATGACCATCTAGACAACCTCTAGTCATTAGACTTACGTTAAATTAGATTTAGCTTTATTTTTAGTTAGATTTACGTTTATTTAGATTTACGCTTATTTACGTTAGATCGAGTCCACGCAATAATTACTTACGGTTTAGGGTTTAGAGTTAGACAAACAGTGAAAAGATCTATTGTGAAAAGATGTTAAGATGAAGTGAAGTGCTACAGCTAGAGAAGAGGCAAAGGGGTTTTGTCCACTACATGTAGTATCATGTAGACGTGGGTGTGTAGATTTCTTGTACCCAAAAATATAGGTATTGACCAATAAAGATGAGACTATAACCCGGTGGTTCTGATCTCCGTGCACCTCTAGACCGAGGTGTGCGGGGATTGGACATGACTAGAGAATGTGAGGTAAAGAGAGAGAGAGAGAGAGAGAGAGAGAGAGAGAGAGAGAGAGAGACAGAGAGAGAGATAAGACGAAGAATGCCAAAAGAATATTAAATTTGTTGTCCAGGTTATAAGTTTTTTATCCTCATTATGAGTAGCGACGAGGATGTGGGACCGTCCAACCGAAACACCTATCTCTCAACGAGGGTCTTATGTCCTTGTAATCAATGCAAGCATGCTGTGCGATGGACAAGACGTGTTTCTTTGCAGCACGTTCGCGAATTTGGCGAGTTCGATGCATCTATTATAGATCGAGTTGTTGACAATTATAACTCTGACGCTGGCCAACAAGCAGCAATCTTGCAATCCAATAGACGTGTTCGCAGGCGCTTTGGTCAAGGAGCATATGTGAGGCCACAAGATGTAGCCTCTGACAGCTTGGGGGATGATCATGCAGAGCACATTCCCAACGAGGCAATGTTTGAGCCCGAGATTGATGAAATGATCGAGACGATCATGGATTCAGAAAGGCTTATCTATGATGATATGAAAAGTGAAGCCGATACGCCATTGTATAATGGAGCACGTATGTCTAGATTGAAAGCACTCCTGGTTCTTCTCAACATGCAGGCAAAGTTTGGATGGAGTGACACTAGCGTCACAATGCTTTTCAGGTGATCTATTACAATTAGTTTACTTTAATAGAACTCTAAATGTATAATGATCTGATAGATTTTTACACGACTGTATCATATTTTTATGTTGTGTAGATTGCTGAAAGAGCAAATACTACCAACTGACAATGTGATGCCAGATTCCCGAGATGAAGCAAGAATGATTTTGCGAAACTTGGGGATGGATTACAATTCTATCCACGCTTGTCCTAATGACTGCATTCTTTTCAGAGGGGAATACATAGACATGGAGAAGTGTCCGAAATGTGATTCCGAAAGATATCGAGTAGATCTCCACGGGACAAAAATTCCACAAAAGGTTTTGCGACATTTCCCTCTGCTTCCTCGCATCAAGCATTTCTTCGAATGTAAGTCCATGGCCGCCCTAGCATCATGGCATGAGGAGAATAAATCTTCGGATGGTGTGCTACAAATTCCTGCAGATTGCGTAGCGTGGAAACATATAGATGGAACATGGTCGGATTTTGCCAGGGAAGCTCGAAATTTGCGCTTAGGCCTGGCTATGGATGGCATAAATCCATTTGGTCAAAGATCAACATCTTACAGTGTATGGCCCGTTGTCATCGTCAACTACAACATTCCCCCGTGGTTGACTACGAAGAAGGGGCACCTATGGCTAAGCTTGATTGTGCCAGGGCGATATAAAGTGGGGAATATGGATGTGTATCTTCGTCCACTATTGGAAGAGCTACAACAATTGTGGATTGGCATAGAGGTGGTGGATATGAGCCGACACACAGGACGACGGAATGCTTTGATCAGAGGCATTCTAATGTGGACCATGCATGACTATCCCGGGCTAACAGAATGCTCAGGTGATCTATTGACACTCCTCACTCAGACACTGTAAATCTTGTTTTTTCCCATAGTTGATCTATTATCATGTGTATACATGCAGGGCTTCAAACAAGCAGATACAGAGCATGTGTCACATGTGGACCTAGACTGAATGCACGTAGGGCACCCTCACTGAAGAAGCAAATCTACGAAGGTCATCAAGCGTATCTTCCAGAGAATCATGTGTTACGCGACGGCTTTTTGGGAAGAGAGCCACCAAGGATGTCTGCACAAGCATGGTTAGAGCAGAAGGAGATGTGCGATGACGGATTGCCTCCAGGGATGAAGAGACTATCTCTATGGTACGAGTTACCATACTGGCCCCGACTCATGATCAATCACTTGCTCGATCCAATGCACATATTCAAGAATGTGGGTAATCTACTATGGGACCATTTGACCGGCAAGAAAGATACTTTGGGAGCCAGAGTTGACCTTAGAAATGTGGATCGTATGGAGCAATATTGGCCGCAAACAGCGTCTGATGGATCGATAAAACTCCCTAAAGCACCATGGATTTTCACAGGAGCCCAAGAACGCAAAGTAAAAGAGACCATTCGATCTTTGCGGACCCCCACTGGCGTAATGCACTCGCTCCGAACGTGTTTTACTAAAGAAGGAAAGCTTACCGGTTTGAAGTCACACGATTGGCATAAAATGTGTCAGGTACGTTCATAGTGGACTTTAATATCATTGCATAAAATGTGGACTTTAATATCATTGCTGCACATACTTTACAGTTTATTTTACCGTTGCCATTGAGGGATGTTTGTCTCTCGACATCCGTAACACAATCTACAAACTTGCAAAGCTGGTGCAATGGATCTCACAAAAGGAGATCAACGTAGACTCCATACCATTCGCCAAACTAAATGCTGCGGAGCTTGTGTGCATGTTTGAGAAACATTTTCCTACTACAATGCTAACCATTCAGGTGCATCTTCTTGTTCACATAGTTGATGAGGTGGAAATAGCTGGCACAGTTCATTCCAGATGGATGTTCTTCTTAGAGAGTTTCATGAAAACGCTTAAGGGATATGTGCGTCAAAAGGCACGTCCGGAGGGTAGCATGGCAGAAGGTTGGTTGGTATCAGAGTCCCTAGTGTACATTGGAGAGTGGCTAGATGGATTTGATAAATCCCGGGACACGCTATGGCAAACCATAGATGATGAGCGCATATCTGGGATTGTCATGTGCAATCTCGGTGTTGAGAAGAAGATGACGGAAGATCTAGAGGCTAAAATCAACCGATTTTGCATGCTTCACAATCCAGTGATGCAAAAGTGGATTTCACAATATGAGGATGCAAAGCAAGAGCGACAAAGGGCACGAATCGAGTGGAGACGGGGAAGACGACCACCGATGCACTATCCAGCGGTTCTGGAGAGCCTACCAACCTTCATGAGCTTAAGATGGTTGCACAACCAATTGAAAAGAGCACAACAATGCGGTGACGAAGTGACTGAAGAAGAGTGGGAGTACTCTCGGGTTTGCGCGACCAAGGTAAGTTTGCAATGTATGACTAGCAAGTGACTTTATTTATAAACGTTTGAACGGCCACTCATAATCTTTGTTCGTTGTAGTATAAGTCATACACAGCAGCATGGTGTAAAGGTCGACATTTTAGGGTGGAACGAATCGACAAAAAGCGTTTTACTCAAGATTGTGGAATCATGGCAAAATTTGAACAGTCTAGTCGACGACGTTCCTCTGATGCAGATCCTGTGGTGGCGGAACTCACTTACTTCGGCACGCTGCAAGAGATTTTGAGGATCGATTACAGAGGATTTTTGTCGACTTGTTCGACGTGCAATGGTTCAAGATAATCATGGAGGGTCGCAACGCTACTGTGCGTAGAGGAGAGTCTGGTTTTCTTGAGGTGGATTCTACTAAGAAATGGACTGACCTAAGAGACACTTTCGTACTACCCGAGCATTGTGAACAAGTAAGTATGTAAATAGTTAACATCCCCCTTTTACAAGTTATGTGCTTGAAAGCTCTCATGTAAGTTATGTGGCTCTGGCAAGTAATATTTCATCCTACAAAGTCTACATCAAACTGGTGGTACGTCATAGAGGTAGCCCCTCGTAGTGCAAGGACGTATGAAGGCTACCATGTGCCAATCACAACGACATCAATGGAGAAGATCAAAGAAGATGCTCAATCAGAAGCCGCTGCGGTGGTGCCAGACGAGCATCAAGATGCTACTACTCTATATGGGGTGCATGCAGAGGAGCTACAAAATGAAACAGAGGATATGTGTTTAAACGGAGAGCTCTATATAGATATAGGAAGTTATACTGAGTTATGCGAGGATGAGAGAGAGATCTCTTAAAGCCACAAATATTGTATTTGAACAATTTTGCTCCGTGTTGTAAAAGCTCTGGCTCTCTAAGTACCTTCCATGGTGTATAACGCTCTTTTCTACTCGCGCTCACATCTTTTGATTGAAAATTCTGAGTTTTCGACTTGCCTCTTCTATCACTCGATTCATTGCGTCATTGTATTTATATGCGTCATTACGTCATTGTATTTAATGGTCTTTGCGTCATTGTCTACTCTATTCATTCAATATTAAGTTTAAATATTCGTGTGTTTAATGCAGGTATGGATGATGAGGAGTTTCTTTCTTCTTTGTCACCGCAGCAGAGATAGTGGTACGTGGAGCGTCATTGCTCTGGCGCATCATCGCGCGTTCCTACTCCATCCGCATCTCCCTCTCTTTCGGAGCATTCGACGCGCTCCGAAGCTTCGGCGTCGACGAGACGAGCTTCACACTCGTTTAGACACCGGCGCTCTAGTGGTGGCGGTGGCGGTTGTTGTGGGGATTCCGCCACCGATGCCTTCACACCGCCTCGTGTTCGACGAGGCTCTTTACCCTCCCCTTCTTTGCCCGCCCCCACACCAGCCACAGCATCGCCATCTACGCCAGGTTTTGCACGGCTGACTGTTCCTAGAAGCTACACACCTCTACCTACTCCGCCAGGAGCCACCCCACTCGACACTCCTCGTTTCTGGGCCCAGACGCCGGTGGAGACACCTGACGTCCGTACCCCCATCGACACGCCGCTAGAGACCCCTGCCGGGACACCCAGGTTCACGCGTCACCGGCCAGAGGGCTTGCCTTACTCCGTCGACATCAGCGGCGGCATCATCATGGATGATGACGGCAAGAAGGTGATCTCGCGCATGCGTGGTCTTTGCTCTCAGCTGTTTAGACACTACATACTAAACAAATGGAGTGAAGTACCAAGTGATTTAAAAAACAGAGTCATCAGCATACTTCATGATGAGTTTCCCGTTCCAACACGGGATCAGCGCTTCAATGAAGACCTGATGAAGATTCGAATGCGCGAATACTGCAAACACAAGCGTTCCGAAGTGCAAAAAGAAATCAAGAATGGGTGGAACAGGCCAGATTGGCTGGCCAAAGAAGATTGGAAGAATGCGAAGAAAGCAGCGCGCGAGAATCCCGACAAGTGGAAGCAACAAAAGGATGTAGCCAGAGCGCGAGTAGAGGCAGGGAGCTCGCACCACTTGGGGAGCGGTGGATGGGCATCATTTGAGGCCGATTTTGTAAGTTTTTTCACATTGCTCTTTATGCATGTTCGATAGTTTAGGGTTTATGAGTTTTTTAGTTCTAACATAATGAAATCTTTGTATGTTTTGACAGTGGTCGATGACAGGACATGATCCCACACCGTACGAGTGCGAGTACGTAGGCAGGAAGGGATTAAACGCCCTGATGAACATTCTCAGTTCTCGCGGCGGCATGGTTAGTATTAGGGTTTACTCTTTTTTATTTTTTGTATTGTTTTATAAATGTCGTTATATGTTTATACTTACTGAAAGCTGTCTTATTGTCTTTTTTTGCAGAATCCGACAGATACGCCACTTGGACGTGATGAGACGTCTGACTAGACGACGTCAGTTTAGCCGTAGCTAGATAGCATTAGTTTAGGGTTTCTCATAGCTTATGTATCATGAGACGGATTTTATACGTCTTTTTGAACCATGTATATTATTACATTTGTCACCGCAGTTCCTTTTGGCAATCAATTCTTTATGCCTATGATGTTGTACAATTGTCATTATTACATTTGCCAATCAATTCATTTGGCCTATGATGTGTACAATTGTCAATTTTGCAAACAATGCGTTTTGTGGGTGACTATTTTGGGTCTATTATCTACCCTTGCACTTTTTTTAAAAAGTGAATCAAGTACAATATGGTTGATGGGTGGCAGGGCATTCAATGCCCTACCACCAAAAAAAAATCTATCGGGCGTCGCTATACGCGTCGCTATTTATGGCTCTGTAGCGTTGCTATAGTCTTCTGTGTGAACATCGCTATATGCGTTGCTATATGCGTCGCTATATAGCGACGCGTATAGCGACGACTATAGCGACGCTCGTCGCGACGATTTTAGCGACGCCGGGGGTTATAAAAACCCAGTGTATTTCCGTCGCTAACAGCGTCACAAGAGCACACAACCTCTTGTAGTGTGTATAGATAGTTATTGTTTCTCTTTCTGGTTATGCTTATGGTTATTGTTAATGTTGTTTATGGTTATGGTTATCTGCATTATGGTTTTGATCAAAGTGGTTATAGCCGGTTATGGTTATGCTTTTAAGTTATGATTATGGTTCGTTATGGTTATGCTTTTAAGTTATGGTTATTCTTTTCAGTTGGTACGGTTGTCTTTCATTGGCCTTAAATCTCATGTGAGATCCTACATGAATAGCATGTAGGAGGCGTATACATGATATGGTTTTTCTTGAAAAGTTTATGTAAAAACAAAGGGAACTCTACCGAAATTTCTTCGCGCGGGAGCATGGTTGATATTTTGGTGCTGCTCGCTTTCTTGGGCAGAGGGCAGGAAGTTTAGCTGTGGCTGTGTCCATCTTTTAACTGGGCACATGCCAGGCTACCTACCCTCTGCCCAAGAATTTTTTTTCTGTGATGGTCGTCGCAATCTGTGCCGCAAATAGCGATTGGTTTCACAGCGACGCGTCGCATCGAGATCAGCGTCGATGACACCTTATTTTGTTGTAGTGGCAGTGCACTCGCCGTGTAAAGTCTCTTAGGTTTGGCCACTCTAAATTGGATTAGTGTAGTGTTTGGCCATTCCAATATGCTTAGGGCTAGCCGCTTAGAGTTAACATCTTTTGATTTGGCCGCTAATAGATAGCTGGGTTCGGATGGTTAGGATACATAATGTAAAGCCGCTTAGGTTAAGCCACTCTAAATCGAATTATGATAGTGTTTGGCCATTTCAATTTGAATACATTTTAGTTAAGGGTTAGAGGCTTAGTTTGATCGATAAGAGTTTTAGGATAGATTGTTACATACTCGGGGGGGGGGGGGGGGGGGTCACTTAATAATTATGTGACTGTCATGTGAGTGCAGTAGAAGGGCTTATTTATTTTCATTTTTTCTCACATTTTCACATATAGAAGGGTATCATAAAATGAAAGTAGAAATAAATTTACAGATTGAATAGAAAAAGGGCATATTTTATTCTTTATAAACTCATAGATAAGGAGTTTTAAAAATAGTCGTTGAACGCATGCGATATACACAATTCCCACATAGTGATATCCCCAAGGTTACATATTAATCTACGTGCACTCTCATGTAGACGTGGATGTGTACTTATGCCACACCCATGAATATAGGCATTGACCAATAAAGACAAAAATATTACTCAATGGTCCTAATCTCTGTGTACCTCTAGATCGAGGTGTGCAAGGATCGGGCATGGCTAGAGACTCTAAGGTAGTTAAGCTACTGCTTTTGGTTTGGCTAATTAGGGCTGGTCATGCAAAGGTGATGTTGGTTTGGCCAAATAGGATTAGTGGCAAATGCTTTTGTCGATTAGGGTTATTCGTACAAAGACGTTCATGGTTTAGCGGATTAGGGCTAGCGACTTTTGGTTTGGCCATTATGGTTAGCTGTACAAAGACATTTACGGTTGTTCGTTGGTCCACTTAGGGCAAGCTAGCCGTTTGTTCAACTTTATCTATTAGCTCATGTTATACACTCTAATAACAATCAAGTTGTGTGCACTCACTATTACTTGTTAATTTATTTTGCAATCTTTAGATTAATTATGGACGATAGGATGGCATGTCCTTGTATGCTTTGTAAGCATCAAATCTTTCAAAAACAAAAAATATGTGATCAGCATAAACGCAACAATGGTCTTTTTTTTGTAGAAAATCTACAAGATCTACATTACAATCTCATGATCAAGAGAGAATAGGTCAAATCTTGGATACCAATATTGCTCCAATCTCAACACGGACTCAACAAAGGAGGCGAATATCAAATGAATCACTACTGGTAGAGTCTACTCCATCAACCATCGATGCTACTTTTCGGAAAGTTGAGATAAAACAAATGTTGGATGTATTCTTTGTCATGGACTCCATCATTGAAAGCCAAGGTGGAGAAAGTGCTAGAAGTCAATTCAACACTACCTCTCAACCTCAATCATCCCATCCACAATGATGGCACGAGAATGACGAAGAGGAAGGAGAGATGATGAAAAGGCTTGTGTGCATGCGGCTTTACAATGGTGCCAAAATTTCTTCTTTGTACAGCTGTGGCAATGCTTAAACTACAATGTATTTATAGTGTTAGGTTCGACACAAGTGTTAGAGGGCTTTCAAATAAATATATATATATGTCATATTAGTTTACCTGAAAAGCCAAAGTTCTTATGTAAATTGTTTAAATGATTTTGATAGATTGCTCAACGAGGAAATTTTGCCACAAGGCAATCACATGTCTCCTACCCAACGTTCCGCCGTACAACTGCTTACGAAATTGGGGATAGATTATAAAAAAATCCATACGTGTTCTAATGAGTGTGTACTCTTTTAAAATGAATATGACTATTTGGAACAATGTCCCAAATACGGATCAAATAGGTATAGAGAGGACACACAAGGGAAATTTATCCTTATAAAGATTCTACGACATTTCCAATCATTCCAAGGATAAAGAGTATGTTCAGATGCAAGTCTATAGCAACTTTGATAACATGGCATCAAAACACTAGATCCACAAATAATGTGATGCGGGTGCCTGCTAATTTTGTTGCATGGAAGCACATGGAGGAACGATGGTACTGTGCATTTAAAGATGAGCCTTGTTGTGTTTGTTTTGGAATTTGGAGTTCCCCATGGGCACACGGCCTATTTGCTTGGTGAACTATAATCTTACACCATGGTTGGCTACCAAGAAGGGCCATCTGCTATTGGCACTAATTGTTCTAGGAAATTACAACGCAAAGAACATGGATGTTTATCTGGCACAACTTATAGAAGAGCTTCAAATTTTGTAGATAGGGATTGATGTGGTTGACATGTCCCAATTGTTTGGTCGACCATATGCCCATGTGCAAGGCATTCTCATGTGGACCATGCACGATGGGCCAGGCTTTGGTGAGTGATCAAGCAAGTACTTTGAAACCCATATCTATTTGCATTCTATAGGTGGTGCTATTTCAATGCTTGATCTTTTTTAATTCTTTCGTTCTAGTTTAAAGGTTTGAGCTACTCGAGCAACCATGCATGTCTACTATGTGGTCCTTGACTTGGCTTATGTCACTTTGATTATTTGGGCAAGACAATGTACGAGGAGCATGGAAATTTTTTGCCTGGAGGTCATAAATTGCGTGGACCAAATATATGCAAACACAATTTGCACCGATTGAAGGCAAGTGATTGGAAGAACATGTGGTAAGAACTAAGAGAGTTTATGCCACCTACGATGAAAATACTCTCTATTTTCATGACCTTCCATATTGGAGTGACTTGCTTATCCGAAATCATTTGCTCAACCCAATACATATTTTTAAAAATGTGGGGGAAATCCTGTGGAAGACCATTAATGGAAAAAGGGATAGCAAGGCACAAAGAGATGACATGCAAGCCATGGGAAGAGTGCCAGAGATGTTGCCTCGTCTTAACCCCAATGAAAATTACGTTATTCCAAAAGCTCCATGGGTTTTGAAAAAGTACAGGAGAAACAAGTAAAGAAAGTCGTATCTACATTCAAAACTCCTACAAGGAGCATGCAATGCTTGGAAGCGGCTTTTACTAAAGATGACAAACTAAGTTATCGTAAGTCTCATGATTGCTCCATGATTGACACAAACTTTTACAGTTTATCTTACTAGTTGTCATCAAAGACTGTGTGATAGATGACATAAGAAAAACAATTTACAAGATTGGTTAATTAGTGTGCTAGATCTCTTAAAAAAAGATCAGGAGAGACAACATAGATGAAACTTGTTTAAATGCTATAGAGGTAGTGTGTATGGTGGAGAAGTATTTTCTAATCAGAACTCCTACTATCCAAATGCATTTAATTGTGCATGTGGTTGATGAAGTTGAAGTAGCAGGAATAGTCAATTACAGGTAGATGTTCTTCTTCGAGAGATTTATGAAGACGTTAAAAGGGTGTGTTCATCAAAGGGCTCACCTTGAGTGTAGCATATCCAAGGGATGGCTTGTGCATGACTCTATTGTTTTCATCAATGAGTTTTTGGGTTCAATTGACCTAGGGATGCCCCGATTGTGGACTTTTGAGACAAATGCCAAGGTAACTTGGGAGGAGCCACATAGACAGGGCATCATGAGAAAGATGGATGTTAAAATGCATGAAAAGGTTATGAGATTTTGTCTTCTCAACTAAGAAGTCATGCAAAAGTAGATTGAGAAATATGAAGTGAAAAAGCAACAACGTTTGGCTGATCAAATGCAATTCAAGTGTAATCGTATCACTAGAAGTCTTCCCATTCCAGATCATCTTCAAAAAATGTGAGACGTTTCTACTAAACGCTAGCTCAATACAACAATCTCAAAGGAAAATTGAAATGGAGTATTGATCACTGAAGAGGAAGAGGAGATGTCGAGGGGATGTGCTTGGCATTTATGTATTGTACCTATTTTTTCTTTAAACACATGAAAATATATGAAATGTGAGTCTAAAATTGTTTTATATACTAGCAGTATCATAAATACAAAGCTTTGTGGTCACATGGATGACACACTGGCAAGCTTTGTTCAAGAAAGTTCGAGTAATGCCAAGGATGACAATACATAGACTAGCCAACATGAATACTTTGGCTATATCAAAGACATCTTGAAAAATAGCTTCAAAAAGTTTGATATTTTCATTTTTTTATGTGAAGTGGCTCAAGGTTATTACTAGTAGTCCCAATGCAGATGTGCACAAAGATAAGAGTTGGTTGATTCAAGTCAACTCTAGGCAAGTATGGACGGATGATTGGGATATATTTGCACTTTCATAGCATTATGAATAGGTGTTTATAAATCCACTATGGAAAAAAAAGAATGAAGAAGATTCGAGTAAACCGTGTTGGCCCTTTGTTGTCCAAGTTGCTCCACGTAGTAAACAAGTCTGCAAAGGATTGGAGTTTGAGAATGAAGAGACACATGAGCAACATGCACGGATTGTGGATGATTGGGATGAGAAGCCTAAGCTTAAAGTTGGTACTCTTCTCGAGCCACCGATGCCTGAACCTGAAGATAAGCGATCGGATATTGAGATAGATGCAGTGGAGCCATGGAGTTTGATGAGGAAGATGCAGAAGGTCACATAGAGATACATGTCTTTGGTGAATCAACTCTCATAGAAGATGGAAGATTGACTAGTGATTTTTGTTAAGAACTCTCTTGTAATGTCTAATTTTGACTAATGGATTTTAACTATTCTCCAACAATGAACTCCTAGTGATTTATGTTGCTTTGAGATGTTTATTTGTGGTTATCGTGGCTATTACGATGGTGTCACATCATCGATCTGAAGTAAGAGACAAATACAATTATAATGAGCCAAATCTGGAATGGTTGGACGTAGAGGAGTGGGCAGGAATTGTGCGAGAGATGCAAGAGCATCCATCAGCAGTAGGATGCAGCCAGAGCACACCTAGAGTCTGTAGGATCTTCTCATCTTGGGAGTGGTGGCTACAAAACTCTTTGGTATGAGTTTATAAGTGTCATATACTATCTAAATAGTGTATGTTCATATGTTTTTCTAATGTTTAGATTATAGTTAAGTGT
Organism: Adiantum capillus-veneris; assembly: GCF_014529385.1. NCBI lineage: Eukaryota > Viridiplantae > Streptophyta > Polypodiopsida > Polypodiales > Pteridaceae > Adiantum > Adiantum capillus-veneris. The sequence continues at coordinate 117,960,688 of NC_140955.1, forward strand.
TTAAATTACAAGAGCTTACCATGAAGCGTCCTTCAACGGGTAGAGAGGAAAAATATGGATTCAAGCATAAACTATCAGCTCTTCTTCTGCAGCTTCAAGATGAGGAGGAGACCGTCGACTAGGAGGCCTTACCTTGATCAGTATGGTCGATGCATATATTTTTATTTGTACATGTTGATGTATAGCTAGTTATGTTTTCAGTTCATAGGTACTTTGAGACAATAGCCATGATTCTAGATATATTCATGTATGTTTAATTTTGTTCATGGTTTGAGAATTTGGTTATGGTATGGTTTTGTAATCTACTTAAGGGTATGATTATAATCATGGTTAAGGTTAAGGTTAGAGAATTTGGTTATTGTTATGGTTTTGTAATCTACTTAAGGTTATGGTTATGGTTTGACAATTTGGTTATGGTTATGGTTTTGGAATCCACTTAAGATTATGGTTATGATTATGCTTTTAGAATTCGCTTAAGGTTACGATTGTAGTTTGAAAATTTGATTATGAATATGATTTTGAAAATTGCTTACGGTTATGATTTAAAAATGTGGTTATGTTTATGGTTTTGAAATTTGCTTAAAGTTATGATTATGGTTTTAAAATTTGGTTATGGTTATGGTGTTGAAATCCGCTTAAGATTATGGTTATGGTTTTGGAATTCGCTTAAGATTATGGTTATGCTTTGAGAAGTTAGTTATGGTTATGCTTTTGGTATCCCTTAAGGTTATGATTATGGTTTGAGAATTTGGTTATGGTTATGATTATGATTAAAATCATGGCTAAGATTATAGTTATGGTTCGAGGTTATGGCTATACTTATGCTTAAGGTTATGGTTATGGTTTCAAAATTTGATCATGGTTATGTTTTGTGATTTACACGATGATTATGGTTTGCGAGTATTGTTATAGTTATGTTTCTTGAATCTCGTCATGGTCAATATGTACTCACACATCTGTGGAATTTTCTAGCAAAATGAAGGTGGGGTGCGGTTGCTTTTGCACTCTCCCCTTTGAGTAGAGAGGGCTATTTTTTATGCTATAATATATGCAGCACCAGATTTCAGTCCTCTCTGCTCAAACAATTTTACAAGTTTTGGTGTCGATATGAGCATCTAAGTAGACATATGTATGCCTGTCGGTATGCACTATTATATTATTTTAGCAAGTATACAAATGCTTAGTTTATCGACGGGCATACGGCATACCCGCGAGAAAATTTTTATAACAAGTTTTCGTGTGTGCGATCGTTGGTACGACGTGTTGTAGTTTTTTCAATCACTTCCCAACCATGGACCGGTCAAGGTATTTCGACGAGTCCATACCATCCACGATCACAAGTAAATATCTCATGAGTGTGAGTTGGAATCCATCAAATATATGTGCACTATTGGCTTCGCCTCATATGAGGACCTTATTAATTGTGCAACATATATTGTGATGACAAAACTGATAGGTAGGCATTGCAAGTATACTGACACATAGCCTATGGCATAGGTCTAAGGATTATGATTGTTTCAAAGCTAGGTTTTTTATGTTTTCTTATCATTCGTGTTTATCCCTTAGGGGGGGTTCACTATGTGCAGAACTACCATATCGATCCATTAGGAAGAGAATGGGGTGTAGGAGGGCCTCTTTATATGCCATGAGCTTATGGAGGTGATTAACAATTTGACAAATAGGTGCACGCCATGTCTGCAAGAATGGTGGGTATGTAAGAGATGTGTAAGAGTGGTCAAAGGATGCACTTTTCCCCCTAAAAAGGAGGTGTGAAATTTTATGTTTTTTGGCCTTCCATAACTCCCACATATGATCTCCGATTTTTGGGGAGATCATAGATCCGCAATCTAGGCATCAAGCTCTTTCCAAAGATATGCTACATGATATGGTTTTACCCGGTAGATGTTAAATTCCATTTTGGGAGGAAACTTTGAATTTAAATAAACTAATCATTTTGCCTGTTTGAATTCAAAAGCTGTCCTTTGATTACTTTCTGAATACTAAAGGTTTGACTTCCTTAAACTGCCAAATAAAGAGGCCCTCCTAGACCCCATTCTCTTCCTAATGCATGTGCATTCAAAACATGTTTGTCAACTCTTTCTCTGTGAATTTTCTAGGAATGTAATGTACCCTTTTCTTTTAAAATCTTTAACTTTTTTTTCAAATTTGAAAAAATAGTCCTTCTGTATATATATTTTTGTAAGTTTCAAGAACTTTAAATATCCTTCTATTGAACTCACATGATAGGTTACATTCTTCTTAGGTGATCTCCCCCGAGGTTTATCCTTGCCTCTTAATATAAGTTTTTTATGCAAGCACATATAGAGGTTTAGGGTATGTTCAATGTCACACTCAATACGTGGTTGTGATCTAGCATCCTCTCTATTAAGGGTCAAGAGATAACCTTAGGTATTGGTGCTTGACACTTGCACTTGAGAAAAGAGAAAAAAACAATTCATGAAGGCTTGCTTCTCTCTTAAGTCAAACTCTAATGTTCTATCACCTTATTATTGATGTGTTATTGGCGCTTTAAAAACTATTGCTTTACATGAAATAGTTGTGGATGTCACATGTGATGAGCACCCAAATACTGTTGAAGCACGATTAAGAGAAAATGTGCATAGATTAAGACATTCGTCTAAAGCTGTCACATGAATGGTCATCTTAGAACGATATCATAGCTAGATTTCTTGTCAAAATCAACCATAGCAAAAGTGTAGTTGTAGACAATTCCATAAGACAATGTCCCACCTAATTAAACTAGAAGTATAATTTCAAAAAATAGGGAAAATGTTACCATGCAAGTTTTCTTACACAAATCTTGAGAGATGTACATGTTCTTAGGCAAATAAATTGTAATGCAACTTAATTCATCTGCTTTAGTGTTGCAAACGACGTACACAGACATAAAACAACTACTTAAACAGATCTCAAGACAAAGAAGACGATGTACACATATTGCATCCAATCCGTCTGAGCATCTCCCTCATGTGTGTATGTTTACCTTTAGTAATTGACCTAAAAAGTGAACTCAAAAAGGAGGTACATTCCACTTTGGGTAAATTCGAAAGTACTGTAGACAACAGACATTGCAAAAGAAATCCATCATTTAAGGTCCATTGATTGAGACTACTGGAATATATGCCAAGTTGTATGGTGTTTGGTTTTACTGCATAATTCAGGTCTAATGAAATTACAATCAAGATTTTCCATTTTCAATCGAAAAATTTAGAATATAGACCAGGAAGTGTGACCAGTTGACTGAGAGAGAGAGAGAGAGAGAGAGAGAGAGAGAGAGAGAAGAAGAAGAAGAAGAAGAAGAAGAAGAAGAGAGTTTTAACGTCCTACGAACACTATCAAGAGATCTCAAAGATCTAATCGATGAGGTTTGACACAACAACACGCACGCACGTACACATGCTAAGAGAGAGAGAGAGAGAGAGAGAGAGAGAGAGAGCTATAGAGATGTTATACACTTGGAGGGTATCTTGGTTAAACTTTTTAGAAAGATCAACTCAAAAGGCATCGATTCTAAAGGGTGAGCTGTATGGTACAGGAAGCACATCCTAAATAGTAAGATGTAGACTCCATATCTTCATAAGCCAAAGCAATGGCCCAATAAATCTTGCACGGTACAACAAAAATGTGCACGTTATATTCAAAGCTATCATGAGGCGACACTTGTCAACCTGTTAATGGCCAAGCCATGTGCCGTCAATTTTCAAGGAACAAGAAAGGGACGCCCATCCTCATCAACCCTGCGTGCTTTTCTTGTCCGGCAAGATTGTGTGAATAAAGGCAATGCAGTTTGAAAGCACCACTCTGCCTTTGTACTTCAAAGGGAAAAGGCCCATTTTGCTGTTGCTTATGTACTATAGTGTTGGCAATTAAGGCCTGCATGCACTCACAAAGCTCATTAAAATAGCTTAAGATTTGCAGGTAAAACGCTAGCTATGGTTTACAAGAATTATCAACACCAAGGTCCAATTCTTTTGCTTTAATCAATTTTCATTATTTTGATTTGAGAGATTAATCCCATATTTACCTGGATTTGTCAGTCTCCTCCAATTTGATCCATTGCAATATTATCCTTCCTGCTCTTATGTGCCACATAACCATCATATACGTAAGATATGAAGCCCCATATGGACAGCACCATAGCTATGCCCTTTGTTGCAGAGAAGCTATCATGGAAAAAGATCACTGCCAGCACAGGCAGAATGGGAATCATAACTGTTGCAAACACGCACGACATGAGTGACGACGATAAGAAGATGATGCCAGATCCCCCAATAAAGTAGAGCTGCCAGCCAATGGCTGAACAAACAAGGATCATGACGTAGGCGAGCACACCACCATCGAAATGGAGCGCCTCTGCATGAATTGCTGCAAGATCCCCGTTGATGAACATGCCGATAAAGGAAAACATGGAGGCAACGGCAGAGATTGCAACTTGAACCTCAAGAACCAGGAGAAAGGAGGGGGTGCAAGTGGGAGGAGGGATTGATGCAACATTTGTCTCCAAATTGGGCAAGCTCAGCGGTGTATTGGTTGGCCTTACAGTAGAGAGGGACCGCCCGATGCCGGTGGCCACACATGGCACTGCTTGCACATCTTTTGATGCATAAACCAATTGAAGCAATGGCAAGAGAAGAGCGTAGAGGCCGGAGGCGCCAATGGTTGAGACGATGCCTAGGATATATTCCCTTTCGGTCGTTCCAAGGGGCTTGTCCGAGCCCGAACCAGTCCCTAGTAAGATGGTGCCAATGCTGATGATGACTATAGAGTTTAGAATACAAGCTGACATCTTCTGTCCCACTAGCAAATATGCAAACAAGGCATTGAAAGCAAGCTGGCTCGCGCAAAGGATAGAATTGGTGGAGACAGGCAAGTAAGAGGAACCAAGAGAGTAAAGAAGGTTATCAAAGGTTATCAATCCCCCCAAAACAGTATAGATGAAGCACAGCCTTGGTGTGATTGAATGAGTTGGCCTTGGCCTTATCATATGTAACAGTGTGGTCGGGCCTCTTTGCCAGTAGCCAAAAACGAGTGGCACGATGAGAACGGGCCAGCCTGCACTTTGTATCCAAGTATATAACCACCTTCTAGATCCTCCATGAACATAATAGTACCTTCCCAACAATGAGCCGGATGATAGACCCAAGACTAGAGCTGCACTGCTTGCTATCATTAGCACCCAATATGTCATATCTTTGCCAAAGAACGTCGACGTTTCTGTTTCTTCCTTGTAATCACTTTCGGCCGTCTTGCTGCAACCTTTCATTGATATTCCTGCAAGTGCACAGCACTCTAGAACTTTTAGACTGCAGCTTAGTTGATTTTTGTAGAAAATTTCACTAATAAAAGTACTTGAACTGTATGTGCTTCAATCAATTGATTCTGTTTTTTCCCCAAATGAAAATGATGCAGGCAGATTACATGCATGTAGTTGATTGTCAATTAAAAAAACGATCAAATCAACAATGCAGATACTTCCTCATGTATTACTCTCACCAATACACCATAGAGGAATTTTTTTCCTTTTGTCATGGGTAACGACATACTAAGGAGTTCTTTTGAGTGACAACCATGTGAATTGTGAACAATTGATTTGTTCTGTATGAGCTGGTGTAATAAATGATTCCGGCGCCCCGCCATATCAAGTCAGCGACCGCACTCAAAAAAAAAGAACAAAAAACAAAGCATTGAAGCATGGAAATTCAAGAGAATTTTGGATACCTTGATGCTCCAATTTTGAGAGAGAGACTTGGTTAGCTAGGGCAAGCTCCTTGACAGTAACCGACGTCGGCATTGTTGTAGCTGCGGTGCGGCCAGCTGTGGCAGCCATATTGATCTCTCTAGCTTGTGCTTTCCCAATGAGTCAGTTGATTGAAGCAAGCATGTGTGGTAAGGGGTCTGTGTGTACTGAGAAGAACATGGGCGATAATTGAGAGCCCTCTTTTTAAAAGCATCTGAGCTGCAGAGGCCATGCGAGTGTAAGAAGTGTTGATTTTCGAGGACTCTAAAGAAGAAAGTCAAGGGAAGGACAAGCTCACACTCTCATACACTGATCACTCTCTCTCTCTCTCTCTCTCTCTCTCTGTGTGGCTGGCTGGCTGGAAGTGATTCCGGGAGCAGCCTATACACTCACTCTCTCTAACCTCCAAACTTCAACGCCAAATTGGGCATCTTGCCTCACCTTATATACTTACGTCATGAGGCTGGTGCGGGACCCACATTGCTCTAGATGGCGCGCACACACACAGAGAGAGAGAGAGAGAGAGAGAGAGAGAGAGAGAGAGAGAGGTGGGGCTGGGGCGGGGGGAAGTTGGGACCATTCGGGACTTTTGAAAAGGTTGGCAATTAGGCCTAGGTGCCGTGTTAATTAACACTGCTTATTCTATACGTGAAATTATACGCAGACCTAGATTACAACAAGATCTTTGACTGTGAATTTCGTGAAGTGGTAAGCTAGATCAGCCCACGAGTCAATAAAGTAATCTCATGCATGCATGCATGCGCCCACATGTGCCCGCCCCTGGGAGACAAAGAAGGATAGAGGTGTGTCTGTGAGAGAGAAGCTGGGAGGGGGGACTGGCCCCGAGCTAGTCGTGTACGTCTGTGTGTGTGTGTGTGAGAGAGAGAGAGAGAGAGCAGCTTGTGGGTGTGTGTGAGAGAGAGAGAGAGATGGGGGGTCCGGACTCCAGACTCCGCCTCTTCTGGTTGTGCGTGCAGCAATATTGTGTGTCTGCCTTTGGGAGTGTGCATGCATGCATGCATGCATCTGTGGAGGCCGCAGCCCACAGGCGCCAACGAACGAGAGAGAGAGAGAGAGAGAGAGAGAGAGAGAGGGTGTTTGAAAGTGTGGCTATCATGGATAATGCATGAGGGGGCGCCGGGGTCGCGGGGAACTTTTGAAAAACACTGTGCCACAGGATAACTGCAAGTTGCAATAACAGCTAGAATTATCGGTAGTACGAGAGCCAGCTAATTCTGCGGGTAGCGAGATGAAAAAGATGGAGCAACGCCTTCATGGATAATCTAGAAAACACATGACCAGGGAGCTAGCTGGGCGGCGGCCTATAATGAGAACAGAGAGAAGCCGCTGATTCCCTGCTGAAGGCTTATGAGTCATGACAATATTATAGCGGCGCTGTGGGCTGTGGGCTGGGGGCAACTCTAGTGAGTAGTATGTCAGTGTCTTGAGAGGGTGCGGCCCGCGGGTGAAGATTCAAGAAGAAGATGAGGTGATCAGGTGATATATTGGGTTGCTCACGCACATCCATATCACACGTCATTTACATGGTTTCAATTATTGAAGCCCACAAGCCACAAATCCAGCCCATGATTCTCTCTCTCTCTCTCTCTCTCCCCCCGTCTCCCCGCAGCCCATCTCTCTCTCGTGACGTCCCCCACATTTATAATAATCAGGAAAACCTGACTGATCATCAGTCCTAACCCACATTCTGTATCCTTGATAACGATCCCTTGATACGTATATTGTTTTCAACCCTCCCCCCCGACAATTACTCCCCCCCTCTGCTCCTCTCATTCCTCACGGTTAATCCTTCATATGCTTGTCAATGTTGTCATCCATCCCCCCCCCCCCCCCCCTCTCTAAAGTTACTCGTTAGTTTCGGTCAACCTTTACCCAGGCAAAAATGACAGCCAATATCCCATACTATGTAACCTAACTGTCAAAAATCAAACAATTTCGCACATTTTTCATGTATTGAAGGTGGATATTTTTGTACATAAACATACATTAAAAGACACACAAGTGCGCTATGTGTATATACTAAATAGGCATCAATATACATGTCTATGTATGCCTAATATTGATGCATAAACATGTGCATATGCTTTGTAGCCATCTATAGACATGCTCGTGGATGTAGACTCAAGGACTCAATTAGGTTTTGTCACATGGACTCACCTAAAAACAATTTTGAAATTTTGAAATTAACAACCAAACAAAGAATATATCTGAGCTCTTTTCAAAAGCACGTATACAACAATGACTTGGAGAGACAATATCAAATTTTAGTACAAATCAAAGCTTTCATAGGTATAAATATTCAGGTGTGACACGTAAGTAATTACTTTCTCTATGATTGCATCTCTCACCCTTAACATGCTTGTCATGTAGATCTCAAGAATCCAAAAAGTTACTATTTGTTTTAAACTTCATAGTCAATCTTTACCCTGCAAATGATAGCCAAATATGCTACTTCAGGTAGCATGATTGTAACTTGATGCAAACTTTTTCCCAAACATTGAAAATAAGAGAGAGTAATCTTGGTTTAAGATAGTAGGTTTACATCCTTTGTGATATTTAATTATCATTTGTAGGGTAAACATTGACCAACACTAAGATGTAACTTTATAGATTTTTGAAAATATTTGACAAGTGTATCAAGGTTAGTTACAGACATAGATACACATATATACAGACTTAACAATTCATTTAGTGTCAATCACATGGGCTCACTAGCAACACATTTACAATGTAGAATGACGAATGGAATTGTATCCCTTTCTCTCTTCTCCTTTACAGGGACCAAATGAAAAGGAAAGCCGCCTTACTTGTGTTGGATCAAGCCAAAAATAATAATAATAAATTTTGAAAAGAGAGTCATATGGTGTATCAAAATGGTAGTTCTCATAGAGTCAAAACACCAAGCATATACATAATTTTGTTTGTATATGCACGTCATTACTTATCAAAGGTCAAATCATGGTTCATGACAAAGGGTGAGTAATGGACTGTAACAAATTGAAATTCTAGAACAATCTTTGTAAAATGAACAAGGACATAAATTCAAAATAAAAAGGTAGATAACCGATAACAAGGACATAGGTAAAACGTAGTCTACTAGAGTTTTATCTATAAATTTTACATCTATTTGGGACTATTTAGTAAAAATCTTGGACTATACCTAGGCTAGGTTATAAGCTTGATCTCCAACTCAGTAACTATAGAAGATAGTAAACATGCCTCAAATATCATATATGAATGAAGTGTGTGGGGCTTAAATTATGGGTAAGCAACAAAGGAAGGAATTTCCACGAGATCCCTCTGGTACTTCTACTTTGGGTGGATCTTTCTATTTTTTATGCTAGTTGATGAATTTAGTCAAACAATTTAAAGTGTGGCACAAGCTTGTAGAAAATGAGATAGAAAAGAAGGTCAAGAAACTAATTTGCACATATAGAAAAGGAATATTCATTTCAAAGAATTCAACATCTACAACAACGAGCATGGCATCAAGTGTCACATTACTACTGCTTACACACCACAACTGAATGGAGTTGTGGAACAATGCAATCAGATTGTGGTAGAGATGGCATGATGTATACTTAAACACAAGGATATGACATGCTCCTTTTAAACCACAGGAGCAAATATAGCATTTTATATCCTCAATTGAAGCTACACAAAGGCTCTTAAAGGAAAACCGCCTCAAGAAGCTTATTTTGGTAAGAAACCTTTGGTCTTGCGTTTCAAAAAATTTGGGTGTTTCTATTATGCACATGTTCCTTTTTCCAAGAACAAAGTTAGAAGCCAAAAGCAAAAATTGTGTCTTGTTAAGATATAGCAAAGAGTATAAGGCATAGAGACTTTATGATCTAGAGGCAAAGAAGATACTCACTAGCCGTGATGTGATATTTGAAGGACCACATTTTATGAAAAAAATGTATTCATCCAATTTCTCATTAGACAAAGAAATAACCCAACTTATGCCGGATCAAAGTCATGTAATAATTGAGGAGGAGGAGTTCTTTTATATGAGATTCCAAACAAAACTAACCAACCTATTGTAGCATCGTAGAAGAAGCCACTACCAATTAAGTGGGCTCAATAGCTCTTTGATGATTGAAATTCCCATGTTCACAATCCTCGTGAAGAACATGTTTTGCGAAGGTCAAAGAGAATAGAGGATAAAAAAACTTGCATCACTTTGTATTATTATGGAGACTATAGTTATAACCAATGCTCACATACTTTGGTTTGCAACATAAATTTTACGTTGTACGTGAATGAGCTCGGTGGTAAAAATATTGGGGCAGTAAGCATAATGGGATGTAATTTTTAAGGTCCAGACTTGGGGGGGGGGGGGGGAGAGAGAGAGAGAGAGAGAGAGAGAGAGAGAGAGAGAGATTAATGGGTTGCTCCTCTTTGCTTGCTAATGCCATCAATCGATGTTCCCAGAGTAAATTTTTAGGTAGAGCTTGAGTCCTTGAGAGTTTGCACATCAATAAAACTTGAACCATTGCACCTCCACACATGTGGCTAGAATTAGATGATGGTTGTAAGTGAAGTGCAAAAACACTGTACAGTCATGATAAATCACATGATGCTCCCACAATTATGAAATCTTGTAATGAGTTGTACCTTTATGAAAAATGGAGACATGTAGGCGCCAAGCATTGGAGTCATTAGATGATGGGGATGCTACATGCTTCTTTTTCTTGTCATCCATCCCCTTAAAATGCACATGCAATTTCTTCCTTTGGAGTCAGAGACCTCTTGGACTATGCATCCAACAAGCCAACACTTTCCTAGGCTAAAGCTCATGCAAATCATCAGTTACTAAAGTGCATAAGGGAGAAAGTTCCATTAATGCATGGAAAGGTGTGACGTGTGTTGCTGTTACTAGGAATAGGAACACCACTTAAGAGATTTATGCCTTTAGTGGACTTTATGAGTTAGCAACTTTACAAGGTAATGTAGGCGATGCAAGTAGTGCCAAAAAGACATTCACTTGAGATGCATAGAGAACCAAAGAACCTAAATCAAACCCTATAATACTTTGGCCAAGGGAAGTAGGCTGGGAGCATTTTGGATTCTTTTAGAGTGAGGTGGAGTTCTTGAAAGATAGAGGAGGAGGAAAAGAAAAATTGGAGTCCTTACTAAGAGAGAGTTTTAACATCCTAGGAACAAAGAGAGAGAGAGAGAGAGAGAGAGAGAGAGAGAGAGAGAGAGATGTCCTCGTTGAAAAGTAGAAAATGTGCGCTTTTTGCAAGAAAAATTGAATCTAACTGACCATAACAGGTGAGGGAGAGTTTCAAAGGAGGTTTTTCTATAGAATCAAGTGATTTGGTTCTCCTAATTTGTGACGTTAACATGGACAAGCATGCTTAATGATTTTAAGCTAATCTACTAGTACACACATTACAACAAAAAAGGGGACCTTCGACGCATTCCGTCATTATGCCCGTCGATATACGCGTCTCTACAAAATCGGCGCTATATGCGTTGAAATACGTGTCGAAAGGTAATTTGATCGACGCGTATTTCGACGAGCTTAGCGACGCGCATAGCAACGACCATAATAGAGAAAAAAATTATTGGGCAGAGGACAGGCAGCTTGGCCTGTGCCCAATGAAAAGATGGACACAGCCACAGCCAGACTGCCTATCCTCTGCCCAAGAAAGCGAGCAGCACCAAAATCAACCGTGCTCCCGCATAAATTTCGGCAAAGTTCCCTTCGTTTTTACATAAACTTTAAAAAAAAAACCATATCATGTATATGCCTCCTACATGCTATCCATGTAGGACCTCACATGAGATTTAAGGCCAATGAAAGAAATGAAATGAACTTTGTGCAAAACCATAACCGTACCAACTTAAAAGCATAACCATAACGAACTTAATTTTTGCAAAACCATAACCAAATTAAAACCATAACCGGCCATAACCACTTTGATCAAAACCATAATGCAGATAACCATAACCATAAACAAAATTAACAATAACCATAAGCATAACCAAAAAGTTAAAATAACCATAAACAAAACCTGAACCATAACCATGTCTATACAAGAATAGGAGAAATAACCATGTCTATACAATGACAATGACAATAACCATAACCATAAGGAAAACAATAATTGTCTGAACAATAACCATAACCATATATGTCTATATAAAAAAGAGACACAGAAGCGTGTCTGTGTCTCACAAATCATATATATGAAATCCGGTCCACTGACGACTAGGCGTCACAACTTGCACATAGGACAACTCACAAAATTAGTATTGATATTACTTCACATATACTTACTTAATTAAATCAACTCACACATATTAACGTCTCACCTCAAGCGATCAGCGAGACTCTAAGGCCTCCCAGTCTACAGGCTCTCCTGAAGCATCAAGATCATTTAATACTTCATAGATACCTTTGCGATATCCATCTGACTCCTCCTGACGTGTCGGGGCTCGATGCATCGCAAGATTCTGTGTTTATACAAAAATCAAAGTAATAAGAATACATGATTCATCGCATTTTGAAAAACGCCATAGTTAAGATTAGATTAGAAACTCACAAACTCATAGCGAAAGGTGTCGAAGCCTCCGCTGCCAAGATGAGATGTCCCCCTGGTCATCTGTCGTATCTGCACAGCCTGACGCTGCTATCTGAACCGCGTTGTGAGCGGGATGAAAACACACACAGCGCCTCTATAATGACCCGACACACACTCTTGGGAAGATACACACACACAGTATGGGGCACCACTCGGCTTAGACAACACACTTGGCCGAGACAGGGAACACACCTCTGGAGTGAGAGGAGAGAGACTATCCACTTGCCCACTCCACACAGACACACACACACACACACACACACACCCAAAAAACTCAGCTCAAAAGAGGAGAATTTCTAATGTTTAGATACAATTGAGCTTGGGAGAACACCAATGGGGCAAATAGCTCACACAACATAGGTAAAATAAGCCAGATACAATCACAAACTAGAGCGGAAATTTCGCTCATAGGAGAAACTTACACAGAAAAACAACAAGAAAAGAGTGAGGAATTTGGAAAAATGGATAGCACCATCGCGTCCAGAACGGCCCCAAACCCCAGTCTACAATGTCAAAGTGCTCAAATCCGACCTCGGATGAGCAGTTTACGGCTAAAACAAGCTCCAAAATGAGCAAAAACACACCTACGGTTGTTCCTCCTCTCTTCTCCACGTTTTTTCTGGTCTTCTCTCAGTTTTTTCAGCTCCCACCCTTAGCTTTATTAGTTGGGCACCCTTGGCCTTTTAGATGACCTCAAACGGACCCCGAACAGGCCAAAAACTGACCTCGCAGTGCATAGTTGTCACCTTTTTGCATCATCCACACACCTGGCACTCATTTCTTTTCAATAATGTGTCTCACAACCACGTGAAGTGGCCCCAAAAAGTGGTTCTAATGATGACCTTTCTGCATAACTCTCACAAGAAAACACCCACGTTATGTCCGTCCTCATCCGCGTGCAAATATTGACCTCGTTCGCCCTCCTGACGCCACTAGATGCCATCTGACGCACCTGCTTACCTCATGTCGTCGGCCCGTAGATAGCTTCCTCGAGAAGTTTTATGCGCTACCAACTCCTCCTTATTGTAGAAAAAACACAGTGGTACTGGTAATAGTGAAAATCGATGCACTATGTACACCTTGTAACCACCTGGCTCTGAAAAATGGGCAATTATTTATTTGATGCACCATGCATGTATATGTACATATGCGCAATCCCTTGCTCCAAAAAACTCCTGACATAATTTGCCCATCCCCTAGCCTGCTAGATCATTCATGATCAGCAGCAGCAAAGAGAGATATGAGACTCGCCGCATCACAGGTCTCCTCATCCCTCACCAACACTGCTTGATCCACAGACATCTCATCTTGCTCCACCATCATCAATCTAGCATGATACAATTTAAGACGCAATCCATTTACCCTTGACTTATGTAGAACACCATCCAGGTTAGCCAGCTGATATGTGCCATTTGGAAAACACTCCACTACCTTGAAAGGGCCTTCCCACTTAATTTGAAACTTCTTTTGGAAGGTGTTGTCCAGCTTACTGTTGTAGCGCAAAACCAAGTCATGTTTCTTGATACCCTTACTTTTGACCTGCTCATTTATCTTTGCCAAAGCCTTATCCTGCATCTGCCCATAATGCTCCAATGCGCTCATCCTATCCAACTGGACCTCTTATAACTGCAAGAGCCTCTCTTTGAATGCATCACTAGGCGGCCCAAGCAACTTCTCTAACATTTTGATCGCAGGCAACTCTACCTCCACAGGCAATAGTGCTTCCTTTCCATACACCAAATGAAATGGAGTAAACCCTGAACCTGTCTTCACCGAAGTACGGTAAGCCCATAATGCACTAGGAAATTCCAAATCCCAATTCTTTCCTTGGTGCTCTGTCACTTTAGAAAGAATTTGTACCAACTCACCATTGAATCTTTCATTTAATCCATTACACTGCGGGTAATAAGGAGTGGTATGCTGGTGCCTAATCTTCATCTTTGTGCATAAGAAGTCTAGCAGTTTAGCTCTAAATCCTGGACCCTTATCTGAAAGTAGCTCTAATGGCACCCCAAACTTGCAACATATTTCATCATACACAAATTTTGCCACATCCTTTGCAGTGATCTGTTTTACTGCTATAGCCTCTGCCCATCTAGAGAGATAGTCCACTGCCGTCAAGATATAGCTTTTGCCCCTGCTTGTGATAGGTAACGGGCCTATTGCATCAATCCCCCACTTTTCAAACACATCAAACGCCATAATGGTTTTTCGTAGCTCTGGCTTCAACACTCTCTTCCCAAATGCTTGACACCTATTGCAAGGCCTACACCAATGGTGAACATCCTTGTGCAAACTAGGCCATACATACCCCTCTTGCAAAATCTTATGCAAGGTGATCTTTAGAGCAAAATGGCCACCACATGCGCCTTCATGATTCTCTTCCAACACTCTGTAAAGCTCCTCCCGCAAAGGTACACGTCTCAACACGAGATCAGCCCCTTTCATGTATAAGACATCACCAATCAATTTGTACCTGTATGCTCTACACACAAAGCCATACTTCTTAGACTTCTGAATCTCCTTTGGAATGATTCCTGTTAGCAAAAACTCCTCTTCTTGAGCCAAACTTTCCCGGCCATGATAAAGAGGTAAAGTGGTCCTCAACACAAATAGCTCCCCAATCATGCCTTGAGCTGCTTCATGTGCCTCTCCATTTAGAGCACGTTCAATGTGTCTGATGCTCCATGCTTCGAGCTTTTTTAACAGGCCTTTAATTCTGAAGCACATTTCCTTCAATGAGGTGTTCTTGCTCTTCCACACACCCAACACTTTCTTCACCACTAACAAGGCATCACCTTTTATGCTCAACCTTAGAACCCCATGCTTCAAAATGTGTTATCCGGCTTCCAGAGTAGCATATTCAGCCTCATTGTTACTATGAGCATCCAATTTGAACCCTCTCTTGCATACTAGCTTCCCCTCTGGATCATAAAGTGCTATACCCCCCGAAGCTGCATCATGGCTCTTTCTGTATGAACCATCAAAGAACAACACATGTGCATTGCTAATCTGTGGCACTTCTTCAACTACCTTTGTCACCACCTCTTCCTTAACAATAAGGGGATTCTCCTTGTAGGTCAACAAATTAGCTAGGGTAGCCCTTGTACTATCTTCCACTAGAAAAGAGAACTCAAACTCTTGTAGCTCAACTACCCATTTCTTCACCACATTTGACATGTTAGTACCATTAATTAACTGTGGCAAAAAGGCATAACTCGTCAAGAAAACAAAAGGCCGTGGTAGCAAGTAATGACGAAATTGTCGACAAGCAAATATTACACTGGCCATCACTAGCTCTACTTCCGAGAACTTTCTCTCCGCTACCAACTTCACTCGGCTTGCACAATACACTGGCCTCATATAATGGTGCCCTTCCCCTTTTGCAATAGCATGGCTCCAATGGCATCATCCCCTACTGAGGGATTTACATTAAAAAAAAATTCCCAATCAGGAGCCTGCATGGCTGACAAACCCCCTAACACCTCTTTCACCTCTTGAAACACTTCTTCACACTTGTCATCCCATTGCAATGGATCATGCTTTGCCACTTGTTGTAATGGATAAAGAATCTGAGAAGACAATGGAATAAACCTTGCCATGTACTTCACTTTGTGTATAAAGGTTGCCAATTGCTTCGTACTCGTAGGTGATGGAAGAAGAATAATAGACTTAACCTTATCTGGATCAGTCTCAATGCCACTTTCTGACACCATATGGCCCAATAACTTCACCCTTGGCTGTGCTAGATGACATTTCTTTGGATTTAGTTGTCCTCCACATTCATCATATCGAGCCAATACCATCTGCAGTTTCTCATGGTGTTCAGCCCTACTGCTATAGACACAGAAGTCATCCATAAAACCTTTAACACAACTACCAATGAATGGTTCCAACACCCAATTTGCTCTCTCTTGATAGAAGGAAGGTCCATTTGACAACCCAAATGGCAATACTGTGTAGCAATAGCAGCCCCATGGCATAATAAAAGTTGTCTTTGTGCAGTCTTTAAGAGAAATCTTCAATTGAAAATAGCCTGAAAAACCATCACACACACTGTACCTCTCAAAACCTGCCGCTGAATCCAAGATCT
This sequence comes from Adiantum capillus-veneris, assembly GCF_014529385.1. Lineage (NCBI taxonomy): Eukaryota > Viridiplantae > Streptophyta > Polypodiopsida > Polypodiales > Pteridaceae > Adiantum > Adiantum capillus-veneris. The sequence continues at coordinate 117,977,153 of NC_140955.1, forward strand.
GATCGATGAATGGATGAGGATATGGGTTCTTCTTAGTGGCTGCGTTTAAGGGTTTAAAATCCACACAAATTCTCCACTTCCCATCCTTCTTTGGACTGACTACAACTGGACTCACCCATTCTGTGGTCTCCACTGGAACTATGAACCCTGCCTTCAATAACTTGTCCACCTCTACCCGCAAGGCTTCCATTTGCTCTTGACCCATCCTTCTTAGCCTTTGCCGCACTGGCTTAGCACCTTCTTTCAGCTCTATATGCATCTCTTTGCCCTTGAACCCTCTGATCTCTTCATATGAAGTAATGAACAAATCAGGAAAACTAGCCAGCATGTGCAAATATATATCCTTCTCCATAGCTGAGAGGTCTCCACTGATCATTTGTGTCATCAATTCCTGCTTCTTTGAAAACTCAACCTTGGTTTGCATCAGCCCTTCAATCACTTCATAAGGCCCTTCACTTTCATCTTCAACCTCATTCACAAATGCAACTAAAACAATCTCCTGAATTTCTTTGTCCATCAAAAGAAATGCAACATCAGCATCCTCATCACTGCTGGTAGTGCTATCACTGTCCTCATGTGTCACTGTGGAAGATTATTCATCACTAGACTCATCCTCATCTTCATAAAGCTCCTCTAATCGTTTCCTTGTGTCCATATTATAAAGCTTCTTGGTACCTGTCTTTCCATAGAGGTTAATCGTACCATGTCGCCAATCTTGAACAGCTCCCACTGCACGTAACCATGGTCTGCCCAGTATAATAGGATATGCTCCCAACCCTGCTGGCATCACATGAAAATCAACCACTTCCTTTGCATCATATGCCTCCACTTCTAAGCTCTTTACAACACCCAAGCATTTTACTTTTTGATGGTTTGCCAATCTGATCCGAAAACCTGACACCCGAGCCACTGTGAGACCCATCTTCTCAACGCATGAGTGTGTTATGACGCATATTTGGGCTCCGTCATCCACATAACCTTGTCCCAAATTTTTCCTTTTATGCTACACATCTACTATTGGACAAATATCTGGTAGCTCATCCATTGCCAACACCTTTACTGAACCTCTCTCTTGCTCTTTCTCCATTGGGTTAACCATCCTCTTCCACTGTCGCTTTAGCTTAGGCACCATCTCTATAAGCTGCCCAAAAGTAACATCTGCCTTCCTGCTCGTTAGATCCTCCTTCAAGCAATAGCTTAATTGCCCATCCCCTAGTGGAAAATCTGAAACATGAAACTTTCGACGAGCTCTCCTTTTCCTCTTGGCCTTGACATCCTCGCCTTCATGGCTCTTTCCTTTCTTCTTACTAGGACCTGGGGCACTTCTTCCTTCCTTATCCTCTGTGGTCCTCTTCCCAATAGGCATCACTAATGTATCCTCTAGCTTTGATGCCTTCTCCAAGGTGACTACACATAGCACTTTTGTCTTTCCCTTTTCCTTCTGGGTCAGTCCACTGGTTCCTTCGTCTCCCTTAATTTCGATGCCACAATCATTTGACCTAGTTAGCACCTGTCTTGGCAATGGATACATGTCTCCCCCCATCCTTGGTGGCTTATCACATTGCGGGCTGATGTGACCCAACTCTCCACAATTATAACATGTGGTCGTCTGCCTCCAGTACCTACCATTGCTTTGTCCAACACCATTCCTAGGCCTTTCTTCACCTCTTGGCTGATTTTCAAACCTCCCTCGACCTCGATTATTTCCCACTTGACCTAGCACTTTTAGTCTGAGATTCTTCATCAAATCTACCACTTGCCTCATGTCTTGCCCTAGCCCATCATCTTGCACCGATGTAGTGACCACTACTGGCATAACCTGAGTAGTAAGAGGAACCACTGGTTCATGATGAACCCCTGACATGCGACCTTGTAAAGACTCTCTAGGCTGAAATTCAGACCTCATTGGCAAAGACTCCACCCCTAATTGGCTCATTTTCCTCAACTTCCACTCTTTGTTCCTTGATACCTCTACTACATCTTCATATGTCCTAAGCTTCTTTAGCTCCACTCTCCAACGTATATTCTCCCAAAGACCAGCTAAGAACCTGTCCTTCTTCATCATGTCAGGTAGGAGTACCTGTGGTGCTAAGGCCTTGCACATTCACTCCCATGCCAATGAAAACTTACGTATGTACGCATCTACTGGCTCACCTTCCTTTTGCACCAAAGCTTGAACTTCTTGCCACACTTTGTCAGGATCTTCTATCTTCACAAACTCCACTTCCAACCCATGTCGTAGATTGTCCCAACTCAACCTTATAGGTGGATCAGCCACACGCAACTCCTCTTCAAATGCTTTAGACCAAACTCGTGCATCACTCTTCAAAAAAATTTGGAGAAGGCGTAACATCTGCGCAGGGTCATGAATCTGGTTGCTAATGCAGGCAACCTCCATCTTTTCCAAAAATTCTTCCACATCTTCATCATTTCTTCCATGAAACTCCGGATAAGAGAAAGCCATGGCTACCCAAGTTTCAATGTTTTGAGAACTCCTTTGAACACACGTACAAGAACCCAAAACTTTTGACTACCCAATCCCCAGAAACTTCAATGGAGCTCAACTTTAGATAAGGACAAACACATTCACATCAAATGAGTTTTCATAGTTGATCATGGGAATTACAACAGGCAAAGGACAATCCAAGATCTCTCGTAATCTTCTTGGCCCGAACATAAAGACTATGCGCTGCTGGAAAAAAATCTTCCTGGACACATGAACATTTATCTGGATTCTTTGAGTTAAATGAAATGGAGTGAATTGAGGGCCATTTTGATCATCCATTAAAGCCAACCATGAAGCTCCCAAGAAGGCACACCTGACTTAACCTCTGATTTTGCCAAAATTTCAGCAGCATAACAGCATAAATGGCTCAAAAGACCAAAAAACCAGCCATCATAACTTGGAAAAATTTTGGCAGAGTTTCCCCAGAAATAGAGCAGTAGGAACCCAAAATATAGACCGTATATGTATGCATAAACTGTCAACAATAGAACCCGAGCATCAAGTAGGAATCACTAGTACATAGCCTATGGAGAGGTCACAAAAAGGGTGCTCCAACTACCTGTATCACCGAAAGGATCTCTACATTTGAGAATCCCCCAACTCAATAAAAACCTCACACTCGACCCTCACACGAAGGCTAATGCAAATCGCGTATAGTCAAGTCTCAGAAATGACTATCTTCCAGACCAAGTCTCAGAAATGGCTGGGACTGCCAAATAAACAAGTATGGCTCCACAAAGGCGTACCATGGCAGTTTCCACAAGTAACGTACAATCCAACAGACAATGCGCTCAAACATGCGCCCAAAGATGCATACCCACAACTGCAAGTGACACCACTGCTAGTATATTCCTGTACTCCAGCTACATGTACCTGTGTGAGTCACTTGTACCTGTACCTGTCCCTGTAATCTGTAACGTGTAATCTGCAACCTGTAATCCCGAATCTCGAACCTTGAAGCTCGAAGCAGAAGGTACTCGAAGAAGATCCTCCGTGGGGGCGCCAAAAGAATGTGAGCGGGATGGAAACACACAGAACGCCTCTATTGAAGGAGTACGAGCGGAAGTGCGACGCGAGAGAGAGTGCGAGAAGAAGAGCACGATGATTTCGTGAACTCGCTGTACTGTAATGTGTAGAGCATAGTGAGTTCTTATTAGGTTTTTACAAAAGAATATGTGTACATACCTGGCGGCCCGCCCACTTACCTAGGCGACCACATTGGGCTTTATACCCCAACAACCTCCCACTTAAAGTCCAATGTGGTACTTTAAGTGTGAGAGAAGCTACTATACAAGCTAATATACAAGAGATGTAGAGAAGTGATGTACTACCCTACACCTAGCTGCTTGCGAAAATGCGCAAAGCTCTCTGAGGGAAGTCCTTTTGTAAGTAGATCAGCAGGATTTTTTGTGGTGTGAACTTTGACAAGCTGAAGTTGCTTATCCTCGAGCATTTCCCTGATGAAATGATACTTCACATCCACATGCTTTGTCTTTGAGTGATAAACTGGATTGCGAGCCAATTGTATAACACTTTGACTATCACAATATAACATAGGCATCTCTTCTTTGATTCCCAAATCTGTTACTAGTCGATTAAGACAAATTGATTCTTTGCATGCCTCTGATGCTGCAACATATTCAACGTCTGTAGTAGACTGAGTAACACAATCTTGTAATCTAGAACGCCATGATACTGGTCCACCAGCCAATGTAAAGACATACCCTGACGTAGACCTTTGGTTGTCTAAGTCACCTACATAATCTGAGTCTGTAAAACCCTTTACACTTTGCTCTTGACTCCCATAGCATATACGCATACTCTTTGTAGCTTTCAGGTATCTCAATATTCCTTTCACTGCCTCCCAATGTTTCTTGCCTGGGTTTGACATGTATTGACTTACTACTCCCACTGCAAATGCAATGTCTGGGCGAGTAGCAATCATTGCATACATCAGACACAAGACAATCTTGTTTGCTAAGTTTCACATATGGTGGCAATGGAACACTCAGTGCCTTTCCCTTCTCCATATTGAAACGTTGCAAAACCTTGTCAATATACTCTGTTTGAGATAACCAAATCAACTTCTTTGATCTATCTCTCTCAATGCGCATACCAAGTATATGACTTGCCTCACCCATGTCTTTCATGTCAAACAATTTTGCCATCTTTGACTTCAAAGCTGAAATTTCTTCCAAGTGCTTGCCAGCAATCAACATGTCATCCACATACAAAATAAGGTTCAGCCAACTGCCATCCTTAGCCTTCTTTGTATATAGACAGTGATCGAACTCACTACATTTGTAGCCTTGAGAAATCATAAACTTGTGGAATTTATGGTACCATGCCCTCGGTGATTGTTTTAAGCCATAAAGACTCTTTAACAACTGGCATACCCAATCTTCCTTGCCTTTCTCAACATACCCTTCTGGCTGCTGCATGTAAATTTTCACATCTAAATCACCATGCAAGAACGCTGTCTTGACATCCATTTGGTGCAACACCAAATCTAATATGGCAACCAATGCAAGAAAGCATCTCAATGTAGTCATCTTGACCACCGGAGAGAAGACTTCATCAAAGTCAATGCCTTGTTCTTGCTTAAAGCCCTTGACAACAAGCCTTGCTTTGTACTTTTGGCTGACTATCATGAGCGGTGATCTTATACCTGTAAACCCATTTACAAGGTAGAGCCTTTTTGCCCTGTGGTAATTTAACTAGCTTCCATGTCTTGTTTTTATGCAGAGTTGTCATCTCTGACCGCATGGCCAATTGCCAATTCCCGGATTCCTTCATTTGCACTGCTTCCTTGTAACATGAAGGCTCATTGCAATCAGTCAACATGACATAGTTCATAGATGGAACAAACCTATCAGGAGGTCGCGTGACACATCCAGATCTACACACAATAGGTGGCTCAGGCTCAGCCACAACCTCTGGTTCCACTCTATCCTGTCCTTGCTCCTCTTGAGCCCTGACATTTTGTCTTGCACGTGCAGGTCCATCTTCTTGGAAGACAACTCTTCTAATCTACTCAACCCTCTCTGGTTTAGAATGATATTTGGATTCATTAAAGTGAACATCATTGCTGCGGACAACCTTTCTGGATTCGGGATCCCAAAGTCTGTACCCCATCTCACCAGAATTACCATAGCCTAGAAAGATGCACTTTCTACTCTTTGGCTCAAGTTTGTTCCTAAATTCCTTTGGAATGTGAGTATATGCCTCACAGCCAAAGACTCTGAGATGCTTGTATGAGGGCATTTTGCCTGACCATACCATCTTTGGCACTGAATCCTTCTGCAAAACCTTGCTAGGAGATCTATTTACAAGATGAACAGCTGTTGATACAGCTTCAGCCCAAAACCCATTTGGCAGCTGTGCATTAGACAACATACTTCTGACCTTCTCTTGTATGGTCCTATTCATCCTCTCAGCAACACCATTTTGAGGAGGATTGTAAGGAGCAGTAAGTTCATGTTTTATACCTTTTGACTCACAAAAGTCCTGAAAGGCCTTTGAAACATACTCTCCACCATTGTCAGTGCGTAAGCATTTAAGCTTCTTTCCACTCTGATTCTCCACAAGTGTCACAAACATTTTGAAAACACTAAACGCTTCATCCTTGTGCTTGAGAAAGTAAACGCATACTTTCCTCGAGTAATCATCTATAAATGTCATAAAGTAAGAAGCTCCCCCTAGAGATAGGTTAGGCATAGGTCCACACAAATCACTATGAACAAGTGCCAACTGTGTATCTCTTCTACTGCTTCTATGCTTATGTGGCTGCTGTGTTTGCTTACCATACAGACAATGTTCACAGAATTCAAAATCATTAAATGAAAAGCCAGGCAAATAACCAGAATGAAACAAGATTTCCATTCCCTTCTTGGACATATGTCCTAACCGGCTATGCCACAAAGAAACGTTCGGCTGCTCGGTTACATTGATTACATTTTTAGAGACATTTGATACATAAATCATGTAAAGTCCTCCAGACTTTACTCCATGTGCTACTGTCATAGAACCCTTGGATATCTTCCACATGTTCTGTCCAAAAGTGGTGACGTAGCCAGCATCATCAAGTAAACCTGTGCTGATCAAGCTCTTTGTAATTGCGGGAACATGTCTCACATTCTTCAGCGAAGAGCCATTCTGAAACTTCAATTGAACATCTCCAACACCTAAGATATCACATGTCTGTCCATTGCCTAGCCGAACATGATCTTTAGTGGTCACATATGAGGTAAACCACTCCTTGTTTGGAGACACATGAAGTGATGCCCCTGAGTCTATAATCCAGTCACTCAGTGCATTTCCATCAGATGCTGTAAGAAGAGTTGAGTACATTGTATTCTTCAAGAAGTAGATGTCTCCTGACACTAGACTGTCATCCTCTGCAACAGTGTTTGTCACATTTATTTCTTGAATCTTGACTAAGGACTTGTTCTTCTCACCATGGTCTTCAGCTTTCTCTTTGCCTTTTTCTGCTTTCCATTCTCTGCAGTCTCTTTTCATGTGACCCTTCTTGCCACAATGGTAGCATTCTATGTCACTCTTGCCTTTAGCACTGCGGACTTGCTACGAGACTGATTCCTCTTTCCACCTTTGTACTTTTCTTTGGTCCTTCCCTTGACAACTAAGGCTGTTCCTTTGCCTTTGTCCATTGTCTTTCTATTGGTTTCTTCAGTAAGCAGACTTCCTTCTACACTTGCTATGTTCAAACCATCTGGAGGTGCAGAATTACTCAAAGCTGTGCGAAAAGTGTCCCAACTTTTCGGCAATGTGATCAACAGGAACATAGCTCTAACAGGTTCATCAAACTTGACACCTTGAGCTGACAACTGACTATAGATTGTGTTGAATTCATTCAGATGATTGGACATAGGTGTCCCTTCTTTCATCTTCAAGTCAACAAGCTTCTTAAGCCAGTATACCTGTGAAGCTGCACTCTGCTTCTCATAAAGATCACTCAGCTTTAACCATGCTTGGTAAGCCGAAATCTCGTCTGCTACATTGAAGTAAATGCTTTTTGCCAAAGTCAACATAATGGTAGAAAGTGCTAATTCATCCATTTCGCTCCATTCATCTTCGTCCATATCTTCTGGTTTTATCCCCTTGAGCTTTATAGATTTTATCTGCTTCTTTTGTAACAACACGTGCCAAATCTGCTGCTTCCACAATGGGAAATCGGTTCCATCCAGCTTCTTGATATTGTAAAGAGCAGTGTCCTGTGATCCAGCCATAGCTACGCTTCACAGTAGTTTACTTTTCTAGGAAAATTTCGGCAGAGTTTCCCCTGTAAACTGACCTCTGAACCAATATCAACCTGTCAAATGAACCAAGAAAGCTTCAGATTCTGCAGAAATTTTCGGCAGAGTCTCCTTTGTAAAATGGCTATGGTGTACTCAAAAACAGACCAAAAAACAACTCAAAAAACACTGTCTCTCTAACACTGTAAGCTATGGGTAAACCTGTCCTGCACCTGTACTGTCTCTGACAGTCCTGTCACTGTCCTGTAAGCATAGACTGCGATAATGCCTCAACGGCAGTAAAGCAAAGATGCAATCCCAACTGTCTAACTCACAGTCAATACATTCTAGCTGCCTAGCTTTAAAGGGTGCTCGAGGGATCGCTCGAAGACCTGTATCACCGAAAGGATCTCAACATTCGAGAATCCTCCAGCTCAATAAAACCTCACTCGACCCTCAACAAAGGCTGCAGTAAATCTGACAGTACATAGACTTCCCACAAAGTCATACATCCACAAATTTCCAATGTATGCTATAACCGTTGCGGCAGTTGTTTGCTGCGTGACTCATAGCCAGCAAACCCTCAACAGACATACATCATCTCTGACAATACATCCCATGTGGAAGTACCTGCAATGTCAGGATGAAATCTGGAATATCAAGCAGCAAACACAAGCTACCTGATGAACTAGTGGATGTCGCCTACAGTCTGTGTGTAGATGCGCCCTTGTCGTATGTGACACGCCTCCAAGAACTGTGAGCCGTTCTTCGATGTGTAGATAGCCACAAATCAGCACTCTGGGAGTGTTGATATCCTCAGCACCTGCAGTCGTAGGCCGGAAACCTCAAATTTGCAGAGTCGGATCTGCACCCGCCGAGACCACGTAGTCGAAAATGGCTTGCGCAAAACTTTGTCAAAGCCGAACGGTGACCGAGATGACTTCAGAATGAAATTCTGAGCACACCAAGTCCTACGGATACCCCCACAAGATTTGGGGCCGTGTCTTTGCCTGTCAAATTTCACTCCAATTTGAGCTGGTGACTCTAGCCTCCTGCAGTGCTGCCCCGAGCCTCGATCTGAGCTCTGATATCAGTTGAAGGAGTACGAGCGGAAGTACGACGCGAGAGAGAGTGCGAGAAGAAGAGCACGACGATATGGTGAACTCGCTCTACTGTAATGTGTAGAGCATAGTGAGTTCTTATTAGGTTTTTACAAAAGAATATGTGTACATACCTGGCGGCCCGCCGACTTACCTGGGCGACCACATTGGGCTTTATACCCCAACATCTATAACGACCCGACACACACTCTTGGAAAGATACACACACACACACTATGGGGCACCACTCGGCTTACACAATCCACTTGGCCGAGACAGGGAACACACCGATGGAGCGAGGGAGAGAGAGACTATCCACTTGCCCACTCCACACACACACACACACACACCCAAAAAACTCAGCTCAAAAGAGGGGAATTTCTGATAATTAGATACAAATGAGCTTGGGCCAACACCAAGGGGCAAATAGCTCACACAAAATGGGTAAAATAAGCCAGATACAATCACAAACTAGAGTAGAAACTTCGCTCATAGGAGAAACTTACACAGCCAAAAAAACAGAAAAAGAGGGAGGAATTTGGAAAAATGGACAGCGCCATCGCGTCCGGAACGGCTCAAAACCCCATTTTACAATGTCAAAGTGCTCAAATCCGACCTCGGATGAGCGATTTACGGCCAAAATAGGCTCCAAAAACCCCAAAAAACACACCTGCAGCTGTTCCTCCTCTCTTCTCCACGTTTTTTCTGGTCTTCTCTCAGTTTTTTCAGTTCCCACACTTAGCTTTATTAGTTGGGCACCTTTGGCCTTTTAGATGACCTCAAATGGACCCCGAACAGGCCAAAAACTGACCTCGCAGTGCATAGTTGTCACCTTTTTGCATCATCCGCACACCTACCACTCATTTCTTTTCAATAATGCGTCTCGCAACCACGTGAAGTGGCCCCAAAAAGTGATCCTAATGATGACCTTTCTGCATAACTCTCACAAGAAAACACCCACGTTGTGTCTGTCCTCATCCGCGTGCAAATATTGACCTCGTTCGCCCTCCTGACGCCACTAGATGCCATCTGACGCACCTTCTTACCTCATGTCGCTGGCCCGCGGATAGCTTCCTCGAGAAGTTTTACGCGCTACCAACTCCTCCTTATTGTAGAAAAAACACAGTGGTACTGGTAATAGTGAAAATCGATGCACTATGTACACCCTGTCCTACCTGTACACATGTGGGCCCCACGTCACCACCTGGCTCCGAAAAATGGGCAATTATTTACTTGATGCACCATGCATGTATATGTACATATGCGCAATCCCTTACTCCAAAAAACTCCTCATAGCGTGTCTGCTGTCCACTCATCCTCCCTGATGTGCAGCCATGTCTCGTGTGGGATGCCCGAAGGCTTTGGCGAGCCGGTCTTGGAAGCCTTCCGAGCTGCATCTCGTCGATGTTTCACGGTGTCCCGTGCAACACCCTTGATCCACCTCCTTGGAACAGCCTTTGAACGCGGAGCAGGCTGGTACTTTCTCAGGATGGTCTCCACTATGTAATTGACTTTGTCCTCATCCTGCTCAAGCCAAGGCGTCAGAATGCTGGTCGAAAATTGCAGCTCCGCAAGCTGGCGAATCCGCTGTCTCATCTCAGTCCCGACTCGATCCATGTCAGCAGAACCATCTGTCCGTACAGTATAGAGCTTGGAGGAACTAGGATCGTGTGCCCCCCAAGGTGTTCGAGGTGTGCCAAGAGGTGTGTCGAGAGGTGTGCCTGGGTAGGACAGGGGTCATGAGCGAGGAGGGGTCAAAGCATCTGTGGACCCTCCTCCACAGCAACCACCACCTCCACCTGACGATCGTCGAGATCGGCAAGTGCGCCTGTGCTGCGGAGATGAGGACGTACCCGCCTCTGCCCCACCCCTAGGTGTCGAAGCGGCCGTGATGGGAGAAGCAGGCGTCATACCCGCTGCAGGCGTCCCCCCCCCATAGGCGTCCCCCCCATAGGTGTCCCCCCCCTAGGCGTCGGACCCTCGAGTGTGAAGCCCAGAGGCATAGTACCCGTGCCTCTGGCTACCCAATACTAAGAAGCGTTTTCCATCTGAGTAGGCGTCATCCGTGTGATGAAGCCCATGAATGCATCTGCACTCATAGAAGCAGGATCTGGAAACTGGTCTGCCATACTAAAGTCCCGCAACAATCTGTTTAAGCCACATTAAATTAAAAGCTCTCCAAGCACGTCACCGTTGGAATCAGAAAATCTCTTTTGTAAATTACATACCTAAACAAAGTAGTGACGCTTGCATCTGACCACCCGTACACTGACTGAAGTTTCAAAAACGCCAGACAAGTACGAAGCGTCAATATTTTGGTGCCTTCATAGATTGGTTGACGTGCCAACTTCCTCAACATGTCTTCAGGGGATAGGCGCATGGCTTCTGGTGTTGCTTCGTTAGCATTCTCCTTGCTTGTCTGGAAGAAGGCATCCAGCATCTCCTCCATGCCATCGTCTTCTGTTTGTAAGTCCTTTTCTGCTTCCATCCTTGGCTCTATATTGGTCGGACCTTCACGCATAATCCTTTTTCTCTCTCTCTCAGATGTAGGTGCTATGTCGCGAAAATCAATGCCCATTCCGTAGGAGTCGTATCGTAGATTCTGTACGGTTTCTTTAGCAAACTCTCCGTACTTGTGCACATGCTCATTACATATCCTACGCTTGCGCAGGATTTTATACTTGCACAGTGTGCACGAGCATGCAATCTTTTCCTACATGTTAGTTGATGACGTTGCCATCTACAATGATTATGAATGTTGTTTTAATATATATACTCCTCACAATGTAAACTACCTCGCATTCTCTAGTCTTGCCCAATCTCCATACACCGTGGTCCAGAGGTGTACGGAGATCAAGACCACCGGGTCAAAATCTCATCTTTATTGGTCAAATCCTATATGGGTAGACACATACGTGCACTCCGAGGTGTACATGGCAATGCATGTAGCGGGAAAAACCCATTTGCCTCTTTTAGTTCCGTAGTTTCTTCTAGAGGGAGGGAGAGAGAGATAGAGAGAGTTTTTGTCCTTTTCACATATGCAATTGGTCAGCCAACCTAACTCTTTCTCTCTCTCTTTCTCTATCTACTATCTATCTCTCTCTCTCTCTCTCTCTCTCTCTCTCTCTCTCTCTCTCTCTCTCTCTCTGTGTGTGTGTGTGTGTGTGTGTGTGTGTGTGTGTGTGTGTCTACGTACCCTATCTCTCATTCTTTCTCTCTCGATCTCGCTCTCGCTATCTCCCTTTCTCTCTCTCTCTCTCTCTCGCTCTCGCTATCTCTCTTTCTCTCTCTATTTTCCTATTTTCCTCTGTCTCGCTCTCCACTTCTCTCTCTCTCTCTCTCTCTCTCTCTCTCTCTCTCTCTCTCTCTCTCTCTCTCTCTCTCTCTCTATATATATATATATATATATATATATATATATATATATATATATATATATATATATATAGACATCACTCTCTCTCTCTCTCTCTCTCTCTCTCTCTATATATATATATATATATATATATATATATAGATATAGATACATACATATATCACTCTCTTTCTCTGTGTGTGTGTGTGTGTGTGTGTGTCTACTTCCCTATCTCTCTACGTACTGATCGAACGAGCAACTGAGCTAGGGAGATCCAGAAGCCCACGACTGCGGAGGCCAGAATACACAACATCGACAGAGGCTGCATCAGACGATCCAAGTCACTTTGGCTCGACATGCACAACGCCCGGTCAGACTACTGACCATGGAGGAGATTGATGAGGTCCACTAGCGCGACAGATGCTAGATCTCCTATGATCTACCTATCCTAGCTAGCTGTTTTAGCTGCTTAGTCCACACCCAGCAATTTAGGATTCCATAATATTTTATTTTGTCATCTTGTTATTCTGACTTTGTATCAGATCCACCACATTGTAACTTTCTGGTTTCATAGGTCACTTTGGCCTTTTGAAGACGTAAATATAACATTTCATTTCATTTCTTTCTTTAATTTTAATTTTTTACGCAAACCATAATTCTCTCTCTCTCTCTCTCTCTCTTTAGTTTTAATTTCCTACGCATACATTTTTCTCTCTCTATCTCTCTCTTTAATTTCCTACACGCACACACACTTCTCTCTCTCTCTCTCTCTCCCTCTTTCCTACACACACACACACACACACACACCTCTCTCTCTCTCTCTTTCCTACACAAACACACACACACACACACACCGCTCTCTCTCTCTCTCTCTCTCTCTCTCTCTTTCCTACACATGCACACACACACACACACCTCTCTCTCTCTCTCTCTCTCTCTCTCTCTCTCTCTCTCTCTCTATATATATATATATATATATATATATATATATATATATATATATATATCTTTCCTACACACACACAATGTGGAGAGAGAGAGAGGGGTTGGGGAGGGGGGGGGGGGGGGCCATAATACTTGCGTAGCAGGTTTCGACCAAGATGTGAGCGCGCGCGTTGAGGGTAAATGTGCCCCCTGCGCGCGGGTTCCCCTTTTTTTTTCGCAATCTTTTAGCGTCGAAAAGTGCGTCGATATATGCGTGGTAATGTCCGTCAATATACGCGCGGGAAATTTTGCCTTTCCACGCGTATTTCCACGCCCATATCGACGCACTTATCGACGCGCAAATCGACGGGGTCTAAGATCGTCGATATCCGTGTGGAAAGGTACCGGCGTCGATAACTTTGGGTTATGTTGTAGTGACACTTCGTATAAAGTCTTAGCCAATAGCTCAAGATTGACCACCCTAGGATGCTAGCAATACGAGATGTTCTATAGCTACTGGTCCATTTGTTCAACACTTAAGACCTGTAAATTAAAGGAGAGCCCTATAGCTTTGGGATGCCATATTCAGTACTAAGTAACATGAGGTCTTGAATGAAGCCTCGACCATGGGATCCATGGTAGGGAGCTACAAGCGGGAATAACTAGATACACATCGTTGTTCGATTTTTGAAAAGTAAACTAGGACAAAACTAGTAAACTAGGACAAGGGGGTGGACATCCGAATTTATGTATAAGGCTTATGGTCACATGGTGCATGCGGGCAAGGTTGGTTAGTTACACCATGAGCCTCGCTAGCAGGAGGTCCCGGGTTCAAAACGTGTGGGTGCATGGGGGGCCACATTTTATTGGGCCATCCATGTGCCTCGAGATTATCATGGGGGGTCAATAGTTGTCCATCCCACTACTTGGGGGTCTTAAAGACCCCATGTTACTTAGTGCTATGGGGGTTCTGTTGGAATAGCCGGGGCCAACTTCTCTCAAAACTATCACACATGGTATGGAGAATCACCCACTTTGCTTGAACCCCGAGTAGACAATCTAGATGTTCTCTTACCCTACTCCCCCTCCCCCAAAGCCTTACTATTCTCATGCCCCCTTTGCTTCATCATATCCAAATTCCTTGTATGCACCACCATCACATCCACAACTACCTTATGTTTTTGCATCTCACTCGCTAAACAAACTTGAGTTGAAGCCTCAGAGTGTAGAAGGGGTGAAATTTTTTAACTGCTAGACAGGACTGTTGATGAGAAAGAAAGAAATTCAAGAGAAAAGGGGAGAGAAGTGGGGACATTGTGAGCAAAGGAGGTGTCGGACATGGGAATTTTTGACATCTAGCAACACCTTTGTCGTAATCCTTGTCTCATATATGTGTGTGTGTGTGTGTGTGTGTGTGTGTGTGTGTGTGTGTTTTCAATTAAAATATATAGCATACACACAAAAGAAACTTTTACATGCTCAAAAGGGACATGAATCCCAACCTCAAGATAGTGAGTGAGTCCTCAACTTATTATATCTTCCAAATTTTGGTACTTGTCAGTAAAATGGCAGATGTATTCTAAGTAAGTGTCTTTAATCTTCATCTTTAATGTCAACCATAAGCAATACATTTAAGAAAGGACAGAACTCTCACCTAAGTCCATATAGACAAAAAAATCAAGAGAGTAGAATGGCAGATGTATTCTAAGTAGGTGTCTTTAATCTTCATCTTCAATGTCAACCATAAGCACAATTAACAAAGAATAGAACTCTCACCTACATCCATATAAACAAAACAATCCAGAGTAAGTAGTACCAACGTGTTCATTAGACAGAATCTAAAGAGATCCTTGGGCAATGGAAAAGGGAAAGGGAGTTTGAAATGGAATGAAAGTTCTCCTTTTTTGACAATTAATTTCTGATAATTGAGATCCGTTTTTGAGTGCTTAGCACGTAATTTGTCGCAAATTACCTCACAAAAAAAGGCAAATATGTCTAACAAGGCAATTCATCTTCAAAGCCTACATAACCAAATCAAATTCTAATTTAAGCATCTTGTATCTATACACAATCAGTCTTCTTATGAAAAGCTACAATTTTTTCAATCTTTGGAGGAATCTAATCTCACAACCAGGGGTATTTTGGGAAACTTGAAGGGCAGTTTGGGAATTTATGATAAAATAGTGGGGGTATTTTGGGAGTTTTTGAAATTTGGAGCGGTGAGCCTAGCAAGTGGTTGGCCACTAGCCGTGTAGGAGGTTTTTGCACAAGGAAAAAAGGGCAAGAGAAGCCTCTTCTATTGAGTGCGTATATCACTTTGAAGGTGTAGCAGCATGCGAGACATAGAGTGGCTAGAAGGCGGGCTAGGAGACAGACCGGGAGGTCTGAAGCGAGTTGGAGGTAGGGAGGAGCAGGAGGATGCGATGAACGTGCCATGGAGAAGTGCCTAGAGAATGGCTAGAGAGAGGCAACCCTGCCTCTGGCAGTGTGCCAGTGAGTAGCGTTAAATGGTCACCGTGCATTTGCACTACATTTCTACTCAAATGTATATATTTTTTATCAAAGTTTTAACCTAGTGTTCATTCTCTCTTTCCGTAATAGCCTTTTTCCATACAAACACCTTACCCTTCTCAGATCTTTATGCATTTACATCATATTTCTCTCTTCATGCTAAATGTAAATAGTAAACTTAATTCTACTCTCCTAGTTTTTACTGTATATTCTTTTAACTAATTACCTTTACTAATTTAAATAGCTATCTACATCCCATAATTTGTAAATAAATAATTTATGGGCACTTATCTTACCCATCTTCTCTCAAGGGTAGGGTTAACCTTGTAGGCCTTCCCTTCCCCACCACTATGTGACCCAAGTCTTGGATCATTTACTTGTGCTGGTCAACAAATCTTAAATATAATGTATATCCCCAATAAATCAAACTTTATTGGAGCCCACCTCATTTGTTTAAGGTGGATTCTCTTTTGAAAAAGCATGCTACACCTTGGATGCATGCTAAAGGGGCCCCTACAAGGAGACTTTGTTCAAAAGGTGTTTTGGATGCATCTTGAACGCCTTAGATCGTGGGTATACTTGAGGAACACTCCAAAATCAGCTTAAACACTTTGAGAAGGTCAAATTTTCCTTTTACAACACCCAATGCTGAGTTACAGGCTGAAAGTTATGGTGAAAACAAGGTGCTACGGACACTGTTACTGCAGGTCAAAGTTACAATTAGGTAAACCACAAAGGTGAAAAGTTTTCTTGACTTCTTCAACATTCTAAAATACCAATGGGGAGTTAAAAACCACTTGCATGTGGAGGGGTCGGCTCAAGATGCTTCCAAAGACACAACAAACAAGATGGGGACACTCTACAGGGGCCACTGGAGGGACATCATGGTGGGGCCCACATACATTATCAACCCTCTTGGAGCCTCCACGACCTAAAAGGCTATTTTTAATGAAAAAATAATTCCCTTATTTGCATAATTGAAGGAATGGTCAAAAGGGAACCTAACTATGGTTAATTACCTACCCTAGTCAAGTTTAACCTAACCCAAGGTCTTGTACAGCTATAAAAAGGCCTTTTGGCAAGCACAAAAACACACACACCTACTCCATTGCTGCAAATAAGCTCCTCTTAGGTTAGGGAAGCCCTAATCTCTCTCTCCTCTTGTCTCCCTATCCATTTCCTAAGCTCGCTATCATAAGCGGCACCATAGAGAGAGCATCAATATGCTATTGCTACCATTCTCTTGCAAACATTTCTCTTATCATACTCATCCCTAAATAAGGATTGTAGATTCTATAAGAGAGCAAGGATATCAAGTTCAATGATCTATCTCATGGTTTGATCAACAAATTGTTGCAATTGGGGTGTCGTTGTCACACTTTTTCTCTAAACGCATGTAAAATTGGTAAGCCTATCTTGGTAGCTTCTCATATTTTGTGCTCATTGGGTTGCTTGTTTGTTGAGAAAGTTTTTTGTACACCATGGTGTCTATTTGCTTGGCTTCTCTCCTTATGTTGTGTGTAAGTAAGTCTTGGGGCTGCATAGATGGAGAAGAGCTCTCTATGCATGCCGCCTTATATGTGTAAGTAGTCTCTTCTTTTGGGAAAGGAAAGGAGTTGTCAAGTATTTGTGCATTGTGGTGTTTTGAGTTTTGAGGTTTTGTGATTGCTTTTCTTAGAAGTATATGAGCACTAATATGGTGAAGGTCAATCTTTGCATGTGAGTTTGTGCAGCGTTCAAAGGGATTGCTTAAGGAGTGTGTGTTGAATGGTTAAAGGGCATTTTGTGTTGAAGCACATAAGGAAGGTGTGAGTGTATGTGTGTGTGTGTGTGTGTGTGTGTTGTATATGGTTTGTTTTGGTTTCCTTCTTTCTTCATAAAAGAGGGTGGTGCCCCTAAGAAATATGTGTGTGTAGGGTCTCACGGAGTGGTTGTCTGGTGGGAGCCTTGAGTTGAGCCCCATCTCAAAAATTCCCCTCTCACCAGAAAGCGGAGAGAGAGACCCAATCGCTCTCACTCTCTTTGTTGCTCTCAATGAGACCCTTATGTGCGAAAATGAGGGCAAGGCATTTGTCTTTTTCAATCGCATAGATCTCTCTCTCTCTCTCTCTCTCCCCTTTGCCCGTGGACCGCTGACACTGTCACTTTTAATCGGGCTTACAATTATTCCTGGTTGTTGAGAGAGACATCACGTGAAGAGCGGGGCAGATGAGTGCAGGGACCTGTGCAAAAAAGGGCATCGAGAGGGGGGGGGGGGGGGGGGGGGGGGGGGCATGGGAGCACCATACAAGAGAAGGCATTTGTGCTTGGCAAACCAAGGGGTAGGAATCCTTGGAGATTCTATCTAATGAAGAGGGACTGAGTAGTAGTTTTGAATACGTTGTACGTGTGATGTAGAGTCTACCAATTGTTATCCATGCAAAAGCACTTAGAAGAACTACTGTTCTACTTAGTGCAAGTCATTTTTAATTTGTAGTTTTCAAGTACATTACCTTTTCCAAAAGTATAGGAACTTCTTTTATGAATTCTATAATGTGTGTGTGTACCCACCATGTCCCAAGCACCACATTGAATGAGGTAGTATGCCCATTGAGTATGGGCCAGTACGCATTAGCATGATGAGTGTATGAAGTAAAGCCTAATGTCAGGCGAATGGTGATGAGTAATAACACTAGTGAGAGTTTTAATCAATTTCGCCCAAAATATGTATAAAAATAGATAATGTCTTAGTGAACATTGTACTCTAGTAGGAGTTTTAAGGCCTTGTTAAACAATATTCAAGTACAAGTTTTAGGGCTTCATTAGCCAAGAATTAAGTATACATTTTGCCACATTTTCTTAGTAAGAAGAGATCGTTTTAATTGAAATTCAACTTGGTAACTCCTACATCCTAAAACTAGTCATGCTAAATGACAATAACGAATATGTGTAGGAATCCCATTACAAACAGCTCTACACCCCCTAACACTTGTCTACCTCCTCAGAGGATGTATTGATAGTTTGCATATAAATCTCTTTGCAATTAAGTGTAATCAAGAGTCATTGTCTTGGGTAAATCAAGAAACTTGAGTTACCCTTTTGTCTAGATGTGTGTGTTTTCATTTAAAAAATATACCTTATGGTTACCCTTTTGTCTAGATGTGTGTGTTTTCATTTAAAACATATACCTTATACACATAAGAACACTTTTACATGTTCAAAAGACATACAACTCTTGAGCTCAAGACAATGAGTACCAAACTTCTTTTGTCTTTCAACATTAAGTACTTATAATAAGTAAGAACAACATATGCATTCCAAATATCCTTTAAAATAGAAACTTAAAATTATGAAAGTAGATGTCTTTGATCTACATCTTCAATGTTGAACATTGGCTACCCTAATCATGTTTAAGAAAGGATATAACTCTCACATGCATCCATATAAACAAAACAATCAACAGATTAGTTTTATATACATCTTATATGTGATGCAGAGCCTACTAGATGTTATCCATATCAAACACTTAGAATAACTAATATTTGCTATAGGAGCAATGTCCAGAGAAGAACGAAGGTAAAACAAGAGAGAGAAGGAAGAGATTTGACACTAAAAATAACGCCTTGTATTGTATGTACTTTGTAAAAAACCTCATAGATATAAAAATACTTTAACCATGCAAAATCCACTTTTAATTGAGGTTGATTGCATGCTACATACGAGAATGTTCCCACAAACTGATAGGGCTTGAAAACCCAACAATGCCCCCTCAAGCTCAAACTAGATACATCACTCTCATGATAGATTGAGTTTGTGGTGTACTCCTCAAGCGTGAGTTTTAGGTTCTCTCACAACCAAGGGTTTTGGTACACCCATAAGCTGGTGCTATTGTTAAGCTACCAACAAATGAAGTTTTTGGTTCACTGCCAAACCTTGGTTTTAAGGTGTATCCAATAATCTCATGAGAGGCAAACAAAATAGGACTTGAACAAAAACTGTTATTTTTGGGAGGTCCTACCACTCATGTGTGGCAGTGTCTATAACCCCTGTAAAATTTGGCATGACAATAAATGACAATTGATAGGCTTTTGGTAAGAAATATTTTATTATTTTTTACAACAGACAAAAGATGACAAATCTATGACACTAAACTGGTAAAAATAGTTTGTGAAATCTTGTACCATATTCTCGAAGAAAATCTTCATGTTCTGCAGAAGTTGCCTTAGTATTAGAGCTTGCTTTGCATGGATGCAAATCTCTTTCATGATAGATAACCTTTTGAGAAGATTCTCTAGTTTATGTCCACCATCAACAATTGGACCACTTGTTGAGCTCTTCCTTTGTAGATAGAATTTTGTGATGCTTTGTACAAGTACCACCATAACCTTTGCAGCCCAATGTGTCCAAATGCTTGCAAAAAGACTCCATCAAAATTGTTGGTAGACGTTTTGGAAAGCTTGATATTGATAAGTAATTACCCTTTGTTATTGTGGGCATTTTGATATGTTGTTTCAATTCAATGACTAGGTCTTTGAGCATCTCAATATGATAGCCTTGTTGTGCCAAATGAGTTTTGATATGCTAGGTGGAGGAGAGACCACCTTGTTGACTAGCTTCTCTGCAGTGTTTCAGAATGCTGCAAAAAACGCCAAGCTCTGCCTTGACTGCTACAAAGATTTCCCTTGGTAGAGGGTTCCCAACAACGTTTTAGAACTTTTGAAAATATGTCTCTTGCCTATAACGTTTCAAAACACTCTGCAACAGAGAGAACGCCTCGTAGCATGGCCGCCTTGTTTCTACAACGTTTTGATATGCAGCAGAGCTACCTCCTTTTGCTTGCTTAGTGCCACGACCATCTGGGGCTTTTGATGATGGAATTTTAGAACACTGCAACCAACACCTCCTTCAAGCTTTCCCACCTGTAGCGATTTCCCACTTAACAGAACGCTGCACCCTTGCCCGCCTGTGGGTTCTGATACCATGTGACGGAAAAAATCTAGGGTGGATGGTAACAGTGTGTAGCCATGATTGTAGTGGTAGTGTGCAGAGAAAAATGAAGGTAAAACAAGAGAGAGCAGGAAGAGACCCATGCCTATGACGGATGACATCGTGGATAGCCCATGGCAGCGAGGGAGAGTGCATAAGCAAGAGAGGAGATGAACGAGAATCGACACACCAATAAAAAAAAGAACACACTTGTTTCTGCTTATATTAATTTATAAAAGATTCCTTACATATAGATAAAGCAATTGCCCATCCAAACTAGAGTTGAACTAATCTATCATGCATACCATGGGGCATGTTTCCACAGGCTTGACACTAGTTTAGGGCTTGAATACCCAACACTATCCTACTTAGTGCAAATTATTTTTTATTTGTAGTGCTTCAAGTAAAAAACCTTTTGCAAAATTGTAGGAATCTTTTGTCCCTTACATCTATGGCATAGACCACTACCGGAACTAAGTTTTAAACCTTAAATTTCTGTCCATATTGCATAGTGCATATAACCTTAAATTTCTGTCCATATTGCATAGTGCATGAGAAGCCAAAGTAACAATTAGAGTAAAAGATCACAAGGACTTAAATATGAATCCCAAACATTTTCCATTCTAGTTTCATACCCATCTCGTGTTAAGTTTACTTAACGATAGTCTATTGGATGCAATCAAATCTGCAAGGACCTCCACTAACTTTTGGTCTTCCACTTGAAAGCTTTTATGGCCTATCTAATTCAAATGTTGGCACTACTTATTTGGGTCTACTTTGCTCCCAATTAATTGATTAGCCATAGAGATGCCTTTTAATTAGCTTGCACAACCATCGTCCTCACTTCTCTTGCAATTCCCTCGTATTTGGTTTCGCAACATTCTCTCTGCCCCAAGCTTGGATCTCTCTACTGCAGCCTCACAAAAGCTCCCCCCCTCAGTTTCCTCATAATGGTGATAGCCATCACCTTCTCATGAAGGGGATGGTTATCGCTATTATGAGGAAATTGCATGCATCACCCGCCCATCCTGTGCTGGGCACACAACACGCTCCCCTCCCCTCCCACGGCCCTATAAATGTAAAAGGAAAAGGCATCGCAATGCTAGTTCACGCCCAAAACCCCTCCCCCCCCCCTACGAACTGTGTCAACATCCATCCTCTAATCCTGTCCTGCATCCACCCCATTCAGAGCCACCCTTGCATACTACCCCTCATCATCGTCGCCTTCCCTCTTGTATTGCGCATCAAGGCTTGGTTTTCAGAAGAGGCAAGAGCTCCTGAAGAGTAGTTGATCCACACTATTCCCTTACCTTGGCGCAAATGAGTGGCAAAGAAAGAGAAAGAGAGATCATGTTCCATGTGCAGGTCCCGCATGACCAACCCTACTCCATGGGGGGTTGCACACTTGCAGCTCCGAGAGAGGGACCATCTCTTCTCCCACTTGCACACAACTAGCGGACAAAGCGTGACCTCTGCAACGAGAGAGAGAGAGAGAGAGAGAGAGAGAGAGAGAGAGAGAGAGAGAGAGAGAGAGAGAGAGAGAGAGAGAGTCAGATGTGGTTGCATTCACATCCCATGCTTGACTTGCAGGAGGGCGAGTGGCGGGACGTGTTGTCTCTCTCTCTCTCTCTCTCTCTCTCTCTCTCTCTCTCTCCACATTTGCATTGACCAGACTGAGATAACTGCCCTTCGCTCCCACCAATGCGGGCATCGCTGCCATCTAACATCGTGTTCATTGCAAACAGTTGCCCATGAAATAGGGCATCTCTCTCTCTCTCTCTCTCTCTCTCTCTCTCTCTCTCTCTCTCTAGATGGCGGCCCCTCCCTTCTCTTGTTTGATTAAGAAGTCGGCATCTTCCATGATTCGAGCACTAATGTGACCAACTTCAAAAATTTGACAGACATACTGGCCATAGTAAAATCCACGAGCATGGATTTAAACACTAGATCACAAAGTTTGTCTTGGTAAGAAGAGAACTTAACAACAATTTGGTGCATTATCAAACACTTACCTCCATCCTAGAGATCTTTCCAATATACAATCCTTGGGCATGATAGGAATAGCATAATTTCCAAACTGATCCATGAGACATCAGGAAGAGGATGGGGTCTAGGAGGGCCTCTTTATTTTCCATGAGATTATGGAGGTGATTAACATTTTGACAAATAGATGCATGCCATGAGATTATGGAGGTGATTAACATTTTGACAGATAGATGCCATGTGTGCAAGAATGGTGGGTGTGTAAGAGAGGTGTAAGACTGGTCAAAGAATGCACTTTTCTTCTCAAAAAAGGGGGTAGATAACTTTACGATTTTCGGCCTTCCATAACTCCTACAAATGATCCCCGATTTGAGCGGAGATTATAGATCTGTAATCTACACGCCAAGCTTTTTTTGTAGATATGCTACATGATATGATTTTTCCCGCTAGATTTTAAATTTGGTTTTGGGGTGAAATTTTGAATTCAAATAAACTAGCCGTTTTGCCATTTTGAATTCAAAGGTTGTCCTTTGATTGCTTTCTTAATACTAAAGGTTTGACTCCCTTAAACTTCCAAATAAAGACGCCCTCTTACACCCCATTCTCTTCCTAATGGGAAAAACATGTGTTCCCACTTGGAGTCATCTTTAGTTTCGTCAAAGTCCAGGGTCGCAGGGCAACACCTTTCAGCCGTAGATCTACTGCACATTATTTTGCGGAATTTTACTTTGCAGCCCCTGAATGAGTGACACATCAACATTTGAATCATTTTTGCTTTGTCCAATGACAACATGGCAAGTCAGCAGCAAGAATTTCATCTAATGTGCTACATATCAGCGTGCAGAATTTGTAGAGGGTGCGGGTGCATGCAATCAGTACATGACAAGTGAACAACCGAAATGTGCTCAGTCTCACCATCGCATGCACAATCACTATCACCTGCACAATCAGTCTCACAAACGCCTGCACAATCAATCTCACCAACGCATGCACAATCACTGTCACCTGCATGATCAGTTTCACAAGCGCCTAGCACTGTCACTTGCCATGTGTCGAATGCCTATTGTCCCACTCCCCTAGACTTTGATTACCGGGAATGGTCACCTACTGACCATTCCCGTAATCCACCGATCGCGCATGATTAACGGGAACGGTCAGTAGGCGACCATTCCCTACACCAAGACAAGCTTGTATTCATCCCAAGCATTCCATATCCTACAAAGTAGCAAAGAAGCTGTTGGGGTGAAGGAGTTTTTGTTGAAGAATACATCATGAGGAGGGAATACATCATGAGTTTTTGTTGAAGAATACATCATGAGGAGGGAATGGTCATGATGTGATTTTGGGTTAGACAGTGCTTCCAAATTTATTTTAAGTGAAAATATTGTGTAAGTGCATGCATCCATACATCATGCATTGGAAGTGGATTTTCACAGATATTTATTGGGATTATGAGAATTAAGTTACAAAATTAAAATATACATGATTTGCAAAAACAGGCTCTCAAATAGTGGTGGAGTGACGGAACACAGTTGTGGTTTCCATATAACCTTTTTGGTCGATGGTTTCTTCCACGTTTGAAATCCTAGGCTACTTTTTTATGAAGATCTACACAAGACTTTTTGTACCCAGTTTATGGCTCGTTGATCTCTTTAAGATTTGACAAAACGTTTAAGAATCTATACGTTCTTGGTCTTCATTTCTTTCATGGGTTTAGGT